>NC_030812.1:31351592-31951592 GCF_001704415.2 Capra hircus
TATTTATGGCTTTCTAAGATACTTATTTTATGTCTGATTCCTCTCATCTAAAGTCTTTATTTTTTTACAGTCCCTGCAATGCTGCCTCCTCCAGGATGACTAGCTTATAATCTGTTCCTTAAGACCTTATGGTCAGCTTCTCAGATGTGTCTCTTTTCTTCTCCTTTGGAATACTGAGCATTTAGAATAAATTGAAAACTAAATTTGTTAAAGTTCTTGCTATATGTAAATTATCGAATCAAATTCCTACAATACTACAAAGTGAATATTATTATATCCACATGCATATGGGTAACTTAAAATTTCAAAATGAAACATTTTCTCAAAGCTCACTTATGTAGAAAATAGCAGGGTAAGATAGGACCCTACATATGTGTGCCTCCAAGGAGGCATATCACGCCTGTGCAGTTTCTCCCTGCCTTTGGCATAGAGCCTGTATTTTATCAAGTCCTGAGGTCACCGAGATTACCATGTGAGCAGGTTAGGACACCAAGCACATAGCTCTAATATTTTTAGATTAAATTTTCCTCTCTACCCTAAGTTCTAGAGAGTTACATTTTTTTGACAATTAAAAAATAAATCACAGAGTTTATATCAGATGTTATAGCTTTATTCTATGTGATTTTATGAGTTGTCAGTATTTCCTTAAAAGCTAATACTATAAAAATATCTTTAAGAAATGCATACATTGCAACAAGAAACATATTTGGTGGGTCTTGTTTTATAAGTGAAAAATCTGTATTCATATACAGCACCACAGTCTAGATACTCATTACATCTAAATATTAAAGCAATTGGTCCAGATACTTGGCTGACATAAGCCAAGTATGCTTGGATTTTCCCCTAACCAGTTTATATAACATTACTATAATGTTAGATCTCCGTTGTTTCAGTTGTAGGGATATGTAGTGTAATTCCTCAGTTGCTTTTCTATTTTGGTCACTTTACCTAACGTGAATTTTATATATGTTGGGAAAGTATATATTGTTTACTCTTGTTTCTTACAGAAGTGAGAACTCAAAATTTTCACTTAACAAAAACAAAAAGAGAAGCACAAAACAGTTGTTTTCATTATGTTTGTGAATCCGTAATTTATTTGTAATGTGTTTGGTAGTATAGAGGGATTGTGTTTTAATGGAGAACAATGTTTTAATCTCAGATTTACACTGCAATAGAATGGCCTGGTAACCAAGGGAAATACATTGTAACAGTTTTCTATACGTTATTGTATCCGACGAAATATTATTTGGATTTAAGCTTGATCTTCCATTGTAGAAAAGTCTGTCTAAGTAAAACTTAGCCTCTAAGTCTGTGGGGACTTTTATTCAGGAATTCTATGAAATATTATTTAGTTTTAAGTTTGATCTTCCATCGTAGAAAAATCTGGTTAAGTATAACTTAGCTGTTAAATTTGTGGGGGCTTTTATTCAAGAATTTAAAAAGCATTTGTAATTTAGAAAATTGTTGGCATTTAGGAAAGTTGAAGGAGTAATATGATAATATAACTTTCACCTGGATCCACAAATTGTTAGCATATTACATCTTACTGCATGTACTTTATCTGTCATCTCTATGTATGTATATAATTTGCTCTGCTGAATCATTTGAAAGTAAGTTGTGACACCAGAACACTTCACTTCTGAATACTTAAGCTTCCATCTCCTAAGAATAAGAATTTTCTCCTACATAACTGCAATCCCATTGACATACCTGAGATGATTAACAATAATTCAATAACATCTAACATTGGATTGCTGTTTTAATGGATGAGATTAGTAGCCTTTTGAAACATAGTCATACTTCCTTGTCCTCTAAGATAGTGTTTCAGCTCTAAAGAACTGTGATAGCATAGATCTTTCTGTATTACTTTATGGGCAGCCTCACCGTGTGGTCCATGCTTCTCGGACAGATATGACTCTTATAGGGTAGTACCATGGATATGAGGTAGTAAGCTTGGTCATCTGTTGCTCTTCCTGTTGAGCTAGAACTGGAAACTCGATAAGATAATCTCAGTATCCGTGTGATGTACACAGCTCATTTTCACTCATCCGGAGTACTGTTCAAAATCTTGTCAATTGATGGCACAGTGGAAATCATTATGATTTGTATATAAATCCTAGGTAATTTTATTATAGTCTAGTTTATGTAATAATACTATGGATTTCCAGGTTTGTTTAATAACAATTTGCAGAATAAAACCTAACAAAACTCTTCCCTTATCCACCACAGAAGATATGAGGTATCTAATTGACAAAGCAGTAGGACATGAGGCAAAATCAGGACACGTTCTAAAAGTAGGGGATCGCTGTCTGTGGCGCCTCTCACTTTATATTTTCCCCCTAACGCCAAATGCCCTTTATAAAGTGAAAATGTTGTTTGCTCAGTCTTGTCCAATTCTTTGCAATCCCTTGAAATGTAGCCTGCCAGGCCCTTCTGTCCATAGAGTTCTCCAGGCAAGAATATTGGAGTGGGAGGCCATTCCCTTCTCCAGGAGATTGTCCCAACCTAAAGCAAGAGAGTTCCAGAAAAACATCTATTTCTGCTTTATTGACTATGCCAAAGGCTTTGACTGTGTGGATCACAATAAACTGTGGAAAATTCTGAAAGAAATGGGAATACCAGACCACCTAACCTGCCTCTTGAGAAACTTGTATGCAGATCAGGAAGTAACAGTTGGAACTAGATATGGAACAACAGACTGGTTCCAAATAGGAAAAGGAGTACCTCAAGGCTATATATTGTCACCCTGCTTATTTAACTTATATGCAGAGTACATCATGAGAAATGCTGGGCTGGATGAATCGCAAGCTGGAATCAAGATTGCCAGGAGAAACATCAATAACCTCAGATATGCAGATGACACCACCCTTATGGCGGAAAGTGAAGAACTAAAGAGCCTCTTGACGAAAGTGAAAGAGGAGAGTGAAAAAGTTGGCTTAAAGCTCAACATTTAGAAAAACAACATCATGGCATCTGGTCCCATCACTTCATGGGAAATAGATGGGGAAACAGTGGGGAAATGACAGACTTCATTTTTGGGGGCTCCAAAATCACTGCAGATGGTGACTGCAGCCATGAAATTAAAAGACGCTTACTCCTTGGAAGAAAAGTTATGACCAACCTAGACAGCAAATTCAAAAGCAGAGACATTACTTTGCCCACAAAGGTCCGTTTAGTCAAGGCTATGGTTTTCCCAGTAGTCAAGTATGGATGTGAGATTTGGACTATAAAGAAAGCTGAGTGCCAAAGAATTGATGCTTTTGAACTGTGGTGTTGGAGAAGACTCTTGAGAGTCCTCTGGACTGCAAGGAGATCCAACCAATCTATCCTAAAATCAATCTGAATGTTCATTGGAAGGACTTGTGTTGAAGCAGAAACTCCAATTCTTTGGCCACCTAATGCGAAGAGTTGACTCATTGGAAAAGACCTTGATGATGGGAAAGATTGAAGGTCGGAGGAGAAGGGGATGACAGAGGATGAGCTGGTTGGATGGCATCACCAATTCAATGGACATGAGTTTGGTTAGACTCTGGGAGTTGGTGATGAACAGGGAGGCCTGGTGTGCTGCAGTCCATGGGGTCGCAAAGAGTCGGACATGACTGAGCAACTGAACAGAACTGAGGGACTGAACCCAGGTCTCCTGTATTGCAGGCAGATTCTTTACCACCTGAGCCACTAGGAAAGACCCCATAAAGTAACGGACTTCAAGCTAATGCAGACCATTTGAAAACCTGAGTCTTGATTATATAGACCGACTTGTCTTCCAAAAGCAATGTCATTCATTCATTCATTCATCTTCACTATCACATTCTGAGCAACACTTATGGAATTTTTATTATGCTTGATACCCTTTGTCTAATTCTGACATGAATTCTTCTTAGGGAACTTTTTCTTTAGGCAGGAGCCAACTAATTTCTTCACATAATGGTGTTAGTATACAGAAATAAACCTGTTTCATTATGTTCCCAAAGATGTTTATTTTAAATTTGAAATAGATTTTTAAAACTCAATAATGGTGATATTTCTGCCATGGTAAAAAAAATGGAAGTTTTAAAATACTTTTAAAAGCACTTTATTGAGATGTGATTGATAAAGAAAATGCTCCATGTATTTAACATATATGACTTGATGAGTTGGAAGATAAATGGATATCCATCACCATCAAGAGTTTCCTCCCACCCTTTTTATTATTATTGTGATTTTTTTTGTTTGTGATAGTAACATTTAAGATCTAACCTCTTTAACTAGTTTTTAAGTATACAACAGCATTATTAACTGTAGCCACTATGCTATACAGGAGATTTTTGGAACTTATTAATGTTGTATAATTAACTTTGGATCCTTTGACTAATACCTCCCTGTTCTCCTTCCTCCCAGACCCTGGCAATCACGTTCTACTCTCTGTTGCTATGAGTTTAGCTATTTTAGATTCCTCATATAAGTGGTATTATGTAGTATTTTTACTTTTGTTCCTGGTTTATTTCACTTAACATGTAGTCCTTCAGATTCATCCATGTTGTTGCAAGTGGCAAGATTTCCTTTTCTAAGGATGAATAATATTGTTTTTATGTATTTATGACATTTTCTTTATCCATTAATCTGTTGATGAATGATTAGATTGCTATTGTTTTGGGTACTGTGAATAACATTGCAGTGAAAATGGGAGTGCAGATATCTCAAAGATCTAGATGTTAGTTGCTTTGGAAATATACCCAAATGGTTGTTATGTTATACGGTAGTTGTATTTTTATTTTTTTGATGAACTTCTATATTATTTTCCTAAGTGACTACCAATTTACATTCCTACCAACAACAAACCAGGGTCCCCTTTTTTCCCACATCTTCACAAACAATTATGTATGTATTTATTTATTTATTTTATAATAGCCATCCTGACTGGTGTGATGTGATACGTCTTTGTGATTTTGATTTGCATTTCACTGATGGGTAGTGATGTTGAGCGTCTTTTCATGTACTTATTGGTCATTTGTATGTCTTCTTAAGCAAAATGTCTTTCAAAGCTTTTGTCATTTTTTAATCAGATGATGATGATTTCTTAATGAGTTGGAAAAGTTCCCTATATATTTTGGATATTAACCCTTTAACAAATATTTTCTCCCAATCCTTAGGTTGCCTTTTCATCTTGTTGATTGTTTCCTTTCTCATGCAGAGCCTTTTAGTTTGACATGATCCCTCTTAGTCTATTTTTGTTGTAATTTTCTAGGCTTTTAATGTCATATTCAAGAAAACATTGACAAGATGAATATGAAGAAGATTTCCCCAAGGCTTTCTCCTACTACTATTATAGTTTCAGGTGTTACATTTAAGCTTTTAATCCATTTTGAGTTCATTTTTGTGTATAAGGATTCAATTTCATTGTTTTTCATGTGGATATCTAGTTTTCCCAATACAATTTATTGAAGAGACTATCTTTTCCCCGTTGTGTACTCTTGGCACTCTTTTTGGAGATTGACTTTGAGTGCATGAGTTTGTTTCTGGGCTTTCTATTCTGTCCTGTTGGTGTATATGTTTATTTTTTTCTACCAGCATCTTACTGTTTTTATTATTATAACTTTGTAATATATTTTGAAATGGGGAAGTGTGATGCATTCAGCTTTGTTCTTGCTCAAAATTGCTTCAGCTATTTAGGGTATTTTTTATCATTCTATATGGATTTTTGGATTGTTTGTTCTATTGCTGTGAAAAATGGCATTGGTATTTTGAAAGGGATTGCACTGAATCTGTAGGTCACTTTGATTAGCCTGGACTTTTAAAAACTTATCATTTCTTCCAATCTGTGAAGATGTGATGTCTTTCTGTTTATTCGTGTGTTCTTCAGTTTTTTTCACCAAAGTCATGGTTTTCACCATAAAGGTCATTCATCTCCATGGTTAAATTTTTTCTAGGTATTTTATTATTTTTAATGCTATTATAAATGGGATTGTGTTCTCAATTTCTTTTCCAGCTAGTTTGTTGTTAGTGTATAGCAGTATGTTTTTCTATAATGATTTCATATCCTACAACTTTGCTAATTTAATTCATTTATTAATTCTAACATTTTGTAGTTGTTGTACTCAGGGTTTTCTGTATGTAACATTATGTTTCCTAACAATAGTGAAAAGTGTTAGTTGTTCAGTTGCGTGTGACTCTGCAACCCCATGGACTGTAGGCTGCCAGGTTCCCCTGTCTCCTCTCTCCACAGAATTCTCCAGGCAAGAATACTGGAGGGGGTGACCATCACCTTCTCCAGGGGATCTATCCAACCCAGGGATCAAACCTGGGTCTCCTGCATTGCAGGCAGATTCTTTACCTTCTAAACCATGACAACAGAGACAATGTAAATCCTTCCTTTCTGGTTTGGATGCCTTTTATTTCTTTTTCTTGCCTAACTGTTCTGGTTAGTATTTCTAATGCTGTGTTGAGTAAGACTGGCAAGAGTGGGCATCTTTGCTTGGGATTGTAGAGGGATAGCTTTCAGTTTTTTACCACTGAGTGTGATGTTAGCTGTGGGTTTGTCATATATGGTCTTTATTATACTGAGGCATGTTTCCTTGCTACTTCGTTGAGAATTTTTATCATAAATGATGTTGAATTTTATCAAGTGCTTTTTCTGCATCCTTTGAAAGTATCATATGGTTTTTATCCTTCATTCTATTAATGCAACATATCAGATTAATTGTTTGGTATACATTGAGCCATCCATGCATCTCAGGAATAAACTCCACTTGACTGTGACGTGTAATCCTTTTAGTGAACTGTTGAGTTCAATTTGCTAATATTTTGTTGAGGATATTTATGTCCATGTTCATCAGGGATCTTGGCCTATAGTTCTCTTGTAGTATCATTTTTCGGTTTTAGAATCAGGGTAACACTGGACTTATACATTTTAAAGTGTCCCCTCTTCTATTATTTGAAAGAGTTTAAGAAGAATTAGTATCAATTTTTCTAATTAATTAGTTGGTGTTGGGTAGAATTTATCAATGAAGCCATCTGACCCTGGGCGTTTCTTTGTTGGGAGGCTTTGAATTGCTATTGCAGTCTCCTAACTTGTTATTGGCCCCACTTCAGACTTGCTGTATCTTCCTGATTCAGCCTTGCTGGGTTGTTGTATGTTTCTGGAAATTTATATATTTCTTCTAGATAATGTACTTCATTGGCATGTACTTGTTGATATAGCTTCTTAAGACTCTTTGTATTTCTCTGGTGTCAGTTGTAATTCTGTTTTACTTATGATTCTATTTATTTATTTATTTTAATTTTCTCTTTCCTTTCTTGCCTGGTCTAGCTAAGGGTTGTCAATTTTATATTTTTAAGAAAACAGTTCTTAGTTTTGCTGATTTGTATCTTGTTTTCTATTCTCTATTTCATTTATTTCAGCTCAACTCTTTTATTATTTCCTTCCTCTGCTAACATTGGGCTTATTGTTGTTCAGTCGCTAAGTTGTATCTGACTTTTTGCAACACCATGGACTGTAGCCACCCAGGCTCCTCTGTCCATGGAATTCTCCAGGCAAGAACACTGGAGTGGGTAGCCATTCCCTTCTCCAGGGGATCTTCTCGACCCAAGGATCAAATATACAGGTTTCCTGTGTTCCAGGCATTCTTTACTATCTGAGCCAGCAGGGAAGCCCAACTTTGGGCTTAGTTTGTTCTTAATTTTAATTCCTTGAAGTGTAAAGTTAGGTGGTTTGCTATTTATCACTATAAACTTCCTTCTGAATACCACGTTTGTTATGTCCTATAAATTTTGGTATGTTATGTCTTTGTTTTTGTTTATATTGATGTTTTCTAATTTCCCTTTAATTTCTTCTTTAATTGATTGTCAAGAGTGCATTCTTTAATTTCTATGTATTTTTTTTCCTATTTTACTTTGGTTATTGATTTCTACTTCATGCCATTGTGATTGAAAAGTAATTGATATGATTTCAGTCCTCTCAAATTTGTTAAGACATATTTTGTTGTCTTATGGTCTGTTTTGCATAATGTTCCATATGTGTGTTCCATATACTACTACTTTTGTATCAAATATGTATATATCTGTTAGGTTTGTTTGGCGTGTAGTGCTTCCTAAGTCTATATCCTTATTTTCTTTTTAATATGTTTATTTATTTTAATTGGAGGTTAATTACTTTACAATATTGTATTGGTTTTGCCATACATCAACATGAATCTGCCGCAGGTATACACGTGTTCCCCATCCTGAACCTCTCTCCCTCCTCCCTCCCTGTACCATCCCTCTGGGTTGTCTCAGTGCACCAGCCCCAAGCATCTAGTATCATGCATCAAACCTGGACTGGCGATTCATTTCATATATGATATTATACATGTTTCAATGCCATTCTCCCAAATCATCCCACCCTCGCCCTCTCCCACAGAGTCCAAAAGGCTATTCTATACATCTGTGTCTCTTTTGCTGTCTCACATACACAG
This sequence comes from Capra hircus, assembly GCF_001704415.2. Classification (NCBI taxonomy): domain Eukaryota; kingdom Metazoa; phylum Chordata; class Mammalia; order Artiodactyla; family Bovidae; genus Capra; species Capra hircus. Next base: position 31,360,022 of record NC_030812.1, read on the forward strand.
TTATCGTTACCATCTTATTGAAAATGACTATTGAAGACTTGTACTGTTATTGTATTGCTGTCTGTTACTCCCTTCAGATCTATCAATTTTTGCTTTATATGTTTGTATGTGTGTGTGCATGCGTATGTGCACACACACACACTCTGATGTTTAGTGCATATGTATTTAGAATTTTTATGACTCTCTGGTACATTATGTAATGTATTTTCTCATTATGTAATGACCTTTTTATCTCTTTTGACAGTTTTTTTTCCTTAAAGACTATTTTTTAAATATAAGTATAGCACTCCTGCTTGCTTTTGATTGCCATTTGCTTAGAAAACCTTTTTTTCTACCCCTTTACTTTCAGCCTATGTGTGCCCTTTAAGTTAAAGTGAATCTCATGTAAATAGCATATAGTTTCATCTTTTTAAAAAAAATTCATTCAGACATTCCATATCTTTTGCTTAGGACATTTACTTCATTTACATTTAAAGTAATTATTGATAGATAACGGCTTCCCAGGTGGCACTGGTGGTAGAGAAGCCAGCGCAGGAGATGCAAGAGACATGGGTTCGATCCTTGGGTTGGGAAGATCCCCTGGAGGAGGAAATGGTAGTCCACTCCAGTATTCTTGCCTGGAAAATTCCATGGACAGAGGAGCCTGGAGAGCTACTGTCCACAGGGTCACAAAGTGTCAGACACAACTGAACACAGTCATACAAAAGGACTGATTATTGCAGCTGTGTTAATTGTTTTCTGCCACTTTTGTGGCTTTTTTTTTCCTCTTTCTTTCCTGCTGTATTCCACAAAGATTTGCTGGGGTGTTTTTGGTAATGATATACTTTGATTCTTTTCTCTTTATATTTTTGAATCTACGCTAGGTCTTTTTCTCCTTGAAGTTCGCATAAAATTTCTCTTAGTTATAAAAATTTATTTGAAGCTGATAACAATTTAATTTCAATCACATATAAAAACTTTTACTTCTTCCACCCAAAAACTTATGCTATTGATGTCAGAATTTGCTTTTTACATTGTGTATCCTTTTAAAAATTTTAGTGGTTATCATGTACATTACTCCTAATACTTTGATCTTATACTGTTAAGATCTTATAAGATTAAGTATATATAATTATAAAATTAAGTAAAAGTCTTATACTGCAGTTAAAAATAATTTGTGTACCACTAGGGGCTTCTCTGGTGGCTCATATGCAGGAGGCCATGGTTCGATCCCTGATCCCCCAAAGAAGGGAATAACAACCCACTCCAGTATTCTTGCCTGGAGAATTCTATGGACAGAGGAGCCTGATGGGTCCATGGAGTTGCAAAGAGTCAGACTTGACTGAGCAAGTAACACATTCTATTTCACTTTCCATTATAATATTACAGTATTATGTATGTGTCTATATATTTACCTTATCAGTGAGATTTATACTTTAATATGCTTCTATATGTTTAGCATCCCTTTGTTTCAACTTGAAGAACTCCCTTTAGTGCTTCTTGTAAGGCAGTTCTAGTGGAGATGAATTTTTCTTATTTTCATTTGTCTGGGAAAGTCTTTATCTAATTTTTAAAGGACAGTTTTGAGATGTATAGTATCATTGGTTAACAAATTTTTTCTTTCAATACTTAAAAACATGAATGTAAGTCTTCTTGTCCTGCTAAGTTTCTGCTAAAAAAAAACCTCACTGATAGTCTTATGAGGATTCCCTTTTATGTGATGAGTTGATTTTCTCTTGCTGCTTTCAAAATTCTCTCTTTCTTTGACTTTGACATTTGATTATAATGTGTCTGTGTAGACCTCTTTGTATTCAACCTGTTTGAAATTTGTTGTGCATCATGAATCTGGATGTCCATTTTCTTCCTCAAATTTGGGTGTTTTAAACATTTATTTCTTTAAGTAACATTTCTGCCCGTTTTTCTTTCTCTTCTCCTTCTGTGACACCATTGATGTATATATTGATTTGCTTGATGGAATCTCATACGTGCCATAGACTTTCTTCACTGTTTTTCATTTTTTTCTTTTTATTCCTCTGATTGGATAATTTAAATTGATTTATATTGAAGTTCACAGATTACTTTTTTCTACTTGGTCAAGTCTGCTGTTGAAGGTCTTTATTTAATTTTAAGTTCAGTCATTGTATTCTACAGTTCAAAAATATTTGGTTGGTCCTTTTTTATAGTTCCTGTCTCTTTACTGAACTTCTTATTTTGCTCATGTATTCCTTTCCTGATTTTGTTCAGTTATCTGTGTTCTCTTACAGTTCACTGAGTTCCTTCAGGACAATTATTTTGAATTCTTAGAATTATTTTGAATTCTAACAAAGGGTCAGATACTAGAGTTTTATTTTTGTTCTTTTGTTGGTGTTATGTTTCCCTGATTCCTCTTGATCCTTGTAACCTTGCATTACTGTCTGTACCTTTCAAGGAGGAGTCACTTCTTTGAGTCTTTATAGTCTGGCTTCAGCAAAGAAAGTTCTTTACCAGTTAATTTAGCCTGAGATCTGTGTGGGCTGGTTGTTGGGGACCATGAGCAGGAGCTGGTGAGGTGTGTGTGCCAGCCTTATGCTGGGGTTCACTAGCAGGCCAGCTTTGCACAGGGGCTTGCCAAGTCCTAAGGTCTATAGATGGGTAGGCCTGATGCCAAGGTTCACAGGCAGACCTGCTCTAGGGGGCTGTGGCTGGGCCTGGTTTCTGGAACCATTAGTGAGCAGGCTTGGTGCTGGGGTCCATGGCAAGTACACCTGGTGCTGGCATCTGCTGGAGTACTTGTTCTCTCTTTCCCCCATAGAAGAACTCAGGCCAAAGGTGGGGGTTTTGCACGCTCTTCTGCGCTGAGTTGTGAAAGGGGTGACATAGGTAGAGCAAAACTTCATTCCTATCCTTTCAATTGTGTCTTTTCTCATTTCTGTGTTCTACCAGTGTGCTATAGTCTCTTACTCGGATTCTAAATCTTTCATAAAGCTATTTTTAATCCATAGATGGTTGTTAAATTAGTGCTTCTCTGGAGATGATGAAGGCTGGGACCTCCTAGCCTGCCATCTTGCTAACATCACTCCTTAATTATATTTTTAAAAGATTGCTCTGAGAATCTCAAAATAACCTGAAAGAAAAAACTTGCTATGAAATCAAACCCCTAGCATTAACTTTTATCACAGTGATAATTTCTGTGCAAGGTATTGCCTTGAGGCAAAGTCGAGTTTCTCTCTACAATTCATGGAATCTCTGGATCTAGTTAGTTGAACTATGTTTGTTGGTAACCAAGAGGAAGAGGAAGCCTTGTCCCTGGCTACTGTGAACACTTACTTGAGTTCCCTTTCAAGTTGCTTTGCCCTGGGTTAATTTCAGAATGAGCACTGGGAGCCCCCACGCACAATGTTGCTGTACACAAAGAGTGAAAGAAGAAGAATTTAAGAAATTATCTCCCTTATCCTGAGGCCAAATTACTGTCAACAGATGTCCAGATATGGCCCACATTTTGTCACTTTACATTATTAGTGTTGAATTTCCATCCTAAGTGTTAACTTTCAATATGATTTTCTATTTCTTCCCCACAGCAGTATTCTCAATGTTGACTTCACAAGCTAAACAGTTTTATCACTTACTGGATCTGGTACACACCAATGTACAACTAACTGAGAATTCAGGTAAGTGGGTATTGTTCCTCAGGTGGGCAGGGAAACTCAGCTATTTAGTCAACGAATGGACAAAAGGATAGGTTTCTGAGTCTTCAGAAATGGTGAACTAAGTGAACTAGTGTTGAATTAGAACATCAAAGGCCAGGATGGGTCTCAAGATTGAGTCCGGAGTACTGAATAGTTATATTGGGACTCAGCACTTCTATATATTGACCCCCCATATATAGAATATCACAGGGATACATGCACAAGTCTTATTTAGTGTGAGAATAGAGTTTAACTAACCATGTGGAACCTTAAAACTTGCCAAAATGACTTAGATACATGTGGTGACTATATATATTTTTGGATATATTGGTTTTAGGATAAGAATGGTGTATCTATCCAGAGCGTTGTTCTGTTACTGGGAAACAGCTTCTCATGACTCCTTGTAGTCACAACATTGCCTACAAAAACCCACCTAAAATATCACTGGGCATGATAATCTAGGCTACTGTTTTTTAAAAAAAATTTTCTGTAATTGTATTAATATATTTTAAAACTAAATGATAAATGATGCCACGAAGTAAAATGAGAGATTTAAAACAAGAAAAATCCAAAGCAATATAATTTCATATTCAGTCTCTAAATTCCCCTATCACATTGTCCTCCTACCCTCTGATGGTTTCTTAAACTTCACTTTCACCTATACTTCATGACTGAACAGTTAATTTCATTATTATCATGTCTTTATAATTTCTTGTGTGCCTATGGGCATGCTCACAAACATTCATATGTATAACCAATGAATTCACTTATACTTTATTGAAAACAAATGGAAGCAATTGAATGGAAATTCCCTTAACTTCCTCCACTTATGACCTTCCCTCCTAGATATAGAATAGACAAGGTGCCCCTGCTTCTACCTAAGTCCTTTTCACCTAGATTTAACGCTCTGTTTCTCAAGTAATTCACTCTTGAAATTTTTCTTCATCCTCATCTAATGTCAGTAGACTTTCCTTTTCAAATGTATCACCATAAGCCATATAAAAGTAATCTAGTTCAAAAAAAGATTTTAATAAAAAAATAGTAATGTGGTTGATTTAAAACATTTATGGCATAATAATGACCAGGAAGTGAGCTTTTAAGTATCTGAATATGGATTGTGGGACAATAATGAAGAAAACACTTATGCAGAGTAAGATCTAGGTGCTGGGGTAACGGAGAAGCATTAAAGGACTTTTGATGTGGATATTCTTTTTTTGTTTTCCAGAAAGAACACTTCTGTATATGACCATGAAAAACCATAGTGCTGTCAATGAGTTCGTTCTCCTTGGACTATCTATTGACCCACATATTCAGGCTGTACTCTTTGTGATGTTCCTTCTGATTTACCTCCTCACTCTGATGGGAAATTTCTTGATGCTGCTGATGATATGGGCTGATTTTCACCTCCACACACCCATGTACTTCTTTTTGAGACAGCTCTCCTTTCTGGATCTCTGCCATTCATCCGTCACAGTCCCCAAGATGCTGGAAAATCTACTTTCTGAAAGTAAAACCATCTTTGTAGAGAGCTGCCTGGCTCAGGCCTTCTTTGTGTTTACCACCGGGGGCACTGAAGCCTGTCTGCTGGCTGTGATGGCCTACGACCGCTACGTAGCCATCAGCTCCCCTCTGCTTTACGGCAAGGTGATGAACAACCAGCTCTGTGTTGGGCTGGTATGGGGCTCCTGGGGCCTGGCCTTTGTGGATGCTCTCATCAACATCCTCCTGGCTGTCAATTTAGACTACTGTGAGGACCAAACTATTCCCCACTTCAGCTGCGAGCTGTCTTCTCTCTTCCCTCTGTCTTGCTCTGATACCTCCACCAATTTCACGCTCCTGCTTTGTTCTTCTGTCTTGCATTTTTTTGGAACCTTTGTGATGATTGCTTCTTCCTATGCCCTTATTGTCTCCACTGTCCTAAGCATCAGCTCCACTTCGGGCAGAAGTAAGGCCTTCTCTACCTGCTCCTCCCACCTCACTACTGTGATCTTGTTTTATGGCTCAGGTTTCCTCAGCTATCTGTTGCCAGCCTCAGGTTCTGCCCTGGAGATGATCTTCTCCTTGCAATACAGCGTGATCACTCCCATGCTGAATCCTCTCATCTATAGCCTGCAGAACAAGGAGGTGAAGGCAGCTATGGGAAGAGTGTTTAGAAAATACTTTCATTCTCTTCTGTAGTATACACAAAATGATTATGAAAGAGAAGTTGAACTACTGTGCTACATGATCAAACAATGGACTTTAAGGAGAGTTTCTTGATTGTCCAGGCTGCCAGATGTTACAGGGAACATAGAGCAATTATTTCCTTGGAAATGGTTCTGAAAAGGATAGAAAACTCTTGGGATGATTCAGGTTTAGTCTTATTTGGCAAAGGAGAAATGAATCAGATAGTTCCTTTTTTACAGGATTATTTTGTTAAAATGTTGATTTAATATTCATATTTTGTGAACATTTGTTGCTCGTGTTATTTCTCCTTCATGTGTCTTTGAATAATTACACTCCAAATCCCTTGGAAAACTGATTTTCTCAAATTTATACAGCCATAGAGTGAGACGATCCTATAACGCAGGATAAACCAACTATTCTACCCTTTTCTTCTGACAGTGTATTCAGGCAAGGAGTGAAAGAAAAACCCAAGTGATGTTACTTAGACTCTTTCTGTAGAAAATTCAAATATTGAGCAGGAACAAACAACAACAACACATCCATCATTCAGAAGAAAATCTGACTATAATGCCTAAAGAGACTGTGAAACCCTGTTCCCCTGGCACTTATCTTTCCTGAGGTCATGTTTTTAATAGATATGGTAATGTTAGCCAATTTGTTACATTTCTTAACTCATGTCACAAAGTGTACTAAGTACCTGGGATAGACAGATTGGCCCCTCAAAGATGATCTCATAATCCCTGGAACTTGTGAATGCATTATGTGGCAAGAAGGACTGGACAGATGAACAAGGTTATAGACCTTAAAAGGGCTTGGGTATTGTAGATTATCCAGGTGGGCTCAACCTAATCACATGAATCCTTGAACACATAGAAACTTCTCCAGCGTAGGCAGTTATGATGAGGCAAAAAAGAAAGGTCTTTCAAGGTAATATAGATATCACAAAGACTCAAACCACCATTGCTGGCATGGCTCTGTGAGCCAGAGACTGTGGGTGAAGAGACTGTGGGTTTTCCTAAAGCTGAAAACAACTCCCAGCCAAAACCAGGAAAGAAATAGGAACTTCAGTCCATGGAATTCATGAACTGAATTCTGCCAACAATCTGGTGTCTCTTCCAACACTCCAGATAAGGCCTGCTGAATTGCTTTTGACCTTGTGTGACCCACATCAAAAAATCAGTTGAGCCCACCCATATTTCTGACCTAAAAAGCTGATCAGAAAATATATTTGTGTCATTTGAGTTTGTGGTCATGTGTTTTATGGCAGAAATAGAAAGCTATTAATAATATTCTTGCTCAGTGGAGCTTCCCTGGTGGCTCAGCAGTAAAGAATCAGCCTGAAATGCAGGATACACAGGAGGCATCGGTTCTATCCCTGGGTCAGGAAGATTTCCTGGAGGAGGAAATGGAAATCCACTCAAGCATCCTTGCCGGGAAAATCCTGTGGACAGAGGAGCCCGGTGGGTCGCAGTCCATAGGGTTGCAAAGAGTCGGACACCTAGCTTTTATTATCTGTTATCTAACTTTTATTATCATACTTAAGGAGATGCATTTATTGTTAGCTTTCCTTTACTGGTGAGCAAATGAGACTCAGGATGCTTATATACTGTCCAGAAATTCAGAGCAAGGAAATGGTGGAGCTGGAGTCTTAACCCATGCAGTTTGAGTTGCGTCCATACTCTCAGTCACTGAAGTGCTGCTTCCACTAAGTCTATGAGGCTCACAAGTACTTTCTGTAATTATATTTTCTATTGGATTAGTTGCTTACAAACAAAGAATGGTAGTTGATACAGGTATAAAAAGTGAGGTTCAAGCAACAGAAATTTGGGTGAAATGCAACAGATAAATAGTGAAAGTATTTGGATATAGATATTTGGTTAAGATTTTGGAAAAGACAGTAATTGCCATGCTTCCTCTTCTATTTTGTGAACTGTCCTTTTTTCCAAAAATGTATTTTTCTCCCTTTAATTAAGCTATCTTCAGTCAGTTCCTGTTTCTTTCAAAGAAAACTAATTAGTTTTAAAATCAGAGCCAGGAAATTGATCTGTAGACAACAACTCTCAGGGAAATGAGGATATTTATTATTTACAATTGTGCTAAGACAGGTACAATGAAGTCAGTCATCTGTCCATCGTTACTACTCATAATATGTAATTGCCACTTGTATTTTAAGACCCATCGCCTGAGATCATGGACACTGTACTAAGCCCTGTAGTAAGGGAAATTTGCTAACATTAAGCTAGTACAAGAGAAAACGGAATGCCAAGGCCACAGGAACTTCTATTGTTAAGAAAATTATTTCATTTCTTGATTTTTAAATTTTTATACAGTTATAAAGGTTACTTTCCATTTATAGTTATCACAAAATGTTGGATATATTCCCTGGTTTTTACAATATATCCTTGAGCCTATCTTACACACCTAATAATTTGTACCTTTCACTCCCCAACCCGTATGTTGCTCCTCCTCCACCCTAGTAACCACTAGATTTTTCTCTATGTCTCTGAGTCTGCTTCTTTTTTGTTATGTTCAGTACTTTGTTGTATTTTTTATACCCCTCATATAAGTGATCTCATACAGTATTTCTATTTTTCTGAGTTATTTCACTTAGTATTATGCCTTCCAAGTGAATACATGTTGCTACAAATGGCAAAATTTTGTTCTTTTCATGGCTGAGTAGTATTCCATTGTATGTATATGTGTATGTGTGTATATATATGTATGTATATATATTTATACATACACACACATCTTCTATATCCATTCATCTGTTGATGGACTTTTAGGTTATTTCCATGTCTTGGCAATTGTAAATAATGCTGCTCTGAACACTGGGGTGCATGTATCTTGTTAAATTTGTGTTTTAGGGTTTTTTTGGCTATATACTCAGGAGTAGAAATTTCTGAGTCATTTGGTAGTTCTATTAGTTTTTTGGAGAAATCTCTGTACTGTTTATCATGGTGGCTAAACCAATTCACATTTCTAAAAACAGTGTACAGGGTATCCCTTTTCTCCACATCCTCCCTAAGGTTTTTCATTTGTAGGCTTTTTGATGATAGCCATCCTGACAGGTGTGAGGTAATATCTCCTCATGGTTTTGATTTGCACTTCTCTAATAATTAGTGATGTTGGACATCTTTTCATGTACATTTTGGCCATCTACATTTCCTCTTTGAAAAATGTCTAGCTTATCTGTACATTTTTAAAATCAGGTTGTTGGGAGAAAATATTTGCAAATGGTATGACTGACAAGGGATTAGTATCCAACATATATAAACACCTTGTACAACTCAACATCAAAAAAAAACATTTCTTGATTTTTGACCTTCAGGTACAGAATTAAGTTCAGGGACTTTCCCTATGCTGAACAAATACATGACCTTTTATAGATGTTGAACAGAGACTATTCAAAACTAACTTCAGAGTGATTCAGTGACTTCACTACCACAGCAGGTTGCTTATGGGAGAAATGGATGTTGACCTGGGAGTTACATCATCTCAACATCATGGAATAGCAGAATAATGTCATGATGAAGAATTTGAAAGGCCTGGAGAATCATGAACCTCCTACCTCTCTAAAACCAGCATGTTTTCTCTTGCCCCAGCATACTGTGACTCCCAAATGGAAGAAAGTTAGTTACCACTCATATTATTCTTCCATGTTGCTCTGTTGAGATCCAGGATTCAAAACCAACATGGCTTGAAAGACAAGATCAGAATCAGGAAAGGAAAGAATTACATGTTGAAAAAAAATAAATAGATGACTTTTTATCTCTAAAAATCTAGAGAACACTTCTGAGAAAATTTTTTTCTTAACCAAGGAGAGTTAATTTAATTTCTGTGTAGTAGTGTTTTTTGAACTATTTTCACATATCTACGTTCTTTTATTCAGACATCATTTTATACAAACACTTGAATGGTAGCACATCATATTACAGTCTATTTCCTGGGGATTTTTTGGCTTGCCAGCCTTTCCACATCTTCTCCTGCTTATTCTCCTACTCAAGATAATCCATGTTAACCACAGAGTGTATCTTTCTTAGCTTTCTCTGGGTTTATAGATTCACATTCAAACTTATGTACACATATGCATATACATATATATATATGGTAAATAAAAGTTTTCCATCTTTGTGTAAAAACTGTATATATTATATACTTCTGTTTGCTTTTCATTCATGAATAATTTGTATAAAACATACTACACCTCAAATGGCCAGCTCTAATTCATTACTTTTGTGTGTATCAGCAAAAAATTCTCTTATAAATGTGCCACAGTTTCTCAAACCATTCTCTTACATTTAGGTTCTCTTTGCTTCCATTTTTTAACCAGTACAAAAATGCTATAGTGAATATTTTTGAGTACATACTGTGAAATTTAAATGTTTTTATTTCTTTGGCATTTCTTTCTGATTCCCAGAAGTAGCATTATAAAGTGTTTGTATTTTTCCAATTTTAATTGATGTCACCAAATTGTTTTCTGGATATGCACTAACACTTCACAACTCTACCAGCCAAGAGCGTCCATTGCACTGAGCCTGCAATGTTATAGATTACTACATAGTGCTATTTCATTTTTATTTCAATTTGCATCCCACTGCCACTAGGCAATGTTAACATCTTTTCACATCTTTTCACATACTAGATTGTTCTTTGCATTTGATCTTTTGCAAAGGTCATGTCCTCAGCCAATTTATTCTTTCAGCTTGTTTTTTGTGGGCTTTAATCAGTTTTAGGGCGTTTCACATTTCATGTATATTGACATTCATATTCTATGTAGTAGGTGTTTTTTCTGTTTTTGTTGTTGTTGTTGTTGTCTTTATTTATGGTATCTTTTGCCATGTAAAAGTTTTAGTTTTTACAGGTTCATACATAATTTATTTTCTTCAAACAATAAATCTCTTTACCCATTGAGATAAAGGTCTACTTCACCTTTGAATTTAAAAATAGTTCCCTAGATATGCTTTCTTACACTTAGTTTTAAATTTAATTTTTTTACATTTGTATCTATAATCATTGGAATTCATGTTTGTACTTGGTGTGAAATAGGTGTCTAACTATATTAGGGTATGATGGATAACAACTATGACAGCAACATTAATAAATAAGATATTTTCTTTTTTTCATTTTTAAAGACACTTTATTTTTTTAGCAGTTTTAGATTGACAGAATTTGAGAGGAATATATAGAGATTTTCCATGTACCTCCTGTTCCCATGTATGCAGCCTTCCCTGTTATCAACACCCACCCCCTCTACCAGAGTGGTACTCTGGTTACAATTGATGACATATAGAACAGTCTTTTGGACTCTGTGGGAGAGGGAGAGGGTGGGATGATTTGGGGGAATGGCATGGAAACATGTATATCATATAAGAAATGAATTGCCAGTCCAGGTTCGATAAGATATTTTCTACTTGAACTAAAATAGCAATTGAGTCACACATTAAATCTGAGGTAAGTGTGTGGTTTTTAAACTTTTAAATCAATGTTCTATTTATATTTTTATTAAAGTGTTAATATTTGGCAAAATAAGGCTCCTTCAGCAACATTACCCCATAGCCACTATTATTTTTTTAATTATTTTATTCAACCTCAAAACATCCTATTTTGGAATCCACCCATTGCTATGTTCCTTCTGCTTTTGGTTTATTCAGAAATTTTGCATCAATATTTATAATTGATATTATTCTATAGCCTTATTTTCATTATTATTTTGCATTTTATACTAATCATATGTCCTGTGTGTGGTAGAAATTGCTTGTTGTCAACAAAGGCTTGTTGTGTTTTTTTGCCTCATCACAGAATTATTACACTTCCTTATCCAGGCTTATGTATATACAAAATAATTCTTTAGCAAGTCTTTCTTGCAGCTATGTATAAAAATGTGATTGAAATCAGACCAATAGTGTATACTGTGAAAGTTTCAAGGAGCCATCCTTCAAAGAGTGCTGTTTGTTTCTTGCCAATTTCCACATCTTGCATCTTTCTCCTTTTGTTGCTAGACTGCATTTATAATGCAGGAGCCGGAATACCCACGTTGTCCACAACATGGGAATACCCATGTTGTCCGCAACATGATGTTGGGCCATGACTTTAGGAATGGAGGTCTATCATATAAGTGCAAATACAAACTGCTTAGAAGCTAAAAATTGGAGTAATAAAGTCATCATACCCACCCTGAATTGCTACCTCTGGGCTTTTATATGACTAAAATAAAATTCTGTATTGTTTAAGCTATTATCATTTCAGTCTCAGATACTTGTGAATAAATTTCATCCTAAGGAATATAGAATTTGACTCCAGAAAGTGGAGTGCTCAGACAAAACTTACGTGTCATAGGTTTGGCGCAAGCAGTCAAGTAACAGGCAGTAAAGATTTAGAGACTGCAGAGTAGAAAGTACAGCACCCTAGTTAAGCTATAGTAAACTATCTGATCAAAGTTTCATCCATGAACACTTGAAAGGCAGTCCACATGCCAACTGATGACATAACATTAAGGGAAAAGATAGTAAAAATATAAGATATTGGTGGATGCTGATTGCCCATTTCTGAAAAGCCCCGTGAGAAATGAGTTCTGGCCAAAACTCCTGCCTCCAAGCAGAAGTGAAAGGAAATATAGTTTATCAAGTTAGTTTCTGCCTATAGTTAATCTATATTAATTGAGAGTTCTATAATTTAGAGTCTTGCAGGAGTGAAATATTGCAGCTGAAACTGATACAGTGATAAGCATTGGTTTTGATAAATTCCTTCCACACAAAAAGACAAAGACCTAGTGGCAAAGCAAGGTTTGAGTGTTACTTTATCACTTAAGCGCATTGATTCAGAAAGCTCCAAGGGAGCCCAACTAATAAGAGTGCAAGGAGATGATGCAGAGCATACTTGCTATGTAAAATTAAAATAACAGGGTCTTCAGACTTAAGATCAAGCCTATTGAAGATTTAGAGCTATGATTACCTACGTACACAAGGACTAGCACGCCTTACAAAAACCAGTGTTAGATCAGTCCCTAAAGAAAATGTCATGTGTTGAAGCAACAGGTACCAATAAAAAGTAGGTAGTGAAAGCTGCTCAGAAAGACATTCTCTCCAGTGGGCATCTCAGATGTGGCTGTTCAGGATACTGGACAGGGAATATTCCTGAGAGCAGAGACAGAGCTGCAGGTGGTGGATTCAGGAGATCCTACTGAAGAGGAGGACAAGGACCATCATGCGTGCTACAAACAACTTATCTCACTGGCAAGGCAGGAGTTTTCACGGCTTCTAAGCAGTTTTGAAAACTGTGGCTGCTGCTATTTGTTGGAGAAATCCATACTGTTTCCCTGTGTAGATTTAGCCAATTTTATTTATTGTTGTTATTTACCTTTCCTGTCCCATACTTTGTCTTAAGACTTCAGTCCTTTCTTAAAATCTTCATAAGTGGATTTATGAACTTCATGTTGCATTATGTCAAGGGAAAAATGATGTTGGTTATTCTACTTATTTTAATGACAGGCTTCATTAGCTGGTTCGGGTGATTATAATCACATCTCTTAATTGTAAATCTTCTTTTACTTAGATATTTACTTACATATTTATATATTTACATATTTATGACCACTGCCTGAGCAGTTATTTTATTAGAAGTTCCAAAATGGTAATTTTCGAATGTTATTACTTTTCTGCATTTATTAGCTGAACTCATCTGAAAATAAAGTAAGTTCTTGTATCCACTGGGGTTTCTTTGACTACCCTGAAATGTAAGTCATAGCAGAAGTCATGACAACTACTTTATTTCTTTCCTTTTAATTATAAATTTTCAGTGCAACCTCCATTGCTGTCCAGTGGGCTTTCTCTTTCTATCCTTTTATCAGTTCATTAATTGAATGATTATGCATTGTCATTAAATCATGTATTTTAATATATTCAATGTGTCTTAATCAATTTCAGCCATTACTTTTCATTAGACTACTCCATTCTTGGACAGTGGGCTGGTTGATGTGACCTTCTGATGACGTAATAGGCTTTGATGCCTTTTTCACATTCTGGCAAAAGAAATCCCAGATTTTTCATGTGTGCTCCCTGTCCTGAAACCTGTAATCAGTTATTTTTCTAAGGAATCCTGATTCTTTTTATCATATTTGGAAACCAAACTCAGAGTACCATAAGTGATCACTACTACTGTTCTTTACTTGTAGGCTTTTTCAATGGACAGAGCCTTTTAAAGCCAAAAAAAAAAAATCATAAATATTTCAAACCCAAATTCAAGATTGCAGAAACTCTAATTTTATATTGTCTCATTTGCTCTTGTGCTGAAATATGTATTCCTAACAATATTAGCATGATATTTATTTCATCTTTCAAACATAAATCTAATAGTTTCAAAAAGCAGCACCAGTATTATTACTAAAATAAGACTCTGAATGAAATCTCTCTCACTGAGGCAGCCTGGTCAAAATCCCCATAGTCTCAGGTCAGTTGAAATAATTATTTTCTATTGTGGTCATATCACTACTTTGATATATAGCACTGATCATTTGTTTTAGATTGTTTTTAACTTCAGGATTTTTAATCTTTTATTTTGTAAAACTCAGAAGTTTTACTCAGAAATCAATACTGTATAACAAAGTACATTTAATGCATATAACTCTTATCTTTGTTTCCCCCACCCTGTTTGTTTTCTCCATCTTCCTATATATAATTAGTTTTATCTGATACTTCTAATGTTTTTTGAAAGTTAAACAAATGATGTGTATTGTATGCACATGGTTGTGTGCTTGCTGCTCAGAAGTTAGCACACTATTTAGACCACCCTGTGTTTTGCTTTGACTTAACAATATATATATATCCTGGATATCACTCCACAGCAACACACAGAGATCTTTCCCATTCCTTTTTGCAGCTTAAAAGTACTCCATCCTGTGAGTGTCCAGTCTCTACTCATGGGTATTTGTGCTATTATAAATGATGTCACAGTGAATACTTTTCCACAGATGTACATAGTACATATGAGCCTTTCTTCCCACTTTACTAAAGTGACATGGAGCCATTTATGCAGGTAATCATATGCAGTAAATTATGAAAACTTCTTGATATCTATTTAATATTGGTCCTTTAGATAGTAATAATTCCTTGGCATCAGAAAATATCATTGCTGTTCTTGTACTTCATAGTGAAGTGAAAGTAACTCAGTCATGTCCGACTCTTTGTGACCCCATGGACTATACTGTCCATGGAATTCTCCAGGCCAGAATACTGAGAAGGCAATGGCAATCCACTCCTGGATTAAATTGCTTGATTATGTTCTGCTTTCCATCCTGCTAATGATATATTTTTAAATTTGTATACATTAGTTTGCTCTTTTTTTTGCTGTAAAGTTCAGTGGGCCTTGTCAGATGCCTAGTGTGATGTATCCACAATTATACTACACACAGAATAGTTTCACTGCCCTAAAGGTCCTATGCCTCACTTATTCAGCCCCCTACCACTTTTCCCCTAAACTAGTGACTACTAATATCTACTGCCTATATAGTTTTGCCTTTTGTAAAAGATTATAAAAATAGAAAATAGAGTTCAGACTGGGCTTTATTCACTCACCAATATGTATTTAAGATTTATTTTTGTTTTTTTTTTTCCCCTCTGTGGTTTGATAAAGTGTGTGAAAGTCACTCAGAAGGGTCCAACTCTTTGTGACTCCATGGATTATAAGGTCCATGGAATTCTCCAGGCCAGAATACTGGAGTGGGTAGCCTTTCCCTTCTCCAGGGGATCTTCCCAACCCAGGGATCGAACCCAGGTCTCCCGCATTGCAGGCAGATTCTTTACCAGCTGAGTCACAAGGGAACCCCATTGTATTTCATAAGGCCAGCACAATCCTGATTCCTATGGATATCTTTCCAATTTCTGGGTGCAATTTGACCAGGTATCTTTACAACTGGAAACTTCTCCCCTACTGGTTCCCCAGTCTGAGGTTAGGTGAGAATAGGAGCTGTCACAGGAAAGATATTGAAGCTTATGTTTTGCTTGTACACTATACCACAATATATTCTATTTCTTGCATAATAAGATACTAATTTTAAAAAGTTACCTCACTTGATTAATATTAATGCTGATTAACATTAAATCCAGTTTGACTTTCTCATACACAAGAGAAGATAATTGGAGGTTAGCTGTGAGTCAGTTTCAGTTCAGATCCCAAGTTAATTCTCTGGGTCCACATGGCTTCTATGTCCTGAGGGGAAATTCTGGTTTCTTCACAGGTTCCAAATTCACTTCTCTTACCATACCTCCTAGCTGGCCATCATATGCTAACATCACTCCTTAATTATATTTTTAAAAGGATTGCTCTGAGAATCTCAAAATAACCTGAAAGAAAAACTTGCTATGAAATCAAACCCCTAGCATTAACTTTTATCACAGTGATAATTTCTGTGCAAGGTATTGCCTTGAGGCAAAGTCGAGTTCTCTCTACAATTCATGGAATCTCTGGATCTAGTTAGTTGAACTATGTTTGTTGGTAACAGAGGAAGAGGAAGCCTTTGTCCTGGCTACTGTGAACACTTACTTGAGTTCCCTTTCAAGTTGCTTTGCCCTGGGTTAATTTCAGAATGAGCACTGGAGCCCCCACGCACAATGTTGCTGTACACAAAGATGTGAAAGAAGAAGAATTTAAGAAATTATCTCCCTTATCCTGAGGCCAAATTACTGTCAACAGATGTCCAGATATGGCCACATTTTGTCACTTACATTATAGGTGTTGAATTTCCATCCTAAGTGTTAACTTTCATATGATTTTCTATTTCTTCCCCACAGCAGTATTCTCAATGTTGACTTCACAAGCTAAACAGTTTTATCACTTACTGATCCTGGTACACACCAATGTACAACTAACTGAGAATTCAGGTAAGTGGGTAATTGTTCCTCAGGTGGCAGGGAAACTCAGCTATTTAGTCAACGAATGGACAAAAGGATAGGTTTCTGAGTCTTCAGAAATGGTGAACTAAGTGAACTAGTGTTGAATTAGAACATCAAGCCAGGATGGGTCTCAAGATTGAGTCCGGAGTACTGAATAGTTATATTGGACTCAGCACTTCTATATATTGACCCCCCATATATAGAATATCACAGGGATACATGCACAAGTCTTATTTAGTGTGAGAATAGAGTTTACTAACCATGTGGAACCTTAAAACTTGCCAAAAATGACTTAGATACATGTGGTGATATATATATTTTTGGATATATTGGTTTTAGGATAAGAATGGTGTATCTATCCAGAGCGTTGTTCTGTTACTGGGAAACAGCTTCTTCATGACTCCTTGAGTCACAACATTGCCTACAAAAACCCACCTAAAATATCACTGGGCATGATAATCTAGGCTACTGTTTTTTTAAAAAAATTTTCTTGTAATTGTATTAATCATATTTTAAAATAAATGATAAATGATGCCACGAAGTAAAATGAGAGATTTAAAACAAGAAAATCCAAAGCAATATAATTTCATATTCAGTCTCTAAATTCCCCTATCACATTGTCCTCCTACCCTCTGATGGTTTCTTAGAACTTCACTTTCACTATACTTCATGACTGAACAGTTAATTTCATTATTATCATGTCTTTATAAATTTCTTGTGTGCCTATGGGCATGCTCACAAACTTCATATGTATAACCAATGAATTCATGTATACTTTATTGAAAACAAAATGGAAGCAAATTGAATGGAAATTTCCCTTAACTTCCTCCACTTATGACCTTCCCTCCTAGATATAGAATAGACAAGGTGCCCTGCTTCTACCTAAGTGCTTTTCACCTAGATTTAACGCTCTGTTTCTCAAGTAATTCACTCTTGAAATTTTTCTTCATCCTCATCTAATGTCAGTAGACTTTCCTTTTCAATGTATCACCATAAGCCATATAAAAGTAATCTAGCTTCAAAAAAGATTTTAATAAAAAAATAGTAATGTGGTTGATTTAAAACATTTTATGGCATAATAATGACCAGGAAGTGAGCTTTTAAGTATCTGAATAGGATTGTGGGACAAAATGAAGAAAACACTTATGCAGCAGTAAGGATCTAGGTGCTGGGGCTAACGGAGAAGCATTAAAGGACTTTTGATGTGGATATTCTTTTTTTTGTTTTCCAGAAAGAACACTTCTGTATATGACCATGAAAAACCATAGTGCTGTCAATGAGTTCGTTCTCCTTGGCTATCTATTGACCCACATATTCAGGCTGTACTCTTTTGTGATGTTCCTTCTGATTTACCTCCTCACTCTGATGGGAAATTTCTTGAGCTGCTGATGATATGGGCTGATTTTCACCTCCACACACCCATGTACTTCTTTTTGAGACAGCTCTCCTTTCTGGATCTCTGCCAATTCATCCGTCACAGTCCCCAAGATGCTGGAAAATCTACTTTCTGAAAGTAAAACCATCTTGTAGAGAGCTGCCTGGCTCAGGCCTTCTTTGTGTTTACCACCGGGGGCACTGAAGCCTGTCTGTGGCTTGATGGCCTACGACCGCTACGTAGCCATCAGTCCCCTCTGCTTTACGGCAAGGTGATGAACAAACAGCTCTGTGTTGGGCTGCGTATGGGGCTCCTGGGGCCTGGGCCTTTTGTGGATGCTCTCATCAACATCCTCCTGGCTGTCAATTTAGACTACTGTGAGGACCAAACTATTCCCCACTCAGCTGCGAGCTGTCTTCTCTCTTCCCTCTGTCTTCGCTCTGATAACCTCCACCAATTTCACGCTCCTGCTTTGTTCTTCTGTCTTTGCATTTTTTTGGAACCTTTGTGATGATTGCTTCTTCCTATGCCCGTATTGTCTCCACTGTCCTAAGCAATCAGCTCCACTTCGGGCAGAAGTAAGGCCTTCTCTACCTGCTCCTCACACCTCACTACTGTGATCTTGTTTTATGGCTCAGGTTTCCTCAGCTATCTGTTGCCAGCCTCAGGTTCTGCCCTGGAGATGATCTTCTCCTTGCCAATACAGCGTGATCACTCCCATGCTGAATCCTCTCATCTATAGCCTGCAGAACAAGGAGGTGAAGGCAGCGCTATGGGAGAGTGTTTAGAAAATACTTTCATTCTCTTCTTGTAGTATACACAAAATGATTATGAAAGAGAAGTTGAACTACTGTGCTACATGATCAACAATGGACTTTAAGGAGAGTTTTCTTGATTGTCCAGGCTGCCAGATGTTACAGGAACATAGAGCAATTATTTCCTTGGAATGGTTCTGAAAAGGATAGAAAACTCTTGGGATGATTCAGCGTTTAGTCTTATTTGGCAAAGGAGAAATCGAATCAGATAGTATCCTTTTTACAGGATTATTTTGTTAAAATGTTGATTTAATATTCATATTTGTGAACATTTGTTGCTCGTGTTATTTCTCGCTTCATGTGTCTTTGAATAATTACACTCCAAATCCCTTGGAAAACTGATTTTCTCAAATTTATTACAGCCATATGAGTGAGACATCTATAACGCCAGGTAAACCAAACTATTCTACCCTTTTTCTTCTGACAGTGTATTCAGGCAAGGAGTGAAAGAAAACCCAAGTGATGTTACTTAACTCTTTCTGTAGAAAATTCAAATATTGAGCAGGAACAAACAACAACAACACATCCATCATTCAGAAGAAAATCTGATATAATGCCTAAAGAGACTGTGAACCCTGTTCCCCTGGCACTTATCTTTCCTGAGGTCATGTTTTTAATAGATATGGTAATGTTAGCCAATTTGTTACATTTCTTAACTCATGTCACAAAGTGTACTAAGTACCTGGGAAGACAGATTGGCCCCTCAAAGATGATCTCATAATCCCTGGAACTTGTGAATGCATTATGTGGCAGAAGGACTGGACAGATGAACAAGGTTATAGACCTTAAAAGGGCTTGGGTATGTAGATTATCCAGTGGGCTCAACTAATCACATGAATCCTTGAAACACATAGAAACTCTCCAAGGTAGGCAGTTATGATGAGGCAAAAAGAAAGGTCTTTAAGGTAATATAGATATCACAAAGACTCAACCACCCATTGCTGCATGGCTCTGTGAGCCGAGACTGTGGGTGAAGAGACTGGTGGGTTTCTCCTAAGCTGAAAACAACTCCCAGCAAAACCAGGAAAGAAATAGGAACTTCAGTCCATGGAATTCATGACTGAATTCTGCCAACAATTCTGGTGTCTCTTCCAACACTCCAGATAAGGACCTGCTGAATTGCTTTTTGACCTGTGTGACCCACATCAAAAAATCAGTGAGCCCACCCATATTTCTGACCTAAAAAGCTGATCAGAAAATATATTTGTGTCATTTGAGTTGTGTGTCATGTGTTTTGGCAGAAATAGAAAGCTATAATAATATTTTGCTCAGTGAGCTTCCCTGGTGCTCAGCAGTAAAGAATCAGCCTGAAATGCAGGATACACAGGAGGCATCGGTTCTATCCCTGGGTCAGGAAGATTCTCTGGAGGAGGAAATGGAAATCCACTCAAGTATCCTTGCCGGAAAATCCTGTGGACAGAGGAGCCCGGTGGGTCGCAGTCCATAGGTTGCAAAGAGTCGGACAACCTAGCTTTTATTAATCTGTTATCTAACTTTTATTATCATACTTAAGGAGATGCATTTATTGTTAGCTTTCCTTACTGTGAGCAAATGAGACTCAGGATGCTTATATACTGTCCAGAAATTCAGACAAGAAATGGTGGAGCTGGAGTCTTAAACCCATGCAGTTTGAGTTGCGTCCATACTCTCAGTCACTGAAGTGCTGCTTCCCTAAGTCTATGAGGCTCACAAGTACTTTCTGTAATTATATTTCTATTGGATTAGTTGCTTACAAAACAAAGAATGGTAGTTGATACAGGTATAAAAAGTGAGGTTCAAGCAACAGAAATTTGGGTGAAATGCAACAGATAAATAGTGAAAGTATTTGGATATAGATATTTGTTAAGATTTTGGAAAAGACAGTAATTGCCATGCTTCCTCTTCTATTTTGTGAACTGTCCTTTTTTCCAAAAATGTATTTTTCTCCCTTTAATTAAGCTATCTTCAGTCAGTTCCTGTTTCTTTCAAGAAAAACTAATTAGTTTTAAATCAGAGCCAGGAAATTGATCTGTAGCAACAACTCTCAGGGAAATGAGGATATTTATTATTTACAATTGTGCTAAGAACAGGTACAATGAAGTCAGTTCATCTGTCCATCGTACTAACTCATATATGTATTGCCACTTGTATTTTAAGACCCATCGCCTGAGATCATGGACACTGTACTAAGCCTGTAGTAAGGGAAATTTGCTAACATTAAGCTAGTAACAAGAGAAAAACGGAATGCCAAGGCCACAGGAACTTCTATTGTTAAGAAAATTATTTCATTTCTTGATTTTTAAATTTTTATACAGTTATAAAGTACTTTCCATTTATAGTTATCACAAAATGTTGGATATATTCCCTGGTTTTTACAATAATTACCTTGAGGCCTATCTTACACACCTAATAATTTGTACCTTTCACTCCCCAACCCGTATGTTGCTCCTCCTCCACCCTAGTAAGCACTAGATTTTCTTCTATGTCTCTGAGTCTGCTTCTTTTTGTTTATGTTCAGTACTTTGTTGTATTTTTTATACCCCTCATATAAGTGATCTCATACAGTATTTCTATTTTTCTGAGTTATTTCACTTAGTATTATGCCTTCCAAGTGAATACATGTTGCTACAAATGGCAAAATTTTGTTCTTTTCATGGCTGAGTAGTATTCCATTGTATGTATA
The DNA here is from genome assembly GCF_001704415.2 of Capra hircus. Taxonomy (NCBI): domain Eukaryota; kingdom Metazoa; phylum Chordata; class Mammalia; order Artiodactyla; family Bovidae; genus Capra; species Capra hircus. Next base: position 31,381,573 of record NC_030812.1, read on the forward strand.
TGTGTATGTGTGTATATATATGTATGTATATTATATTTATACATACACACCACGATCTTCTATATCCATTCATCTGTTGATGGACTTTTAGGCTATTTCCATGTCTTGGCAATTGTAAATAAATGCTGCTCTGAACACTGGGTGCATGTATCTTGTTAAATTTGTGTTTTAGGGTTTTTTTGGCTATATACTCAGGAGTAGAAATTTCTGAGTCATTTGGTAGTTCTATTAGTTTTTTGGAGAAATCTCTGTACTGTTTATCATGGTGGCTAAACGCAATTCACATTTCTAAAAACAGTGTACAGGGTATCCCTTTTCTCCACATCCTCCCTAAGCGTTTTTCATTTGTAGGCTTTTTGATGATAGCCATCCTGACAGGTGTGAGGTAATATCTCCTCATGGTTTTGATTTGCACTTCTCTAATAATTTAGTGATGTTTGGACATCTTTTCATGTACATTTTGGCCATCTACATTTTCCTCTTGAAAAATGTCTAGCTTATCTGTACATTTTAAAATCAGGTTGTTGGGAGAAAATATTTGCAAATGGTATGACTGACAAGGGATTGTATTCCAACATATATAAACACCTTGTACAATCAACATCAAAAAAAAACATTTCTTGATTTTTGACCTTCAGGTACAGAATTAAGTTCAGGGACTTTCCCTATGCTGAACAAATACATGACCTTTTATAAGATGTTGAACAGAGACTATTCAAAACTAACTTCAGAGTGATTCAGTGACTTCACTACCACAGCAGGTTGCTTATGGAGAAATGGATGTTGACCTGGGAGTTACATCATCTCAACATCATGGAATAGGCAATAATTGTCATGATGAAGAATTTGAAAGGCCTGGAGAATCATGAACCTCCTACCGTCTCTAAAACAGCATGTTTTCTCTTGCCCCAAGCATACTGTGACTCCCAAATGGAAGAAAGTTAGTTACACTCATATTATTCTTCCATGTTGCTCTGTTGAGAGCCAGGCATTCAAAACCAACATGGCTTGAAAGACAAGATCAGTAGAATTCAGGAAAGGAAAGAATTACATGTTGAAAAAAAATAAATGAGGGAATGAAACTTATATTTATCACTCTAAAAGTTGTGCTAAAGAAGACACTTACTGAGCAAAATATTATAAATTTATGCATGTACATTCCATAATCATGCATGTTAATTATAAATCTCTCATGGAGAACACTTTGTCGTTGAGGAAAAATTTTTTTCTTAACCAAGTGTTTTGTTAGAATCGTATATATTGCTCTAAATTTACATATATTTCTGAGCGTTTAGTAGTGTTTCTATTACTTTAATTTTCTACAGACCAATTATTCATTTACTAGTTTCTACACATGTCATAATTCAGACAATCATTTTTTGATATGGACTAATACGACATGACTACATTTACAATGTAGCAGACATTTCTATTTCCTGCGGATGTTTTATTCATTGTCCTATTTTCCTCGTTGGGCACTCTAGTTCTCTCTTTTGCCACATCGTTCTCCTGCTTATTCTTCTTCTACCTCAAGCAAGGTCAACTTTCTCCCACATCTTATACCACTGTACGTCGTATTTCTGGTTCTTATGCTTCTCTTGTATCGTTATAGCATTCACATTTCAACTTCTTATGTCAACACTACTAGACAGATTATACCCACTAATTCAGTAACCACAGTGAAGTAGTATATACTGGTTAAATATATAAAAGTGTTTTCAATCTTTGTCTGTGTAAAAACCGTGTATAATAAGATAATTATCAACATAATACTTTCCTCGTAATCTTGACTTTCATCTAATATCGTAAATAATTGATGTATAAAACATACTACACCTCAAATGGCCAGCTTCTAATCATTATAACTTTTGTGTGTAATCAGCATTAAAAATATTCTCTTATAAATGTGCACAGTTTCTCAAACTCATTCTACTTTACATTTACGCGTATTCTTTGCTCCATTTTGTTAACCCAGTACAAAACATGCTATAGTGAATAGAATGAATAAAATATGATTAGTGATATACATGAATGAATATTTAAAATACTTTTTATTTCTTTGGTCATTGTCTTTCTTGCAATTCAACCAGACCAGTAGCATTATAAAGTGTTGATATAATTATTCAATCTTTAATTTCATGTCAACCAAATTGTTTTCTGATATGCCACTAACACTTCACAATCTCTACCAGCAGAGCGTCCTCATTGCATCTGAGCCCTGCAATGTATAATAGATTACTACATGCTGCCTATTCATTTTTTAATTTTCAATTTGACATGCCCACTGCCACTTAGGCTAAATGTTAACATCTTTCACATCTTTCACATATAGATTGTTCTTTGGCATTTGATCTTTTGCATAAGGTCATTGGGATTTATTTGTTCCTCAGCCAATTTTATTCTTTCAGCTTTGTTTTCTTGTGGAGCTTTATCAGTTTTATCGGGCGTTTACACATTTTCATGTATATTGACATTTCATATTCTACTGTAGTAGGTGTTCTGTTTTTGTTTGTGTAGTTATTGTTGTTTTATTTAGTGCGGTAATCGTTTGCCATGTAAAAGTTTTAGTTTTTTACAGTTCATACATAACTTTAATCTTTCTTCAAACAATTAAAATCGTCTTTCACCCATTGCAAGAATAAAGGTCTTACTTCACCCTTTGAATTTAAAAATAGTCCCGTAGATATGCCTGTTCTTACACTAAGTTTAAATTTTAATTTTTTTACATTTGTATCTTATAATATTGGAATTCATTTGTTTGTACTTGTGTGAAATAGTGCTAACTATATTAGGGTATGATGGATAACAAGCTATGACCAGCAACATTTAATAAATAAAGATATTTTCTCTTTTTTCATTTTTAAAGACACTTTATTTGTTTTAGCATTTTTAGATGTGACAGAATTTTGAGAGCGGAATATATAGGTGAGATTTTCCATGTACTGCCTGCTTCCCATGTATGCAGCCTTCCCTGTTATCAACACCCCACCCCCTCTACCAGAGTGGTACTCGGGTTACAATTGATGGACACTATTAGAACAGTTCTTTTTTGGACTCTGTGGGGAGAGGGGAGATCGGTGCCGTAGGATGATTTGGAGGGGAATGGCATGGAAACATTGGTATATCAAATAAGAAATGATATTGCCAGTCCAGGTTCGCATAAGATTATTTTCTACATTGAACACTAAAATAGCAATTGAGATCAGCACATTAAATCTGAGGTAAGTGTGTGCGTTTTAAACTTTAAATCAATGTTCTATTTATATTTTATTAAAGTGCTTAATATTGCAAATAAGGCTCCTTCAGCAACATTACCCCAATCAGCCACTATTCATTTTTTTAATTATTTTATTCAAACTCAAAACATCTATTTTGCGAATCCACCCATCTGCTATGTTTTCCTTCTGCTTTTGTTTTATTCAGAAATTTTGCATCAATATTTATAAATTATGATTATTATTCTATAGCCTTATTATTATTATTTTGCATTTTATACTAATCTATATGTCCTGTGTGTGAGAAATTGCTATGTTTGTCAACAAAGGCTTTGTTGTGTTTTTTTGTCATCACAGAATTATTACACTTCCGTTATCCCAGGCTTATGTATATACAAAATAATTCTTTAGCAAGTCGTTTCTTGCAGCTATGTATAAATGTGATTGAATCAGACCAATAGTGTATACTGTGAAAAGTTCAAGGAGCCATCCTTCAAGAGTGCTGTTTGTTTCTTGCCAATTTCCACATCTTGCATCTTTTCTCCTGTTTGCTTGCCCTAGACTGCATTATAATGCAGGAGCCGGAATTACCCACGTTGTTCCACAAAACATGAATACCATGTTGTCCGCAACATGCATGTTCGGGCCAGACTTTAGCGAATGGGAGGTCTAGATCATATAAGTCAAATACAAACTGCTTAGAAGCTAAAAATTGGGAGTAATAAAGTCATCATACCCCCCTGAATCTACCTTCTGGCGGCTTTTTATATGACTTAAAATAAAATTCTGCTATTGTTTAAGCTATTATCATTTCACGTCTCAGATACTTTGTGAATTAAATTTCAGTTCCTAAGGAATATAGAATTTGACCCAGAAAGTGGAGTGCTCAGGACAAAAACTTACGTGTCAATAGGTTTTGGCGCAAGCAGGTCAAGTAACAGGCAGTAAAGACTTAGAGACCCCAGAGTAGAAGTACAGGCCACCCTAGTTAAGCTCTTATTAGTTAAAACTATCTGATCAAAGCTTTCATCCATGAAAACACTTGAAAAGCAGTTGCCACATGCCAACTGCATGACATAACGATTAAGGGAAAGATCAGTAAAAAAAAAAAAAAAAAAAAACAAAATATATAAGATATTGAGTGCGATGCTGATTGCCCATTCTTGAAAAGCCCCGTGAGAGAAATGAGTTCTGGCCAAAAACTCCTGGCCTCCAAGCCCAGAAGTTGAAAGGAATATAGTTTATCCAAGTTAGTTCTTGCCTATAGTTAATCTTATATTAATTGAAGTTCTATAATTTAGAGTCTTACGCAGAGCAGTGAAATATTGCAGCCTTTGAAACTGATACAGTTGATAAGGCATTGGTTTTTGATAAATTCCTTCACACAAAAAGACAAAAGACCTAGTTGGCAAAGCAGGTTTGAGTGTTACTTTTCACTTAAGCGCATTGATTCAGAAAGCTCCAAGGCGAGCCCAACTAAAATAATGAGTGCAAGGAGATTGAAATGCAGAGCATACTTGCCTATGTATAAATTAAATAACAGGGCGTCTCAGACTTAAGATCAAGCCTATTGAGATTTAGACTATGATTACCTAACGTACACAAGGACTAGCACGCCTTTACAAAAACAAGTGTTAGATCAGTCCCTAAAGGAAAATGTCATGTGTTGAAGCAACAGGTTACCAATAAAAAGTACGGTACGTGAAAGCTTCTCAGAAAGACATTTCTCTCCAGTGGGCATCTCAGATGTTGGCTGCCTTCAGGATACTGGACAGGGAATTATTCCTGAGAGCAGAGACAGAGCTGCATGGCTGGATTCAGGAGACTGCCTACTGAATGAGGGGAACAAGGACCATCATCGGTGCTACAAACAACTTATCCTCACTGGCCAAGGCAGGAGTTTTCACGGCTTCTAAGCAGTTTTTGAAACTGTGGCCTGCTGCTATTTGGTTGGAGAAATCCATACTGTTCCCTGTGTAGATTTAGCCAATTTTATTTATTGTTTTATTTACCTTTCCTTCCCATACTGTCTTAAGACTTTCAGTCCTTTCTTAAAGATCTTCATAAAGTGCGATTTATGAAACTTCATGTTGCCATTATGTAAGAAAAAATTGATGTTGGTATTCTAACTTATTTAATGACAGGCTATTTTAGCTGGTTCGGCGTGATTATAATCACATCTCCTTAATTGTTAAATCTTCTTATTACTTAAGTATTTACTTACATATTTATTATATTTACATATTTTATGACCACTGCGCTGAGCAGTTATTTTATTTAGAAGTTCAAACATGGTAATTTTCGAAGCTGTTAGTTTACTTTTCTGCATTTATTAGATGAACTCATCTGAAAATAAAAGTCAGTTCTTGTATCCACTTGGCGGTTTCTTTGACTACCCTGAAATGTAATCATAGCAGAACGTCAGGTGGCACTGGTGGTAAGAAGCCAGCGCAGGAGATGCAAGAGACGTGGGTTCGATCCTTGGGTTGGGAAGATCCCCTGGAGGAGGAAATGGTAGTCCACTCCAGTATTGCCTGGAAAATTCCATGGACAGAGGAGCCTGGAGAGCTACTGTCCACAGGGTCACAAAGTGTCAGACACAACTGAACACAGTCATACAAAAGGACTGATTATTGCAGCTGTGTTAATTGTTTTCTGCCACTTTTGTGGCTTTTTTTTTCCTCTTTCTTTCCTGCTGTCTTCCACAAAGATTTGCTGGGGGTGTTTTTGGTAATGATATACTTTGATTCTTTTCTCTTTATCATTTTTGAATCTACGCTAGGTCTTTTTTCTCCTTGAAGTTCGCATAAAATTTCTCTTAGTTAATAAAATTTATTTGAAGCTGATAACAATTTAATTTCAATCACATATAAAAACTTTTACTTCTTCACCCAAAAACTTATGCTATTGATGTCAGAATTTGCTTTTTACATTGTGTATCCTTTTAAAAATTTTAGTGGTTATCATGTACATTACTCCTAATACTTTGATCTTATACTGTTAAGATCTTATAAGATTAAGTATATATAATTATAAAATTAAGTAAAAGTCTTATACTGCAGTTAAAAATAATTTGTGTACCACTAGGGGCTTCTCTGGTGGCTCATATGCAGGAGGCCATGGTTAGATCCCTGATCCCCAAAGAAGGGAATAACAACCCACTCCAGTATTCTTGCCTGGAGAATTCTATGGACAGAGGAGCCTGATGGGTCCATGGAGTTGCAAAGAGTCAGACTTGACTGAGCAAGTAACACATTCTATTTCACTTTCCATTATAATATTACAGTATTATGTATGTTTGTCTATATATTTACCTTATCAGTGAGATTTATACTTTAATATGCTTCTATATGTTTAGCATCCCTTTGTTTCAACTTGAAGAACTCCCTTTAGTGCTTCTTGTAAGGCAGTTCTAGTGGAGATGAATTTTTCTTATTTTCATTTGTCTGGGAAAGTCTTTATCTAATTTTTAAAGGACAGTTTTGAGATGTATAGTATCATTGGTTAACAAATTTTTTCTTTCAATACTTAAAAACATGAATGTAAGTCTTCTTGTCCTGCTAAGTTTCTGCTAAAAAAAAACCTCACTGATAGTCTTATGAGGATTCCCTTTTATGTGATGAGTTGATTTTCTCTTGCTGCTTTCAAAATTCTCTCTTTCTTTGACTTTGACATTTGATTATAATGTGTCTGTGTAGACTCTTTGTATTCAACCTGTTTGAAATTTGTTGTGCATCATGAATCTGGATGTCCATTTTCTTCCTCAAATTTGGGTGTTTTAAACATTTATTTCTTTAAGTAACATTTCTGCCCGTTTTTCTTTCTCTTCTCCTTCTGTGACACCATTGATGTATATATTGATTTGCTTGATGGAATCTCATACGTGCCATAGACTTTCTTCACTGTTTTTCATTTTTTTTCTTTTTATTCTCTGATTGGATAATTTAAATTGATTTATATTGAAGTTCACAGATTACTTTTTTCTACTGGTCAAGTCTGCTGTTGAAGGTCTTTATTTAATTTTAAGTTCAGTCATTGTATTCTACAGTTCAAAAATATTTGGTTGGTCCTTTTTATAGTTCCTGTCTCTTTACTGAACTTCTTATTTTGCTCATGTATTCCTTTCCTGATTTGTTCAGTTATCTGTGTTCTCTACAGTTCACTGAGTTCCTTCAGGACAATTATTTTGAATTCTTAGAATTATTTTGAATTCTAACAAAGGGTCAGATACTAGAGTTTTATTTTTGTTCTTTGTTGGTGTTATGTTTCCCTGATTCCTCTTGATCCTTGTAACCTTGCATTACTGTCTGTACCTTTCAAGGAGGAGTCACTTCTTTGAGTCTTTATAGTCTGGCTTCAGCAAAGAAAGTTCTTTACCAGTTAATTTAGCCTGAGATCTGTGTGGCTGGTTGTTGGGGACCATGAGCAGGAGCTGGTGAGGTGTGTGTGCCAGCCTTATGCTGGGGTTCACTAGCAGGCCAGCTTTGCACAGGGCTTGCCAAGTCTAAGGTCTATAGATGGGTAGGCCTGATGCCAAGGTTCACAGGCAGACCTGCTCTAGGGGCTGTGGCTGGGCCTGGTTTCTGGAACCATTAGTGAGCAGGCTTGGTGCTGGGGTCCATGGCAAGTACACCTGGTGCTGCATCTGCTGGAGTACTTGTTCTCTCTTTCCCCCATAGAAGAACTCAGGCCAAAGGTGGGGGTTTTGCACGCTCTTCTGCGCTGAGTTGTGAAAGGGGTGACATAGGTAGAGCAAAACTTCATTCCTATCCTTTCAATTGTGTCTTTTCTCATTTCTGTGTTCTACCAGTGTGCTATAGTCTCTTACTCGGATTCTAAATCTTTCATAAAGCTATTTTTAATCCATAGATGGTTGTTAAATTAGTGCTTCTCTGGAGATGATGAAGGCTGGGACCTCCTAGCCTGCCATCTTGCTAACATCACTCCTTAATTATATTTTTAAAAGATTGCTCTGAGAATCTCAAAATAACCTGAAAGAAAAAACTTGCTATGAAATCAAACCCTAGCATTAACTTTTATCACAGTGATAATTTCTGTGCAAGGTATTGCCTTGAGGCAAAGTCGAGTTTCTCTCTACAATTCATGGAATCTCTGGATCTAGTTAGTTGAACTATGTTGTTGGTAACCAAGAGGAAGAGGAAGCCTTGTCCTGGCTACTGTGAACACTTACTTGAGTTCCCTTTCAAGTTGCTTTGCCCTGGGTTATTTCAGAATGAGCACTGGGAGCCCCACGCACAATGTTGCTGTACACAAAGAGTGAAAGAAGAAGAATTTAAGAAATTATCTCCCTTATCCTGAGGCCAAATTACTGTCAACAGATGTCCAGATATGGCCCACATTTTGTCACTTTACATTATTAGTGTTGAATTTCCATCCTAAGTGTTAACTTTCAATATGATTTTCTATTTCTTCCCCACAGCAGTATTCTCAATGTTGACTTCACAAGCTAAACAGTTTTATCACTTACTGGATCTGGTACACACCAATGTACAACTAACTGAGAATTCAGGTAAGTGGGTATTGTTCCTCAGGTGGCAGGGAACTCAGCTATTTAGTCAACGAATGGACAAAAGGATAGGTTTCTGAGTCTTCAGAAATGGTGAACTAAGTGAACTAGTGTTGAATTAGAACATCAAAGGCCAGGATGGGTCTCAAGATTGAGTCCGGAGTACTGAATAGTTATATTGGACTCAGCACTTCTATATATTGACCCCATATATAGAATATCACAGGGATACATGCACAAGTCTTATTTAGTGTGAGAATAGAGTTTAACTAACCATGTGGAACCTTAAAACTTGCCAAAATGACTTAGATACATGTGGTGACTATATATATTTTTGGATATATTGTTTTAGGATAAGAATGGTGTATCTATCCAGAGCGTTGTTCTGTTACTGGGAACAGCTTCTCATGACTCCTTGTAGTCACAACATTGCCTACAAAAACCCACCTAAAATATCACTGGGCATGATAATCTAGGCTACTGTTTTTTAAAAAAATTTTCTGTAATTGTATTAATATATTTTAAAACTAAATGATAAATGATGCCACGAAGTAAATGAGAGATTTAAAACAAGAAAAATCCAAAGCAATATAATTTCATATTCAGTCTCTAAATTCCCTATCACATTGTCCTCCTACCCTCTGATGGTTTCTTAAACTTCACTTTCACCTATACTTCATGACTGAACAGTTAATTTCATTATTATCATGTCTTTTATAATTTTCTTGTGTGCCTATGGGCATGCTCACAAACATTCATATGTATAACCAATGAATTCACTTATACTTTATTGAAAACAAATGGAAGCAATTGGAATGGAAATTCCCTTTAACTTCCTCCACTTAATGACCTTCCCTCCTAGATATAGAATAGACCAAGGTGCCCCCCTGGCTTCTACCTAAGTCCTTTTCACCTAGATTTAACGCTCTGTTTTCTCAAGTAATTCACTCTTGAAATTTTTCTTCATCCTCATCTAATGTCAGTAGACTTTCCTTTTCAAATGTATCACCATAAGCCATATAAAAGTAATCTTAGTTCAAAAAAGATTTTAATAAAAAAATAGTAAATGTGGTTGATTTAAAACATTTATGGCATAATAATGACCAGGAAGTGAGCTTTTAAGTATCTGAATATGGATTGTGGGACAATAATGAAGAAAACACTTATGCAGAGTAAGATCTAGGTGCTGGGGTAACGGAGAAGCATTAAAGGACTTTTGATGTGGATATTCTTTTTTTGTTTTCCAGAAAGAACACTTCTGTATATGACCATGAAAAACCATAGTGCTGTCAATGAGTTCGTTCTCCTTGGACTATCTATTGACCCACATATTCAGGCTGTACTCTTTGTGATGTTCCTTCTGATTTACCTCCTCACTCTGATGGGAAATTTCTTGATGCTGCTGATGATATGGGCTGATTTTCACCTCCACACACCCATGTACTTCTTTTTGAGACAGCTCTCCTTTCTGGATCTCTGCCATTCATCCGTCACAGTCCCAAGATGCTGGAAAATCTACTTTCTGAAAGTAAAACCATCTTTGTAGAGAGCTGCCTGGCTCAGGCCTTCTTTGTGTTTACCACGGGGGCACTGAAGCCTGTCTGCTGCTGTGATGGCCTACGACCGCTACGTAGCCATCAGCTCCCTCTGCTTTACGGCAAGGTGATGAACAACCAGCTCTGTGTTGGGCTGGTATGGGGCTCCTGGGGCCTGGCCTTTGTGGATGCTCTCATCAACATCCTCCTGGCTGTCAATTTAGACTACTGTGAGGACAAACTATTCCCACTTCAGCTGCGAGCTGTCTTCCTCTTCTCCTCTGTCTTGCTCTGATACCTCCCCACAATTTCACGCTCCTGCTTTGTTCTTCTGTCTTGCATTTTTTTGGAACCTTTGTGATGATTGCTTCTTCCTATGCCCGTATTGTCTCCACTGTCCTAAGCATCAGCTCCACTTCGGGCAGAAGTAAGGCCTTCTCTACCTTGCTCCTCCCACCTCACTACTGTGATCTTGTTTTATGGCTCAGGTTTCCTCAGCTATCTGTTGCCAGCCTCAGGTTCTGCCCTGGAGATGATCTTCTCCTTGCAATACAGCGTGATCACTCCCATGCCTGAATCCTCTCATCTATAGCCTGCAGAACAAGGAGGTGAAGGCAGCTATGGGAAGAGTGTTTAGAAATACTTTCATTCTCTTCTGTAGTATACACAAAATGATTATGAAAGAGAAGTTGAACTACTGTGCTACATGATCAAACAATGGACTTTAAGGAGAGTTTCTTGATTGTCCAGGCTGCCAGATGTTACAGGGAACATAGAGCAATTATTTCCTTGGAAATGGTTCTGAAAAGGATAGAAAACTCTTGGGATGATTCAGGTTTAGTCTTATTTGGCAAAGGAGAAATGAATCAGATAGTTCCTTTTTTACAGGATTATTTTGTTAAAATGTTGATTTAATATTCATATTTTGTGAACATTTGTTGCTCGTGTTATTTCTCCTTCATGTGTCTTTGAATAATTACACTCCAAATCCCTTGGAAAACTGATTTTCTCAAATTTATACAGCCATAGAGTGAGACGATCCTATAACGCAGGATAAACCAACTATTCTACCCTTTTCTTCTGACAGTGTATTCAGGCAAGGAGTGAAAGAAAAACCCAAGTGATGTTACTTAGACTCTTTCTGTAGAAAATTCAAATATTGAGCAGGAACAAACAACAACAACACATCCATCATTCAGAAGAAAATCTGACTATAATGCCTAAAGAGACTGTGAAACCCTGTTCCCCTGGCACTTATCTTTCCTGAGGTCATGTTTTTAATAGATATGGTAATGTTAGCCAATTTGTTACATTTCTTAACTCATGTCACAAAGTGTACTAAGTACCTGGGATAGACAGATTGGCCCCTCAAAGATGATCTCATAATCCCTGGAACTTGTGAATGCATTATGTGGCAAGAAGGACTGGACAGATGAACAAGGTTATAGACCTTAAAAGGGCTTGGGTATTGTAGATTATCCAGGTGGGCTCAACCTAATCACATGAATCCTTGAACACATAGAAACTTCTCCAAGGTAGGCAGTTATGATGAGGCAAAAAAGAAAGGTCTTTTAAGGTAATATAGATATCACAAAGACTCAAACCACCATTGCTGGCATGGCTCTGTGAGCCAGAGACTGTGGGTGAAGAGACTGTGGGTTTTCCTAAAGCTGAAAACAACTCCCAGCCAAAACCAGGAAAGAAATAGGAACTTCAGTCCATGGAATTCATGAACTGAATTCTGCCAACAATCTGGTGTCTCTTCCAACACTCCAGATAAGGCCTGCTGAATTGCTTTTGACCTTGTGTGACCCACATCAAAAAATCAGTTGAGCCCACCCATATTTCTGACCTAAAAAGCTGATCAGAAAATATATTTGTGTCATTTGAGTTTGTGGTCATGTGTTTTATGGCAGAAATAGAAAGCTATTAATAATATTCTTGCTCAGTGGAGCTTCCCTGGTGGCTCAGCAGTAAAGAATCAGCCTGAAATGCAGGATACATAGGAGGCATCGGTTCTATCCCTGGGTCAGGAAGATTTCCTGGAGGAGGAAATGGAAATCCACTCAAGTATCCTTGCCGGGAAAATCCTGTGGACAGAGGAGCCCGGTGGGTCGCAGTCCATAGGGTTGCAAAGAGTCGGACACCTAGCTTTTATTATCTGTTATCTAACTTTTATTATCATACTTAAGGAGATGCATTTATTGTTAGCTTTCCTTTACTGGTGAGCAAATGAGACTCAGGATGCTTATATACTGTCCAGAAATTCAGAGCAAGGAAATGGTGGAGCTGGAGTCTTAACCCATGCAGTTTGAGTTGCGTCCATACTCTCAGTCACTGAAGTGCTGCTTCCACTAAGTCTATGAGGCTCACAAGTACTTTCTGTAATTATATTTTCTATTGGATTAGTTGCTTACAAACAAAGAATGGTAGTTGATACAGGTATAAAAAGTGAGGTTCAAGCAACAGAAATTTGGGTGAAATGCAACAGATAAATAGTGAAAGTATTTGGATATAGATATTTGGTTAAGATTTTGGAAAAGACAGTAATTGCCATGCTTCCTCTTCTATTTTGTGAACTGTCCTTTTTTCCAAAAATGTATTTTTCTCCCTTTAATTAAGCTATCTTCAGTCAGTTCCTGTTTCTTTCAAAGAAAACTAATTAGTTTTAAAATCAGAGCCAGGAAATTGATCTGTAGACAACAACTCTCAGGGAAATGAGGATATTTAGTATTTACAATTGTGCTAAGACAGGTACAATGAAGTCAGTCATCTGTCCATCGTTACTACTCATAATATGTAATTGCCACTTGTATTTTAAGACCCATCGCCTGAGATCATGGACACTGTACTAAGCCCTGTAGTAAGGGAAATTTGCTAACATTAAGCTAGTACAAGAGAAAACGGAATGCCAAGGCCACAGGAACTTCTATTGTTAAGAAAATTATTTCATTTCTTGATTTTTAAATTTTTATACAGTTATAAAGGTTACTTTCCATTTATAGTTATCACAAAATGTTGGATATATTCCCTGGTTTTTACAATATATCCTTGAGCCTATCTTACACACCTAATAATTTGTACCTTTCACTCCCCAACCCGTATGTTGCTCCTCCTCCACCCTAGTAACCACTAGATTTTTCTCTATGTCTCTGAGTCTGCTTCTTTTTTGTTATGTTCAGTACTTTGTTGTATTTTTTATACCCCTCATATAAGTGATCTCATACAGTATTTCTATTTTTCTGAGTTATTTCACTTAGTATTATGCCTTCCAAGTGAATACATGTTGCTACAAATGGCAAAATTTTGTTCTTTTCATGGCTGAGTAGTATTCCATTGTATGTATATGTGTATGTGTGTATATATATGTATGTATATATATTTATACATACACACACATCTTCTATATCCATTCATCTGTTGATGGACTTTTAGGTTATTTCCATGTCTTGGCAATTGTAAATAATGCTGCTCTGAACACTGGGGTGCATGTATCTTGTTAAATTTGTGTTTTAGGGTTTTTTTGGCTATATACTCAGGAGTAGAAATTTCTGAGTCATTTGGTAGTTCTATTAGTTTTTTGGAGAAATCTCTGTACTGTTTATCATGGTGGCTAAACCAATTCACATTTCTAAAAACAGTGTACAGGGTATCCCTTTTCTCCACATCCTCCCTAAGGTTTTTCATTTGTAGGCTTTTTGATGATAGCCATCCTGACAGGTGTGAGGTAATATCTCCTCATGGTTTTGATTTGCACTTCTCTAATAATTAGTGATGTTGGACATCTTTTCATGTACATTTTGGCCATCTACATTTCCTCTTTGAAAAATGTCTAGCTTATCTGTACATTTTTAAAATCAGGTTGTTGGGGAGAAAATATTTGCAAATGGTATGACTGACAAGGGATTAGTATCCAACATATATAAACACCTTGTACAACTCAACATCAAAAAAAAACATTTCTTGATTTTTGACCTTCAGGTACAGAATTAAGTTCAGGGACTTTCCCTATGCTGAACAAATACATGACCTTTTATAGATGTTGAACAGAGACTATTCAAAACTAACTTCAGAGTGATTCAGTGACTTCACTACCACAGCAGGTTGCTTATGGGAGAAATGGATGTTGACCTGGGAGTTACATCATCTCAACATCATGGAATAGCAGAATAATGTCATGATGAAGAATTTGAAAGGCCTGGAGAATCATGAACCTCCTACCTCTCTAAAACCGGCATGTTTTCTCTTGCCCCAGCATACTGCGACTCCCAAATGGAAGAAAGTTAGTTACCACTCATATTATTCTTCCATGTTGCTCTGTTGAGATCCAGGATTCAAAACCAACATGGCTTGAAAGACAAGATCAGAATCAGGAAAGGAAAGAATTACATGTTGAAAAAAAATAAATAGATGACTTTTTATCTCTAAAAATCTAGAGAACACTTCTGAGAAAATTTTTTTCTTAACCAAGGAGAGTTAATTTAATTTCTGTGTAGTAGTGTTTTTTGAACTATTTTCACATATCTACGTTCTTTTATTCAGACATCATTTTATACAAACACTTGAATGGTAGCACATCATATTACAGTCTATTTCCTGGGGATTTTTTGGCTTGCCAGCCTTTCCGCATCTTCTCCTGCTTATTCTCCTACTCAAGATAATCCATGTTAACCACAGAGTGTATCTTTCTTAGCTTTCTCTGGGTTTATAGATTCACATTCAAACTTATGTACACATATGCATATACATATATATATATGGTAAATAAAAGTTTTCCATCTTTGTGTAAAAACTGTATATATTATATACTTCTGTTTGCTTTTCATTCATGAATAATTTGTATAAAACATACTACACCTCAAATGGCCAGCTCTAATTCATTACTTTTGTGTGTATCAGCAAAAAATTCTCTTATAAATGTGCCACAGTTTCTCAAACCATTCTCTTACATTTAGGTTCTCTTTGCTTCCATTTTTTAACCAGTACAAAATGCTATAGTGAATATTTTTGAGTACATACTGTGAAATTTAAATGTTTTTATTTCTTTGGCATTTCTTTCTGATTCCCAGAAGTAGCATTATAAAGTGTTTGTATTTTTCCAATTTTAATTGATGTCACCAAATTGTTTTCTGGATATGCACTAACACTTCACAACTCTACCAGCCAAGAGCATCCATTGCACTGAGCCTGCAGTGTTATAGATTACTACATAGTGCTATTTCATTTTTATTTCAATTTGCATCCCACTGCCACTAGGCAATGTTAACATCTTTTCACATCTTTTCACATACTAGATTGTTCTTTGGCATTTGATCTTTTGCAAAGGTCATGTCCTCAGCCAATTTATTCTTTCAGCTTGTTTTTTGTGGGCTTTAATCAGTTTTAGGGCGTTTCACATTTCATGTATATTGACATTCATATTCTATGTAGTAGGTGTTTTTTCTGTTTTTGTTGTTGTTGTTGTTGTCTTTATTTATGGTATCTTTTGCCATGTAAAAGTTTTAGTTTTTACAGGTTCATACATAATTTATTTTCTTCAAACAATAAATCTCTTTACCCATTGAGATAAAGGTCTACTTCACCTTTGAATTTAAAAATAGTTCCCTAGATATGCTTTCTTACACTTAGTTTTAAATTTAATTTTTTTACATTTGTATCTATAATCATTGGAATTCATGTTTGTACTTGGTGTGAAATAGGTGTCTAACTATATTAGGGTATGATGGATAACAACTATGACAGCAACATTAATAAATAAGATATTTTCTTTTTTTCATTTTTAAAGATACTTTATTTTTTTAGCAGTTTTAGATTGACAGAATTTGAGAGGAATATATAGAGATTTTCCATGTACCTCCTGTTCCCATGTATGCAGCCTTCCCTGTTATCAACACCCACCCCCTCTACCAGAGTGGTACTCTGGTTACAATTGATGACATATAGAACAGTCTTTTGGACTCTGTGGGAGAGGGAGAGGGTGGGATGATTTGGGGGAATGGCATGGAAACATGTATATCATATAAGAAATGAATTGCCAGTCCAGGTTCGATAAGATATTTTCTACTTGAACTAAAATAGCAATTGAGTCACACATTAAATCTGAGGTAAGTGTGTGGTTTTTAAACTTTTAAATCAATGTTCTATTTATATTTTTATTAAAGTGTTAATATTTGGCAAAATAAGGCTCCTTCAGCAACATTACCCCATAGCCACTATTATTTTTTTAATTATTTTATTCAACCTCAAAACATCCTATTTTGGAATCCACCCGTTGCTATGTTCCTTCTGCTTTTGGTTTATTCAGAAATTTTGCATCAATATTTATAATTGATATTATTCTATAGCCTTATTTTCATTATTATTTTGCATTTTATACTAATCATATGTCCTGTGTGTGGTAGAAATTGCTTGTTGTCAACAAAGGCTTGTTGTGTTTTTTTGCCTCATCACAGAATTATTACACTTCCTTATCCAGGCTTATGTATATACAAAATAATTCTTTAGCAAGTCTTTCTTGCAGCTATGTATAAAAATGTGATTGAAATCAGACCAATAGTGTATACTGTGAAAGTTTCAAGGAGCCATCCTTCAAAGAGTGCTGTTTGTTTCTTGCCAATTTCCACATCTTGCATCTTTCTCCTTTTGTTGCTAGACTGCATTTATAATGCAGGAGCCGGAATACCCACGTTGTCCACAACATGGGAATACCCATGTTGTCCGCAACATGATGTTGGGCCATGACTTTAGGAATGGAGGTCTATCATATAAGTGCAAATACAAACTGCTTAGAAGCTAAAAATTGGAGTAATAAAGTCATCATACCCACCCTGAATTGCTACCTCTGGGCTTTTATATGACTAAAATAAAATTCTGTATTGTTTAAGCTATTATCATTTCAGTCTCAGATACTTGTGAATAAATTTCATCCTAAGGAATATAGAATTTGACTCCAGAAAGTGGAGTGCTCAGACAAAACTTGTGTGTCATAGGTTTGGCGCAAGCAGTCAAGTAACAGGCAGTAAAGATTTAGAGACTGCAGAGTAGAAAGTACAGCACCCTAGTTAAGCTATAGTAAACTATCTGATCAAAGTTTCATCCATGAACACTTGAAAGGCAGTCCACATGCCAACTGATGACATAACATTAAGGGAAAAGATAGTAAAAATATAAGATATTGGTGGATGCTGATTGCCCATTTCTGAAAAGCCCCGTGAGAAATGAGTTCTGGCCAAAACTCCTGCCTCCAAGCAGAAGTGAAAGGAAATATAGTTTATCAAGTTAGTTTCTGCCTATAGTTAATCTATATTAATTGAGAGTTCTATAATTTAGAGTCTTGCAGGAGTGAAATATTGCAGCTGAAACTGATACAGTGATAAGCATTGGTTTTGATAAATTCCTTCCACACAAAAAGACAAAGACCTAGTGGCAAAGCAAGGTTTGAGTGTTACTTTATCACTTAAGCGCATTGATTCAGAAAGCTCCAAGGGAGCCCAACTAATAAGAGTGCAAGGAGATGATGCAGAGCATGCTTGCTATGTAAAATTAAAATAACAGGGTCTTCAGACTTAAGATCAAGCCTATTGAAGATTTAGAGCTATGATTACCTACGTACACAAGGACTAGCACGCCTTACAAAAACCAGTGTTAGATCAGTCCCTAAAGAAAATGTCATGTGTTGAAGCAACAGGTACCAATAAAAAGTAGGTAGTGAAAGCTGCTCAGAAAGACATTCTCTCCAGTGGGCATCTCAGATGTGGCTGTTCAGGATACTGGACAGGGAATATTCCTGAGAGCAGAGACAGAGCTGCAGGTGGTGGATTCAGGAGATCCTACTGAAGAGGAGGACAAGGACCATCATGCGTGCTACAAACAACTTATCTCACTGGCAAGGCAGGAGTTTTCACGGCTTCTAAGCAGTTTTGAAAACTGTGGCTGCTGCTATTTGTTGGAGAAATCCATACTGTTTCCCTGTGTAGATTTAGCCAATTTTATTTATTGTTGTTATTTACCTTGTCCTGTCCCATACTTTGTCTTACGACTTCAGTCCTTTCTTAAAATCTTCATAAGTGGATTTATGAACTTCATGTTGCATTATGTCAAGGGAAAAATGATGTTGGTTATTCTACTTATTTTAATGACAGGCTTCATTAGCTGGTTCGGGTGATTATAATCACATCTCTTAATTGTAAATCTTCTTTTACTTAGATATTTACTTACATATTTATATATTTACATATTTATGACCACTGCCTGAGCAGTTATTTTATTAGAAGTTCCAAAATGGTAATTTTCGAATGTTATTACTTTTCTGCATTTATTAGCTGAACTCATCTGAAAATAAAGTAAGTTCTTGTATCCACTGGGGTTTCTTTGACTACCCTGAAATGTAAGTCATAGCAGAAGTCATGACAACTACTTTATTTCTTTCCTTTTAATTATAAATTTTCAGTGCAACCTCCATTGCTGTCCAGTGGGCTTTCTCTTTCTATCCTTTTATCAGTTCATTAATTGAATGATTATGCATTGTCATTAAATCATGTATTTTAATATATTCAATGTGTCTTAATCAATTTCAGCCATTACTTTTCATTAGACTACTCCATTCTTGGACAGTGGGCTGGTTGATGTGACCTTCTGATGACGTAATAGGCTTTGATGCCTTTTTCACATTCTGGCAAAAGAAATCCCAGATTTTTCATGTGTGCTCCCTGTCCTGAACCTGTAATCAGTTATTTTTCTAAGGAATCCTGATTCTTTTTATCATATTTGGAAACCAAACTCAGAGTACCATAAGTGATCACTACTACTGTTCTTTACTTGTAGGCTTTTTCAATGGACAGAGCCTTTTAAAGCCAAAAAAAAAAAAAAAATCATAAATATTTCAAACCCAAATTCAAGATTGCAGAAACTCTAATTTTATATTGTCTCATTTGCTCTTGTGCTGAAATATGTATTCCTAACAATATTAGCATGATATTTATTTCATCTTTCAAACATAAATCTAATAGTTTCAAAAAGCAGCACCAGTATTATTACTAAAATAAGACTCTGAATGAAATCTCTCTCACTGAGGCAGCCTGGTCAAAATCCCCATAGTCTCAGGTCAGTTGAAATAATTATTTTCTATTGTGGTCATATCACTACTTTGATATATAGCACTGATCATTTGTTTTAGATTGTTTTTAACTTCAGGATTTTTAATCTTTTATTTTGTAAAACTCAGAAGTTTTACTCAGAAATCAATACTGTATAACAAAGTACATTTAATGCATATAACTCTTATCTTTGTTTCCCCCACCCTGTTTGTTTTCTCCATCTTCCTATATATAATTAGTTTTATCTGATACTTCTAATGTTTTTTGAAAGTTAAACAAATGATGTGTATTGTATGCACATGGTTGTGTGCTTGCTGCTCAGAAGTTAGCACACTATTTAGACCACCCTGTGTTTTGCTTTGACTTAACAATATATATATATCCTGGATATCACTCCACAGCAACACACAGAGATCTTTCCCATTCCTTTTTGCAGCTTAAAAGTACTCCATCCTGTGAGTGTCCAGTCTCTACTCATGGGTATTTGTGCTATTATAAATGATGTCACAGTGAATACTTTTCCACAGATGTACATAGTACATATGAGCCTTTCTTCCCACTTTACTAAAGTGACATGGAGCCATTTATGCAGGTAATCATATGCAGTAAATTATGAAAACTTCTTGATATCTATTTAATATTGGTCCTTTAGATAGTAATAATTCCTTGGCATCAGAAAATATCATTGCTGTTCTTGTACTTCATAGTGAAGTGAAAGTAACTCAGTCATGTCCGACTCTTTGTGACCCCATGGACTATACTGTCCATGGAATTCTCCAGGCCAGAATACTGAGAAGGCAATGGCAATCCACTCCTGGATTAAATTGCTTGATTATGTTCTGCTTTCCATCCTGCTAATGATATATTTTTAAATTTGTATACATTAGTTTGCTCTTTTTTTTGCTGTAAAGTTCAGTGGGCCTTGTCAGATGCCTAGTGTGATGTATCCACAATTATACTACCACACAGAATAGTTTCACTGCCCTAAAGGTCCTATGCCTCACTTATTCAGCCCCCTACCACTTTCCCCTAAACTAGTGACTACTAATATCTACTGCCTATATAGTTTTGCCTTTTCTAAAAGATTATAAAAATAGAAAATAGAGTTCAGACTGGCTTTATTCACTCACCAATATGTATTTAAGATTTATTTTTGTTTTTTTTTTTCCCCTCTGTGGTTTGATAAAGTGTGTGAAAGTCACTCAGAAGGGTCCAACTCTTTGTGACTCCATGGATTATAAGGTCCATGGAATTCTCCAGGCCAGAATACTGGAGTGGGTAGCCTTTCCCTTCTCCAGGGGATCTTCCCAACCCAGGGATCGAACCCAGGTCTCCCGCATTGCAGGCAGATTCTTTACCAGCTGAGTCACAAGGGAACCCCATTGTATTTCATAAGGCCAGCACAATCCTGATTCCTATGGATATCTTTCCAATTTCTGGGTGCAATTTGACCAGGTATCTTTAACAACTGGAAACTTCTCCCCTACTGGTTCCCCAGTCTGAGGTTAGGTGAGAATAGGAGCTGTCACAGGAAAGATATTGAAGCTTATGTTTTGCTTGTACACTATACCACAATAATCTATTTCTTGCATAATAAGATACTAATTTTAAAAAGTTACCTCACTTGATTAATATTAATGCTGATTAACATTAAATCCAGTTGACTTTCTCATACACAAGAGAAGATAATCTGGAGGTTAGCTGTGAGTCTAGTTTCAGATCCCAAGTTAATTCTCTGGGTCCACATGGCTTCTATGTCCTGAGGGGAAATTCTGGCTTTCTTCACAGGTTCCAAATTCACTTCTCTTACCATGCCTCTCTTCAGTTCCCAGCAGACTAGCAGGAAAGCTCATCTAAGAGTTCAAGTTGATTGCTTCAGTCCACAAGTTGAAAAGGTCACACATGAGAAAATCCCATATGACTTTTTAAAAGTTCAAGCTTCTTAGCAAATGAGTCTAGACTTTTGCTTCAAGCTCAATAATCTGTATTCCTATGAATGTATATTATTGAGTCAAGGAACTAAGGAACCTCTAGGTTCCTTAGTTCAGCCTAAACCAACTGCTCTTTTGATTGGCTAGACATCAGAATCCTTTGTTCAGGTAATGCTATCAGCAACATATTTATAGTCATTGAGGAAAAAGTGTGAACTAATGATCTTGTACTTACTACCCACATCAAGCTTGAGACACTATGAGAGAGATTAATACAACGTGTCAAGAACTTGGAATTTTCAAGATATTTTCCCTGTCTTTTCTTCAAAGTCAGGATAGGCTAAGAGCACAAGTAAGATTCTGAACACTTTCTGTACTAATGATGTGCTTTTTGAAGACTGTGCTAATGTATTTCTTTTTTCTCTCCCTTTCATTCAGCTGCCTAAACAGAAAACTGTATCTACTCCCGGAATTGGGAAGGTACAGTATATCTTTTCCTAAAGAATATCATATGTTCTCTGATCTCTTCACCTGTTGACTCAATGCTCCAGGATAATTTCCACCAGGAGAACCCAAGAGCATGAAAATGTTCTACTGAATCCTTTGGTGCTCTTTCCCCTCCTAACCTACTCTTAAGGTACTTCCCTCTTCCCTTCACTCCCTTCCTATCTTCTTGCTTCCTAAGAGACTTAGCTTCCCTTTGAAGCCTCTCAGCTCCTCACTGTTCTCCTGTCAAAACACTGTTTCAGGTCTAGGGACAGGTCTTCTGCAAACATCTTTGTATTATCTCTTCCCTAAGATGCTTTGATCTCCCCCTCTGCAGTACCCTTCTTCCTCCTCTTTCTGGTATGCATTAATAATTACAGTATGTCAGAAATTTTGTTTCCAGTTCTTTACGTATAAACTAACTCTATCCTTCCAAATGTAAGATATACATTACTTCCCCCACGTTTATTCAATTCACATGTGAAAAAAATTATGATTTAAAATACCAAGCAATATCACAATAGTTAAATAGATAGTAAATGACACAATTGGGTTATGCCAGATGTGTCTGTCTCTAAACTGCAGGATGTTGGCAACATTCCAGTCCACTTAGTGAACTTCAGGCATAAAGTCTATGTTTTATCTTGAAGAAGCTGTGAGCAACTTACATAGGGATATGGTAGACCATTAGGAGTACATTTCCCATTCCTCATGCCTTCAACTGTCTCCTCATCAATTGTAGTCTTATGAGCTTTGGGGAGTTGCTTTATCCGCAATTCAAATAACCTTCAGATGACCTAGCCCTGAGACCAATAGGGCAAAATCAAGGCACAGTCTGAGTATAATTATAAAATAGGTTATGCCTGTCTCTAATACCTGTTTAGCTCTGGTTTTAGGTTTTTTCCTTCATATCAGGTGCCTCTTCATAAACCTAGGACTTTAAGCTCTTTATGGATCAGGCTTATCTTCCCACATTGATAATACAGTGAACCACTTTCTCCTTTTCCTCCTTACTCATTCATATACTTATTAATGTTCTCTGATAATATCTTCTGATAAACATGAGATAAAGTTATATTTCACTCTGTAATGATCAGTCCTTAGCTGTTTTTCCTTTGGATAGGATCCAGTGAACTATGGTGAAAGAAAGTGAAGTCGCTCAGTCGTGTCCAACTCTTTGCAACCCCATGGACTGTAGCCTACCAGGCTCCTCTGTCCATGGGATTTTCCAGGCAAAACTGCTATGTCATGCTTTCCAAAGTGTTGACATTCTACGTTTAGAAACAACAGAAGAAAGAAATCACTAATGGTGATATCTTAAACATCAGCCACAATAATATGGTTTGTTTTTATTATTTTACATATTTATTTTGAGAGTATCTAAAAATATTCTTCTAAAAAGAAATCTGATATTCTACTTCTGCAGAAGTCAAGCCCACTGGACAGAACACTTCCTCCTGTCAGTGTGTCTCGTATATGCAAATACGCTATGCAAGCTTAGCCCATCTTTCGCCTTGTTGTAGGGGTAAATTTTTCTCCATAATTTATAGAATCTTTTGTAGCCAATAAGTAAGGATATATGTGGAGGTTGGAGATATAGAAGGGTTTTTTCTTTATATTGCCCTGAAATCATGTCAAAGAGGCACAGGGCCCCCAACCCGTTCACACTCTTAGTAATGTGAGCTTTTTACCGGACATAAAGGATTTCATATTTCAGTTATATACTAGCTGCTTTGCCTGTATCCTCGGGACATAGTGTGATGATGTACATACCAGGAGCCCAAGTGGACACTGTGACCAGATCTAAGTTAATGAGCAAAATATAACAATTTCAGCCATTATTTTTATAACATATTTCTCAAATAACCAGAAATAAATAAGCATATATTGGAAGAATAATATACGTAATTCATCATTCCTTATTGCCAGCATATTTCAATACAAATATTAATCTTCAGTAGAAAACTGAGCTACCCCATTTTGCTCTAATTTAGGATTCTCAACACTAACTGTACAAGTTGAGTAATTTTCCCCAGATGTGAATAATTTGTCACTGGATCTCAAATTGATTGAGATTGATGCCACCACCTGCTGCTCCTGGTTATTTAGACAGGTAATTGAACATAGTCATCTAGTGCTTGGTTAGCAGTCAAGGGAAGTGAAACCCTAATTCCCTCAGTCAGCTGAATATGATTGTCTTGAGTTAGAAGGAAAGGCCAGCGTGGGTTAGACTTGCACAGCATTATAGAATAATTACCCAGAGCCTGAGGTTACAAGTCAGGGATGTCAGAACAAAGCAGAACATGGGCAGGTCTTGGAATGCGACATGAGGTTGGGTTGCCATGTAGACTTTCCATGCTGGCTGAGACATTGACAATGCAGAGCCAGGTTACAAAACTATTAAAAGGACACTCACGGCAGATTCAAGTCAACGTATGGCAAAACCAATACAATATTGTAAAGTAAAATAAATAAATTTTAAAAATGAAAAAAAACTATTAAAAGGAGTTTAAGCTGGGCATAGAATATCCAACCAGGTATCACTCTGTAGCAGGGAGCAGCTTCTTTTTTCAAATATACGGCTGTTTCTTCCAACAGTCAACTGGGTTTATAATTCATCTGGTTACCTTAAACGGAAACATTTTCTCAGTAAATTTTATTTAAACTTAAAAGTAATCATTAAAGAAAATGGGGTTGAATTAAAAGATAAATCAAAAAATAATAAAACAGTCCTTACCCACTAGCTCAGCACCCTAGACTTTGTCCTCTACTTTGCCAGAGACTGAACCTTCTACCTCATCTTAGCTACCAACTCTCACAATAACACCCATCACTTTTCATCAGAAGCACTTATACCTACAAAATCTGAATTTCAAGCATCCTTCTAATAATTATCTCCAAATCTTACAATTTGTTTACTCTGGTGATCCTGCTGCTGCTGCTGCTGCTGCTGCTAAATTGCTTCAGTCGTGTCCGACTCTGTGCGACCCCATAGATGGCAGCCCACCAGGCTCCCCTGTCCTTGGGATTCTCCAGGCAAGAACACTAGAGTGGGTTGTCATTTCCTTCTCCAATGCATGAAAGTGAAAAGTGAAAGTGAAGTCACTCAGTCGTGTCTGACTCTTAGCGACCCCATGGACTGCAGCCCACCAGGCTCCTTCGTCCATGGGGTTTTCCAGGCAAGAGTACTGGAGTGGGGTGCCATTGCCTTCTCAATGTTTAGATCTGACAGGGCTTTATTTAAATAATACCCTTGGGAAAGTAGAACAATAACAGAAAATAGTGAAAAGCAGCCGTGTAACTAGCTTTAAAATGGTCTGAGTAGTCACTCAAATATTTATATGCTGAAAATCAGAACTTTTCAAAATTGTATTTCTATGTACTTTTCTTGGAATTCAGAGCAGCTCAAGTTTATATTAATAAGAGCCTAAAGAATTTTGAAATCTTAGCCAGGAAGACTCCCGGCACATGCACTACTGTACCTTCCCACCCCACCCCCCCCTTCTAATACTGGCATGTAGACAGACAAAAGCTTTTCTTCAGAGAAAACAATTGTTGATCTTTTCTTCTTGCATGGTTTATTGACACATTCTGTGAACAGGTGAGAGCATGTAAAGGGCCTTCTTCCCTGGGGAAGAGGAGAGCTAGGTTTCCCTCAAGTCACTTATCACTACTCTTCCTCTTCATGTCCTCCCTGCCCTGTGCTTTGCCTTTGAGCTTTCCTGCAGCTCATTTCTTACAGTGAGATCATCCATCTCCATCTCTCCCTCTTTGATCTGGTTTTTATTCCTCTGTTTACTAACATGTTCGGATCTGCCTTTAAAATGAACTCTTCTGTCCTTGAGAATATTGAGAGATTAAACCTAAGGCAATGAATAACAAAGAAGCTTAATTATAACCAATGTATGCTGAGCACTGCACATAAGTTATATAAATAACTTCTTAAAACCATGTAAGAGAGATATTAGTACAGGGCATTTTATGGATCAGAAAATAGAGATAAAGAAGATGTAAAGACTTTCCAAAAATCTAATGGCTAATGAGAAACAGAGCTAATAAGAAACTTGATGACTTGACCCCACGTATGTCTCAGGCAGTAGGAAGAATCACAGGAGAGTTTCAAGAAAACAAAATCTACTTTACTGACAAGTACTAGAAACAGTGGGCATGGCACACCACATAGGACCGTGTGGGGAAGCACCAGCACTGGTGAGGAGCAGAAGGGGACAGAGAGAGAGCATGGCCTAGAGTCTTTACTG
Organism: Capra hircus; assembly: GCF_001704415.2. NCBI lineage: Eukaryota > Metazoa > Chordata > Mammalia > Artiodactyla > Bovidae > Capra > Capra hircus. Next base: position 31,407,621 of record NC_030812.1, read on the forward strand.
GGTTTTCACTGGAAAAGTGAAAGTGAAGTCGCTCAGTCATGTCCGACTCTTTGCAACCCCATGGACTGTAGCCTACCAGGCTCCTCCGTCTATGAGATTTTCCAGGCAAGAATACTGGAGTGGGTTGCCATTTCCTTCTCCAGGAGATCTTCCCCACCCAGGGATAGAACCCAGGTCTCTCACATAGTAGGCAGATGCTTTATCATCTGAGCCACCAGGGAAGTGCTTATAGGGGTGGTCCCTAATAGGCTGGCACTTGGCTCTGGAATGATTAAGGCAGAGAAATATTGTTTCCTGGCGTATAAGGGCTGTATAGAGGAGATATGGCTCCAAATTGGTTAGTGTGTATTTTAAAGGCCTTCTCCCTACTAATTCCTTTGCTATCTTTAAGAATTAGCTACCCCTGGTGAGAGGCAGACTCTCCCCTGCTAGAAAGTTTAAGATGTCAAAACATCACATTATACAGAAAATAAAAAATATAAACAGTACACTGTGCCAACTCCTTTCTGGCAGTTCTCAGTGCATATTTTACAAGCCAATTAAACATCTTTGTCACTGAATCCGAATGAATTCTGCCAACTTGTCTACTTACTGCTTCATTTGATTATGCATGGTATCTAACAAAGGCTCAATTGCTAAGTAAGGAAATAATAGGAAGAAAGTCTCAATCTTGCTTAAGTAATTAATTTCATCAGCCGCAAGACAGGAAGGCCAGAATGAACTAGCTGACTGAGCCAGCAACTTTGAATAGTGATATTGATGCTGAGTTTGTGTCTCAGTGTCAAGTCAGAGCAAGTGAACTTGGGCATTTTCTAGGTTAGCATAAGTTAGCAAGCTGAGAACACTGAAAGTAACAAGGTCTGAATACAGCACTCTTAAACAGAGCTTAATTACATACTTGTAGAGGGGGAAAAGTAATCATCATCCCTTGTGGCTCAGACAGTAAAGAATCTGTCTGCAACATGGGAGACCTGGGTTCAATCCCTGGGTCAGGAAGATCCCCTGAGAAAGGGAATGGCTACCCACTCCAGTATTCTTGACTGGAGAATTCCACGGACAGAGGAGTCTGGCTGGCTACAATCCAAGAGATCACAAAGGGTCAGACATGACTTAGGGACTGATCAACAAGAGGGGAAGAAACAATCGTGACCCATTGAGACAGGTGCCTTCCCATAGCAGCATATCTGGAGTATCTCTGGACTACCTTCCTTGTGCTCTGCTTTTTACGTTTTTATAACTTTTCAGTTCAGTTCAGTCACTCAGTCATGTCCGACTCTTTGCGACCCCATGAATCGCAGCACGCCAGGCCTCTCTGTCCATCACCATCTCCCGGAGTTCTCTCAAAGTCACGTCCATCGAGTCAGTGATGCCATCCAGCCATCTCATCCTCTGTCATCCCCTTCTCCTCCTGCCCCCAATCCCTCTTAGCATCAGAGTCTTTTCCAATGAGTCAACTCTTCGCATGAGGTGGCCGAAGTATTGGAGTCTCAGCTTTAGCATCATTCCTTCCAAGAACACCCAGGGCTGATCTCCTTCAGAATGGACTGGTTGGATCTCCTTGCAGTCCAAGGGACTCTCGAGAGTCTTCTCCAACACCACAGTTCAAAAGCATCAATTCTTCGGCACTCAGCCTTCTTCACAGTCCAACTCTCACATCCATACATGACTACTGGACAAATCATAGCCTTGACTAAATGGACCTTTGTTGGCAAAGTAATGTCTCTGCTTTTCAATATACTATCTAGGCTGGTCATAACTTTTCTTCCAAGGAGTAAGTGTCTTTTAATTTCAAGGCTGCAGTCACAATCTGCAGTGATTTTGGAGCCCTCCAAAGATAAAGTCTGACGCTGTTTCCACTGTTTCCCTATCTATTTCCCATGAAACGATGGGACTGGATGCCATGATCTTCGTTTTCTGAATGTTGAGCTTTAAGCCAACTTTTTCACTCTCCTCTTTCACTTTCATCAAGAGGCTTTTTAGTTCCTCTTCACTTTCTGCCATAAGGGTGGTGTCATCTGCATATCTGAGGTGATTGATATTTCTCCTGGCAATCTTGATTCCAGCTTGTGCTTCCTCCAGCCCAGCATTTCTCATGATGTACTCTGCATAGAAGTTAAATAGGCAGGATGACAATATACAGCCTTGACGTACTCCTTTTCCTATTTGGAACCAGTCTGTTGTTCCATGTCCAGTTCTAACTGTTGCTTCCTGACCTGTATATAGGTTTCTCAAGAGGCAGGTCAGGTGGTCTGGTATTCCCATCTCTTTCAAAATTTTCCACAGTTTATTGTGATCCACACAGTCAAAGGCTTTGGCATAGTCAATAAAGCAGAAATAGATGTTTTTCTGGAACTCTCTTCCTTTTTTGATGATTCAGCGGATGTTGGCAATTGTATCTCTGGTTCCTCTGACTTTTCTAAAACCAGCTTGAACATCTGGAAATTCATGGTTCATGTATTGCTATTTTAAAACATTTTAACATTATGTGACTTTTAGGAGAAGGAGGAAAAGAGAAACCCAAATTCTCATCTCAATTAAAATTGTACCAAGTCTGCGATTACCATGCTCCTCCCTCCATGGCTATTTTCCTTCACATATTCAACTAGTATCTTCAGAAATCTGAGCTTCAAACACTCTCCTACCACAGTCACCTCTCTATCTGATTCATTTAATTTAGTGTTCCTAAACCAACCATTTTTCACATGCACTGAGAACGCTAATCCTTTATGTTGACCACATTTTCATTCTCATGCCATTTATGTCTTTACTTCTCTCATGAACCATGCAAGATTCATTCATTTAATCACCTTGGGCAGTTTCTTAATTCCATAAACCATCTCTCCTTTCATTACTTTACATGTCTGAGATAAATGCAATGACTTATGCTCTACATATACCAAACAGGAGAAAAATCACATAAGAGTGATAACTGGACTCGAATTTATAACCAAAAATCTAGACTAGACTTCACCTCTGCAAATAATCCAAAGTAGTTATTTGAAACATCAGTCTCCTCCTTGCACATCCACTGATGGCTTTACCTTTTACCTCTTGATAACATAGAGGCTATAAATAGGAAACTCCCTTCCCTTCTGAGGGGTTTCCAGCTGGTGCTAGTGGTAAAGAACCTGCCTGCCAATGCAGGAGACACAAGAGATGCAAGTAGGATCCCTGGGTCAGAAAGACCCTCAGGATGGGAAGATCCCCAGGAGAAGGGTATGGCAACAGACTCCAGTATTCTTGTCTGGAAAATTCCATGGGCAGAGGAGCCTGGTGGGCTATAGTCCATAGGGTTGCTTCCCTTCCAGACACAAACACGCCCCTGTATCTTTCACCTCCCTCTTTGCTTTCCTTCCTCTTACTCAGGCATCCCTATTCCCAAGATAAACTCTTCCTCTCTTTCTCTGGATCCCACTGACATTTTCTTTTGCAAAAAAATTCAGTCATTCAACCTACATTAGCTATTTCTCTCTATATCCATCTAAATATTTTATTAAAGACTGAACAGAATCAGACTGATCTAGGGTTGAGGGTGTAAAATATAAGAAAATCAAAGATACTACTGAGTATAGAGTTAGTGAAGATAGTTCAAAACTTGAAATAGGATTCCAGAGTCAAAAAATAATGTGTGTAGAGGAAGGATTTAAGACCCAGAGGAAATAGGAAGGATTTAAGACCCAGAGGTTAAACACCAGTTTTTTCCCAAGGGTAGGTTTCCTTTTTTTGACTATGGAGAAATACAACAACCATCACCCAGTTCATTCTGCTCGGGCTGTCTGCTGACCCCCACATCCAGGCTGTGCTCTTGTGCTATTCCTGGGGATTTACTTCCTAACCCTGATGAAGCATCTGGTGATGCTGCGGATGATCAGTGCTGATTACCACTTCCATGTACCCATGTCTCCTTCCTGACCATCTGCTACTTCTCAGTCTCAGTGCCCAAGTTTCTGGAAAATCTCTTGTCTGAAAAGAAAGCAGTCTTAGCAGCAGGTTGTGACCCACATTGGTATGTGCCTCTGAGGGCACTGAATCCTTCCTGCTCTTAGCGATAGCCTAGGACCACTATGTTGACATTGGTCGTTCTCTGTTATTGAGTCAGGTGATGAGAAACCAGCTCTATGTGGGACTAATGTTGGCCTTATGGGGCCTGGACTTTCTGGATGATTGCATCAGTACCTTTGGAGCTGCCAATTTAGTTTTGTGAGACCCACACTATTGCTCACTTCAGTTGTGAGCTACCCTCTCTCTTCCCTCTGGCCTGCTCTGATGTCTCCACCAGTCTAACTGCCCTGGCCTGGTCTTATGTCATATGTAACTGTGGAACTGTCCTCCTTTCTATCCCTACATTGTGTCCACCATTTTGAGCATCAGCTTCATCACAAAGCAGGAGTAAGGATTTCTTCATCTGTACTTCCTACCTCACTGCAGTCATCTTGGATAAGTCTTAAATTTAAAAAAAAATTTTTTTCGCTTGACCAAGTAGATAGATGGTAACATCATTTACTAAAATAAGCATGACTGGGAGAATTGCACGTTAGGAGGGTGAAGATTAAGGATTTGATTTTTATTAGTTTGGCTGGTTGGTGTGTTGCATTTTGGCTAAACTGCTTACAATGCTTGTTAGACATCAAAGTGGAATGTCAAGTTGTATGTATGTCAAGTTGAATGTCAAGTTGATGCTCTAGGGAGAGATCAGAGCTAATATTTGGGGTATATGTGGTATTTTGAGATATAAGATTAGCACAGAACATCTAAGGAAAATGAAAGGAAGAGAAGGTTCTAGGAATTAGCTCTGGAGCACTCCAGCATTTATAGTTCAAGTTGAGAATGACCCAACAAGAGAAATAGGAGTAGCAGCCATTAAGCAAGAAATGAATCTTTGTGTCACAAAATCCAAGGAAAGAGAATGCTACAAGGAGGATAGAGAGGTCAGTTGTGTTGGATGCCATTGAAAATTCAAATAAGAAAAACAGAAAAGTTACCATTGGATTTTGCAATACTGACTTTGGAAGTTGTTGGCAATATTGACAAGATAAGTTTCAGCTAGCTGGAATAAGATGAGGAAAGAATGGCAAGTGGAAAAGTACAAAGAGAAACCATAGATAACTTTGTTGAGAAGTTTTGCTGTGAAGGAGATTGAGAAAATGGAGCAGTAGGTTTAAGGAAAGTCAAGGGGTTTTTTGTTTCTACTTCTTGCTTTTGATTTTGCTTTGTTTCTAAGAAGAGAGAGTAACGCTTGTTTAGGTGTTTGTGGAAACGGTCACATAGGTAATGCAATATCAAAATTTGGGGCAGGATTATGGCAAAGAAACTAAGCTGATGGAATAGAGTTCCTGAGGAAGTTCAAACAGAAGTGAATGGCCACTTAATGCGAGACGCTGTATGGGACTCATGCATCAAATTGGAGATTGAAATAAAATGATCCACGCTATCCTTTATGTTCCATAGAATTCTGTGGAGAATAAAAGTAAGAATTCTAAAAGTAAGGTTTCTAGAATTCTAAAAGCATTCTAAAAGAATTCATAGAATTCTAAAAGTAAGGCTTATTTGTTTGCATATATGTGAGACAGTGTGGGTAGGAGTATGTATGCCTGTAAGTGTACATTAAGGTCAAGTTTTGTGAAACCTGAGGAAGCCCCAGGCTGCTCTCTGGCTAGCAGAAGGGTTTACAAGCCCTCCCACAATAGGGGCAGGAATGCCAGGGGTCCAGATGACTGACTACTGCTGTTTTCCCATGAGTACAGATTAATTCCCAGCTCCCTGGAGCCCTCATTGCTTCCTCTCACTCTTTAAGAACCAGCCTGGCATATGGGTACCAAGTAGAAAAAGATTAGAGAGAATGATAGAAGTCACACAAACTGGCCAGGAGCCCTCCTTAGAACCAAAAGAGATAAATGAGGAAGAAAAACAAAGGAAAGGAGGATGGCTAAAGCTTCTTAACAGGTACTGACTCAAACCAGAGCCCATGCATCCCAACAGTTTAGGCTTTATCCAAAACTAAACATAAGATGACTATTTGCATTGAACACAGTTTTCAACTGGTTGGGGGAAAAAAAAAACAGCTTTTCCTGGAACCTAATTGAGTTCTTTGAGCATCCCACAGCATTCATCTTTCAAAGTGACACAGAAGGCAAGTTAGAGTGAGACTCCACAGTCCTCTGTCCTTCCCAACCCACCAGATGTGAGGGATCTTACTAGGCAACTGTTCCAGACCTTTCATTGCACAGCAGGGGAACTGAGCTTAAGAAGAAGAAGAAGAAGCAAAAAGTGCCTTGCCAAATTTACAGAAGCAGGTCATGACAGATCTGGGATGAAATATTTACAAGGTTGAGTAATTTGTCACTTTATTCATCCATAATCTGTCCTTTCCCTTCACTTACAAAATGAAGTTTACAATTCCTTTGAGATTGAATGGATGAGGAAGCTATAATTTCTGGGTGGGCAGCTGAATGGAACATTTTTGAATTATGGGTAGTAACAGTGAGTTTGGAATAGTCTCTGATGAAAGATTTCCTAGCTAAATGCCAGAATCTTCAGCTGAAAGTAATTTGAGAGGACACTTAGTTCAGGGGCTTCCCTGGTGGCTCAGACAATAAAGAATCTGCCTGCAATGTGGGAGACCTGGGTTCAGTCTCTGGGTTGGGAAAATCCTCTAGAGAAGGAACTGGCAACCCACTCCAGTATTCTTGCCTGGAGAATCCTACGGACAGAGGAGCATGGCAGGCTACAGTCCATGGGGTTGCAAAGAGCTGGATAAGACAGTGACTAGCCCTTTTTGTAATTCAGGGCCCCATCTCCAAGCAAGACCAAATCTGTAGAAAGCACGGCCAAATTGCACAGCTCCTTAGAATTTTTCAGAAACAAAGCAAAATCTGTAACTCTTCTTTTCATTCTTGTCACAAAACAAAATTTTTTGAAAGTTTTTGTTATCTGAAAGCCTAAATGGCTTATAGCTACAAAGATTTGCTCAGGGAGACCACAAAGTCCACAACTGGCATGAGAAAAGGAGAGAGAACATCTTGGATATCCTTTTCTTCCTGCTCCACAAGAGCACTGCTCCTCTTGTCTTCACTTCCAGATGTTCTCTTCCCTTGAAAAGCTTATTTCTTTCCTTTTCTTAAATATGTATATTTTAAAAATCTTTATTGAATTTGTTACAATATTGATTCTGTTGTTTATACTTTTTTTTTTTTTTTTTTTTGCCACAAGACATGTGGAATCCTAGTTTTCTGACCAGTGAATTCCCTTTCGTCTCTTTTCTACCAGGGACTTTTCACTAGCCTTCAGCCTTTGGCCTCAGGACCAAATCCTCCAGCAATGTCTCCTAGACCGCAAATTTGGGATTAAAGATCTGGAAGGGAACATACAATACTAATAGTAAACATACAAAATTAAGTAGTAAACATCCTAATAGAAAAATCAAACTACTTGAGCCATTTGCATTCTTCAGCTGAGCCTCTAAGACACCTTCTTAAGAAATGGCTTCTCAGACCAAGTTCAATCTTGTTTGAAAATATAAAAGGCAGAAATAGGGTGGGAAGAGGAGGAGATGCATATGTTTTGTTGGAATTTGGCTTAATTAATTGCTGAGTTTGAAGCAAAAGGGTAGAACGTGGATTGCTTGTTACCCCCATAAAGATGTTTTTCATTAAAAGTATAAAAGCCATGTTGTTAAAAATGAAAAATCATGACAATATTTCACTCAGCTGTTTATTTTTCCATTGTTAACTCTACATAAACCCCTATTACATGCATATTTTTACATAATTTAATGAATTCATACTAATCAGGTATTCTGATCTTTTCACTAGATATTATGAATATTTTGTTTCTGTCTCTCCCCTATAATTATCATTTTAATCATTAGGTAATATTCTACATTTGTTTCTACAACAATATAGTTGCTATTCACCAGTTATTTGATCTTTTAGGTTGATCCTTGAATTACTGTCTTGAAAATAACCCTGGAATATAATTTTCACACATTGTCATTCCTCTCCTTTGAATTATTTAAGATAAATTTCCAAAAGAGAGAACTTATATTTCACATTGCCAAAATTATTATACCAAATATAATATTACGAACAACGTATAAGGTCATATATGACTCACCAAATCTTGCCAGCACTGGATATTAGAATTTAAAGTAGTTAATTTCCATTTAAGTAGATGTGGAACACTATCATCATCCAGCTTCAATTTACAAATAGAGCAGAGGTTTCCCGTATATTTTTCTAGTATATGCCTAGGAGTTTAAGCTAGTCATGCCTTCACCACTTAAATTTTGTCCAAGGAATTACAGCAGCTAGAAACCATGGCAGAGAGAACCTGAATATGGAGAGGTCACAGAAATCTTCTGGAGTCATTCAATGCTAGGTGATGAATCTCAAAGGGTAAACACCATAGAAGGATAGGGAAATTTTAAAATATTGAGGAGACAATGAAAACAAAATGTGTTAGGTAAAAATTGGGGAGCCCTCCCTGTACCCAGCAGTATGCTTAGACTAAACTAAGAAAAAATCAATTGACTTGTTAAAGACCATGAGCTACTTAAGTTAGTTCTTGTCTGAAATAGTGTTCATTCATTAGTAAATTCTTTCGTTTTGCAATCAATTTTATTCCATTAAGGATGTGTTGTTATCCCTATTTTTTCCAACAATGTAACCAGTCCTCTCTGAACTGGCAAATCCTGTTACCAAATTAAACCAACAGTTGTTGGCATTAGGACCAGACTTTAAGGCCTATTTCTATATATATCATGTAAACCTTGGTAGATATATATATATATATATCATGTAAACCTTGGTAGATAACCAAGTGAGAAAACAGAGATCCAGATTCAGATTTGCCTCCTTGCCCAAAGTCTGACTGCCCGCAGAGTAGCTGAGAATCCCATCAAGATCCTCTGACTCTGTTCAGGCCCATTACCATCCATTCAAGAAAGCCACAGAGACCTCAAACTTAACTCCTAACTCCTTCCTTCAAAGAGCTCCTTCCTAACCAGGCCATAGAGTGTATGTGATATCTCACTGCCAGTGCAACCTATGGTCTCACCAGTGGGGTTGCCTATGGATCATACAATTATTCGTTTCATTAATTGTTTTACTTAATAATCAAAAATACTTTTATGATCTCCTATATATAGTATAGGAGAAGGCAATGGCAACCCACTCCAGTACTCTTGCCTGGAAAAATCCCATGGACAGAGAAGCCTGGTAGGCTGCAGTCCACGGAGTCACGAAGAGTCGGACATGACTGAGTGACTTCACTTTCCCTTTTAACTTTCATGCGTTGGAGAAGGAAATGGCAACCCACTCCAGTGTTTTTGCCTGGAGAATCCCAGGGACAGCAGAGCCTGGTGGGCTGCCGTCTATGGGGTCGCACAGAGTCAGACACGACTGAAGCGACTTAGCAGCAGCAGCATATATAATATAAGGCTTACCCTGTGGCTCAGATGGCAAAGAATCTGCCTGCAATGCAAGAGACCTGGGTTCAGTCCCTAGATTGGGAAGATTCCGTGGAGAAGGAAATAGCAGCCTACTCCAGTATTCTTGCCTGGAATATCCCATGGACAGAGGGGCCTTTCAGGCTATATAGTCCTTGGGGTCACAAAGAGTCAGACACGACTGAGTGACTAATGCTTTCTATATGTAGTACATTAAAAATAGAACAAGCTTATGTAAAATCTAGCTTTGTGGTGTTTTTATATGTTTATTTTATAAGCCTATACTATGTACCTACTAAGTGCCAGGCACTGTACTGAACTCTGAGGAGATAATGATGAATACACCAACATAGTCACTGTCTTCATAGAACTTACTCAAAAATTAGATATGTGAAACAAATTCATTCATTCACTCAATACATATACACTGAGTCCTTTTTACACGTTGGGCACTTGGCACTCTTTTAAGTGCTAGAGATGGAGTATTGACCAAAACAGACCAAATCTTTGAGCTTACATTTCAGTAGAAAAGAAAATTGATAATCAGTGTATTATAAAATACCAGATACTGGCATGTGCTGTGAAGACAAAGCAAGGTAATAAGACAGAGGTAGTCTGCAGGGGTGGGGACAGGCCGAGGGAGATTAGGAAAATCTTTCTTGCATAGTCTAGAAAGGTCTTATTTTTACAGCTATAGTAAGCATAATAAATGAGAAACAAGTATATCCCCGCCCCCCCAAAAAAAGTTACTGTGTCAGCAGCAGAGACTTCCCTGAGGAAATGACCCTTGAGCTAAGATGTGAAGGCTCTTAGAAGGATAGGCAGAGAAAGAGAAGCAGCAATGATGTGGGGCTGAGTAGGAGGCACGGGGTGGTGGTTGCTGAGTGGTGGAGCTGGAGGAAGAGGCTATAGGTCACTTCTCCTCTTTGGGCCTCAGTCTCCTCACCTATAAACAGAGGGCACTGGACTCCATGATCTCCAGTGGACCCTTCAGAGCAGACAGATCCATGATTGACCATGCTGAATGAGCGCAGGGACCCTTTATGAGTTTCTCTTCCTCTTTTTCATTCAATTTCTCTGTTATATGAAACTCTGTCCTAGAGCTTATAAGTGGGCTCTCAGTGGCTGAGCTTGTTAATGAAACTTCGACTCATATATTCAACCCAAATAACTCCTGAACTTCAGGACTCTAGTTCTAAGTGCCTACTAAGTGCCAGGCACTGTACTGAACTCTGAGGAGTTCACGGGTTCATGTCTCACGGGTTCATCAAATACAACATATTCAAAACTGAGTATCCTCTTTCCCTCAAACATGCTGCTTTTTCTGGGTCACCTATTTTAATAAATGAAACCCCTCGGTCACCAAAGAAAGAAGTCTGAGAATCATTTTTTTAATTCTTTTATCCTATCATTGAATTGATGAAATTTTTCTTTGTTTGTTTTTTGGGGGATTTTTTTGGCTGTGCCAGGGATCAGACCTGGGCCCTGAAAGTGAAAGCACCAAGTCCTAACCACTGGATCACCACAAAGTTCTTGAAATCTTTTTGAATACAGTTAATGATATCTTTTGGGCTTCCTGGGTAGCTTGGCTGGTAAAGAATCTGCCTGCAATGCGAGAGACCTGGGTTCAATCCCTGGGTTGGAAAGATCCCCTGGAGGAGGACATGGCAACCCACTCCAGCATTCTTGCCTGGAGAATCCCCATAGACAGAGTAGCCTGGTGGGCTACAGTCCATGGGGTCACAAAGAGTTGGACTTGACTGAATGACTAAGCACAGCACAATGATGTCTTTCGAATATGTCTCCTCTCATTTGCCCTCATTGCTGCAGCCTCTGTTAACCCCTTATCATCTCTGACCACAGCTGGTGCAATGCTCTCCCAATTCTCCTTCAGCAGATGTTCTTATGGATTACAACCTCATTTCTTTCAAAATTTTGTTCAAGTGACAGTGTCTCAGTCCTTCCCTGACTACTCTATTTTAAATTGCAAACCTCACTGCCTTCCTCTATCCCATTAACAATCTCCCTTTCTCTCTGCTCTATGATTTTAAATGGCACATCAGTTCAGTTCAATTCAGTTCAGTTCAGTCGCTCAGTCATGTCCAACTCTTTGCGACCCCATGAACTGCAGGCCTTCAAGTCTATCACTAACTCCCGGAGTTCACCCAAACTCATGTCCATCGAGTCAGTGATGCCATCCAGCCATCTCATCCTCTGTTGTCCCCTTCTCCTCCTGCCCCCAATCCCTCCCAGCATCAGAGTCTTTTCCAATGAGTCAACTCTTCACATGAGGTGGCCAAAGTATTGGAGTTTCAGCTTTAGCATCAGTCCTTCCAATGAACACCCAGGATTCATCTCCTTTAGAATGGACTGGTTGGATCTCCTTGCAGTCCAAGGGACTCTCAAGAGTCTTCTCCAACACCACAGTTCAAAAGCATCAACTCTTCGGCCCTCAGCTTTCTTTATAGTCCAACTCTCACATCCATACGTGACCACTGGAAAAAGCAGAGCCTTGACTAGACAGACCTTTATTGGCAAAGTAATGTCTCTGCTTTTCAATATGCTATCTAGATTGGTCATAACTTTCCTTCCAAGGAGTAAGCATCTTTTAATTTCATGTCCGCAATCACCATCTGCAGTGATTTTAGAGCCCCCCCAAAATGTCTAACACTGTTTCCACTGTTTCCCCATCTATTTCCCATGAAGTGATGGGACTAGGTGCCATGATCTTCATTTTCTGAATGTTGAGCTTTAAGCCAACTTTTTCACTCTCCTCTTTTACTTTCATCAGGAGGCTTTTTAGTTCCTCTTCACTTTCTGCCATAAGGGTGGTGTCATCTGCATATCTGAGGTGATTGATATTTCTCCTGGCAATCTTGGTTCCAGCTTGTTTCTTCCAGTCCAGCGTTTCTCATGATGTACTCTGCATAGAAGTTAAATAAGCAGGATGACAATATACAGCCTTGACGTACTCCTTTTCCTATTTGGAACCAGTCTGTTGTTCCATGTCCAGTTCTAACTGTTGCTTCCTGACCTGCATATAGGTTTCTCAAGAGGCAGGTCAGGTGGTCTGGTATTCCCATCTCTTTCAAAATTTTCCACAGTTTATTGTGATCCACACAGTCAAAGGCTTTGGCATAGTCAATAAAGCAAAAACAGGTGTTTTTCTGGAACTACGCTTTTTCGATGATCCAGCAGATGTTGGCAATTTGATCTCTGGTTCCTCTGCCTTTTCTAAAAGCAGCTTGAACATCTGGAAGTTCACGGTTCACATATTGCTGAAGCCTGTTGTTGCTAAGTTGCTAAGTCACTTCAGTCGTGTCTGACTCTGTGTGACCCTGTAGACAGCAGCCCACCAGGCTCCCCCGTCCCTGGCTTGGAGAATTTTAAGCATTACTTTACTAGCTTGTGAGATGAGTGCAATTGTGCGGTAGTTTGAGCATTGTTTGGCATTGCCTTTCTTTGGGATTGGAATGAAAACTGACCTTTTCTAGTCCTGTGGCCACTGCTGAGTTATCCAAATTTGCTGGCATAGTGAGTGCAGCACTTTCACAGCATCATCTTTCAGGATTTGAAAGAGCTCAACTGGAATTCCATCACCTCCACTAGCTTTGTTCATAGTGATGCTTTCTAAGGCCCACTTGACTTCACATTCCAGGATGTCTGGCTCTAGGTGAGTGATCACACCATCATGATAATCTTGGTTGTGAAGATCTTTTTTGTACAGTTCTTCTGTGTATTCTTGCCACTTCTTCTTAATATCTTCTGCTTCCGCATCTTCTAACATATTATACTTATTTATTATTACACTTATTATTTCTTATCTGTTTTTCCTGACTGGAAAGTAAACTCTGATGTGTTTAATGGTGCACCCTAGGAGTCTAGAAGCATGCCTGGCACATAGAAGTTACTCAGTACATGTGTACTGAATGGATGAGTTAACTGCCCTGATTTATGCTCCATTGCTCATCTTCCACATGTCCACTGGGTGAATATTTCTAAACTACCAATCTGATCACATGACCCACATGCTTGGTATTACATGCTTCCTTACATCACCCTGTACCTACCCAAACCAAGCTGATGAAGTTCTTCAGAGATGTACTACTTGTCACATGTCTTCTTGTGTTTGATTTCATCATTTCCTCTGCCTGGAATGCCATATTCCATTTTGTCTCCATAGTGGAGTAAATTTCAGTCAGGCTTAAGCATTTTTACCTCTTTGAAGGTTTGCCATGTTATCTAGAGATGATTGATTCACATTTGTACCACCACTGAATCCTGTTCATTATGTTATTATAGCCTTTATGTTGCTTCTTTACGTGTCTGTCTGCCCTTGTTAAATTATATTTCTTTAAGGGCAGCAATCATGCCACATGCAACTTTCTATCTTTGGGATCTGGTATAGTGCCCAGTACTTGGATGCTTATTAAATATTAACTGAGTAAATGAGTATTAAAGAGGCAATTTTGGGGGATAGACTTTGGAAGGCTGCATGCCTCCAGAGTTGAAGTAGTGATGGGGGTGCCGAGTGTGACAAAGAGGGAAACTCCTTGACTTCACGGTTTTTATTTATACCTTTAAGTTGTTAAGATACATTTTTCACAGGGGAGGCAGTCCTATCCACCTGGAATGACTCAACTGCATTAAGTTTCTTTTTAGGGCATCTCTAATCATGAAAATGCTGGGCTGGAAGAAGCACAAGCTGGAATCAAGATTGCTGGGAGAAATATCAATAACCTCAGATATGCAGATGGCACCACTCTTATGGCAGAAAGTGAAGAGGAACTAAAAAGGCTCTTGATGAAAGTGAAAGAGGAGAGTGAAAAAGTTGGCTTAAAGCTCAACATTCAGAAAACGAAGATCATGGCATCTGGTCTCATCACTTCATGGGAAATAGATGGGGAAACAGTGGAAACAGTGTCAGACTTTATCTTTTTGGGCTCCAAAATCACTGCAGATGACTGCAGCCATGAAATTAAAAGATGCTTACTCCTTGGAAGGAAAGTTATGACCAACCTAGACAGCATATTCAAAAGCAGAGACATTACTTTGCCGACTAAGGTCCATCTAGTCAAGGCTCTGGTTTTTCCAGCGGTCATGTATGGATGTGAGAGTTGGACTATAAAGAAACCTGAGCACCAAAGAATTGATGCTTTTGAACTGTGGTGTTGGAGAAGACTCTTGAGAGTCCCTTGGACTGCAAGGAGATCCAACCAGTCCACTCTGAAGGAGATCAGCTCTGGGATTTCTTTGGAGGGAGTGACGCTGAAGCTGAAACTCCAGTACTTTGGCCACCTGATGCGAAGAGTTGACTCATTGGAAAAGACTCTGATGCTGGGAGGGATTGGGGGCAGGAGGAGAAGGGGACGACAGAGGATGAGATGGCTGGATGGCATCATTGACTCGACGGACATGAGTCTGAATGAACTCTGGGAGCTGGTGATGGACAGGGAGGCCTGGCGTGCTGCAATTCATGGGGTCGCAAAGAGTCGGACATGACTGAGCCACTGAACTGAACCGAACTGAATCACGAAAAATCTCATCATCATTACTGAGTTTGTCCTCATAGGATTTTCCAGAAGCCCCGATTGTGAACATGCTTTTTACATTGTTCCTGGTGATATACCTCCTGACCCTGATGGGGAACCTGGTGATCCTGGTGATCAGAACTGATTCTCACCTTAAGACACCCATGTACTTCTTCCTAGGTCACCTATCATTTCTGAATCTCTCCCTTTCTTCAGCATGGGGATGACCCAGAGAGATGTTATGGGGAGGGAGGTAGGAGGGGGGTTCATGTTTGGGAATGCATGTAAGAATTAAAGATTTTAAAATTTAAAAAAATTTTTAAAAAAATTAAAAAAAAAATAATAAAAAAAAACCATGCCCAAGATGCTGGAGAACTTGTTAACTCAGAGAAAACTATCTCTGTGTGGGGCTGCATGGCCCTGAGTTTCTTTCTCATACCCTCTGGGAGCACAGAGGCCTGCCTGCTCTCTGCCATGGCCTATGACTGCTATGCTGCCGTCTGCCACCCTCTGCTATACAGTGTGATTGTGAACAGGCCTCTGTGTGTTGGGATGGTGACGCAGCTTGGGCAGTGGGGTTCCTAAAGTCACTGCCAAACAGTCTTTTCACTTACAACTTAGTTTCTGTGGCCCCAGTGTCATCCCTCACTTCTGCTGTGAGCTGCCTTCATTCTTCCCTCTGTCTTGCACTGATCCTACTGCCAATGAGGCCCTTCTTGCTGGGCCATGTGCATTTTTAGGATTTGTGACATTTCCCCTGATTCTTTTCTCTTATTCTAGAATAATCTCTGCCATCATAAGCATCCCTTCTGCTGGGGGTCAAGGCAAAGCCTTCTCTACATGTTCCTCCCACCTCACTGGGGTGCTTTTGTTCTATGGGACAGCCTTATTTAGGGGCACGACCCCTCTCTTGGACTCCATGTTGGAGCAAGCAGCCTCCATTCAGTACAGTGTGATCACGTCCTTGTTAAACCCCCTCATCTACAGCCTCAAGAATCAGGAGGTGAAGATAGCCCTGCATAGAGTGTTGAAGCAATAAATGTGCCCCTCTGTATGTGGGGGATTCATAGTATATTTGGTCTGAAGACAATGAAAAAGCATAGTCAGGGACTGTAGAGCATTAATGGCTAATTTGGTCACTTTAGAAATTTGCCATTTGATGAATATAACCTCTTGGGTGTGGGTAATAGAGCTCTAAGTGTGTGATTGCTTATTTTATTGTATTTGATAGGAAAATAAAGTGAAGAAATAAGAACTGTGATGGAATAATGTAGACAAGAGTCCAAATCTGTTTGCCTTGTTTTCAAAGTGTTAATAGTATGGCATTCTAAGCATTAAAAAAGAAAAAAAAAAAAAAGATGGGAGGGTGAAAGTCATTTCAGAGTGAGAGAAAACTAGCTACTGATTGAAGATTGTACTGAATGAGGGTTGCTTCATCCCTTACCTGAGGGAACCAAAAAAAATTGATGTGCCTGGTTTGAGTTACTTTCAAGTTGCCAAAAAGCAAAAACACAAATTAGGACAGGAATCTGCCCTAATCCAATCAAAGGGAAAATAACTGTTTCAAGTGTGCTGGTGGTAACATTTTGAATATCTGGAATGGAATCTGACTGTCTGGCAACTAGACTAGAGATCTCCTTGGACATAACCTAGTGAATGTCTATGCTGTCTCAAAACAACATTTTCATTCAACCCTGAGAACATCAAGTCAGTGGATTCACTTGGTGTCTGACAGTCCCAATCAGCCAAACCCTCCTAAACTCGCTGTCCATTGTTTCTTTGACACATATTCAGGCAAATAAATTAATTTCTTGTCACAAAAGTTTCGTGGGTGAGGAGACAGTAAGCTCACAACCCAGTGGATGGACTGACTTGTGTGACTCCTTAAATGAAATACTAAACATGCATCATTGTATTTACCCTCATAAGCATTAAACAAAAGTAAGATTTTCCGCCCCCCTTTGGCATTTTCTTAATTTCTTAAAATTGAAAAAATATTGTTGGTTTGTTTTTTATTTTTACCACGAACTTTTTTGTTTGTTTTCATTTTATTTTCTTTATTTTTTTAAAATTTGAATGTATTTATTTTAATTGGAGGCTAATTACTTTACAATACTGTATTGGTTTTGCCATACATCAACATGAATCTGCTATGGGTGTCCCCCATGTTCCCCATCCTGAACCCCTCTCCCACCTCCCTCCCTGTACCATCCCTCTGGGTCATCCCAGTACACCAGCCCCAAGCATCCTGTATCCTGCGTCGAACCTGGACTGGTGATTCATTTCTTATATATTATACATGTTTCAATGCCATTCTCCCAAATCATCCCACCCTCTCCCTCTCCCACAGAGTCCAAAAGACTGTTCTATACATCTGTGTCTCTTTTGCTGTCTCGCATATGGGGTTATCGTTACCATCTTTCTAAATTCCATATATATGTGTTAGTATACTGTATTGGTGTTTTTCTTTCTGGCTTACTTCACTCTGTATAATAGGCTCAAGTTTTATCCACCTCATTAGATCTGATTCAAATGTATTCTTTTTAATGGCTGAGTAATACTCCATTGTGTATACATACCACAGCTTTCTTATCCATTCATCTGCTGATGGACATCTAGCTTGGTTCCATGTCCTGGCTATTATAAACAGTGCTGCAATGAACATTGGGGTACACGTGTCTCTTTCAATTCTGGTTTCCGCAGTGTGTATGCCCAGCAGTGGGATTGCTGGGTCATAAGGCAATTCTATTTCCAGTTTTTTAAGGAATCTCCACAGTGGCTGTACTAGTTTGCATTCCTACCAACAGTGTAAGATGGTTCCCTTTTCTCCACACCCTCTCCAGCATTTATTGCTTGTAGACTTTTGGATCACAGCCATTCTGATTGGTGTGAAATGGTACCTCATTGTGGCTTGGATTTGAACTTTTAACCTTAAATATATAATAAATTCTACAAAATTAGTAGGGGAGTATGTAGTGAGTAAATAAGAAAAATACTTTCAAAGATGTAAATATTTCAAAAATCATATTTTCAGGAAAAATTAATTTTGAAGTATACTTCTAAACTATAATGGTTATATATCCATAGTAATTACCTTTTGGATCAGTTCTACAAATTGACGTCATCAGATTTTGTCAAGAAAAAGGGGTTTTTGTACAAAGTACAGCCAGTTCTGCACCTCATGTAGAACATACAGTTATCCCTTAAGTGGTCTAATTTCAAGATAGTTTTAGTGACTCTTCAAATAAAGGAAGAGTTAGTAATAACATCATTGTGCCCCGCCCCTTATATATTCTCTTTTTTTGTACTTATTTTCTTTTTCTCAAATATAAATTTATTTATTTTAATTGGAGGTTAATTACTTTGCAATAGTGTATTGGTTTTGCCATATATCAACACGAATCCCCAAAACGGACCTATTTATATATAGGTTATGGGTATAACGAGAAGAGTATCCTTCCCCAGACCAAACCCTAGTAAAGGATATGCAGTCATTTAAATGGACATCAACGGTATAGCATCTGCATCTTCCAACCACTCCCTTCCTCGTTTGCATCTTTGAGAGATGGGTTCAAGGACTGACTATCAATCTCCCACCCTTAGGAGACTGAAGCAGTCATTGGCACAAGCTTCCAGGTGTGCTTGCTACTTACTTCTTTATTTTCAATTCCTACTACAGACTCTCACGCAGTAAAATCTCTGGCAGACTGCCCTACCAGCCTCCCATATATACATTATGAATTGTGTTAGTTAAAAAAAGTTTTATACTCAAACTGTCATCCCTTATCTTGTCACTCTCATTCCCTCTCCTGTCCTTTTGCCAAAAGTATGATCTTGATTTATATTACCAATTTGCTTGTATAAATATTTATACTAATTTATAGTCCAGCCAGCAATATATTAGAGGGTTTAGCAATGTATATCTGCCAGACTTGACAATCATTTTAAAATCATTTTAATATTTACCAATTTGATAGGTATAAGATGCTAATGCTTTCTTGTGTTTGCATTTATTTTTCATCGCAAATAATATTCAACATTTCCCATACATTAAACATCAGTATTTCCTCTTTTATTATTAGCATGCCATTTTCCTAGTTTCTTACTGCATTCACAGTATTACTTTTATTTGAATGATGTGTTTAAATAAGAAGGATGTTAATTTTTGCAATAACTCACTTCAAACCTTTTCAAAGTGTATTGTTTTAGTGTTATGTTTTTATTTTTAATTGTGTTATATAGTCAAATAACTTTCCTTTTGTGTAATTTTCTCTGCTTTTAAGGTTAAGAAATCCTTACCATCAGTGTCCTGATTTTTTCTTCTAGTTTTCTTGTGTGCTTTTTTACATTTCATTTAAATCATGTAGAATTTCTCTTGTCCCTTCCAAGCAAGCATATTATAAGAGTATGACCCTTGTTTGGCTCAGGGAGATAGGGCCAGATACAAAAATAAATGAGGGACAAAGAAGAGACATCCAAGGTAAACCAATGTCAAGAACCTATTTGTATGATTTCTCAATAGCAAGTTTGCAACTAGAGTTAGGAAGAGGTTGTGTAAATAAGATCTGAAGCATAACTTCTGAGTTATTCCCCTGATTTATGTAAGAATACGGAGGAAATTGTGAAGGATATTCTCATTTACTCCTAGGTCTTAAATTACCACCTATGATCTTAAGATTCCCCCAAACTATAATTTGATTCACAACTTGACATCTGAGAAACAGGCTCATCTGCCTAATAACAATAGCTAATGCTACCTAAATTTTCCCAACATATCTTCTCAATTCTATTTGCTCTCGTGTTGTTGCTCAGTTGCTCAGTCAGGTCTAACTCTTTGCAACCCCATGGACTGCAGCATGCCAGCCTTCCCTGTCCTTCACCATCTCCCGGAGCTTGCTCAAACTTATGTCCATCGAGTCAGTGATGCCATCCATCTCATCCTCTGTCATCCCCTTCTCCTCCTGCCTTTAATCTTTCCCAGCATCAGGGTCTTTTCTAATTAGTCAGATCTTCACATCAGGTGGCCAAAGTATTGGAGTTTCAGCTTCAACATCAGTCCTTCCAATGAATATCCAGGACTGATTTCCTTTAGGATTAACTGGTTTGATCTCCTTGCAGTCTAAGAGACTCTCAAGAGTCTTCTCCAACACCATAGTTCAAAAGCATCAATTCTTCTGCACTCAACTTTCTTTATAGTCCAACTCTCACATCCATACATGACTACTGGAAAAACCATAGCTTTGACTAGAAGGACCTTTATCAACAAAGTAATGTTTCTGCTTTTGAATAAGCTGTCTAGGTTGGTCATAGCTTTTCTTCCAAGGAGCAAGTGTATTTTAATTTCATGGCTGCAGTCACCATCTGCAGTGATTTTGGAGCTCAAGAATAAAGTCTCCTTAATATGAGTAAAGTTCTTTAAAATCTATATATATGAATAAATATGGAGAAGGCAATGGCAAATGAATTAAAAACATATATGTTTTATGTATTTCTCTCTAAAGCTGATATCACACTTATTGAGATAACACTAAGAACATTTCCCTAAAATAGGAAATGGAGCCCTTTATAGCCACTATTATGAAAATGCATAGAATATTAAATATTCATGGAATACTCCAGGAGGTACTAAGAGAATGCAATTTGACAAGAAATTAAGAATAAAAACTTGAAAGAAGAGGATAATTTTAGGGTTTTGCAAAGGATGTGATTGTTTACCTTGAAAATCTGGGAGATTTATACAGAAAACTGTTAAGAGAATGATAAGAGAATTTGCAAAGTAACTAGATATAAAATCAATAAACAGAAATCAATATCCTTGCTTATCTCTAAACAACTAATTAGAAAACATAATGGAAGAAATTAACATCACAGTAGGAACAATAAAAGATAAAACACCCAGGAATAAATTTAAAGTGTTCAAAACTATTGGAAGAAAAGTTTAAGATTCTATCAAGGGACTCAAAGAAGATTAAAACAAATGAACAAGCATATCATATTATTGAGTGGTAGAACTCAATATAATGAAGATCTAATAACTCTCTTAAAAGCTTATAGATGGAGCATGGTGTCACTAAAAATAGAAACAAGCTTCTTTTATAATTAGATTATTTGTTTCTAGAATTCAAAGGAAAAGTAAAAAAAAAAAAAAAACCAGTAAGAGTAAAAAACTCTAAGTGTAATAAAAGGGAAAGTTCTCCAGAATATAAAAGTGAAAGGATCCAATAATTCCAATAGTGTAGCACTAGTGAATGAGTATATTGAATAGATAGCCCACAAACATACCCAAAGATATACAGACAATTTAGAATATTGGAAAGATGCTAATTCAGATCAATAAGTTAAAGATGGATTATTCATTATATGATATAGAATAACTGGTAACTTTCTGTTAAAAATGAACCTGGATTCCTGTCTTACACCCAAATAAACTCCACATGAACAAAAGACAAATAATGAAACTATAAAAATGTGGATGAATTTTAATTAAAAAAATTTTAATTGAAGTATAGTTGACTTCACTCGATGATCACTTCATCACGATGGTGTGATCACTCATCTAGAACCAGACACCTTGGAATGTGAAGTCAAGTGGGCCTTAGAAAGCATCACTACAAACAAAGCTAGTGGAGGTGATGGAATTCCAGTTGAGCTCTTTCAAATCCTGAAAGATGATGCTGTGAAAGTGCTGCACTCAATATGCCAGCAAATTTGGAAAACTCAGCAGTGGCCACAGGACTGGAAAAGGTCAGTTTTCATTCCAATCCCAAAGAAAGGCAATGCCAAAGAATGCTCAAACTACAGCACAATTGCACTCATCTCACAAGCTAGTAAAGTAATGCTCAAAATTCTCCAAGCTAGGCTTCAGCAATACGTGAGCTGTGAACTTCCAGATGTTAAAGCTGGTTTTAGAAAAGGCAGAGGAACCAGAGATCAAATTGCCAACATCAGCTGGATCATGGAAACAGCAAAAGAGTTCCAGGAAAACATCTATTTCTGCTTTATTGACTATGCCAAAGCCTTTGACTGTGTGGATCACAATAAACTGTGGAAAATTTTGAAAGAGATGGGAATACCAGACCACCTGACCTGCCTCTTGAGAAATCTGTATGCAGGCCAGGAAGCAACAGTTAGAACTGGACATGGAACAACAGACTGGTTCCAAATAGGAAAAGGAATACGTCAAGGCTGTATATTGTCATCCTGCTTATTTAACTTCTATGCAGAGTACATCATGAAAAACGCTGGACTGGAAGAAACACAAGCTGGAATCAAGATTACTGGGAGAAGTATCAATCACCTCAGATATGCAGATGACACCACCCTTATGGCAGAAAGTGAAGAGGAACTAAAAAGCCTCTTGATGAAAGTAAAAGAGGAGAGTGAAAAAGTTGGCTTAAAGCTCAACATTCAGAAAACGAAGATCATGGCATCTGGTCCCATCACTCCATGGGAAATAGATGGGGAAACAGTGGAAACAGTGTCAGACTTTATTTTGGGGGGCTCCAAAATCACTGCAGATGGTGACTGCAGCCATGAAATTAAAAGACACTTACTCCTTGGAAGAAAAGTTATGACCAACCTAGATAGCATATTGAAAAGCAGAGACATTACTTTGCCGACTAAGGTCCAAGGCTATGGTTTTTCCAGTAGTCATGTATGGATGTGAGAGTTGGACTGTGAAGAAGGCTGGGCGCCGAAGAGTTGATGCTTTTGAACTGTGGTGTTGGAAAAGACTCTTGAGAGTCCCTTGGACTGCAAGGAGATCCAACCAGTCCATTCTGAAGGAGATCAACCCTGGGATTTCTTTGGAAGGAATGATGCTAAAGCTGAAGCTCCAGTACTTTGGCCACCTGATGCGAAGAGTTGACTCATTGGAAAAGACTCTGATGCTGGGAGGGATTGGGGGCAGGAGAAGAAGGGGACGACCGAGGATGAGATGGCTGGATGGCATCACTGACTCGATGGACATGAGTCTGAGTGAACTCCGGGAGTTGGTGATGGACAGGGAGGCCTGGCGTGCTGCGATTCATGGGGTCGCAAAGAGTCCGACATGACTGAGCGACTGAACTGAACTGAACTGAACTGATAGTTGACTTACAATGTTGTTAGTTTCTGATGTATAACAAAATGATTCAGTTATACATGTGTGTGTGTGCGTGTGTGTTAATTGCCCAGTCGTATCCAATTCTTTGCAACCCTATGGATTGTAGCCCACCAGGCTCCTCTGTCCATAGAATTCTCCAGGCAGGAATACTGTAGTAGCTTGCCATTTCCTTCTCCAGAAGATCTTCCTGACCAAGGATTGAACCTGGGTCTCCTACACTGAAGGCAGATTCTTTACTGTCTGAGCCACCAGGGGTGAGAATATATGTGTGTGTGTCAAGGCTGTGGTCTTCCTGGTGGTCATGAGTGGTTGTGAGAGCTGGACCATAAAGAAGGCAGAACACCAAAGAGTTGATGCCTTTGAACTGTGGTGCTGGAGAAGACTCCTGTCAGCAAGCGTATCAAAACAGTCAATCTTAAGGGAAATCAACCCTGAATACTCATTGGAAGGATTGATGCTGAAGCTAAAGCTTCAGTATTTTGGTCATCTGATGCAAACAGCTGACTCACTGGAAAAGTCCCTGATGCTGGAAAAGATTGAGGGTAGAAGGAGAAGAGGGCATCAGAGGATGAGATAGCTGGATGGCATCACTGATGCAATGAACATGAACTTGGGCAAACTCCAGGAGATGGTGAGGGACAGGGAGGCCTGGTGTGCTGTAGTCCATGGGGTCACAAAGAGTCAGACATGACTGGGTGACTGAACAAAAACAGTCACCCATGTGTGTATATATATATATATATGTCACACATTATATATATATATATATATATATATATATATATATATATATATATATTTGTTCCCTGTGCTATACAATAGCACTTTGTTGTTTATCCATTCTATATATTGAATCTGCCAGTACAAAACTCCCAATCGAATTGTCCCCCATGCCCCCTTCCCCTTGGCAACCACAGGTTTGTTTTCTGTGTCTGTGAGTCTGTTTTCTAGATAAATTAATTTGTGTCATATTTTAGATTCTACATAGAAGTGATATTATATAATGTCTTTGTCTTTCTCTTACTGACTTATTAATACTTCACTCAGTATGATACATCCATGGTAGCTACAAATGGCATTATTTTTGTGGCTGAGTAATATTCCATTATATCTATCTATCTATCTATCTATCTATATAAAATACACACACACCATATCTTCTTTATCCATTTATCTGTCAATGGACATTTAGAGAATTAATCTTACAAATATCCTCACAAGCATGCAAAGAAAATTATAAGCATAACCATCAAAACATTTCTGTATACAGACAGGGAACTCTGTTTTTTCATTAATGTCTTCCCAAGCACCTAGAAGCACTTTGGCCATAACAGATGCTCAATGGATACTTAGAGAATAAATGAATGGATGCTGACTATTGCCATCTGCAATGTACATGTTAAATGAGTTGTTGTATTTTCATATGATGATGACTAGACAGCCATTTAAAATTGAGGCAGCTCTGGGGAATTCCTTGGCAGTCCAGTGGTTATGATTCTGTGTTTTCACTGTGGGGACATGGGTTCAGTCCCTGGTCAGGGAACTAAGATCTCATAAACTACGTGGCCAAAAAGAAAAAGAAGAAAAAATGAGGCAGCTCTGTATATACCAATATTGAGTGATCTTCAAAATAAATAATAAATAATATTGAAAAGTAAGTTGCAAAATGGGGTGTAGACTCTGCTATATTTTTTATGAAAATCTTACATATATACATGAGGCTATGACCAACCTAGACAGCATATTCAAAAGCAGAGGCATTACTTTGCCAACAAAGGTCCATCTAGTCAAGGCTATGGTTTCCAGTAGTCATGTATGGATGTTAGAGTTGGACTCTGAAGAAAGCTGAGCACTGAAGAATTGATGCTTTTGAACTGTGGTGTTGGAGAAGATTCTTGAGAGTCCTTTGGACTGCAAGGAGATCCAGCCAGTCCATTCTAAAGGAGATCAGTCCTGGGTGTTCTTTGGAAGGAATGATGCTAAAGCTGAAACTCCAGTACTTTGGCCACCTGATGCGAAGAGTTGACTCATTGGAAAAGACTCTGATGCTGGGAGGGATTGGGGGCAGGAGGAGAAGGGGACGACAGAGGATGAGATGGCTGGATGGCATCACCGACTTGATTCACATGAGTTTGGGTGAACTCCGGGAGTTGGTGATGGACAGGGAGGTCTGGCCTGCTGCAATTCATGGGGTTGCAAAGAGTCGGACATGACTGAGGGACTGAACTGAACTGAACTGATACTCATATACTCGGAGAAGGCAATGGCAACTCACTCCAGTACTCTTGCCTGGAAAATCCCATGGATGGAGGAACCTGGTAGGCTGCAGTCCATGGGATCACGAGGAGTCGGACACGACTAAGCGACTTCACTTTCACTTTTTACTTTCATGCATTGGAGAAGAAAATGGCAACCCACTCCAGTGTTCTTGCCTGGAGAATCCCAGGGATGGGGCGGGGGTGGGGGGGGTGCGGTGGAGCCTGGTGGGCTGCCGTCTGTGAGGTCACATAGAGTCGGACACAACTGAAGCGATTTAGCAGCAGCAGCAGCATACTCATAGACTATCTCTGAAAGTTAATTTAAGTAAAATGGTAAATAGTCCTTGCATCTAAGAAAGTGATAAGTAAGTAACTGGGGAATAGGAATTGGAGAAAACTTACTCTATATACTATGGACATGTATTAAAATACATTTTTAAATATTACTATTAAATATTAAATAAAGCTAAAAATATTTTCAAACATGTAAAAAAGCTCAGGGAATATATCACCCATGATTTCTTACTCAAAGAATTTATTTACTAAAGAAAATTTCTATAAGAAATAAAGTGATACGAGAGGGAAGGACTGGAACTTAAGAAAAAAATGGTGATGAAAGTAACACATCTATGATTAAATTATTAATCATCAAAATAGCAATCTCCAGTGTTTTAGAGTGTATTAAATTTTAGGAAACTATAACAAAGCAGATAAGCTAGATTATTAGGTGAACACTTGAAATATAATAGGACGATTTTCCCCTTATTCAGGAGCAGGATCCTCTGTCTCTCTCTGCAGTAGTCGTTTTACTGGTGTGTATGTTCTCAGATTCAATATCTGAACACCCAATGGTTCTATAAAGACTCAGTGTAAATTTTGTTCAGCTCCTAAGTGTGGCATACAGTAAAGAGAATTTTTTTCTTTAAAGTGCCAGATAGCAAAGGTTTTAGGTTTAATAGGTCATATGTACAGTCTCTGTTGTAACTACTCAACTCTGCCATGTATGAAAGCATCCACAGATTGTACGTAGGTTAGCATAGCTGTGTTCTAATAAAACTTTGTTTTCTTAAAAACAGGCAGGTAAGCTACACTTGGCCTGCAAACCATAATTTATCAACTCCTTGCTTATATAAGATCCTTCTTAAATCTGCTATAAACTCTAATTGCTTTCACTTTCCTTCATGTCCTTGCACTTTTACTCAATAGTGCTAAAAAGAATATAGCCATAGTTTTGTGGAAAAGGTGGTATCTTGTTCCGTTGCTAAGTTGCATACAACTCTTTGCAACCCCATGGACTGCAGCACACCTGCCCTTCACTATGTCCCAGAGCTTGCTCAAACTCATGTCCATTAAGTCGGTGATGCCATCCAACTATCTCTTTCTCTGTCATCCCTTTTTCCTCCTGCCTTCAATCTTTCCCAGCATCAGGGTCTTTTCCAATGGCTCTTCTCATCAGGTGGCCAAAATATGAGCTTCAGCTTCAGCATCAGTCCTTCCAATGAATATTCAGGATTGATTTCCTTTAGGATTAATGGGTTTGATCTCCTTGCTGTCCAGTGGACTCTCAAGAGTCTTCTCCAACACCACAATTCAAAAACATCAATTCTTTGGCCCTCGGCCTTCCTTATGGCCCAACTCTCACATCCACACATGACTAGGGAAAAACTATAGCTTTGACTATATAGACCTTTGTTGGCAAAGTGTTGTCTCTGCTTTTTAACACATTGTCTAGGTTTGTCAAAGCTTTTCTTCCAAGGAGCAAGCATCTTTTAATTTCATGGCTGCAGTCACTGTCTGCAGTGATTTTGGAGCCCAAGAAAATAAAATCTGCCAGTGTTTCCAAAAAAATGGAAAGGGTGGTATATGTATTAATATGTAAGGAAACACTAATGCTACATGTAATGCTGCTAAGCCTGATGTTTAATCAATGTGAATTGATTATTTATACCTTTATGTTACTTATATAAAACAGAAATACTTCTAATCATCTATTTACAGTTATTGTCCTACACCCTATGCAGAAGTAAAGTCTATCACTAAGAAAAACCACCAGTCCTTCTGATCTGGTCCTATGGAGGAAGAATCCCAGACTCCTTCCAAAAGGAAGGAGTACAAGTCCCTATACTTATATAGGGACTATTTTCCTGATGGCTCAAGAAGAATAATAACTTCCTCTTCCCAACTTTTTCTTAGCTATGTAGAATCCAGAGTCCAATCATGCAGAATATGAGGACTGAAATGGGAGTTTCTTGCATCACAGTATCAGGAGGAAAATTAATACTGGTTTTAGAAGTCACTAGAAACAGAAAGGGAAAGGAATGGTGGGTGCAGAAGCCAGCATGTTGAGGGATAAGAAGTAAAAAAAACTTGGGAGGTAGTATAGTTAAGTCAGACTTTCAGAAGTGGCTGTGAGACAAGTAGAGTAAGGCAATGTAGAATCAGTAGCTTCAGTGAAACATGGGGTCAGTTAGATATTTTTAAATATGGGAACTATTTTAATATATTTATATTCTTGGTACAAATGAGTAAAAGAAGGAAATTGATGATTTAAAATGGGTAATTAGCATACCTGAAGGAGAAGGACCCAGAGGCTCAGAAGGGGATTGGAGTTAAAGTCCAAGTACGGTGTTAGTCTTGGATTAAAAGCATTACCTCTACCATTAAATCTAAAGAAGGGACAAAGAAATACATTTCTAAGTGGGGACTCAAGAAAATTTAAAAGGTCCTGCCTTATGGCTCTAATTTCTCTTTAGAAATTAGAAATTTCTCTTTAGAAATTTCTCTTTAGGGCCATGTGATAAATGCATGCAGAAAAAAATATAGCATACCTCAAGTGCATAGATTTTGGAGTAACTCCAAAGAGAAAGGGAATGTTAGACTTTATAGAGAGAGTATGAGGGTGACGCATGTGTGCACACACATGAGCATTAATGCCTCACTGTGCACACACTTATATGTCTGAGGTTGAGAAACCCTAGATTGAGCTTTATTTGTCAGAGTTTGCATTGTTCCTTGTGCTATTCCTGGAAATTTTTTGCATCCCCACTTCCAAATCAGGCCCCAAGCGACTCTGACTACTGCAGCCTCACCCATGAGCTGTGAGCAGTCCCAGGCTCCCTGGGCTCCTTACTCATGCTCCTCTCCCAGAGCTATAGCTTGGCAAAGAGATCAAAGAGATGGCCAAAGAGAAGAGCACTGGAGGAATATCAGACTCCTACAGACTAGCCAGGAGCTCTTCTCAGTACTGAGGTAGGTGACCTCAGAAAGAATGACAAGATTAATAACTGTTAGCAAGGCCCAGAAATTCCCAGTGCAGAGAATGCTGGCCCTTTAGGCTTTAGCTAGAACTGACCATAGGAGTTTAATGCTAGAAACTGTCAGGAAATAAAACTGACTTTTCCCAAGGTTTAGCTGGAGACCTAATTCTGCGGGCCCAGCTATGGGGGCATAGGCAATTTGCCTCAAAGAACCCCAAACAGGAGCCAGATTTAGAACAGTCCAGCTCAGTAAAAGGGGCAAAGAAGGAAACTTTCATCAGTTTGAACAACTCAGAAGAATCCTACTCTAACCCAAATTCCTCACGGCAATGAAAAAGAAATAGAAATAGTCATAAGGAAAATATCATGGCCAAAGAAATAAGTAGACAAGATTTTTTTCCTGAGATGTTGATCTACGATGCATTTCTGTCCATCTGGGATCCCTCTGTCTCTTCCCTTCAAGTCCCTTGACCCTGCCAAAAAAGCAGGTCATCTTTTGACATGGGGGAGCTGGCAGGAGGCATCCTGATGGAGGACTGGAGGGTCATTTCTTCAAATGTGCACCATGGCAGGAGTACTGGATGTAGAAGGAGACCTTCCCATTCCCTCTTGTATAACTTTCACTAAGAGTTCTAAGGTCTTCTGGTTTCGGGGAGAGCAAGAGATCATGAAGTTGTATTGAATCGTATTGAGTAAATCTGCAGAGAGGACAGACAGGTAGTGCAGTCTCTTAGAAAGTGTCAGAGGTGGCACTGTCCCCTAATTAACACTTTTGCTGTGATTGTCCGAATTGGGAATGAAAACAGTTTTCTTCATCTGAAATGCCAATGCCAGTGTCTACAAATAGTCCCAAAGGATACTGAGGAATCCTCATGTGCTTGGGGCTCCAAAGGCATAACCTGCACCTTCTTATTTTCTTCCTTTCTCTCTTTTAGGTAGTCATTTTCTTTCTATCAAAGTTCCTCTTCCTCCTTAGAACAGTCAGTTTCTCCATTGTTCTTTACCCTGGAATTCCTCCTAGTGATCCTGGTCACCTTACTCTTCTCCTTCCCACCAAGCTGTCTGAACCTCCCACAGGAAAGTGTGATCCTGGTAGCCAGAAAGATGAGTCTAATCTAGGGGATCTCATGATTGGTGGGGCTCCTTTATCTCCTTACTTAATAAATCAATCTTCTTAAAATTAAGTGAAATGTTTTAGGAGCAAGTACATGGTTTGGGTGCATCATCAAAGAAAAGGAAGGAAGTCTATTGTTAACTGAGGGATTTGACTGGGCTGTTTGTGGAGAAAAGGAAGCTGGAGGTTTGAGGAAGATAATGGTAAAAAGAGTCTTGAAGACCAGTTCTAATCATACCAAAGAGAAATTTCTTAGTTTTGCAGCTATTATTGATATGTTCCTTTGTTGCCACATAAACTTTATGATTTTAATTTTATTGTCTATGTTATCTAGTTGGTATTTAGATATTCCAGAATATGAAAATATTGTAACATTTCCATTTTTATTGAACATATAACAGTGCAGTGTGCATCATTATAAAGGTCACATTTTAGCCTTTTGAGTTATAGTTTTAGCATAAATCCAAGGACTTATAAGACTCTGACTCAAAGTGTGCAATTTGCGATGTGTTCAGCAATGCATTCAGCAATGGGCTTCTCTTGTGACTCAGCTCGTAAGCATCTGCCTGCAATGTTGGTGACATGGGCTCGATTCCTGGGTTGGGAAGATCCCCTGGAGAAGGGAAAGGCTACCCACTCCAGTATTCTGGCCTGGAGAATTCCATGGACTGTATAGTCCAAGGGGTTACACAAAGAGTTCGACACAACTGAGCAACTTTCACTTTCACTTTCTTCAGCAGCGTATAGATGTCACTGTCACCAGATTCTTCCTAGGACTATTAGTACACTTTTTTGGAAAATCATAGAATTGGATTCATGTTTTTTATTGTACTTAAAAAATAATAAGTTAAATGTTTTCACAAATGTTTCTTTTCTCTTGAATTTCCTCTAACATAACTTTTCGGTTTATGTCATCAGAATCAAGCTTTATAAGAGCCAGGGTAAAATGAACTGAGGAGGAAGAAAGGCTGCAGGTGTTAAAGACTAGTTCTGACAAGACTGCTGGGGAGGGGCTATAATATTCCAGTTCAGGTCCCAGTGATAACTGGAACAACAACTGAACAACAGCAGGGCTCCAGTGAAACTTGTGGACACTGTTAACAAAGTCCTGGTCTAGACATTTTTGCATCAGTGAAAGACAATAACAATAGCAGCAAAGTGAAAGGAAAGAAATTAAATACTAAAAAAGTAGCCAGTTATCAGGTTGTGACTAAAACCAAGGTTGACTAAGTTGATGTCAACCATGTTCCATTTTGTTGATGTGAAAATGTACCTTGCTCAAGTACCTTGCTCAAGTTCACATACATAGCTTTCATTTTTCAGGTCTAGCTTTTGTTTTTAATTTTAGGGAAAGTGCTATGTTTAAGATACAGATACTTTAAATGACTCAAAATATACGTTGTCCATCTGCTGGGTGTGATGTGGTAGAAAGAGCACTGGATTGAGAGCAGAGCATTCAGTTTAATTCCTGACTGTTCTGCTGATGAGCTATGTGATATGGAAGAAGTCAGCTCAACTCTGTGAGCCTCCGTCTTCCCTGCTCTGAGATGCTGAGAGCCTAGTCTCACTGGCCTGAGAATGGAGCAAGGCACTGAGGCACAAACATTTCCCATAGATACTTTTCCAGCTTCGTTAGTATGTCTTTGGAGATATAGGGTACTTTTGAATTGCTCCTGGAATGTTTGGAAAACCTCTTGCAACCTCTAGTAGCATCATACAAGTCCCTTTTCTAGTAGCAAAATTTCTTGTTTAAATTCCTTTTCTACATCTTCATCTAATACCCAGAATGTCTGTGATAAGATGGTGAGTTCTGTAGTTCTTGGCTTTAAGATGGATGTCTAAATATAAGAAGACTTACAACTAAATATCTATTCTCTGAAACAATTTCACTTGAAGTAGCCTGTTTATTCTCATAAGTATACTCTTAATAGTTAAATTATGTAATCTGATTTAGCACACAAAGATGTGTGTTATGTTCACTGACAGAATTAATGAGACCTGTTGGGGAGAGTCAAGGAGGAGAAGCCCTTAAAGTCACTGTAATAATTTCTTAGGGCTGTTGTAACAAACTACTGGAAACCAGGTAGCTTAAAACAATAGAATTTATTGTCTCACAGTTCTAGGGACTCTAAGACTGACATCAAGGTGTCAGCAGGGCCACAGCCATCCCAAAACTGGTAGGGAAGAATCCTTCCTTGTCTCTTCCTAGATCCTGGTTATGGCTGGCAACCCTTGGCTTCCTAGACTTGCAGGCGCCTCACTCCACTCTGCTCTGTTGTCACATGGCTGTCCCCACTTTGTGTGTACTCTTTATAAGGCTCTTTCATCTCCAATAGGAACATCGTCATATTAGACTAAGAGCCTACCCTATTCCAGTGTTATCTCATCTTAATTGATTACACCTTCAATGACCCTGTTTCCAAATAAGATTACATTGTGAGGTACAAGGGATTAAGACTTCAACATGTTTTCTGGAGTTAGACACAATTCAACTCATAAAGGTCACAACTGGAATTACTCAACTTCTTTTCTATTGTTAAGCTGAAAGAAATATTTCCTGAGAAGTTTTACGGTGGAGGGATGATATTCTGATCACTAGAAATTACTCAGATTCTGTAATATAGTTGATTTCCTTCTAGGAATGACATTTACAAATAACCATGCACAACTTCACTTTCTTCACTGAGTTCACCCTCCTCGGGCTGTCTGCTGACCCCTCTATCCAGGCTCTGCTCTTCGTGCTGTTCCTGGGGATTTACCTCCTGACATTAGTGGGGAACACAGCAATGATCTTGACCATCAAGGCTGATTCTCGGCTCCGCACACCCATGTACTTCTTCCTCGGACACCTGTCTTTCCTAGATCTCGGTTTCTTCTCAGTCACTGTGCCCAAAATGCTACAGAACTTCTTGTCGCAGAAGAAAAGCATCTCTGCGTGGGGCTGCATCACCCAGAGTTTCTTTTTTCTCCTTTATGGGTGTGCTGAAGCCAGTCTTCTCTCTGCCATGGCCTACGACACCAGGCCGCTGTCTGCCACCCTCTGCTCTACACCGTGGTCATGGACAGGCCTCTCTGCACTGCAATGGTGTGTGCAGCATGGCTGGCGGGGCTTCTGAACTCACTAGTGAATCATCTTTTCATCCACAAGTTACGCTTCTGGGGGTCTAACACCATCTCCCATTTCTTCTGTGAACTACCGTCACTCTTCCCCCTGTCCTGTTCTGATCCCACTGCCAACGAGTTCCTTTTGTCGGGCTCCAGTGCATTGCTGGGACTTCTGACACTTCCCTTGATCCTGTTCTCTTACTCCAGAATCATTTCCGCCATTCTGAACACCCATTCCTCTGAGGGCCAAGGCAAGGCCTTCTCCACCTGCTCTTCCCACCTCACTGTGGTGCTCCTGTTCTATGTGACAGCTCTATTCAGGCACATCAGCCCCGCCTCGGGCTCAGTGTTGGAACGAGTGGTCTCTATTCAGTACAGTGTCGTCACATCCTTGCTGAACCCTCTCATCTACAGCCTCAAGAACCAGGAGGTGAAGGGCGCTCTTCAAAGGATGCTGAGGAAGTGAACGTGATCCCCAGAGGAGGGATTCTCTGTGTGGTTTTAGTCAGAGAATGGGGAGGAGGGATATTTGGAAACACCTGGAGAGTAAAAAAAGATATCGGAGGCCAATATAAGCATATTTTAAAAGTTATATAGTGGTTCTCAAAGTGTCATCCACATACCAGCAGCATCAGAATGCACATCGTCTGCAAGCTTGCTAGAACGTCTCAGACCCAACCCTGATCTACTGAATC
Organism: Capra hircus; assembly: GCF_001704415.2. Classification (NCBI taxonomy): domain Eukaryota; kingdom Metazoa; phylum Chordata; class Mammalia; order Artiodactyla; family Bovidae; genus Capra; species Capra hircus. Next base: position 31,441,130 of record NC_030812.1, read on the forward strand.
AGAAACTCTAGTAAACAGTCTGTTTCTTAATTATGACAATGGTGCATGCTTGAGTTTGAGAAACAGTGTTTAGCCCAATGAATGTTCAAGAAAACTCTTTGGAAAAAGGTGGGATACTGACATCAAGGTGAAGAATCCCACTTAAATGAGAAAGTTGGTAAAGCAGTCAGGAAGAGAACTTTTGACTATGTGATCTTATGATCTGTTTCCCTCTACAAAACTGTAAAAATGAAAATTCCCTGTGTTATTTTAGGGTGTTATAAGGAGGGGAAGAGCTAGACTGTCCACAAAGGCAGATGCAGCCTGTTCCTTCCACCTCTACTGGGTAGCTGCCATTGTAACAGATTCTTCAGCACAGCATGAGGCCAGTGGACAGATGTTCCAGAGCAACAACTAGCAAGCACTTCCTCCACCTCGCCTGAGGGCAGCTGAGGGCATTCAGCAGCCAGTTCACCAGATTAGAGGCCATGTGCTTGTCCCAGAGAGCAAGGGCAGCCTGAGGTTATGGTGGAAGCAGTATTCCACATGAGACAGCCCTTCGTGTGTCAGCACTTTCACTGAGAAACTCTGCTTCCTGACCTGGTTGTCTGGGCTACACTATCAGGATCTCTGAGCATTGAGTTCTTTTTGCTTCTGTACTTTTGGCCACAAGACTACTTTTGTCTCATTCTTCCTGGAGGACTAGTGACCTCTCTCAGTCTTTAACTATAAACTATACGCAGATGACACCACCCTTATGGCAGAAAGTGAAGAGGAACTAAAAAGCCTCTTGATGAAAGTGAAAGAGGAGAGTGAAAAAGTTGACTTAAAGCTCAACGTTCATAAAACAAAGATCATGGCATCTGGTCCCATCACTTCATGGCAAATAGATGGGGAAACAGTGGAAACAGTGTCAGACTTTTCATTGTTAGTGTATAGGAATGCAAGGAATTTCTTTATTTATTTATTTATTTTTAACTGGTAACAATTTATTTTTTTTTAATTTTTACTTTATTTTACTTTACAATACTGTATTGGTTTTGCCATACATTGACATGAATCCACCACGGGTGTACATGCATTCCCAAACTTGAACCCTCCTCCCACCTCCCTCCCCATAACATCTCTCTGGGTCATCACCGTGCACCAGCCCCAAGCATGCTGTATCCGAATGCAATGAATTTCTGTGTATTCGTTTTGTATCCTATGACTTTAGTAAATTCACTGATTCAGTTCAGTTCAGTTCAGTTCAGTCACTCAGTCGTGTCCGACTCTTTGTGACCCCATGAATCGCAGCACGCCAGGCCTCCCTGTCCATCACCATCTCCCGGAGTTCACTCAAACTCAGGTCCATCGAGTCCATGCTGCCATCCAGCCATCTCATCCTCGGTCGTCCCCTTCTTCTCCTGCCCCCAATCCCTCCCAGCATCAGAGTCTTTTCCAATGAGTCAATTCTTCTCATGAGGTGGCCAAAGTACTGGAGTTTTCAGCTTTACATCATTCCTTCCAAAGAAATCCCAGGGTTGATCTCCTTCAGAATGGACTGGTTGGATCTCCTTGCAGTCCAAGGGACTCTCAAGAGTCTTCTCCAACACCACAGTTAGCCCTAGTAATTTTCTGATGGGCTTCCCTGATGGCACAGGCAGTAAAGAATCCGCCAGCAATGCAGGAGATCCAGGTTCAGTCCCTGGGTCAGGAGGATCCCCTGGAGAGGGAATGGCTACCCACTCTGGTATTCTTGTCTGCAGAATTCCATGGGCTTGATATTCTATCAACATAAATTATGAGATAGTATATTTAGGGTTTTCTAAATATGTCATGTCATCTGAAAACAGTGAGAGTTTTACTTCTTTTCATATCTGGAGTCCTTTTATTTTTTTCCTTCTCTGATTATCATGGCTAGGACTTCCAAAACTATGTTGAATACTAGTGGTAAGAGTGAGCACTTGTCTTGTTCCTGAGGAAATGCTTTCAGTTTTTCACCATTGAGAAGGATGTTTGCTGTGGATTTGTCATATATGGTCTTTATTATGTTGAAGTAGTTTCCTGCTGCTACTGCTAAATCGCTTCAGTCGTGTCCGACTTGGTGCGACCCCATAGACGGCAGCCCCCAAGGCTCCACCGTCCCTGGGATTCTCCAGGCAAGAACACTGGAGAAGTGAAGTGAAGTGAAGTGAAGTCGCTCAGTCATGTCCGACTCTTTGCAACACCATGGACTACATGTAGCCTACCAGGCTCCTCTGTCCATGGGATTTTCCAGGCAATAGTACTGGAGTGGATTGCCATTTCCTTCTCCAGGGGATCTTCCGGACCCAGGGATTGAACCTGGGTCTCCCGCATTGTAGACAGATGCTTAACCATCTGAGCCACCAGGGAAGTACTAAGAACACTGGAGTGGGTTGCCATTTCCTTCTGCAGAAGTAGTTTCCTAGTATGCCCATTTTCTGAAGTTTTTATCATGAATGGGTGCTGAATTTTGTCAAAAGAGTTTTCGGCATCGATTGAGATTTTTATCTTTTAATTTGTGGTATATCACATTGATTTGTGTATATCAAAGAATCCTTTCATCTCTTGTATAAACCCTACTTGATCATGGTGTGTGATCCTTTTAATGTGTTGCTGGATTCTGTTTGCTGGAATTTTGTTGAGGATTTTTGCACCTATGTTCATCAGTGATATTGGCCTGTAATTTTCTTTTCTTGTGATGTCTTTGTCTGGTTTTGGCATCAAAGTAATGATGGCTTTGTAGAATGAGTTTGGAAGTGTTCTTTCCTCTCCAATTTTTTGGAAGAGTTTGAGAAGCATAGGCATTAGCTTGTCTCTAAATGTTTGATAGAATTCACCTGTGAAGCCATCTGGCCCTCGGCTTTTGTTTTCAGGGGAAATTTTTATCACAGTTTCTATTTCAGGGCTTGTGATCAGCCTGTTCATAATTTCTATTGCTTCCTGGTTCAGTCTTATAAGGTTCAACTTTTCCAATAATCTGTCCATTTCTTTCAGGTTGTCCATCTTATTGGCATATAGTTGCTCAAAATACTCTCTTATGATCTTTTGTGTTTCTAAGCTGTTGTAATCTCTCCTGTTTCATTTCTAATTTTGTTGATTTGAGTCTTTTTCTCTTGATGAGTCTGGCTAATGGTCTGTCAATGTTGTTTATCTTCTCAAAGAACCAGCTTTTAGTTTTATTGATCTTAGCTATTGTTTGCTTCATTTCTTTCTCATTTATTTCTGCTCCGATCTTTATGCTTTCTTTCTTTTTACTAACTTCAGAAGTTTTTTTGGTTCTTGTTTCTCCAGTTGATTTAGGGGTAGGGTTAGGTTGTCTATTTGATGCTTTTTTGTGTCTTGAGGTAGGATTGCATTTCTATAAGCTTCCCTCTTAGAACTGCTTTTGCTCTATCCCATAGATTTTGAGTTGCTGTGTTTTGTTATCTCTCTCTAGGTATTTTTGACTTCCTCTTTTATTTCTTCAATAAACTGTGTTTATTTAGAAATGTATTGTTTAATCTCTGTGTATTTTTGTTTTTTTACAGGTTTTTCCTGTAATAGATATCTAGTCTCATAGCGTTGTGGACAGAAAAGATGCTTAACATGATTTTAATTTTCTTTAATTTACTCACCCTTGATTTGTGACCCAAGATGCGATCTATCCTGGAGAATGTTCCTTCTGCACTTGAGAAGTGTAGTCTTCTGCATTTGGATGGAATGTCATGAAGATATCAATTAGGTCTATCTGGTCTAATGTGTCATTTGTGTTTCTTAATTAATTTTTTAATTTTTTGTTTTGATGATCTGTCCATTGGTGTAAGTGCAGTGTTAAAGTCCTCTACTATAGTTGTGTTTGTGTGGATTTTCCCTTTTTTCCACCCTTCTTTCAGGAGAATTATCTTATTCTTTTAATTGGGAGTGGTTCCTCTGTTTCTTCATTTTATTTATATTTCTCTGACTTGATGAACTTAGGAGAAACAGTCATCTACTGTTGTCTTGAAGGGGCTGTTATTTTAGGTGGGAGCATCTCTGTGTAGACTCCATGAGTCTAATATTTTTGGTGTGAGGGCTGCTTTTAGTATGGATGCCCGCCACATCTTTCCTCAATGTGTACTGGCTGTTATTCCCTTGATAGGTAGTGTTGCTGTGACCAGAGCCTGCACGGGATGTTAAACAGTGCCTCCTCTTTGCTCTGTGGTTTTCATAACCCGGCCAGTGGCAGGATCTGCTTGCCAGCTGGAATAGCAGCGCCCAGATTCATTTCTGAGAGCTGCAGTGTGAGGCAGAAGTGACAGGAGCACGTCTACAGGGAGAAGAGTCGTGGAGTATTCCACTGCAAGAGCTATTCCCCGGGAAGCGCATTGCCTTATGGTGTCACCTGTCACCTGTTGTGCAGGCTCACAAAGTACACTGTTGTTTTTACTTCCCTCAGCCCTGCCTCAACCACAGGAATGCAGGTAATAGGACTGGGTGTTCCTTAGGCACTGTGTTCACCAAGCCACCAGTGCAGTCACCAATACAGATCTTTGGAAGTCAGGCATCAGGCCCACCTGCGGGAGCTACGGAATCAGCCCAGACCCCAGCCCCACCTCCACATGCATGTACCTGCAAAGCCTGTAGCTGCCAGCACTGGACCCACCCCAGCCACTGGAGTACCATTAGTCCTCTTGGGTATCCCATAGGTCCGAGTTTACAAAGCTGCTGGCAGTGGTATAAATAAATACACAGACTTCAAACAGCCTCTGGAACACAGCTCAGGTTTCAGCCCCACCTCCACGTGTGTGAGCCATCATCATTTGCACACTTCCAGAGCTCCTCGAGGCAGAGCCATGCCCACTGTGAACAAGTTAAGAATAAGGCTGCAGTGATGGGGCCTCTCCCCTCACACACCCATTAACAATGGGCCTTCTATGGCAGACCTGGGCTCTGTCCTGCATACACTCATGGTTGCCACCCAGATCAAACTAGTCTCTTCAGGCTGTCTCTGTGCAACCAGCCTCAGTCCTCTCCCCAGGTCTGTCAGCTGAAGCGTGAGTTTCAGTGCCCAGCCTCCCTCACACACCATCAGAAGCATGTATCAGGCTGGGGAGTGCAACAAGCTGGTCACACCATCTGTGCTGGTCTCTCCGTTCTGCCTGCCACAGTCTGGGTGCTGCACTCGCCTCTGAGCTTCTGAAGCTCCTGTCTATCCAAGCTGATCTCCCAACTGGTGAAGGGGATTCTCAGGTAGAACCTTTCTCTCTCACAGCTCCCTCCCAGTGACACAGGTCTCATCCTAATTCTTTTTTTTGACTCTTCCTTCCCCCTACCCATTATGCAGTGATCTTTCTTGCAACTTCCATTGTATATCTTCTACCAGCATTCAGTCAGTATTCTGTGAGAACTCTTCTATGTGTAGATGTATTTTTGATGTCTTTGTGGAAGGAGGTGAGCTTATTGTTCTATTCTCTCATCTTGGTTTCCTCTCTAAAGTTAGGATCTTTATCCTCTTTCAAGATAATGTGAAGGCCATGTAACATTTTCACTCCAAACAACACTACCTCCAATGTATATGTCCTTTCAATCCAAGAATTTAGTTCTTTCTCTATCCCCCTCAAATTAGATATTATTACTACTTTATTTATTCAATAAGTTTTTGTTTAGATGTGCTTACATATTTATCATACCATTGCCTGCCTTTTTAAAAAATACTCTAATATGGCCGTTGTTTATATGGTGTTTACAGTATGCTGAAAAAACAATTTGTGAAAATTATATTTACAAAGGTGCAATTACAGACAAAACAAAATTATGATAGCATCATAATTATGTTTTACAACGTATAGAAAAATACAGGACACATTATGATTTGATTTTCCCTAAATATTGGACTTCCCTGGTGACTCAGATGGTAAACATCTGTCCACAATGCGGGAGACCTGGGTTCGAGCCCTGGGTTGGGACGATCCCCTGGAGAAGGAAATGGCAACCCACTCCAGTACTATTGCATGGAAAATCCCATGGACAGAGGAGCCTGGTAGGCTACAGTCTATGGGGTCGCAAAGAGTCAGACACGACTGAGCGACTTCACCTTCACCTTTCAAATATACTATAGATCATATACCTGATTAAAAAACAGCTATTTAATATAGAATATAATTAAAAGTTACTTATATCACTATTGTCTACACATACAAACAAAATGAAATGTTAACACAGAATTATAAACTACAAATATTGACTTTTCTGATAATATTTATCAGTAATTTTGGCATTGTTTTACTAAACAATCTATATGTATCTTTTATAGAAGGCACTCAAAAAACTTCACAAATATTTAATATCATTTTGGGTACAAGTGACAAGTGCCACATTAATAATTGATCACTATGACAGCACACACTAGCCCACTTCCACATGAGGCTTCATGAAATATAGACAGGCTCCTTGAACTCACAATGTCTTTTTGCATCTCAAATTTTTCATTAGGAATCATCTTCTCATGTCTAACTTTGATCCTTTAGAATTCTCTTTAAGTGTCAGTCACTAAAGAAATGTTTTTCTTTGCCTAAAACTAATTATATTTTCTGAAAGATAATTTTTCTGGTCATTAAATTCCATGTTGAGGCCAGAGTTGAAGTTTCTATTTTCACAGAAAAGATATTTATTTCACTCTACCTGTTCCCTGGGAGTCAGCCCCACTTTTTAAAATTGGAGTATAGTTGATTTGCAATATTATATTAATTCATTTGTATAGCATAATGATCCAGGGCTTCCCTGGTAGCTCAGTTGGTAAAGAATCTGCCTGCAGTGCAGGAGACCTGGGTTCCATCTCTGGGTTAGAAAGATCCCTTGCAGAAGGAAATGGCAAACCACTCCAGTATTCTAGCCTGGAAAATCCCATGGAGAGAGAGTTTGGTGGGCTACTGTCCATGGAGTTGCAAGAGTCAGACACAACTTAGCAGCTAAACCACCACATAGTGATTCAATGTTTTCACAGACTATACTCCATTAAAAGTATTCAGAAGATAATATTTATATTTCCTGTGCTATGCAATATATCCTTTTTGTTTTTCTATTTTATGCAAGACCAGACCACTAGTTTGTTTTCTGTATCTGTGACTTGTTTCTGTTTTACATTTACATTTGTTTGTATGATTTTTAGATTCCACATATATTGCTTGACGTATTTCAGACCAAAAAAAAAGCATGGCATCAATGCATACCTCAAACATGTCTGAGCCCCAGGTCAGTTCAGTTCAGTCACTCAGTCATGTCCAACTCTTTGCAACCCTGTGAATGGCAGCATGTGAGGCTTCCCTGTCCATCACCAACTCTCGGAGCCTGTTCAGACTCATGTCTATCGAGTCAATGATGCCACCCAACCATCTCATCCTCGGTTGTCCCCTTCTCCTCCTGCCTTCAATCTTTCCCAGCATCAGGGTATTTTCTAATGAGTCAGTTCTTCGCATCAGGTGGCCAAATATTGGAAAGTACAGCAAAGTAGTACAGCTATACATACCATATATCTGTTCTTCTGCAAATTCTTTCCACATTTAGGTTATTACAGAATATTAAGTAGAGTTTCCTGTGCTATAGAGCAGGTCCATGTTGATTACCTCTTTTTTTATAAAGCAGTGTGTATGTGTTAATCCCAAACTCCCAATTTATCCTTCTTCTCTGCTTTCCCCTTTGGTAACCTCAGGTTTGTTTTATAAGTCTGTGAGTCTATTTCTATTTTGTAAATAAGTTCATTTGTATCATTTTTTTAGATTTCACAAATAAGCAATATAATGTGATATTTGTCTTTCTCTGTCTAGCCTACTTCACTAGGTGTGATAATATCCAGGTCCATTCATGTTGCTGCAAAAGGCATTATATCACTGTTTTGGATGGCTGAGTAATATTTCATTGTATGTGTGTACCACATCTTCTTTCTCCACTCATCTGCTGATGGACAGTTAAGTTGCCTCCATGTCTTGTCTATTGTAAACAGCATGGCAATGACACTGAGCTACAGGTATTTTTTTAACCATGGTTTTCTCCATATATATGCCAAGACTTGGGTCATAGATATGATCATATATACTGGATCATATGGTAATTCTATTTTTAGTTTTTCAAGAAACCTCCATACTGTTCTGCATAGTAGCTGTACGAATTTACATTATCACCAATAATGTAGGAGGGTTCATTTTTCTCAACATACTCTCCAGCATGTATTGTTTTTAGACTGTTTGATGATGGACATCCTGACTGATGTTAGGTGGTAACACATTATAGTTTTGACTTGCATCTCTAGTAATCAGCAATGTTGAGCATCTTTTTGTGTACCTGTTGCATAACTGTATATCTTCTTTGGAGAAATGTCTATTTAGGTCTCCTGCTCATTTTTTGATTAGGTTTTCTATTCGGGGGATATTGAGCTTCATGAGCTGTTTATAAATTTTGGAGGCTGCTTATCAATCACATCATTTGACAATATTTTCTCCCATACTGTGGGTTGTCTTTTCATTTTGTTTGCGGTTTCCTTTCTTGCCTACCTTTCTGTGATTGTAGTTTCTATTTTGCGGGCTACAGGGTTATAGTTCTTCTTGTTTCTGCTGTCTCCCCCTTGATGGATGATGTCAGTTTATACCGGCTTCCTGGTAGAGGGGACTGGTTCCTGATCACTGTTGGATGGAGCTGCATCTTATCCCTGTGGCAGGGCGGAACTATGTCAAGGAGTGCATTTAGTGTGAAGCTGTGGGCTTAGGAAGACTTCAGGCAGCCTGTCTGCTGATGGCTGGTGCTATGTTCTCACCTTGTTAGTTGTTTGGCCTGAGGTGTCCCAGAACAGGAGCCTACAGGTTGTTCAAAGTAGCCAGAACTTGGTAAGAAAACAGCAGCCTCCAAGAGGGCTGACACCAACGAGTACTCCCTAGAACTACTGCCACAGTGTGTATGTCTTGCAGTGAACCATAACCTCTTCCAACCTCTGAGAAGACTCTCCAGTACCAGCAGGTAGGTCTGGCCCATGCTCCTATGAGGTCACCAGTTTTTTTCCCTTTGTCCTGCTCTCAGGAGACCTTACATGCACCCTCCAAGAGTAGAGTTTTATTTCCCCCATTCCTGTGAAATTTCTGTGATCAAATCCCACTGACCAAATGCTCTGGAGGCTCCTCCTTCCAATGCCAGATCCCCAGGCTGGGAAGCCTGATGTGGGGCTTAAGACTTTCACTCCTATGGGAAAGCATCTGTGATAGAATTATTTTCCAGTTTGTGGGCTGCCCACCTAACAGGTATAGGATTTTATATTTTTGCAGTTGTGCCCCTCCTACCATTTCATTGTGGTTTCTTTGTGTCTTTGGATGCAGAATATCTTTTTCGTTAAGATCCAGTATCTTTTGTTGATTGTTGTTCAGCAGTTAGTTGTGACTGGTGTTTTCATATGTGTTTCTACTCCACCATCTTGTCTCCACCTTACTGTCTCTAAGATCTTTATATATATTAACTAATTTAATGCTCTGAACAACCCTATGAGATAGTTATATTATTATCTTTATTTTATGGGTGAAGAAACTGGTAGTTTCTTTCCCAAGGTCATTGGAAGAGATGAGATTTAATCCCAGGCAGTTTGGACCCACTATACACACTCATAAATGCTAGGCTATAATGCTTCTGGGATTCATTCCAGTGAATATGTATCATTCTCACTGTTGGTGGTCTTCTATTAGGATCATTTCTATTAGAATTCTCCTATTAGACTCAACTAGCCTAGATGATCCCTAGGTTCTATCTCCTGGCCCTGCATCCCCCTGTAATGCAATTTCCAGAAACCAGAATCTAGCTGGTTTGAGTATTTCCTTAATTTTCAAGATTTCTACTTTCACTTTATTTGTGAGCTCTGAAGAGCTAAAAGGATCATCTCAGAAATCCATTAATTTTTAAAATTCAGCTTATTAGTTATTGAAACCAAAAACATTGTTTGAGACAATTTACATACTACATTATCAGAAGTGAAAGTCATCTCCTCAGTCAAGAGTTCTTGATACTTTCTATGCCTACCAACCCAGTTTCTGGCACAAGTGTCTTCTGCCTTCCAAATTTGTCACCATCACTTTTAGTGTTTTATACTTTATTTATATGTATCAGAACCTTGTTTTCAATAAAACAATTTAATAAAGCATAGGAGTCAATAACTGCATTATATTGAGTTATGATACTCATACTAATTTTTTTCAAAACCAGAAAAGTATCCTTTGTTGTCAGGTCCTTATTTATTTTAGAGGTAACAAACGGACTTCTTCAGAGATCCAGTGTCTTGGTAAAGAATATAACCCACCTCATATCTCATTTAGAATATCTAATTTCTCTAGAATTTTATTTTTAAGAAGTCAAAATCTGAGAAATATTTAGAAAGTAGAATAACGACAACTTGGTAACACATCAGATCTAATGAATGAGGGAAAAGCAAGCATCTGGCATGATTTAATTTGATTTAATATGAACTCTTCTGCAATTATGGAACAATTAGACTTTTTGTCAGGTTTTTCTGTTACAGCTAATATTGTTCTTGACATCTTTCTGCCTAAATACTGGTCTGTATTTCAAGTTCTTTGCATTAAAAAGAGTTCCAGAAGTAGAATCACTAGTTCAAATTGTTTAACATGGCATCCATTTGCTCCTGGCCATACCAGGGCATGAAAGATCGAGTCACATAACTATTTGAAAGGATTTGGCAGAATAATGCTTGCCTTCATCGGCTACTATTAGATATGTATTCCCTCCCTTATGACCTGCCTTCATTTACAAGAAACCTCAGTGGTGTTTGGGCTTCCTAGGTGGTGCTAGTGGTAAAGAACCCACCTGCCAGTGGAGAGGACACCCCACTGACCAATTCTCTGACACAAGCTGGCTGACCTACATACAATTCAGTTCAGTTCTGATACTATCTACCTGAGGTTAGCACAGACCCCAAAGTTTAAGAGCTCAGTCCTACAAGACTTCCCTTCACCCCAATTTCAGGTGTCAGTCACAATCCAGGTCCTCACCTGTGCTTGTGACCAACCAGCTATAAATCAGAGATTCGGATGACACCCCCCCCCAGTTTGGATCTGATAATTTGCTAGAACAGTTCACAGCAGTCAAGAAAACATTTTGTTTACTAGATTATTCATTTTTTATAAAAGAATACAACTCAGAAACAAGCAGACGAAATAGATGCATTGGGCAAAGTATGTGGGAAGTGGCACTGAGCTCCCTGCCACCCTCCAGGCATCTGCACAAGTTTAGTTAGCTGTAAACTCTCTAAACCCCATACTTTAGGGATTTTTATGGAGGTTGCATCATGCAGGCATGACCAGTTAACTCATTTTCCAGATACTCCATCTTGTCCAGAGGATGGGGTAGGTAAGGCTGAAAGTTAAAAGCTTCTAATCCTAGTTTGGTCTAATGACCAACCCTCATCCAGGAGCCTACCTCTTGCTTCTATGAGTCAGGAAATATTAAAGGATTTAGAAGCTCTGTACTAGAGACTCTTCTTGCTCAAGAAATTACAGTAGTCCTCCTTTATCCATGGTTTCAGTGACCCATGTTAAATTGTGGTCCAAAAAAACTGCATGGAAAGTTCTAGAAATAAACGACTCATAAGTTTTTAACTGCATGCCTTCCTGAGTAACATTATGAAATCTCATGCCATTCTGCTCTGTCCTGGCCAGGGCATGAAGCATGCCTTTGTCAAGCTTGTCCATGCTGTATATGCTACCAGTCCATTCAGTTCAGTTCAGTCACTCAGTCGTGTTCGACTCTTTGAGACCCCATGAATCGCAGCACACCAGGCCTCCCTGTCCATCACCAACTCCCGGAGTTCACTCAGACTCACTAGTATAGGAAAAATCATAGTACAGCTGACCCTTGAATGGTCCAGAGGCTCAGGACATGGACTCCACACAATAAAAAGTCTGCAACAACTTGCAGTACCACATCCATGAATTCAACCAACCAACTGCAGATTTTGTAGTACTATAGTATGTATTTATTGAAAAATAATTTTTGTATAAGTGGACCAGCACAGTTCAGACCCATATTGTTCAAGAGTCAGCTGTTTAGGATTTGCTACTATCTGGGTTTGCAGGCGTCCACTGGAAGTACTGGAATTTATTCCCCATGAATAAAAGTTTAATAGCTTTATGTCAGTAATTGGGTGTCAAAGATAAAACTTTGTATAAAGGGCGGAGTCAGACCAATACATATGTATTTATTATTTCAAAAGTACTTATCACACACACACAGCCATTTTCAGTGTTGCTTCTCTAACTCAAAATGTACATACCCATTTAAATTAAAAACTTTTAATATTATCAATATTTTTCTACATTATTTTATTATGACATTTTAAAATATGTTCAAACAACAGAAAATATAACTCTCTTATCTTTGTAACATATAATACACTGTGAAACCAAACTAAACATGCACAATATTATAAAACTCAAACTCCAATTAACTACATTAATGGGATGGATGCTATCATTTGCTATATTTGCTTATTTTCTATTTGGCTAGTTTTATTCATTTGGTTCTGAGCATAATGGATTATCATTTGAGTCACTGTAATTATCATTATTTATTTTTCTTTTTAACAAGTGACTTTTTTGTCTCCAATATGCTATTTTGATGAAATAGTCAATTTAATGTTATTTCAGTGAAATAGTGAAAAACAACATTGTTTAATTAAAAGTCTTTCATTCATATTTAATAATGCATTTACTGCTAATTACCTTTATTTTTCACTGCACTTTAATATCTTTCACCCTTCACTTCACCCAAGAAATGATTAGTCACCAGTATTTTCTCTCATTCGCCTATAACAATTTAACTATCCCTTCACTGTGGTAAAGTCTTTTAAATGTAAATTATCACTGCAGCAGAGAAACACGTTCTAACTAGTAATTAGGAAAATAATTAATCATGAATAAAACAATAGGAAGAGGATAATTGTAGGGTTTTCTACACTGAATAGGCAAACCTAACGGCTGCCAGACTGCTTAACAAATCAAATTAACTTCCATTGTTACTTCGTCTCTGATCTGTGGGCTAAATGAAATTATGTTGCTTTTCCCCAAAACATTTAAGAGTTTTCTAGCTATATTTTATTGATTTCTACTTAGAGAATATCAAGCTCTGTATGATTTCAATCCTTTAGAAATGTATTTCAATTTTTAAATTTTATATTGGAGTATAGTTGATTAACAATGTTCTATTAGTTGCAGGTGTCCAGAAGAGTGAGTCAGTTATACATTTACATGTGTCTGTTCTTTTTCAAAGTCTTTTCTCATTTAGGTTATTACAGAGTACTGAGCAGAGTTGACAGTGCTATACAGTAGGCTCTTGTTGGTTATCTGTTATAAATATAGCTGTGCCCTGGCATACGGTGAACGTTAGAAAATGTTTCCTGCGAAAATGAAAACAGTGAGCATTCTGCAGTTGTGAGCCACAATGATTTATGTATGTCGGTGAGATCAGGATGCTACTCTCCTTTCCAATCTTTCACATACTGGGTTTTGGCTACTTTTCTATCAGATGGCAATTAAGGGTGGGATTGGTCTATTTCTTCTTTTAGTTACATTTTTTACTTTATAGATATATATTGAAGTTTTGTTATTAGGTGATCTATTAGTCATATCTTGTTGCACAATAAGCTTTCACAGAATTTTAGTGGCACATAGCAATGTCAGTTCTACTAACTTCTCAGTCATGGGTTTGCAGGTCAGCTGAGGTCGCACAGCTGCAGATTGGCTGGACTTGGTTCCTAGCTATAGTCTATTCTGAATGTCTCATTCTGGGGCTTAGTCTGAAGGGGCAGTGTCTACCTGGGGCTATTATTTTCATCATGGAGGTTAGAAACTTTCAGAAATACAAATGGAAACATGGATTACCTCTTAAAGTGTGTGCTCAGAGCTGGTAGTCTGGCACTTCTGTTTACATTCTGTTGGCCAGGCAACTCACCCCCATGGGACTAGCATCTTTAGTGGGATATAGAAACGTATTTCTCTATGGAGGTGGTTGGGAAGGGTTAAGTAGATATTTGCTGATCTAATAGAGCTAACCTATATATGCTTACAATTAAATAATTTATATGATCTTGTTGGATTGACTCTTCTATCATTTTAAAATGTCTTATTATTGCCAGTAATTTCTTTGATTCAATTCTACTTTGTGAGGGATGAACCAAAAAGAAGGCAGAAGGCCAAAGAATTCATGCCTTCAAACTGTGGTGCTGGAGAAGACTCCTGAAAGTCCCTTGGACAGCAAGAAGATCAAGCCAGTCAATCTTAAGGGAGATCAACCCTGAATATTCACTGGAAGGACTGATGCTGAAGCTGAAACTCCAGTATTTTGGTCATCTGATGTGAACAGATGACTCATGGGAGAAGTCCCTGATATTGGGAAAGATTGAGGGCAGAAGAAAAGGGTGTCAGAGGATAAGATTGCTGGACATCACTGATGCAATGAACATGAACTTGGGCAAACTCCATGAGATGGTGAGGGACAAGGAGGCCTGACATGCTGCAGTCTATGGGGTCATTGTGTTGGACACGACTGGACAACTGAACAACAACTACTACTTTGATTTTAACATAGATTCACCAAATTCCTTTAGTAAGAGTTGCTTGATATATCATTTTCCATCCTCTTAATATCATCCTAAGTGTCTTTATATTTCAAACATGTTCTTTATAAGTATTATATACTGGAGTTTGTTTCTTAATCTAATACAATCATCTTTATCTTTTAATTGGACTGTTCAGTTGATTTACACTTGATATAATTATTCATACATTCTGGTTTAAATCTATCAGACTATTTTCTGTAAGTCCCATATGTTCTACATTCCTTTTACTATTATTGCCTTCCTTTCAATTTACTAAGAATTTTTACTAGTCTATTTTTCCCCTTTACTAACTTGTTATAATTTTTTCACTGTTTTTAGGAGCAGCCTTAGAAATAACATGTTCTTGTTTTATTAAAGTCTAATGTAAAGTAGTATTTTGCTATTGTCTAAATAGCACAAGGACCCTACAGCCTTTTAACTTTGTTTCTTTTTTTTTTTTTTGCCTCCTATTCTATGGTTTTGTTGTCTGCTAAGTCATGTCTAACTCTTTGCAACCACATGGACTAAAGAATGCCAGCTTTCCCCATCCTTCACCATCTCCCAGAGCGTGCATTTTGCTCAAACTCATGTCCATTGAGTCAGTGACACCATCCAACCTCCTCATCCTCTGTTGCCCCCTTCTCCTCCTCCTTCCCCTTCTCCTCCTGCCCTCAACCTTTCCCAGCATCAGGGTCTTCTCCAACTGGCTCTTTGCATCAGTTGGAACACTGAAGCTTCGGCTATAGCATCAGTCCTTCCAATGAATATTCAGGATTGAGTTCCTTTAGAATTGACTGGTTTGATCTCCTTATTGCCTTTCTTTGGCATTAGGATGAAAACTGCCCTTTTCCATTCCTGTGGCCACTACTGAGTTTTCCAAATTTGCTGGCATATTGAGTGCAGCACTTTAACAGCATCATCTCTTAGGATTTGAAATAGCTCAGCTGAAATTCCATCACCTCCACTGGCTTTGTTCATAGTAATGCTTCCTAAGGCCCACTTGATTTCACACCTAGGGCCAGGATGTCTGGCCCTAGGTTAGTGACTACACCATCATGGTTATTCAGCTCATTAAGACCTTTTTTGGACAGTTCACCTATGTATTCCTTCCACCTCTTCTTATTCTCTTCTGCTTCTGTTAAGTCCTTGCTGTTTCTATTCTTTATTGCGGCCATCTTTGCATGAAATGTTCCCCTGGTATCTACAATTTTCTTGAAGAGATCTCTAGTCTTTCCCATTCTGCTGTTTTCCTTTATTTCTCTGCACTGTTCCCTTAAGAAGTCTTTCTTAGCTCTCCTTGCTACTCTTTGGAACTCTACATTCAGTAGGTAATATCTTTTTCTCCTTTGCCTTTTGCTTCTCTTATTTTCTCAGCTATTTGTAAGTCCTCCTCCGACAACCATTTTGCCTTCTTGCATTTCTTTTTCTTTGGGATGGTTTTGGTCACTGCCTCCCATACAATGTTATGAAGCTCTGTCCATAGGACTTCAGGCACTCTATCAGATATAATCCCTTGAATCTACCTGTCACTTCCACTGTATAATCGTAAGGGATTTGATTTAGGTCATGCATATTTTGATTATATAATTTAATTACAGTTGAACCTTGAACAACAAGGGTTTGAACTGTGTTTCACTTACACGAGGATTTTTTTCAGTAGGAAATTCTACAGTCCTAAGTGATCTGTAGTTGGTTGATACAGAGAGGTGGGACAGCAGATATGGAGGAAACCAACTGCATATAAATAGGGATAACTATAAGTTATATGAGAATTTTCCACTCCATAGAAGGCTGGCATCCCAACCCTCAACTCATCTCAACTCATATTTATATACTAATATAAAACCAACCTAACTAGCATATTGAAAAGCAGAGATATTACTTTGCCGACTAAGGTCCATCTAGTCAAGGCTATGGTTTTCCCAGTAGTCATGTATGGATGTGAGAGTTGGACTGTGAAGAAGGCTGAGTGCCGAAGAATTGATGCTTTTGAACTGTGGTGTTGGAGAAGACTCTTGAGAGTCCCTTGGACTTCAAGGAGATCCAACCAGTCCATTCTGAATGAGATCAGCCCTAGGATTTCTTTGGAAGGAATGATGCTAAAGCTGAAACTCCAGTACTTTGGCACCTCATGTGAAGAGTTGACTCATTGGAAAAGACTCTGATGCTGGGAGGGATTGGGGACAGGAGGAGAAGGGGACGACAGAGGATGAGATGGCTGGATGGCATCACTGACTCGATGGACGCAAGTCTGAGTGAACTCTGGGAGTTGGTGATGGATGAGAAGGCCTGGCGTGCTGCGATCCATGGGGTTGCAAAGAGTCAGACACGACTGAGCGACTGAACTGAACTGAACTGATATTTATATATATTATATAACTCAACTATATATATACATGAAACTTGTGTATGTATATTAGTATATAACTGTGTACATATATTTAACTATGTACATGATGTTGTTATTTTATGCAGTCAATGTTATTTACCTATATTGGTTATGGAGTCTTTATTGTTTACCTATTTTTGATATAGAAGTGTATGTCAACCCCAAAGTCCTGATTTATCACTCCCTGCCCCCCATTCCCACTATTACCTTTGGTAACCATTAAGATTGTTTTCTATATCTTTAGATTTGTTTTGTAAATAAGTTCACTCCGTTCATATTTTAGATTACACATACAAGTGATATACGATATTTGTCTTTCTCTGACTTTCTTCACTCAAAATGATACTCTCTAGGTCCAACCATGCTGCTGCAAATGGGCAATATTCCATTCTTTTCATGACTGAGTAATATTCCATTGTATACATGTACAACAACTTCATCCATTCATCTGTCAATGGATATTTAGATTCCTTTCATGTCTTGGCTATTGGAAATAGTGCTTCTATGAACATTGGGATGCACATATTTTTTTAATGTGCCCAGAAGTAGGATTGTATTTTCAGTTTGTTTAAGGAACATCCATACTGTTTTCCATGTTGGTTGCACCAAATTACATTCGCACGAACAGTGTAGGGGGGTTCCTTATTCTCCACACCCTTTGAAGCATTTATTACTGGTAGAATTTTTAATGATGGCTAATCTGACTGGTGTGAGTGATACCTCATTGTAGTTTTGATTTGCATTTCTCTAATAATTAGCAATATTGAGCATATTTTCATGTGCCTGTTGGCCATATGTCATCTTTGGAGAAATATAGGTTGAGGTCTTCTGGCAATCTTTAGACTGAGTTGTTTGTTTTCTGATACTTAAGCTGTATGAGCTGTTTGTACATTTTGGAAATTAACCCCTTGTTGGTCACTTCATTTGCAAATGTTTCCTCCCAATCTGTCAGTTGTCTTTTTGTCTACAGTTTCTTTGCTGTACAAAGGCTTTTAAGTTTATATTTGCTTGTTTTTGTTTTTATATCCATTACTCTAGGAGACAGATCCAAGAAAACATTGCTACGATTTGTGTCAAAGAGTATTACTCCTATATTTTCATCTGGGAGTTTTATAGTATCTGGTCTTATATTTATATATTTAATTTGTTTTTTTCTGCAGAAAAAAAGGTAATTTTTTAATTTTTAATTTACTGAATTATACCATGAAACAACTTACATGCATATATAATTTTTTCAGTAATTACCAGTATTCTTTGAATACATTCTTTGAACACGTTTGAATTTAGGATTTGTTCCTTTATATATGTTTATGTGATATAAATTACATTTATAAATTGGACTCATGGAGTTTGAACTGAACATTATCTAATGTGACAGTGTTAATATTATTATAAAATTAATATAAAATGTAAGTTAGCTTTGATATTCACATACTCATATTGAATATAATTACACGAATGAAATATTCTTCCTTCAGCAAAGTAGGTCTCATGAACTTATGTTGAGAGTTAACTGGTTTCATAAAGGTATTAAAAAGTTTCTTAAAGTGCCTAAGTGCACACCATATGCAAAAATGAACTTGAATGATAGGTCTGATTGTAAACCTACATCTATAAAACAGCTAGAAGAAAGCACAGCAGATAATCTTTGTGACCCTGAGTTAGCCACAGTTTCTTACAAAGAAACAAAAAGCACAAAAAATAAAGGAAAAATTCTAAATTGAACATCAAAAATTATTAACTTCTGTCATTCAACACTTAAGAAAATGAAAAGATAGACTACAGACCAGCAAATAATACTTACAAATGAATAACTGATAAAGGACTTATGTTCAAAAATCTATAAAGAACTGAATTCAGTAATAATAAGTCAAACAACCCAATGAAAAAATGGACAAAATATTTTGGACAAAAATATTACATATAGATGAGAATAAACACATGAAAACACATCCAACATAATCAGGGTAGTAGAGAAATGCAAAGTAAAGCTACAATGAGATGCCACATTGCAGCTTCTGTTGCTGTTCAGGTGCTCAGTCATGTCCAACTCTTTGCGACCCCATGGACTCAAAACTTCAATACCAACTGTTGGTGAGGATATGGAGCAATTAGAATTCTAATACATTACCAGTGGGACTATAAAATTACACAACTACTTTAGTAAAGAGTTTTGTAAATTCTTTGGGTTCTCTGAGAAGCTGATGCCTAGATAGAATTAGACATTCAAGAGACTTGTATAGGAAAACACTTGTGAGGGTAGATAGGGAGGGAAGTGGGGAGGGGCTTGGGGGGACTGGGTTAGCTGATACAGGTCTAACCTCTGTGAAGAAAAGGAAGAAAGGTGTGCTGAGCAGGAGAAGTCAGTCTGTGACACATTTATAAGAAAAAAAGTCAGCAAAGTTGGGCCAAAGTTGCCCATCAACCAAATTCTGCAACTCCCAGGAACAAATCTGCCTTAGTATCCCTGCCAAGTTCAGTCAGTGGCTAGGAGCAGCTCCTGGGAATCATGGCCTCAGCATAAACACGGTCGTGAAAACAATGAGTCAGTTATATTCCCTGAAGCTGGAGATCTGAAAGGTGCATTTTCATGGCCACAACAGTCCCGTCCGTATGCTACGTGTCCCTGTTCTCCATAGGAGTTCAGGCAGCCGGTTCTCCATGCTTCCTGTGGACGTTTCTTCCTCAGGAGAAACCTAGAAGAGGGGTTGTTGAAGCGTTCTTCCCCCTAGGGACCTAACTGTGTATTTTCAGCTGGCAGGTTCTAGACCAAAACCTTGGTTCAGGTTAGGGAACCAAGCAAAGAATAATTTTTAACAGGGCTATGTACCCTCAGCCTCCTGTTCCTCCATTCTTATTTCTTTTGTACTAGGTGTTAAGCAGCATTGACTGCTCATCTGTTAACTAACTATACAGTTCTCAAAAACATCCCTTTGGCTGCTCTTTGACCTTCCTTGTCATTATGATAATTGTGGCTTCCTGCTTTGGGCAGTTAAGCACCATCATCTGGCTTCTATAACTTGGTGGGGGAAGGGAGACACCATTGGTTTCCTCCCAATCTGTCAGTTGTCTTTTTATTTTGTCTACAGTCTCTTTGCTGTACAAGGCTTTTAAGTTTACATTTCCTTTTTTCTGTGTTTATATCCATTACTCTAGGAGACAGCTCCAAAAAAAACATTTCTACAATTTACGTCAAAGAGTATTATTCCTATGTTTTCAACTAGGAGTTTTACAATATCTGGTCTTATGTTTATATATTTAGTTCATTTTGAGTTCATTTTGGTATGGAGTGTTAGAGAATATTCTAATTTCATTCTGTTACACGTAGCTGTCCAGTTTTCCGAGCACCAGTTATTGAAGCTGTCTTTAGTGTATATTCTTGCCTCCTTTGTTGTAGATTCAGTTCAATTCAGTTCAGTCACTCAGTAGTGTCCGACTCTTTCTAGCCCCATGAACTACAGCATGCCAGGCCTCCCTGTCCATTACCAACTCCAGGAGTCTGCCCAAACTCACGTCCATTGAATCGGTGATGCCATCCAACCATCTCATCCTGTCGTCCCCTTCTCCTCCTGCCTTCAATCTTTCCCAGCATCAGGGTCTTTTCCATTGAGTCCGCTCTTCACATCAGGTGGCCAAAGTATTGGAGTCTCAGCTTCAACATCAGTCCATCCAATGAACACCCAGACTGATCTGCTTTAGAATGGACTGGTTGGATCTCTTTGCAATACAAGGGACTCTCAAGAGTCTTCTCCAACACCACAGTTCAAAAGCATCAATTCCTCGGTGCTCAGCTTTCTTTATAGTCCAACTCTCACATCCATCCATGACTACTGGAAAAACCATAGCCTTGACTAGATGGACCTTTGTTGAAAAATAATGTCTCTGCTTTTTCATATGCTGTCTAGGTTGGTCATAACTTTCCTTCCAAGGAGTAAGTGTCTTTTAATTTCATGGCTGCAATCACCATCTGCAGTGATTTTTGAGCCCAAAAAGATAGTCATCCACTGTTTCCCCATCTATTTGACATGAAGTGATGGGACAAGATGCCATGATCTTCGTTTTCTGAATGTTGAGCTTTAAGCCAGCTTTTCCACTCTCCTCTTTTACTTTCATCAAGAGGCTTTTTAGTTCCTCTTCACTTTCTGCCATAAGGATGGTGTCATCTGCATATCTGAGGTGATTGATATTTCTCCCGGCAATCTTGATTCCAGCTTGTGTTTCTTCCAGCCCAGCATTTCTCATGATGTACTCTGCATATAAGTTAAATAAGCAGGGTGACAATATACAGCCTTGACATACTCCTTTTCCTATTTGGTACCAGTCTGTTGTTCCATGTCCAGTTCTAACTGTTGCTTCCTGACCTGCATATAGGTTTCTCAAGAGGCAGGTCAGGTGGTCTGGTATTCCCATCTCTTTCAGAATTTTCCACAGTTGATTGTGATCCACACAGTCAAAGGCTTTGGCATAGTCAATAAAGCAGAAATAGATGTTTTTCTGGAACTCTCTTGCTTTATCAATGATCCAGTGGATGTTGGCAATTTGATCTCTGATTCCTCTGCCTTTTCTAAAACCAGCTTGAACATCAAGAAGTTCACAGTTCACGTATTGCTGAAGCCTAGCTTGGAGAATTTGGAGCATTACTTTTCTAGCATGTGAGATGAGTGCAATGGTGTCGTAGTTTGAGCATTCTTTGGCATTGCCTTTCTTTGGGGGGATGAAAACTGACCTTTTCCAGTCCTGTGGCCATTGCTGAGTTTTCCAAATTTGCTGGCATATTGAGTGCAGCACTTTCACAGAATCATCTTTCAGGATTTGAAATAGCTCAGCTGAGATTCGATCACCTCCACTAACTCATTCATAGTGATGTTTCCTAAGGCCCACTTGACTTCACATTCCAGGATGTCTGGCTGTAGGTGAGTGTGTGATCACACCATCATGATTATCTGGGTCGTGAAGATCTTTTTTGTACAGTTCTTCTGTGTATTCTTTCCATCTCTTCTTAATATCTCCTGCTTCTGTTAGGGCCATACCATTTCTGTCATTTATTAAGCCCATCTTTGCATGAAGTGGCCCCTTGGTATCCCTAATTTTCTTGAAGAGATTTATAGTTTTCCCCATTCTATTGTTTTCCTCTATTTCTTTGCACTGATCACAGAGGAAGGCTTTCTTATCTCTCCTCGCTCTTCTTTGGAACTCTGCATTCAAATGAGTATATCTTTCCTTTTCTCCTTTGTTTTTCGCTTCTCTTCTTTTCACAGCTATTTGTAAGGCCTCCCCAGACAGCCATTTTTCTTTTTTGCATGTCTTTTCCATGGGGATGATCTTGATACCTGTATCCTGTACAATGTCATGAACCTCTGTCCATAGTTCATCAGGCACTCTGTCTATCAGATCTAGTCCCATAAATCTATTTCTCACTTCCACTGTATAATCATAAGGAATTTGTTTTAGGTCATACCTGAATGGTCTAGTGGTTTCCCCCATTTTCTTCAATTTAAGTCTGAATTTGGCAATAAGGAGTTCATAATCTGAGCCACATTCAGCTCCTGGTCTTGTTTTTGCTGACTGTATAGAGCTTCTCCATCTTTGGCTGCAAAGAATATAATGTTGTAGATTAATTGACCATAAATGTGTGGGTTTAATTTTAGGCTTTCTATCCTATTCCACTGATCTATATGTCTGTATTTGTGCCAGTACCATACTGTTCTGATTACTGTGGCTTTGTACTATATGCTGAAGTCAGGAAGCATGTTTCGTCCAGCTCCATTATTCTTTCTCAAGATTGTTTTGGCTGTTTGGCTATTGTTTCTCAAGATTGTTTTGGTTATTTTAAAATGTTGTACAAACTTTTAAAAATTCTTCTTGTTCTGTGAAAAATGCCCTTAGTAATTTGATAAGGATTGCCCTGAATCTGTAGATTGCCTTGGGTACTATGGTCATTTTAACAATATTGATTCTTCCAATCCAAGAACATGGTGTATATTTCTAACTGTTCATTCTAACTTTATTTTATTAGCATCTTACAGTTTTCAGAGTACAGGTATTTTGCCTCCCTAACTATTAATACATTTTGTTGTTGTTGTTGTTCAGTTGCTAACTCATTTCCAACTCTTTGCAACCCCATGAACTGTGGCACACCAGGCTTCCATGTCCTTTACCATCTCCCAGAGTTTGCTCAAACTCATGTCCATTGAGTTGGTGATGCCATCCAACCATCTCTTCCTCTGTCCTCCCCTTCTCCTTTTTCCCTCAGTCTTTCCCAGCATCAGGGTTGTTTTCAATGAGTCGGCTCTTCACATCGGGTGGCCACAGTATTGGAGCTTCAGCCTCAGCGTCAGTCCTTCCAATGAATATTCAGGGTTGATTTCCTTTAGGATTGACTGGTTTGATCTCCTTGCTGTCCAAGTGACTCTCAAGAGTCTTTTCCATAACCACAATTTGAAAGCATCAATTCTTTGGTGTCAGCCTTCTTTATGGTCCAACTCTCACATCTGTACTCCTAGGTATTTTATTATTTTGGGGGGAAATAGATGGGGAAACAGTAGAAACCGTGTCAGACTTTTTTTGGGGGGGGGCTCAAAATCACTGCAGATGGTGACTGCAGCCATGAAATTAAAAGACACTTACTCCTTGGAAGAAAAGTTATAACCAATCTAGATAGCATATTCAAAAGCAGACATTACTTTGCCCACTAAGGTCCGTCTAGTCAAGGCTATGGTTTTTCCTGTGGTCATGTATGGATGTGAGAGTTAGACTGTGAAGAAGGCTGAGCACCGAAGAATTGATGCTTTTGAACTGTGGTGTTGGAGAAGACTCTTGAGAGTCCCTTGGACTGCAAGGAGATCCAACCAGTCCATTCTGAAGGAGATTAGCCCTGGGATTTCTTTGGAAGGAATGATGCTAAAGCTGAAGCTCCAGTACTTTGGCCACCTCATGTGAAGAGTTGACTCATTGGAAAAGACTCTGATGCTGGGAGGGATTGGGGGCAGGAGGAGAAGGGGACGACCGAGGATGAGATGGCTGGATGGCATCACTGACTCGATGGATCTGAGTCTGAGTGAACTCTGGGAGTTGGTGATGAACGGGGAGGCCTGGTGTGCTGTGATTCATGGGGTCGCAAAGAGTCAGACACGACTGAACAACTGAACTGAACTGAATGGTAAATGAGATTGTTTCCTTAAGTTCTCTTTCTGTTATTTGTTGTAGTATATATACTTGCTAGAGATTTCCATATAATACTTTTGTATCCAGCAACTTTACCATGTTCACTGATGAGCTCTAGTAGTTTTCTGATAGCATCTTTAGGATTTTCTATGTATACCATCTTGTTATCTGTGAAAAGTGACAAGTTTACTTCCCCTTTTCCAATTTAGATTTTGTTTCTTTCTTTTTATTCTTTGATTTCCATGGTTCAGTTCAGTTCAGTTCAGTTTAGTCGCTCAGTCATGTCCGACTCTTTGCGACCCCGTGAATCACAGCACGCCAGACCTCCCCGTCCGTCACCATCTCCCGGAATTCACTCAGATTCACATCCATTGAGTCCGTGATGCCATCCAGCCATCTCATCCTTGGTCTTCCCCTTCTCCTCCTGCCCCCAATCCCTCCCAGCATCAGAGTCTTTTCCAATAAGTCAACTCTTTGCATGAGGTGGCCAAAGTACTGGAGTTTCAGCTTCAGCATCATTCCTTCCAAAGAAATCCCAGGGTTGATCTCCTTGAGAATGGACTGGTTGGATCTCCTTGCAGTCCAAGGGACTCTCAAGAGTCTTCTCCAACACCACAGTTCAAAAGCATCAATTCTTCGGTGCTCAGCCTTCCTCACAGTCCAACTCTCACATCCATACATGACCACTGGAAAAACCATAGCCTTGACTAGATGGATCTTAGTCAGCAAAGTAATGTCTCTGCTTTTGAATATGCTATCTAGGTTGGTCATAACTTTCCTTCCAAGGAGTAAGCGTCTTTTAATTTCATGGCTGCAGTCACCATCTGCAGTGATTTTGAAGCCCCAAAAAATAAACTCTGACACTGTTTGCACTGTTTCCCCATCTATTTCCCATGAAGTGATGGGACTGGATGCCATGATCTTCCATGGTTAGGACTTCCAAAACTATGTTGAATAAAAGTGGTGAGAGTGGGCATCTCTTTGCCATCCTCAACATTTTGAATCAGAATGCTAATCAGGTGCTAATATCAAATTCCACTATCCAAATTTGATGTAGAATTAAAATATATCGTTTTGATGTGAAAACAATTAAAAATTATTATAAAGAAATTCAGAAATATCAACTAGACCAGAGAAAAATACCCAGTCTAGGAGCTGCTAATAGGAATACTCCAGTTGAAATGGTATTAAACAACTTACTTAGATTCTCCTAATTTCTGGAGACTAAAGATAAAAGTCATAGGCTAAATGTTATATTCACGAGGAAATAATATTCATGAGGGAAGTGGATATGGGCTGCCTCCAATCTGAATGTACTCCAATTCCCAGTACAACAACCTCTTTTTTTTCCTTAAACTAATCTGACATTTTCCTTGTCCCTTAATGACCTTAATATTGATATAAATCACATTATCAATAAAAAAGCAAGTTAGGTTCCCTCCCTTCTTGCACTTAAAATGTCTATTTATTACTCCTATATTTGAACATACACTAATAATTCTATAATAACAGGAAAAGAATAATATTTTAAGCAGTCAGTCTTGCTTCTAATTTTAATAAAAATATTTCTAATAATTCATTGTCAGTATGAGTTTAGATATAATATAGCCCATATTTTTATCAAGTTACAATGATCCTTTTTACTTTTAAAGAGATATTATCAACATAGACATTGAATTTTATAGATTTTTAAAATTTATAGCAGTCTGTATATTTACAAGATTGTTTTAATTTGCTGGTGTCTTAATTTCAAATGAATTTTCAATATCCTGCATTTGTAGTTGCCTCTCCTCATGGTTTCTGGTGTTGATACATATTTGTGTGCAGGTGATATCATATATTTCCTGTATGTTTGTCTTTCCCAGTGAGCTTTTCCATTCACAATTTTCTTGTTTCTAGTTCTGGGCTTTTCTTTTCCACCTACAGAAATTCCTATAGCATTTGTTGTAAGGCTGGTTTGGTGGTGTTGAATTCTCTTAACTATCCTCCTCTGTAAAGCTTTTAATTTCTCCATCAAATCTGAATGAGAGCCTTGCTGGGTAGAGTATTCTTGATTGTAGGTTTTTTTCCCTTAAATCATTTTAAATGTAACATGCCACTCCCTTCTGGCCTGTAGAGTTTCCACTGAAAAATCAGCTTATAACCTTATAGGGATTCCTTTATATGTTATTTGTTGCTTTCCTCTTGTTGCTTGTAATATTTTCTCTTTGTATTTAATTTTTATTAATATGTGCCTTGGCATGTTTCCCCTTGACTTTGTCCTATAAAGGGCTCTCTGCACTTCCTGGATTTGAGTATTTCATTTCCCAGGGAAGTTTTACAATTATTATCTCTTCAACTATTTCCTCAAGCTTTACCTCTCTTCTCATTCGTTGACCCCTGTAATATGAATGTTAGTGCATTTAATGTTGTTCCAGATGTCTCTTTGTCCTAATTTCTTTTCAGTCTTTCTTTATTCTGTTATATCAGTGATTTCCACCATTCTTTCAGTTCATTTATTCATTCTTCTGCCATATTTATTCTGCTGTTGTTTCCTTCTAGTATATTTTTCATTTCTGTTACTGTATTGTTTAATTCTTGGTTTGTTCTTTAAATCTTGTAGCTCTTTATAATTCTTGTCAGGAATCCCCTGGCAGTCCAGTGGTTAGGACTCAGTACTTTCACTGCTGAGGACCTAGATTCAATCTCTGGTCAGGGAACAAAGATCCCACAAGCCACAAGGCATGGCCAAAACAGTAAAAAATAAACAAAACCATTTCTTGTATCTTCTGGTCTGTGGCTCCATTCTTTTTCCAGCATCTTATGTCATCTTCACTATCATTATTCTGAGTTCATTTTCCAGGCAGATTGCTTATCTCCACTTCACTTATTAGTTCTTTGGGTTTTTATCTTATTTCTTCATATGCAACATATTTCTCTGCCATCTCATTTTGTCTAACTCTTCCTGTTTGTGGACTCTGTTCCTCTTTTCCACAGATTGTAGTTCTTCTTGTTTCTGGTGTCTGCCCCCTGGTGGGTGAGCTTTGTCCAGAGGCTTGTGCAGGCTTCTTGGCAAGAGGGACTGGTGTCCGCCCACTGGTGGATAGGGCTGATTCATATACCTCTGGTGGGCAGGGCCATGGAAGATGCATGTCTAGAGGTAGCTGTGGGATCAGGACTTTAGACAGGCTGTCTGTTTATGGATGGGGCTTGGTTCACACTCTGTTGGTTGTTTGGCCCAAGCCATCCCAGCACTGGAGCCTCTGAAAGCTGTTGGGTGAGGCAGGTCTCAGTGCCAAAATGGTGACCTGTGAAAGAGCTCGCACTGAGGAATATTCCCTGGTGCCTCTGCCACAACTGTCCATGCCCCCGCTGTGGCCGCAGCCAATCTTCACCTCCCCTCAAGCCCACAGGTAGGTCTTGCCTAGGCTCTTATGAAGTCACTGCTTTGCCCTGCATCTCAGTGCATGTGAAACCTTGTGTGGAGTTTCACACAGGGTGGAGTTCTGTTTTCCCAGTTCTATAGAATTCCTGTAATCAAACCTTGCTGGCCTTCAAATAAAATGCTCTGGGGGCTTTTCCATTTGATGCCAGACATCCAGACTGGGGAGCCTGATGTGGGACTCAGAAATATCACTCCTGTGGGAGAACCTCTACCATAGAATTATTTTCCAGTTTCTATGTCACCCAGCCAACAAGTATGGGATTTGATTATATCATAAAAATTCCCCTCCTACCATCTCATTGTGGCTTCTTCTTTGATTTTGGTTGCATAATATCTTTTTTGGTTGGTTCCAGTCTTTTTTTGTTGGTGGTTATTCAGTAGTTCAGGCTTCCCTTGGGGGCTCAGCTGGTAAAGAATCTGCCTGCAATATAGAGGATCTGGGTTCAATCCCTGGGCTGGGAAGATCCCCTGGAGAAGGGAAAGGCTACCTACTCCAGTATTCTGGCCTGGAGAATTCCGTGGACTGTACAGTCCATGGCGTTGCAAACAGTCAGACATGACTGAGTGACTTTCACTTTCACTGAGCAGTTAGTTGTGATTTTGATGTTTTGTGAGAGGAGGTGAGCTCAAGTCCCTCTACTGTACCATCTTGTCCTTGTCCTTTTTATCATACACTCAAATCATTTGCAGAGTTGTTGACTTTCACTTCATTTATTCTATCAAAGACTGAAAACATATGTATAAGTTTGATACTAACATTGTGCATATGGATGTATTCCATGATATTTCCATGTTTTTGCTTCATTTATTTTGAAACTCAATTTTGTAGCCTTAAAAGATCATGATAATTTTGTCTTCATTGTGGGTTACACCTCTTCTAATTATAAAATGGAACTCTTTTATAGTTTAATGTTTTTCTTTCAAGTTTACTTTCTGTGATGTTAACAGTAGCATTAGTAGTTAAGTTGTGTCCAACTCTTGCAATCCCATGGGCTGTAGCCTGCCAGGCTCCTCTGTCCATGGGTTTCTCCAGGCAAGAATACTGGAGTGGGTTGCCATTTCCTTCTCCAAGGGATCTTCCCAACCCAGGAATCAAACCCGGGTCTCCTGCATTGCAGGCAGATCCTTTACCAACTGATCTGTGATGTTAATATTTCCACCTTATTCTTTCTTTTTAGATTTCACCATGTATGTCCTTGCCTATCATGGCAGTTTTAACATTTCTGTATCATTTTGTTTAAGCAGAATATCATTAGAATATCATTTTGTTTCTTAAATCTATGCCTTTTTAATGAAGATACTTAAAACTTTGTATTTAACACCACTGTGATTTTTACATTCATTGTCATAAATTATGGGCTTAATTTATTCAAATGTCTTATTTGACCATTTTTGTTGTAAACTTCCTTTCTCTATTTTTATTTGTGCCATAAAAGTAGACAAAAGAGCTACAGTTTATCAAGCTATCAGCTAGCAGTGTTCTGTATACTACTATTAAAAAAAATCTTAATTCATTACAATAACCTTGTAAGGTACAAGTTCCCTCTTTAAAACGAAGATACTAAGTGTTTCCGAGGCCATTAACTTGCCTAAGATCACTTAGCCAGTAAGTGATGGAGTTAGAATTGATGTCCAGTAGTTCTGCAGTGCCAAATGAAAATTCATGACCAATCTTTTTCTCTTTCCCTTCCTCCCTTCCTACCCCCTCCTCTTTGTCTTTCTCTCAGCTTCATTGTTTTATCATCTGTAGTGAACTGGAAAATATACCTTCTGATCTTCTGGTTATAAAATGGTCTGCTGAGCATATGATACAGCCTTTCTTTTAAGAAAAATATCAAAGAGGGTTTTGTAAGTGAATTTATCTATTGTTAAATCAAAGGGGTGATTACTTAGAAGACAAGAAATTAAATAGTTACTGAGAAACTGAAAGATCTGATGATATTAAAGAGGGAAAGTATGTAGGGGCTAGCAGGAAAGTACCAACACAAAAATGTAGGAGTGAAAATCAGGAAGTTTTGTGAGTGGACAAGTAGAAACCAGGAACATGGGAATGTAAAAGGGTACCAACAGGAACTTTGGTCAGAGTAATGCGTGAGGAAATACATATGGCATTAGACAGGCAACTGAAACTGGGTGACATGTTCCCATGTAGGAGCAGAGTTTAAGAAGAAAGAGTGCCTCCATTTGACTAATGATGTCAGGGAAGAACAGCTATCAGTGGAGGCCAGAATAATATTGTCTGGTGTACCCTACCTGGCAGGATTATTTGTTGTTGTTTAGTGACTAACTTGTGTCTGACACCCTTGCAACCTCGTGAACTGTAGCCTGCCAGGCTCTGCTGTCCATGGCATTTTCTGGGCAAGAATATTGGAATGGGTAGCCATTCCTTTCTCCAGCGGGTCTTCCCAACCCAGGGATTAAACCTGAATTGCCTGCATTGTAGGTGGATTCTCTACCACTGAGCCACCAAGCCTACTTAAATCCAATTTCTCCATAAGAGTATGGAGCACATCCCTGGAAGCTGCTGCTACTTCTCCCAAAAGTTATGTAGTTAGGTTCCTCACTGCAAAGTTTATAATTAAAAGAGAAAAAAAAGTATACACAATACACAGAAAAACCTGTTAATAAAATGAAAATTACACTGATTACACTGTAAGCAAAAAAGAAAAGACTCAACTAAAGAACAGGAGAACAAATTTTAATGCTTACTCCCAAAGTACTCCCAAAGCAAGTATTTCTTTGAGAAAAAACAACTCCAATTGAAATCTCAAGGGAATTTTTCAAACTAAAAACCCAGTTCTGAAGTGAAATTAAAAGAAAAAACAAACAATAATATAAAATAGAAAATGTGAAAATTAGAGACTGGCATCATCACATATTAAAGCATATTTTATACATATATATAATCATTAAGACAGTATAGCACTCCTGTAAAAACAGGCAGATCAAGGAATAGAATAGGAAACCTAGAAATAAAGCCAGTGAATACAGAAATTTTAAATAGGTTTATAAGCCCTTATCTCCAATTCCAAAATCTCTAAAAATCTCTTGACAACCAAGCTTTTTTTTTTTTTCCTAAAAACTAATCTGGAGGAAAAACTAGAAGTTAATTGATAAGAGGCTATTTGTAGCCTTTTAAAATCCCATGTAATAGGAGCACTCAGAAGTTTCATTAGAGAAACAGCAATGTGTTTGACTACAGGGTATAGCAGAGGTGTTGTATATAATATGTGTTATATTCCATATACATTTTTTCTGAGGGATTGGGATATCAGCAATGGGTTAAAATCTAGATGCATGAGAGTAAAATTTTTACTAATATGGACTTTCCTTATGTCTCAAACAAAAATTTATCTGAATCTTAGTCTTTTTACACATAGAAAACTTTAAAGGCAATTTATGTTATTATTCAATGAAGGGCTCCAAATTCTTTTATGTTTTCAAGGCTTCTTATGGAAGAAAGGTGGTTATTAATGGTTTCTGGTCTATTTTAACTGGATAAACATAAGTAGTTTCTACATACACACTGAGTGGATAAACTTCATGTAAAGGTGGAGCTTCAAGGATAAGCTTCAAGGAAAGAAAGCACGACTGCTTCAGAGAGATGCTCAAAGAGAAGGGTTAAGATGGCATCCAGGGCAGAGAGAGGCACTGGCCAGAGATGGAGAAGGGCCTCCCCAGGCTGGAGGGGGCAAGAGAAGACACTCCATGTGTGGGGCTTAGGGAGTTAGAGATCACCCACAGAAAGAACAGGAACCTGTCCTCTGCCAATTATCAGCTGAGAGGAGTGGGAGATTTAAGGACTAGGTAACTTAAGGAGAGTAATGAAAAGACTTAACTCATCACAGTGGGAAAAGAGTGTATACTGAGTGGAGTGGGAGTGTGTTTTTAGAACCCCAGTACTATCAGAGACTAAAGAAGTCCTAAGAGAGTCTCACACATTGGAGTTCACCTGGTCCCTAGTCCCCCATTATCAAAACCATTTAGAGCTACTTGCATTCTGCAGTCCTGTGTCCTCCTCCAGGCATGACAGGGCTAGTAGCTTGCCTGTCTCTGGACTGAGAACCACTTTGGCTCTGGCTACTGCTGCCACTCCCAAGGCAGTGAACCGATCCTGGCTCCCGAGGGTTCTTACTTGACACATACCTCTCCAGGGCTCAGCTGGCACAAGATTTCCAACAAGTTGATGAGGAAGAGATATAAGTTAAACACAATTGGCAGGCAATTTTCTCAGGACTTAGAGAGAAAAAAAGGAGAGTAAAATGGTAAGAAAGAGTGGCAGATTCTCTTAGCTGAGACCAAAAGACTCAGAATCAACTGAATGCCAGAGGACACATTAGCATTTATCCAGAAGAGACCTTGAGATGAGCTGCTTTGAGTTTGAACATGGTTTCAAACCTAGCATTGACTGTCCAGCTGGAGCCCTCTGAAGAGCGCCCCCACTGCCGGAATATTTTTTGACATACTGCAGCCTTGTCTCGCAGGTAGTTGACAGCCTGGCTCAAACTGCAGAGTACGTTTTGGACCCAGGAAAGCCCTGCTCAGTGAAGAGGTAAGTAAGCCAGAGAAATACCTAAATGGTAGGACCTTAACCAACAGCAGTTCTAAATTTCTTATTAGAACAGGCAGCTGAACCTAGGATGGGGAAGATTATTGCTCAAAGTTGCAAAACTAAGTTGTAACTGTCCTACATGTTTGACCTCTCTAAACCCCTTGCCTATTTGGGATTTCCCTCTTCTGTTTCTACCAGATGTCTGGGCAATAAATAAAAAAAAAAAAAAAACTTTTTTGAGGAGGATGGGTGGAGTAAAAGACATATGAAGACCAAATAGGAAATTTTTCTCTATACCTTCTTGCAAAGTTCTTCTGTGTCATATGTTTTGAAAGTTATTTCATTAGCTAAATATTTTTTCCATAGAAAAAAAGCCCACTGAAAAAGCTGCATCTGTATAAAACAGATAAATGAAGAGCTGTGGTGATAATAGTAGTTGGGGGTGGAAGTAGGGTGAGATGCACAAACTCAACTAGGCTTTCAGTGCCTGTGGTGCTTCAGCACTGGGACAGCATGTTTAGACTCCAATGAGCCCAAAAATGCCTCTGAAAAAATTTCATTAGGGTCTGGGATCCTGCAGATTTTGAAAGTTCATTGAGGCCTCCAGATGAGATTAAAGTGTAAGCATAGTAGCTGCTGGAAGTGTGTAAAAGAATGAAAGGATTTTAAAAAAGTAAATTTGCTGCAGTTTATAAGAAGGAAGAAAAAAAAGTTTTTTGCATGAATAAATCTTAACCCTTCATGTCTATCATCATTTTCTTGATGCCTCAGTGCCAGGACTTCTTCAGGTGCTTCAGGTAGAAAAATGGGGGAGGGAAAACCAGAGGGGCTATCTCTACTACCCCACTCGCCCCACCTCTGTAGGGTGCTGCTTTTTTACAGCCTGACTTGATTTTCACATTCACTCTGACTTTTTCCTTAGATTCCCTTGAAATCTTCCCTGGCCCAGAAGCCCCCATCTTTGTTACAAGAGGTCAGATCCCTGATGCCATATGTCTGGGAGCAGCAGGAAGGACCTCCTGGTTAAGGAGAAGGTTCATACATGGTCGTTGGGTCAAACTCCCAAGAACACCTCACATTCCTGCCTGGGTTCCCAAGTTCCCTCTAGAGAAAGCATAATCTCCAGATTAGGGAAGATTTTTCTCACAAGTAAAGTTTTGCAGTGTTGCAAAGTAGGAAAAACATGGGATTTGAAATCGGAGGACCTTGGATGTGAGTCCCAACTCCATGGCTTGGTAAAGTCTATGGCACGTGTCACAGTATTTCTGACCCACAGAAATGAAGTCAGTAATACCTATGTTACAAAAGTTTTACAAGGATTAAATAAGATCAAGATTTTGTTATAGTGGTTGGCATAAATTAAGCAATAAATGAATAATAGTCATTATCATGTGAGTAAATATGTGGTACATGGCAGTGGAAAGAAGATGTGTGAAAGGAGGTTTGTGGGAGAAGGGAAAGAAGAAGGGAAGTAAGGTTTTCACTGACAGGTTTCAATATAAAATGCAGGTCACCAGTCAGTGTACCCAAGCAGGAGAAAGAGAATGTCTGGAGAGAATAACTAATGACAAAGTCTAGAAATCTGGTTAAGGAGAAGGAGCCAGTAAACACTTTGCCTATTTAAACAATGCATTTTGTGAAAACACAATTTCACAGCATAAGGGAAATATTAATTAGGAAAAATATGCATAATCTTGACATACAATGGATCACAAATTTTCGTTTACCATGAACCATTTCATTCTGCATTTGCAGAGGGTTTTTAAATGCTTATTAAGCATTTAATAGATTGTAAAGATTTTGACCTCATTTTTATTCTCATTTTCCATTGGATTTAATAGGTTTCCCAGTCAGTGATCAGCCAAGGACCCTTTGACTCTGAGTTCAATGCTTATTTCACTATCACAGCAAATGCTGTTGAACTTTAGGCCATTTGGGGAGTCAGGGGACTAAGGAAAATAGGACCACTCGTATCAACCCCAAACCATACTAGCTCAGCCTGAAACCCTTTAAATCCCCCACTGTTTATTGTCTATCTATGAAGCACTAGAAGGAGAGTTGGTTGTGAAATCAGAAGCCCTGGCCTACTTCTGCAACTAAGATATCTAGTTATTGTGGAAGTCATGTCACTGCTCTGTCCCCCATTGTCCTCAGTCTGAAAATATGAGGTCAGATTGCATGTCGGGGTTGACATATCAAATGAGATGTATTAGGAATTTAAGCTCCATT
This sequence comes from Capra hircus, assembly GCF_001704415.2. NCBI lineage: Eukaryota > Metazoa > Chordata > Mammalia > Artiodactyla > Bovidae > Capra > Capra hircus. The sequence continues at coordinate 31,475,469 of NC_030812.1, forward strand.
GTTTTGAAAAATCAGCCTCCCACTAAAGGATTTCTCTGGGTGTCTGTCTACTTGTTGCAACTTCTCGAGTTCAGCAGGTCTTGGATGATATCAGATGATGAGGAAAGGCTGGGGAAGAGCATGAGAGGATACAGATTGTGAGGGCCTGTGATCTAAGCAGTCCAGAGAGATGGTAGAAAGGAGGGCTAAGATAGATTTTAGCTGAGAAAGCATTCATTCTCTTATTTAACAAGTGTTTATTTAGAGTCATCGAGCTGGGTTTACTGGGTCTACTGCATTTCTAGGATGGTGACACTTTTCTGATCTTCTTCTCTTACTCAGAAATTATGGACTAAATTTGAATTATTGACCTAGGCATGCATCATGGGATGGAAGGGCAGAAACCAATAAAGATCCTTTCCTGTGTAAAATATAAATTCTAACAGGGACAGATAATCTTTAATGTACTAAATCCATTATCTGTATGTTAGAGGTGTTACGTATAATGGAATGTTTACCTTCATAGGAAGTACTTAGAGTCAGGAAAAGGAAAGCTGCAATATTTAATAGAGTAATAGGATAGTGAGATATTTATTTATCCTCAAACTCACTTTCTTGCTTAAGCTAAAAAGGGGATATTTTATAAATTAAAAATCCTATTCCCAGAGAATGACTCAGATCATTACCCCACTAAATAAGTAAATATTTTAAAAAAATTTTTTAGGAATGGAATATCTAAGAAACCATGAAAACTCTTAGCATTATTGATGAATTTGCGCTGTTGGGGTTGTCTACTGACCCAGATATCCAGACCATACTCTTTGTTCTCTTCTTGGGGACTTACCTCCTGACCCTGATGATGATCCTGGTGATCAGGGCTGATCCTCACCTGCACACGCCCATGTACTTCTTCCTTGGTCATTCGTCTTTCCTAGACAAATGCCACTCTTCAGTCACCGTACCCAAGATGCTGCAGAATTTCCTGTCTCAGAGGAAGACCAGTTCAGTGTGGGGATGCATTGCCCAGAGTTTCTTTTTCACATGGCACTGAGACCTGCTTGCTCTCTGCTATGGCCTATGACCACTATGGTGCCATCTGTCACCCTCTGCTCTATGCTGTGATCATGAATGGACCTCTGTGCATTGCAGTGGTCAGTGTAGCATGGGTGATGGGGTTTCTGAACGCACTAGTGAATAGTCTTTGTACCCAGAACTTACAGCTCTGGGGTCCCAATATCATCTCCCCCTTCAGCTGTGAACTGCTTTCACTCTTCCCTCTCTCCTGCAGTGATACCATGCCTAACACTATCCTGCTGGCTGGTTCTGCTGCATTTCTAGGACTTGACACTTTTCCTGATCCTCTTCTCTTACTCTAAAATCATTCTTGCCATTCTAATTATCTCCTCCTCTACAGGCCAAGGCAAAGCCTTCTCCACCTGCTCCTCCCACCTCACCATGGTGCTCTTGTTCTATGGGAATGGCTCTATTCAGGTATATTAGCCCCTCTTCAGGATCAATCCTGGACCGAGTTGTCTCTGTACAGTATGGTGTGATCACATCCTTGATAAACCCCTTCATTTACAGCTTCAACAACCAGCAGGTGAAGGCAGCTTTGCAGAGGATGCTAAGGCACCAGGTATGTGTCTCAGGGTTTTAAAAAATGGCAATAGGATGCTTGTTCTAATAGAGAACCAATCTACAAGGGAAGAGAACTTTGTAAACTTAGAGCTCCTATGGTTCTTCATTTTTAATAAAATTCAAGTGTATTTATTTCTTATTCAAAGTTAAGTGACTTCCAAACGCTAAGAAATATAGTCAGAGAACTATTTTGCCCATCCTGGGTCTGAGGGGAAACATTTAGAGACCTCAGCTCCTACCACAGCCTCTGGAAACTAGTCCAGAAGCAGTGACTTCACTACATTTGAGGAGCCAGAACCAGAAAAAAGACCCTGACAAGAACAAAGATCCTGAGCCTAGGACCTTTACCTGTGGATTTACACAAAGGACTCTATTAGTACAAAGGCAAAGAACAAGTAACCTATACATATTTAATTTTCCAAAATGAGTGAGTTCAGCATCCCCCATTCATCTGACCTGATGGCACCATAGGCATAGTCAAAGAATAGTGAAATCAAAGGATGAACATGTTAAATATCTATGAGCAGAGGAATGGATAAAGAAAATGAGGCATATGCATACAATGGAGTATTATTCAGCTTTAAAACAAGATGGAAATTCTACAGTGTGTGACCGGATGAATGAACCTTGAGGACATTGTGCTAAGGAGATAAGCCAGTCAGAGGAGAAAAACCATTCTGTAGTTTTACTTATGGGCTTCCCTGGTGGCTCAGAGGTTAAAGCATCTGCCTGCAATGCAGGTAGACCTGGGTTGGATCCTTGGGTCAGGAAGATCCCCTGGAGAAGGAAATGAAAAGCAAGCTCATAGAAGCAGAATGTGGAATGGTGGTTGCCAGGGGCTGGGGGAAGAGGGAATTGGGAAGCTGCTATTCAATGGGTACAGAGTTTCAGTCAAACAAGATTAAAAAAAATTTGAAGATCTTCTACACATCAATATTCATATAGTTAACAACACTATACACTTAAAATATGTGAAGAGGGTAAATTTTATGTTTTTTGCCACAATAAAAATATATAAGAAGACTGAACATACTGTTATACTAAAAACTGATTTTGCATTTTGCTACAACCCCTTGGCAAAAGGCATACATTATAAAATGTAGCATTTGTATTTGATGTATATACCCACCGTAAATAAGAAAAAAAAAATTAAAGCAAATTAAAACATCAAGAGAGCATTATTTTTATCTTTTTCTTAACAAACATAAGAAAATATCAAGAAATACTGCGATAAAATGGGCACACAAGATATGTGTATACATTGTTGAGGATACTTTATATTAACTAAACTTTCATAAATTGATCTAGTTATATGCATCAAAATTAAAAGTCATAACATGATCATTTAAAAATGCCATTCTTATTATAAGCAAATAATTTCTCACACTTTCTCCTAAATGAAGATGCACACTGTCCTAACACTTATTGTATCCACCCTAGCTAAATTCATCACTACACATATTCCACCACAGTCCCACTGAAATAGCCTGTTCTTTAAAGATTAACCTACAAGTGAGATCAGCAAAATGAAGGAATAGAAAGGCTCAATCCTTGTTCCCCCATAGAAACAACAATGTAAAAATGATACATGAACCAAGATGTCTTTATAAGAATTACAGATGTTTCAGCACCCCAGGGAGGCACAATAACCAAGAACAGTCACATTGAAATAGGTGAGAAGAGCACTTTCACTTTTCCTGCATTAACCTCCCCCCTAAACTGTGCAGCCCAGAGCCAAGGCAGATGTGCTCAGCCAATGACCTCTGCCATGGTGGGAAGAAGAGAACGGAGTGCGCACTCAGTCTCCCAGCCTGTCTGTGCACCCACTCCCCAAGCGGCCACGTCCTACCTCTCCTCATAACAAGTGTTGAAGAAGCAGCATAGTCCAGATGCCTGAATCAGCTAAGAACCAAGGAAAAGCAGGGGATGTCTTCCTACAGCTAGCAAGGATCTTCGAGATTGGGAAAACATGCGGAACCAAGGCTTCTCCCTCAGAAGGGAGTAAGAGGAGTGGGCCATGCCTCCAATGTCCACATTCTTTCTGTGCAGTAGCTCAGGGACAGTTCCTGTGTAGCCTCACATCAAGTGCTAACAGAACCAGCAAAGTTAAACAACAGAGGGAACAAGAGATTATAGCCTCCATTAAAAAAAAAAAAAAGACTGGTCATTTGGATAATTTAGGAACATAGGCCAATAATCTCTGGCCAGACATTTTGATGAAAGTCTTTTCCTCTCAGTCATCATATACACTGGGAGAGGTATTTGTGACTTGAAAAATGCAGACATCAGCACAAAGCTACAAGGGACTTGAATGATCAGGAAAACTATAACATAATCAAAGGAGTAAAATAAATCTCTAGTAACTGACCCTAGAGAAATGGAGATCTATGGATTTGCTGACAAAATTCAAAGCAATCTTCTGAAAGAAGCTCAGTGAATTACAATAGAACTCAGTTAAATAGATTCAGGTAAATGACACAAGAACAAAATGAGAATGTCAACAAAGAGACAGAAACGATAAAAAAAGAACAAATCAGAATACAGGAGAGGAGAGGCAACTAGTGGTTACTATAGGTGGAGGAGTTGGGTAAAATGGGCAATGGTGGTCAAAAGGTATAAAATTGCAGTTACAAGACAAATGAGTCTTAGGGATGTAATGTACAGCATGAAGATATGTTAACAATGCTCTATAGTATATTTCAAATTTGCTAAGAGAGTAGACCTTGAAAGTTCTCATCACAAGAAAAAAAATGTAACTGTGTGGTGATCATTTTGCAGGATATATTAGAACATACATCAAACACTATGTTGTGTACCTAAAATGAATACAAGGTTATGCATCAATATCTAAAAAAAAAAACAAAACAAACCTCAACCATTTAAAAAATGACCATAAAGATATAGAAAAGGAGAAAAACTGGCAATGACACTATGGACTTAAAATGAGAAAAGGGACTTCCCTGGTGGTCCAGTGGTTAAGAATCTGCCTGCCAATAGAGAAGACACAGGTTTGATCCCTGGTTGGGGAAGATTCCACATGCAGCAGGGCATCCATGCATCACAACTACTGAAGCCCACATACTCTACAGCCCATGCTCAGCAACAAGAGAAGTCACTACAATGAAAAGCCTCTGCAACTAGAGAGTAGCCCTCACTCACTTTAACTAGAGAAAGCCTGCACACAGCAATGAAGACCCAGTGCAGCCAAATAAATAAATAAAAATTTTAAAAAGAAGAAAGACATTAAAAGATAAATAAAATGAGACAGAAATAGTTGCTAAAGTCCATGTAAAATTTCAACAAACTGCTTTATTGATGATGGACTAAAAAACATACTTTAAACTAGCTTTCATGAGCCCCTACCTCTGAAACATGACAGATGTTCTCAAAACCCAGGAAAATTTTGACATCTCCCACCCATACTAACTGCATTTAACTCCAGTATACAGATGATTTGCTGACCATAAACACCTACTGAGCCAGAGAGAACTAAAGTTCTATCATTTACCTTCTCTTTCCTCTACCTAATCTCATTAGCCTCTATCTCTCCAGCCATTCAGAAACAAGTCCCAGAAACAATACAGCAGTAAGGGGTTCTGTGGGTCAGAAATTGGAAAGGGCACAGCAAGGATGATTTGTAAGTGCTTCACCCCATCTGGGCTTCAGCTAGGAGGAGTCAAAGGCTCAAAAGATAGGGAATGAAGTCACCTAAATGCTCATTCAGTCACGGTATCTGACACATAAGCTGGGAGGGCTTGAAGACAAAGATTTTCTTTCAGAGCATGTAAAGAAGACTTTACCATGTGGTTTGGCTTCAACAATGCATAGTACCCTTAGGATAATCAGACTTATGCATGGCATCCCAGAGCTCTGAGTATGAGAGGTCAAGAAAATAGGGTAAAAGTATCATAGCCTTTTCTGACCTTATCTTGGAAGTCATCCAGCATCACTTCTACTTAATTCTTATTACAAGAGAGTCTAAGCCCACTCAGATTTGTAGCGAAGAGCAGACCCACTAACCAATGAGAATGTCAAAGGAAATATCATCTTTAGAAAATTAAATCTGCTGTACCCTGTAAAAGTAATTAATAAAAAATACTGGAGCTGAAGAATGCAATGATTGCAATGAAAACTTCACTAGTAGACTTGATAAAACAGAAAAAGGAATCAAAGAACTCAAAGATGAAGAATGTAAATTTTACAGTCATAGAATCAAAGAAAAAAGAATGAAAACAGTGAAGAAAGCCTAAAGGACTCAGGGAACTCTTATCAGTTGAACTAATATACACATCTTAGGAGTCCTAGAGATAGAAGAGATGGTGAAGGGGGCAGAAAGCTTATTTAAATAAATAATAGCTGAAAACTTCCCAGATATAAGGAGACTAATTGGCATCCATATTCAGGATGCCAAAGGATGTCAGATAGAAGAAACCAAGTCTATACTGACACATTATAACTACATTTTCAAAGATAAAGAATTTTGAAAGCAGCAAGAGAAAAGCAACTCATCACATATTAGGGAACCTCATAAGGTTATCAGTGAATTTCTCAGCAGAAACGTCTCATGCCAGGAAAGATTGAGATGATATATTCAAAGTGCTGAAAGAAAAAAATTAACAATCAAGAATACTGTATCCAGTAAAACTCTTCCTTAGAAATAAAGACAAAGGGGGAAGAAGAGAGGGAAGAGATAGTTAGGGAGTTTGGAATCAACATATACACTCTGTTATATTTAAAATGGATAACCAACAAGGACCTACTGTATAGCACAGAGAACTCAATGTCACATGACAGCCTGGATGCCAGGGGAGTCTGGGAGAGAAGAGATACATGTACATGTATTGCTCAGTCCCTTTGCTACTCACCTGAAACTATTACAGCAGCGTTAACTGGCTAAACTCCAATATAAAATAAAAAGTAAAAGAAAGAAAGGTAAGATTAAATTCTTCCCAGAAAAACAAAAGAAGAAATAGAAAACTGTAACAGACCAATATAAATAAAGAGATTAGCAGAAAGAGCAAATAACCAAATTTTAAAATGTGTAATAGAAATAAATAGACATTTCCCATAGAGAACATACAAATGGTCAACAGGCATTTGAAAAAGGGCTAGAAATAGGTAATCATCAGGGAAATGCAAACTAAAAACAATTACATACCACCTCAAACCTATTAAAATGGCTATTAAAAAACAAACAAAAGATAGAGTGTTATCAAAGATCTGCAGAAATTAGAAGCCTCTACTGTTGGTGGAAATGTATAAATAAATATGTACATCTATCCAAACCTATTACAGTCCTCATTTCTCTACTTGATCATATAGACAAAATTGATATCTATGGCTTCTTTCTCCACTGTTTTATTATTCCTCTGTCCTCAGCCACAACCTAATTAGAGTTCTTAACCTAGTAAAGCTACTATTTATGAAAAGCCTGAGTTCTCAATATTCTGCCACCTTTTTTTTTTTTTTTTTTTTTTTTTGGTGATAGTAGCGTGCCATTGTTTTCTATTAACTTAATCTACTATTTGGCATTGAAAGACTAAAAGAAAACCGAGAGCCTACTCTGCGTTCCAGATCTAGTGTTCCTTGATACCATTTGGTAGCAGCCATCCAATTTCCCCTTCATAATCAGGGTCAATCACTCCAGCCAGTTGAGTAAGCTCTTTTTTGTCTATTGGCTCAGAGGCAAAAGAAGCCCAAAATGGCCAAGTAGCTATCTTACCTTCCCCTTCATAGGAACCATTGTTTTTAGCATGCTTTAAGCATTTCTCCTCAAGGATTAAGATATGAAAACCAGGAAAGTACACACATACAATAACCCAGGATGGGTTGTTTTATATAATAATGAAAGGAACACTCACACTTCCACCCTTTTATTCCCAGGCTTCTTTATGGGGGAGATAGCAAAATATTAATGATCTCTGATTCAAGAAAAATATTGCATCCTATAATACTAAATTCCATCCTTTTCAGGATGTTACCTCTCAATTGTGTCATAACTGAGTCTTCAGTAAGCCTGTCCCATCTTTCAGATAGCCAAGCCACTTCTGGCTGGTGGGGTACATGGTAAGCATAATTAAATTCATGGGCATGAGTTTGCTTAATTTTTTTAGGGAGACCATTTTAAGATCTACTCTCTCACTAACTTCAATACAGTATTGCTGACTGCTTTCAATATGTTGTACATTTTATTTCCAGAATTTATTTACCTTACAACTGGAAGTTGGCACCCTTTGATCAACATCTCATTTCTCCTACCACCTGGCATATGGAAATCACCATTCAACTCTATTTCTATAGATTCAGTTTTTTTATATCTCAAATATAAGTGAATTAATACAGTATTTGTCTTTTCTTGTCTGACTTATTTCACTTAGAATAACGCTGTCACGGTTCATCCATGTTGTTGCAAAAGGTAGGATTTCCTTCTTCTCTATGGCTGAGTAATAGTCTATTATATATCATATATAACAGACTATTCTATACACACATACACACATACACCACTGTTTCATTATCTTTTCATCTATCAGTGGACACTTAGGTTGCAACCGTGTCTTGGTTTTGTAAGTAGTGCTGCAAAGAACATTTCTTTGAACTATCTCCTCCATATATCTCTTTGGCATAGTAATTTAATTTCCTTTGGGTATTATCCAGAGGTGGGATTATTAGGTTCCAATTTATGGTACTTGTATTTTTAGTGTTTAGAAGCACATAAATACTGTTTTCCATAGTGGCTGTACCAATTTACATTCCCAAGAACAGTACATAAGTATTACCTTTCTCCACATCCTCTGCAATGGCAATCCACTGCAGTACTCTTGCCTGGAGAATCCGCATAGACAGAGGAGTCAGGAGGGCTACAGTCCATGGAGTTGCAAGGCTTGCAAAGAGTCAGACATGACTGAAGTGACTGAGCATGCATGCATAGTACTACTATGTACTATAGCAGTACTGTACATAGTAGTGTATCTGTTATATCCCATATTCTCAATTTAACACTCCCCCTCACTTTTCTCTCTGGCAACCATAAGTTTGTTTTCTATATTTCTGAGTCTATTTCTGTCTTTTTTAAATTAATTATTTTTTAAATTGGAGGCTAATTAATTTACAATATTGTTTGTATTGTAGCAGTTTTTGCCATACACTGACATGAATCAGCCATGGGTGTACATGTGTCCCCCATCCTGAATCCCCCTCCCAAATCCCTCCCCATCCCATCCCTCAGGTTGTCCCAGTGCATCGGCTTTGAGTGCCCTGTTTCATGCATCAAACTTGGACTAGTGATCTGTTTCACATATGGTAATATACATGTTCCAGTGCTATTCTCTCAAATCATCCCACCCTCGCCTTCTCCCACAGAGTCCAAAAGTCTGTTCTTCACATCTGTGTCTCTTTTGCTGTCTCACATACAGGGTCATCATTACCATCTTTCTAAATTCCGTATATATGCATTAATATACTGTATTGGTATTTTTCTTTCTGACTTACTTCACTCTGTATAATAGGCTCCAGTTTCATCCACCTCATTTGAACTGATTCAAATTGTTCTTTTTAATAGCTGAGTAATATTGCACTGTGTATATGTACCACAGCTTTCTTATCCATTCATCTGCTGATGGACATCTAGGTTGCTTCCACGTCCTAGCTGTTGTAAACAGTGCTGCAATGAACATTGGGGTACACATGTCTCTTTCAATTCTGGTTTCCTCGGTGTGTATCATTTGTATCACTTTTTTTAGACTCCACATATAAGCGATATCATATGGTATTTGCATGTCTCTGTCTGACTTACTTCGCTTAGCATAATAACCTCTAGATCCATCCGTGTGCTGTAATGGCATAGTTTCATTCTTTCCTGTGACTAATATTCCACTGTATGCATGCATGTATGTTATTTTCTTTTCTAAGTAAGTAAGCAAAGGACTGTGCTCAGTCGTGTCCGATTCTCTCCAGTCCCACGGACTGTAGCCCACACAGGCTCCTCTGCCCATGGAATTTTTCAGTGAGGAATACTGGAGTGGGTTATCATTTCCTACTCCAGGGAATCTTCCCAGCCTAGCAATCAAACCTGCATCTCTCACACCTCCTGCAGGTGGGTTCTTTACCACTAGCACCACCTGGGAAGCTTATACATACAGATTTAGGTATACACACACACATACACATATATATACAGATACATATATATCACATATTTATCCATTCATCTGTTGATGGACATGTATGTTGCTTCCATGTCTTGGCTATTATAAATACTGCTGCTGCTGTGAACACTGAGGTATATATCTTTTTGACATAGAGTTTTCATATTTTCTGGATGTATGCCCAGGAGTGGGATTGCAGGATCATATGGCAACTCTATTTTTAATTTTTTAAGGAGACTCCATAGTGTTCTGGTGTATAGTGGCTGTACCAATTTACATTCCCATCAACAGTATAGGAGGTTCGCTTTTCTCCGCAACCTCCCCAGAATTTATTATTTGCAGGCATTTTGATCATGGCCATTCTGACCAGTGTGGGAGTGATATCTCATTGCGACATCTCTGCAAAGTCACCTGAGTGATTTCCAGAAGAAGCCATTCAAAGGGTGGTGTCAGACCAGTTGCACCCTATTACAGACATGCAAGGGATGCCAAGGAAGCCATTCATGAGAGGTGCTGAGCTGAGCACTGCTGAAACCAGGCATTACATAAGCCATTCCAGTTAGTAAAGCAGGCCCTGATAAGTTATACGCACTGAATGAGCCTGGCATTTCAGAAGTCATGAGAGCTGCAGGAGCCCAGTAATGCAGAAGACACGTACTGCAGGAGCCTGCCTAGGAGAGTACACCAGAACCAGAAGAGAACCTCTTTCTTTACCACTATCCCTCTACTGCCCTCTACTGACAAAGTTAAAATCATGTCAGCTGGCAAGGGAAAAATATTCACAGATTCCAGCTCTGTTATCACAGATCAGGCAATGAAAGGTAGATTAGGAGCTAAGGAGCAATAAATAGCTCGTACAGTCAGTTTGGGAGACTGACATCCTTACATTGTTGTGCTTTCCAACCCATGAACCTGAATAACACACCATTCATCTAGTTCCTTAATTTCCCTAACAATGTGTTATAGTGTTCTGTGTAGAAATAGTGAACATCCTTTTAATAAATCTATATTTAAAGTGAAAGAGGAGAGTGATAAAGTTGGCTTAAAGCTCAACATTCAGAAAACGAAGATCACGGCATCTGGTCCCATCACTTCATGGGAAATAGATGGGGAAACAGTGGAAACAGTGGCAGACTTTATTTTTTGGGGCTCCAAAATCACTGCACATGGTGACTGCAGCCATGAAATTAAAAGACGCTTACTCCTTGGAAGGAAAGTTATGACCAACCTAGATAGCATATTGAAAAGCAGAGACATTACTTTGCCAACAAAGGTCCGTCTAGTCAAGGCTATGGTTTTTTCCAGTGGTCGTGTATGAATGTGAGAGTTGGACTGTGAAGAAAGCTGAGTGCCGAAGAATTGATGCTTTTGAACTGTGGTGTTGGAGAAGACTCTTGAGAGTCCCTTGGACTGCAAGAAGATCCAACCAGTCCATTCTGAAGGAGATCAGCCCTGGGATTTCTTTGGAAGGAATGATGCTAAAGCTGAAACTCCAGTACTTTTGGCCATGCGAAGAGTTGACTCATTGGAAAAGACTCTGATGCTGGGAAGGGTTGGGGGCAGGAGAAGGGGACAACAGAGGATGAGATGGCTGGATGGCATCACTGACTCAATGGACGTGAGTCTGAGTGAACTCTGGGAGTTGGTGATGGACAGGGAGGCCTGGCGTGCTGCAGTTCATGGGGTCGCAAAGAGTAGGACATGACTGAGTGACTGAACTGAACTGAACTGACTGATATTTAGGTATTCAGTGTTTGTTGGTGCTATTATAAAACTGAATTTTTATTTCATTTTCAATGGTTTCTTATTCATAAAAATACAACTTCAGCCAGTTCAGTCACTCAGTCACGTCCAGCTCTTTGTGACCACATGGACTGCAGCATGCCAGGCTTCCCTGTCCATCACCAACTCCTGGAGTTTGCTCAAACTCATTTCTATCGAGTTGGTGACACCATCCAACTATCTCATCCTCTGTCATCCCCTTCTCTTTCTGCCTTCAATCTTTCCCAGCATCAGGGTCTTTCCCAAGGAGTCAGTTCTTCACATCAGGTGACCAAAATATTGCAGTTTCAGCCTCAGCATCAGTCTTTCCAATGAATATTCAGGACTGATTTCCTTTAGGATGGACTGGTTGGATGTCCTTGCAGTCCAAGGGACTCTCAAGAGTCTTCTCCAACACCACAGTTTAAAAGCATCAGCTCTTTGGTGCTCAGTGTTCTTTATGGTCCAACTCTCACATCCATACATGACCACTGGAAAAACCATAGGTTTAGCTATACAGGCCTTTGTTGGCAAAGTAATGTCTTTGTTATTTAATATGCTGTCTAGGTTTGCCATAGTTTTTCTTCCAAGGTTTCTTATTTATAAAAATACAATTTAATTTTCATATATTGACACTGTATGTGGTAAATTTCCTAAATTCACTTGTTAATTATAATAGTTTATCTGTAGATTCTTCTGATTTTTGCATAGAATATCATATAATTTTCAAATAATAGCCATTTATCTTATTATTTCCATTCCTTAGAACTTTTATTCTTTTCCTTGCTTATTGCATTGGCTGGTGTCTCTAGTGTAAAGTTTAAGCTGTATAATGGGTATTCATGTCTCATTTCAAGCCTATGGAGAAAAGTTTTTAATATTTTACCATTAAGTATGCTTGTTGCAGGTTTTGTGAACACTGTATCAGAGTGAAAAACTTCCCTTCTCCCTTTTATGTTTAGTTTTCTGACAAGTTTTAAACATTAAAGGGTGATGAATCTGATTAAACAATTTTTCTATATCTATTGAAATTCACATGATTTGTTTTCCTTTATCCTGTTAAGTAGTAAATTTATACTGGTCAATTTTTCAAATGTTAAAGCAATGATACATAGTATAAATAAATTCAAGTTGTTTCAATTGAATTATAATTTTTCTGCATTTATTGAATTATATTTGTTAATACTTTGTTTAGGAATTTTACATCTAAAATCATGAAAGAGATTGGCCTGTAACATTCGTTTATTCCAATGATTTTGTCAGTTTCAGTGTCAAGATTATATTAGGCTTGTAAAACAAGTTGGGAAGTGTTTTTTCAGTCTCCAAAAGAGTTTGTATAACATTGGTGTCACGGTTTCTTTAATGTTTAGAATATATACTGATAAAGCAATTGGACTTGGAGCTTTCATTATGGAAAGATATTTAACTTTAACAATTTTTGATTAGGTATAAGAAATGATTCTGATACAGAAATTATAATGAGTTTTAGAAAAATACAAATCTACTCCCTTTGTATTTTGGTGAAATTCAGATCATCAAAAACAAAAAGACTTTAAAATTAGCCTGAAAGAAAAGGTTTATATTCTACAAAGAAACAACAATTTGACTCTCATCACATCAGTGAAACCAAAAAAGGTGGAATACTACCCTCAAAATGCTGAGAAAAAAATAACTATGACTTATCATTGGACTCTGTGAGAGAGGGAGAGAATGGGATGATTTGAGAGAATGGCATTGAAACATGTATAATATCATATAAGAAACGAATCGCCAGTCCAGGTTCGATGCAGGATACAGGATGCTTGGGGCTGGTGCACTGGGATGACCCAGAGGGATGGTACGGGGAAGGAGGTGGGAGGCAAGTTCAGGATGGGGAACATGTGTACACCTGTGGTGGATTCATGTTGATGTATGGCAGAACCAATACAGTATTGTAAAGTAAAAATAATAATAATAATAATAATAAATGATAAATGGTTAAAAAATACAATAACCTTTTTGCTGACTGTAAAATAAATAAATAAATAAAGTATGAAGCTGAAACACACACAAAAAAAAAAAGAAAGAAAGAAATCTGTGGTACATATACACAATGGAGTATTACTCAGCCATTAAAAAGAATACATTTGAATCCGTTCTAATGAGGTGGAGGAAACTGGAGCCTATTATACAGAGTGAAGTAAGCCAGAAAGAAAAACACCAATACAGTATACTAACACATATCTATGGAATTGAGAAAGGTGGTAATGATAACCCTGTATGCGAGACAGCAAAAGAGACACAGATGTATAGAACAGTCTTTTGGACTCTGCGGGAGAGGGAGAGGGTGGGAAGATTTGGGAGAATGGCATTGAAACATGTATAATATCATATAAGAAATGAATCACCAGTCCAGGTTCAATGCAGGATACAGGATGCTTGGGGCTGGTGCACTGGGATGACCCAGAGGGATGGTACGGGGAGAGAGGTGGGAGGGGGGGTTCAGGATGGGGAACACATGTACTCCCGTGGCAGATTCATGTTGATATATGGCAAAATCAATACAATATTGTAAAGTAATTAGCCTCCAATTAAAATAAATAAATTTAAATTTAAAAATAAAAATTGCATAATAAGTAAAGTCTTAATTCAACAATAAGTATAAGATTAGCTTTTTCAGACAAATAAATGCTACAAAAGTTCACACTCACTGTTAAATGTTGAATTTTGCCTCCAAAATAGGTGTGTTGAAGTTCTAACACCAAGCACCTCACATCTTCTTTGGAAATAGGATCTTTACAGAGATAATCAAGTTAAAATGAGTTCATCAGGATGCGTTCTAGTCCTATATGATACATTTTATAAAAGGATGCAATTTGGACACAGAAACAGATGTATAGAAAATAAAAATGACAAGACACACAGGGAGTAAATGACCACGTGACTGGATTAATGCGCCTACAAGGAACGTCAAGGATTGCCTCTCCAAAAAAAAAAAAAAAAACACCTAGAAGCTAGAAGAAGCAAGAAAGAATTCTTGTCTAGAACTGTCAGAGCACACAGCCCTCCTGACATCCAGCCTCCAGAACCATGGGACTAAACTGTGTTTTAAGCCGCCTGATTTCCAGTAATTTGTTACAGAAATTCTTGAAAACTACTACACTGAAGTAGCTTCTAAGGGATTTTATCAGTTTTTCGTTCATTTATAAAACAGTTATTAAGTTATTACATTCCAGGCACTGCTATAAGTGCTACAGATACAGTCATGAATAAAATAGATAAAATCTATCTTCATAGATTAATACTCTAAAGAGGGGAGACAGACAATAAACAAGCAAATAACATCATATAACATGTGACACAATATTGGATGCTGTGGAGAAATCTAAAGCAGGACAAATATGACAGTATACTAAAACTCTGATGTTTTTCATAGGTGATCATAGAAGTCCTCTCCAATAACGTGACATTCGAGCAGAAGTTAGGGGGAAAAAAGGAGTTAGTGAGCCATATGGCTACCTGGGAAAAGAGCACTATGCACAGAGCAAGCAGCAAGCGCAGTCATAAAATGGAACATGTTTTGTATATTCAAAGAACAGCAATAAGACTAGAGCTACTGGAGAGAAATTAGAATGGGGAGTGCGGGAAAAGATGAGGTCCTAGAGATATCCAGGCCACATCACAAGGATCTTGAGGCCACACTAAGCATTTGGTTTTTATGCTGAGTGATAAGGAATATCTCCTAAAAAGAAGGAAAATAAATCTAAAAGGAAGATCTAAAGTACAATTTGGAATAATAAGCAGAGAAGTTAATAAACATGTGGGTGACGCAGGGTTCTGTTTTTTTTACCCCAATCCATTCTTCCCTTGTTCCATGGTTCTATAGTTTTAGCTGGACACCTGGGTACCCAGCTAGAAACTAAATTCCATAGTCCTCCTTATAACTAGGTATGTTGGGGGTTCTCAAGATCACTCCCAAGGTTTAGTGATTTACTAAGAAGACTCACAGAATTCAGCACATAGTTGTATTAAGATACAAAATGAAATCATCAGCAAAAGAAAAAGGTGCCTGAGGCAACGTCCAGAAGAAATGAAGTACCAGCTTCCAAAATCCCTCTCCCAGTAGAGGCTCACATGTGTACATGCTGTCATTTATAGGACACACTTATTTCCCAAGCAAGGAATTGTGACTGCCTATGTGAAATGTTGCCAACAGGAATTAGAGGCTCAGTGCTCACAGTTTTAAATTGGAGGCTGGTCATGTGGGCACCCCTAGTATAACACACACATAATTCTACACTCCAAAATAGAAAGCAGCTGTTGAAGATAAACAATATTACTTGTAGAAACAATTAAGGCACAATGAAACACTCTTATCTGTTGAAGAAAGGTAGGAACCATCTTGAAATCATCAGCCAGAATCAATGTTACAAGTGGGCTTTTCCAAAGATAGCAGTTGTCTTACATCATACACAAAAATTAATTCAAAATGCTTCGAGTATATGACCAGAAATCATACAACTCCTAGAAGGAAGCAGGCAATAAGTTCATTGACATCACTCTTGGCAATGTTTTCCTGGACCTGACTCCAAAGGCAATGGCAACAAAAGCAAAAATAAACCAGTGAAACAACATAAAACAAAAACATTTATGCACAGTGAAGAAACAACCAACAGAATAAAAAGGTGATCTACTGAATGAGGGAGATATTTTCAAACCGTTTTGCCAATAAGGGGTTAAAATTTATTTATATAAAGAACTTATACAACTCAATAACAATAACAAAAGAAAAAAAACGACTTTTAAAAATATGGACAGAGGATCTGAATAGACATCTTTCCAAAGAAGACATAAAGATGGCCAACAGGCATATGAAAAGATCTCAACATCATTAATCATAAGGGAAATTAAAATCAAAACCAAAGAGCTATCACTTCACACCTATCAGAATGGCTATTTTCAAAAGGACAAGAAATGCCAAGTGCTGGTAAACATGTGGAGAAAAGGGAACCCTCATGCACTATTGATGGAAATGTAAACTGGTACAGCCACTAAAGAAAACACTATGAAGATTCCAAAATGAATTAAATATAGAACTACCATCAGTTCAGTTCAGTTCAGTTGAATCGCTCAGTCGTGTCTGACTCTTTGCGATCCCATGAATCGGAGAAGACCCAGTAATTCTACTTCTGAGTGTTAATGTAAAGGAAAAAACCACTAATTCAAAAAGCAATATGCATCTTTAGGCTCATTGCAACATTATTTATAATAGCCAAGATATGGAAGCAATCTAAATATCCACTGATAGATAGGAAAGATGTGAGATTAGATAGAAAGATAATGGAATATTACTCAGATATTTTAAAAAATGAAATTTTGCCAGCTGAGACAATGTAGATGGATGTCAGGGGTATTAAGTGAAGTGAAATGCTCCAATCATCTAACATCAGTGTGATACCAGACCAAAAAATCACAAAAAAGAAAAATATAGGCCAACATCACTAATGAACATAGATATAATAATCATCAACAAGTATAAGCAAACTGAATTCAACATCATTAAAAGGATCATACATCATAATCAACTGAGATTCGTTTCAGAGAAAAAGAAGGTTCAATATTTACAGTCAAGGTTAAATAGCATATCAACAAATTGAAGAATAAACATAATTTGATCATTTCAATTGACACAGAAGCTTTGACAAAATTCAACATTCATTTATGATAAAAACTTATAACAACTAAGAAAGTTAGACATGAAGTATATCAATATAATAAAGGCCATATATGACAGGCCCACAATTGATATTACAATAAATGGTGAAAAGCTGAAAGTTTTTCTCTAAGATCAGGAACAAGACAAGGATACCCCCTCTTACTACTTTTATTCAACATAGTATTGGAAATCCTAGCCACAGCAATCAGACAGAGAAAGAAATAAAAGGAATCCAAATTGTAAAGGAAGAAGTAAAACTGCCATTGTTTGTGGATCCCATAATACAATAGAGAGACAATCCTAAAGATAACACCAAAAAATGCTAGAACTCATAAATGAATTCAGTAAAGTTGCAAGATACAAAATTAACATACAGAAATCTGTTGCACTTCTATACACTAACAATCAACTATCAGAAAGAGAAATTAAGAAACCATTTCCAGGAGGATTAGGGAAAGATGGCGGAGGAATAGGACGGGAAGACCACTTTCTCCCTCACAAATTCCTCAAAAGAACATTTCAACGCTGAGCAAACTCCACAAAACAACTTCTGTAGGCTGGCAGAGGACATCAGGCAACCAGAAAAGCAGACCATTGTCTTCAAAAACAGGTAGGAAAAAATATAAAAGACGAAAAAGGAGACAAAGGAGGTGGGGAGGCAGCTCCATCCCGGGAAGGGACTGTCCCGGGAAGGGAATTTTAAGAAGAGAGGTTTCCAAACACCAGGAAACACTCTCCCTGCCGAGTCTGTGGCGAGCCTTGGAAACACAGAGGGCAACATAACAGGAAGGAAAAATAGATAAATAATTAAAACCAACAGATTACAAGCCCAACAGTAACTCCCCCAGCGGAAAAGCAGCACAGACGCCTGCATCCGCCATTGGGAAGTGGGGGCAGGGCAGGGACGCGCAGGAGGCGCGGGCTGCAGTGCTTTGTAAGAATCGGGCAGGAACGCCCCACGCGCAACCAGAATGATCTAACTTGGGCTAGCAAACCAGACTGTGGGATAGCTACCACGTGAGAAGCTCGAACATAAGACACCGCCAGGACCGAGCACAGAACAAAGGACGGAACGGAAAAAGCCGGCTGCAGACCATCCCCCGCCGGGGACAGGCAGCCAGAGCCGTAAGGACTGGAAAGGGGCAATTGCAGACCCGGAGAGACTTTACGTACCTAACTGCAAGCAGGCTCCTTTGCTAAGACTTCTGGGGGTGCTGGACAGTCACAATCTGCCTCACGGGGTGCGCCAGCGGTCCACCCAGAAAGCTGAGCAGCAGCGGCAGAAAAGGTGACAAGCCGCGGCGATCGCGCTCGCCAAACTCCTGAGCTACTCGGACCTGGGAAGGGCACAAAGCGCAGTTCCAGCCGAATTTGTGCCTCTGAGGGCTGCCTGAGCGCCGAACCTGAGCGGCTTGGACCGGGGAAGTGCACGCAGCCTGGGGCCGGCCCCAGACGGTTCCCGGCTGAGCATCGTAGAGCCGGAGCGGTTTGTGCACCGCGAGAAAGGACAGGTCAAGCGGGGCAGAGATACTGTGTGCACACGACAGTGATATTTGTTTGCAGCATCCCCCCTCCCCACAGCGCGACTGAACTAGTGAGCCTAAAAAACCAGCAAACAGAAGAAGTTAAACAGAGGGAACCACCTTGGAAGTGATCCCACACGGCCCATAACACCAGAGAAGGGCCAGTTATATTTTTACTATTTTTAAAATCATTCCTTTTTTTTTTTTTTTTTTGCTTTTTTCTTTTTTTTTCCTAACTTTTTTTTAATTGTTAACTCTTCTATTTCTCCTCTAATTTTTATTTCTATAACCTATTATTACTATTTATAAAAAAAATACTTTTTTTTTTTTAAGGCAAACACCATATATAGTCTTGGGATGGTTGTTGGTGGTTTTTTTGGTTTGTTTGTTTGTGTGTTTGTTTGTTTTTTAATAATTCTTTTTTTTCTTCTTTCTTCCTTTTTCCTTCTGCTTTTCTTTAATATTGTATCTTTGAAAACCCAGCCTCTACTCCAGATTTTTAATCTTTGTTCTTAGGTTTTTGTTGTCAATTTTGTACATTTAAACACCCAAACTTCACTACCCAAGTTTACCTGAGAGTGAAATTACTGGCTTGACCACTCTCTCCTCCTCTGGACTCTCCTTTTTCTCCACCAGGTGGCCTCTGTCTCTTTTCTCCCCCATCTCTTCTCTATCCAACTCTGTGAATCTCTGTGTGTTCCAGACGGTGGGGAACACCTAAGGAACTGGTTACTGACAGGATTGTCTCTCTCCTACTCATTCCTCTCTCTTATCCTCCTGGTCACCTCTGTCTACTTCCTCCCTCTCCTCTTCCCCGTATAACTCTGTAAATACCTCTGAGCGGTCCAGACTATAGAGTGCACATAAGGAAGTGACTACTGCCTAGCTTGCTCTCTCCTCTTTTGATTTCACCGCATCTCATTCCAGTTACCTCTAACTACCCCGTCCATCTTCTCTTCTCCTTGTAACTCAGTGAACCTCTCTGAGTGTCCCTCAATGTGGAGAAACTTTTCATCTTTAACCTAGATGTTTTATCATCAGTGCTGTATAGATGGAGAAGTCTAGAGGCTACTGTAAAAGTAAAACTGAAAACCAGAAGCAGGAGGCTTAAATCCAAAGCCTGAAAACATTAGAGAACTCTTGAATTCAGGGAACATTAAGCAATAGGAGCTCATCAAATGCCTTCATACCTACACCGAAACCAAGCTCCACCCAAGGGCCAACAAATTCCAAAACAAGACATACCACGCAAATTCTCCAGCAACACAGGAACACTCCCCTGAGCTTCAATATACAGGCAGCTCAAAATTATTCCAAAACCTTTGATGTCTCATAACCCATTACGGGTCACTCCACTGCACTCCAGAGAGAAGAAACCCAGCTCCACCCACCAAAACTCCAACACAAGCCTCCCTAACCAGGAAACCTTGACAAGCCACTGATAGAACCCCACCCAAAGTGAGGAAGCTCCATAATAAAGAGAACTCCACAAATTACCAGAATATAAAAAGGCCACCCCAAACGCAGCAATATAACCAAGATGAAGAGACAGAGGAATACTCAGCAGGTAAAGGAACAGGAGAGATGCCCACCAAACCAAACAAAAGAGGAAGAAGTAGGGAACCTACCAGAGAAGGAATTCCGAATATTGATAGTGAAAATGATCCAAAATCTTGAAATCAAAATGGAATCACAGATAAATAGGCTAGAGACAAGGATTGAGAAGATGCAAGAAAGGTTTAACAAGGACCTAGAAGAAATTAAAAAGAGTCAAAATATAATGAATAATGCAATAAATGAGATCAGAAACACTCTGGAGGCAATGAATAGTAGAATAACAGAGGCAGAAGATAGGATTAGTGAAATAGAAGATAGAATGGTAGAAATAAATGAATCAGAGAGGAAACAAGAACAACGAATTAAAAGAAATGAGGACAATTTCAGAGACCTCCAGGACAATATGAAACGCTCCAACATTCGAATTATAGGAATCCCAGAAGAAGAAGACAGAAAGAAAGATCATGAGAAAATCCTTGAGGAGATAATAGTTGAAAACTTCCCTAAAATGGGGAAGGAAATAATCACCCAAGTCCAAGAAACACAGAGAGTTCCAAATAGGATAAACCCAAGGCGAAACACCCCAAGACACATATTAATCAAATTAACAAAGATCAAACACAAAGAACAAATATTAAAAGCAGCAAGGGAAAAACAACAAATAACACACAAGGGGATTCCCATAAGGATAACAGCTGATCTTTCAATAGAAACTCTTCAGGCCAGGAGGGAATGGCAAGACATACTTAAAGTGATGAAAGACAATAACCTACAGCCCAGATTACTGTACCCAGCAAGGATCTCATTCAAATACGAAGGAGAAGTCAAAAGCTTTACAGACAAGCAAAAGCTGAGAGAATTCAGCACCACCAAACCAGCTCTCCAACAAATTCTAAAGGATATCCTCTAGACAGGAAACACGAAAAGGGTGTATAAACCCGAACCCCAAACAATAAAGTAAATGGTAACGGGATCATACTTATCAATAATTACCTTAAACGTAAATGGGTTGAACGCCCCAACCAAAAGACAAAGACTGGCCGAATGGATACAAAAACAAGACCCCTCTATATGCTGCTTACAAGAGACCCACCTCAAAACAAGGGACACATACAGACTGAAAGTGAAGGGCTGGAAAAAGATATACCACGCAAATAGAGACCAAAAGAAAGCAGGAGTGGCAATACTCATATCCAATAAAATAGACTTTAAAACAAAGGCTGTGAAAAGAGACAAAGAAGGCCACTACATAATGATCAAAGGAACAATCCAAGAAGAAGATATAACAATTATAAATATATATGCACCCAATATAGGAGCACCGCAATATGTAAGACAATGCTAACAAGTATGAAAGGGGAAATCAACAATAACACAATAATAGTGGGAGACTTTAATACCCCACTCACACCTATGGACAGATCAACTAAACAGAAAATTAACAAAGAAACACAAACTTTAAATGATACATTAGATCAGTTAGACCTAATTGATATCTATAGGACATTTCACCCCAAAACAATGAATTTCACCTTTTTTTCAAGTGCTCATGGAACCTTCTCCAGGATAGATCACATCCTGGGCCATAAATCTAAACTTGATAAATTCAAAAAAATCGAAATCATTCCAAGCATCTTTTCTGACCATAATGCATTAAGATTAGATCTCAATTACAGGAGAAAAACCATTAAAAATTCCAACATATGGAGGTTGAACAACACACTTCTGAATAACCAACAAATCACAGAAGAAATCAAAAAAGAAATCAAAATATGCATAGAAACTAATGAAAATGAAAACACAACAACCCCAAACCTGTGGGACACTATAAAAGCAGTGCTAAGAGGAAAGTTCATAGCAATACAGGCATACCTCAAGAAACAAGAAAAAAGTCAAATAAACAACCTAACTCTACAACTAAAGCAACTAGAAAAGGAAGAATTGGAGAACCCCAGAGTTAGTAGAAGGAAAGAAATCTTAAAAATTAGGGCAGAAATAAATGCAAAAGAAACAAAAGAGACCATAGCAAAAATCAACAAAGCCAAAAGCTGGTTCTTTGAAAGGATAAATAAAATTGACAAACCATTAGCCAGACTCATCAAGAAGCAAAGAGAGAAAAATCAAATCAATAAAATTAGAAATGAAAATGGAGAGATCACAACAGACAACACAGAAATACAAAGGCTCATAAGAGACTACTATCAGCAGTTGTATGCCAATAAAATGGACAACGTGGAAGAAATGGACAAATTCTTAGAAAAGTACAATTTTCCAAAACTGAACAGGAAGAAATAGAAAATCTTAACAGACCCATCACAAGCATGGAAATTGAAACTGTAATCAGAAATCTTCCAGCAAACAAAAGCCCAGGTCCAGACGGCTTCACAGCTGAATTCTACCAAAAATTTCGAGAAGAGCTAACACCTATCCTCCTCAAACTCTTCCAGAAAATTGCAGAGGAAGGTAAACTTCCAAACTCATTCTATGAGGCCACCATCACCCTAATACCAAAACCTGACAAAGATGTCACAAAAAAAGAAAACTACAGGCCAATATCACTGATGAACATAGATGCAAAAATCCTCAACAAAATTCTAGCAATCAGAATCCAACAACACATTAAAAAGATCATACACCATGACCAAGTGGGCTTTATCCCAGGGATGCAAGGATTCTTCAATATCCACAAATCAATCAATGTAATTCACCACATTAATAAATTGAAAACTAAAAGCCATATGATTATCTCAATAGATGCAGAGAAGGCCTTTGACAAAATTCAACATCCATTTATGATAAAAACTCTCCAGAAAGCAGGAATAGAAGGAACATACCTCAATATAATAAAAGCTATATATGACAAACCCACAGCAAACGTTATCCTCAATGGTGAAAAACTGAAAGCATTTCCCCTAAAGTCAGGAACAAGACAAGGGTGTCCACTTTCACCGCTACTATTCAACATAGTTCTGGAAGTTTTGGCCACAGCAATCAGAGCAGAAAAAGAAATAAAAGGAATCCAAATTGGAAAAGAAGAAGTAAAACTCTCACTGTTTGCAGATGACATGATCCTCTACATGGAAAACCCTAAAGACTCCACCAGAAAATTACTAGAGCTAATCAATGAATATAGTAAAGTTGCAGGATATAAAATCAACACACAGAAATCCCTTGCATTCCTATAAACAAATAATGAGAAAGTAGAAAAAGAAATTAAGGAAACAATTCCATTCACCATTGCAACGAAAAGAATAAAATACTTAGGAATATATCTACCTAAAGAAACTAAAGACCTATATATAGAAAACTATAAAACACTGATGAAAGAAATCAAAGAGGACACTAATAGATGGAGAAATATACCATGTTCATGGATCAGAAGAATCAATATAGTGAAAATGAGTATACTACCCAAAGCAATTTACAAATTCAATGCAATCCCTATCAAGCTACCAGCCACATTTTTCAAAGAACTTGAACAAATAATTTCAAGATTTGTATGGAAATACAAAAAACCTCGAATAGCCAAAGCAATCTTAAGAAAGAAGAATGGAACTGGAGGAATCAACTTGCCTGACTTCAGGCTCTACTACAAAGCCACAGTCATCAAGACAGTATGGTACTGGCACAAAGACAGACATATAGATCAATGGAACAAAATAGAAAGCCCAGAGATAAATCCACACACATATGGACACCTTATCTTTGACAAAGGAGGCAAGAATATACAATGGAGTAAAGACAATCTTTTCACAAGTGGTGCTGGGAAAATGGTCAACCACTTGTAAAAGAATGAAAGTAGATCACTTGCTAACACCCCACACAAAAATAAACTCAAAATGGATTAAAGATCTAAATGTAAGATCAGAAACTATAAAACTCCTAGAGGAGAACATAGGCAAAACACTCTCCGACATAAATCACAGCAGGATCCTCTATGATCCACCTCCCAGAATTCTGGAAATAAAAGCAAAAATAAACAAATGGGATCTAATTAAAATTAAAAGCTTCTGTACAACAAAGGAAAATATAAGCAAGGTGAAAAGACAGCCTTCTGAATGGGAGAAAATAATAGCAAATGAAGCAACTGACAAACAACTAATCTCAAAAATATACAAGCAACTTCTGCAGCTCAATTCCAGAAAAATAAACGACCCAATCAAAAAATGGGCCAAAGAACTAAACAGACATTTCTCCAAAGAAGACATACGGATGGCCAACAAACACATGAAAAGATGCTCAACATCACTCATTATTAGAGAAATGCAAATCAAAACCACAATGAGGTACCACTTCACACCAGTCAGAATGGTCTGCGATCCAAAAATCTGCAAGCAATAAATGCTGGAGAGGGTGTGGAGAAAAGGGAACCCTCCTACACTGTTGGTGGGAATGCAAACTAGTACAGCCACTATGGAGAACAGTGTGGAGATTCCTCAAAAAATTGCAAATAGAACTACCTTATGACCCAGCAATCCCACTGCTGGGCATACACACCGAGGAAACCAGAATTGAAAGAGACACATGTACCCCAATGTTCATTGCAGCACTGTTTATAATAGCCAGGACATGGAAACAACCTAGATGTCCATCAGCAGATGAATGGATAAGAAGGCTGTGGTACATATACACAATGGAGTATTACTCAGCCGTTAAAAAGAATTCATTTGAATCAGTTCTGATGAGATGGATGAAACTGGAGCCAATTGTACAGAGTGAAGTAAGCCAGAAAGAAAAACACCAATACAGTATACTAACACACATATATGGAATTTAGGAAGATGGCAATGACGACCCTGTATGCAAGACAGGAAAAAGGACACAGATGTGTATAACGGACTTTTGGACTCAGAGGGAGAGGGAGAGGGTGGGATGATGTGGGAGAATGGCATTCTAACATGTATACTATCATGTAAGAATTGAATCGCCAGTCTATGTCTGACGCAGGGTGCAGCATGCTTGGGGCTGGTGCATGGGGATGACCCAGAGAGATGTTGTGGGGAGGGAGGTGGGAGGGGGGTTCATGTTTGGGAACGCATGGTAAGAATTAAAGATTTTATAAAATTTTAAAAAAATAAAATAAAAAACCTATGGGGGGTATCAATAAATGCAAAACAAACAAGAACAAAAAAAAAATAAAATACCACTGGCATTTTTCACAGAACTAGCACAAATAATCCTAAAATTTGTATCAAAACAGAAAAGAATAGCCAAAATAATTTTATTAACAAAATAAAATGATAGATATCATGCTCCCTGATTTCAAATTATACCACAAAGCTACAGTAATCAAAACAGTATGGTACTGGCACAAAAACAGACACATAGATCAATGAACAGAATAGAGGGCCCAGAAATGAACCTTTAGTTCAGTTCAGTTCAGTTCAGTT
Organism: Capra hircus; assembly: GCF_001704415.2. NCBI lineage: Eukaryota > Metazoa > Chordata > Mammalia > Artiodactyla > Bovidae > Capra > Capra hircus. The sequence continues at coordinate 31,501,159 of NC_030812.1, forward strand.
GCTCAGTCGTGTCTGACTCTTTGCAACCCCATGAATCGCAGCACGCCAGGCCTCCCTGTCCATCACCAACTCCCAGAGTTCACTCAGAGTCACATCCATCGAGTCAGTGATGCCATCCAGCCATCTCATCCTCTGTCGTCCCCTTCTCCTCCTGCCCCCAATCCCTCCCAGCATCAAAGTCTTCTCCAATGAGTCAACTCTTCGCATGAGGTGGCCAACGTACTAGAGTTTCAGCTTTAGCATCATTCCTTCCAAAGAAATCCCAGGGCTAATCTCCTTGAGAATGGACTGGTTGGATTTCCTTGCAGTCCAAGGGACTCTCAAGAGTCTTCTCCAACACCACAGTTCAAAAGCATCAATTCTTCGGTGCTCAGCCTTCTTCACAGTCCAAATCTCACATCCATACATGACCACTGGAAAAACCATAGCCTTGACTAGAAGGACCTTAGTCGGCAACGTAATGTCTCTGCTTTTGAATATGCTATGTAGGTTGCTCATAACTTTTCTTCCAAGGAGTAAGAGTCTTTTAATTTCATGGCTGCAATCACCATCTGCAGTGAACCTTTACTTATACAGGTAATTAATTTATGACAAAGAAGACAAGAATATACAATGGAGAAGGCAGTCTCGTCAATAAATCCTATTAGGAAACCTGGGCAGCCACATGTAAAAGAATCAAATTGGACTATTTTATTATAATATATACAAAAATAAATTCAAAATGGATTAAAGACTTCAGAGTAAGACTTGACACCATAAAACTCCTAGAATAAAACATAGGCTCTATGTTCTAAGATATAGTTCTTGGCAATGCAATTTTTTAATTAGTCTCCTCAGGCAAGGGAAACAAAAGCTAAAATAAATAAATGGGACACTACATCAAATTAAAAAGCTTTTTCACACCAAGGAAACTACCAACAAATGAAAAGGCTGCTTTTGAACAGGAGAAGATATTTGCAAATGATATCTGATGAGGGGTTAATATCCAAAATATGAAAAGAACTCTGCACTGAACATTCAAAAAAAAAAAACTCTGATTTTTTAAAAGGCGAAAGGACCTGAATATACATTTTCAAAAAAAAATACAGATGACTAAAAGGCACATAAAAATTCCCAATATCACTAATCATCAGGGAAAGGCAAATCAAAACCAAAATGAGATATCACACCTGTCAGAATGTCTATTTTCAAAAAGACAAGAAATAAGTGTTGGCAAGGTTGTGGAGAAAAGGAAACTCTTGTGTATTGTTGGTGGGAATGTAAATTGGTATAGCTACTCTGGAAAACTGTATGGAGATTCCTCAAAAAATGAAAAATTGAAATGCCATACAATATAGCAATTCCACTTCTAGGTATTTGTTGTGAGAAAATGAAAATACTAAATCAAAAATATATGCACCTATATGTTTATTACAGCATCATTTACAATAGTCAAAATATGGAAGCAAACTAAGTGCCCATCAATAGATGAATAAAGAAGATATATGTCACACACAATGGAATATTACTCATCAGTAAAATATGAAATCTTGTCATATGTAGCAACAGAAATGGACTTACAAGGTACATGTTAAATTAAAAAGTCAGACAGAGAATGATAAATATTACATGATTTCATTTATATGTAATGTCTAAAAACACAAAAAAATGAACAAACGTAACCAAACAGAAACAGAGTTCCTAGAGAAAAACTAGGTGGTTTCCAGATGATAGCGGGATAAGGGGGGATAGAAATAGATGAGGGAGATTAAGAGGTACAAACTTTCAAATAAATGAGTCATGGGTTATAAAATGTAGTGTGGGGAATATAGTCAATTATGTAATATCTTTTTATGGTGACAGATAACAACTAGACTTGTGCTCACCATTTAAAATGTATTGAAATATTGAATCACTATGTTGTGTAACAGGAACTGACATAGTGTTGTAGGTCAATTATACTTCAAAAACAAACTCATTAGAAAAGAGATGGTGGATTAAAGACCTAAACATAAGACCAGAAACTATAAAACTTTTAGAGGAAAACATAAGCAGAACACTCAGTGACATAAATCACAGCTATATCCTCTATGACTGACCTCCTAGATTAATGGAAATAAAAACAAAAATAAACAAGTGGTATACTTAATTAAACTTACACATTTAATTAATTAAACTTACACAGCAAAGGAAACTATAAACAAGGTGAAAGACAACCCTCAGAATGAGAGAAAATAATAGCAAACGAAACTGATAAAGGATTAATCTCCAAAATATATACACGGCTCATACTACTCAATATCAGAAAAACAAACAACTCAATCAAAAAGTGAACATAAAGCCTCAATAGACATTTACCCAAAGAAGACATACAGTTGGCTAATAAACATGAAAAGATTCTCAACATCACTCATTATTAGAGAAATCCAAATCAAAACTATGGTGAAGTATCACTTCACACTGGTCAGAATGGCCATCATCAAAAAATCCACAAACAAGAAATGCTGGAGAGGGTGTGGAGAAAAGGAAATCCTTTTGCACTGTTGGTGGGAATACAAATTGATGTGGCCACTGTGGAAGACAGTATGGCGATTCCTTTAAAAACTAGGAATAAAACTACCATATGACACAGCAATCCCATATATACCCTAGGGAAACCAAAATTGAAAATGACACATGTACCCCAATGTTCATTGCAGTACTATTTATAGTAGCTAGGACATGGACACAACCTAGATGTCCAAACAAGAGATGAATGGGTAAAGAAGGTGTGGCAATTATATACAATGCAATATTACTCAGCCATAAAAAGGAATGCATCTGAATCAGTTCCAATGAGGTGGATGAACCTAGAGCCTATTTTACAGAGTGAAGTAAGTTAGAGAAAAACTAAATATCATATATTAATGTGCATAAATACGGAATTTAGAAAGATGGTACTGATAAACCAATTTGCAGGGCAGCAATTGGAGAAGGCAATGGCACCCCACTCCAGTACTCTTGCCTGGAAAATCCCATGGACAGAGGAGCCTGGTAGGCTACAGTCCATGGGGTGGCGAAGAGTCTGACGCGACTAAGCGACTTCACTTTCACTTTTCACTTTCATGCATTGGAGAAGGAAATGGCAACCCACTCCAGTGTTCTCACCTGGAGAATCCTAGGGATGGGGGAGCCTGGTGGGCTGCCTTCTATGGGGTCGCACAGAGTCGGACACGACTGAAGTGACTTAGCAGCAGCAGCAGCCATGCAGATGCTTCCCTTGTAGCTCAGTCGGTAAAAAAGCTGCCTGCAATGCAGAAGACCTGGGTTTGATTCCTGGGTCAGGAAGATTCCCTGAAGGAGAAAATGGCAACCCACTCCAGTATTCTTGCCTGGAGAATCCCATGGACAGAGAAGCCTGGCAAGCTACAGTCCACGGGGTCACAAGAGTTGGACATGACTTAGCAACTAAACCACCACCAATGGAGATGCAGACATAGAGAACAGACTTATGGACACAGGCAAGGGGCTGGGAGGAAGGACAGGGTAGAATGAATGGAGACAGTAGCATGGAAATATATATGCCACCGTATGTAAAATATATAGCTAATGGGAATTTGCTGTATGACTTGGGGAATTCAAACCGAGGTTCTGTAACAACTTAGAGGGGAGGGAATAGGTGGGAAGGGGTGGGAGGTGGGAGGGAGGTTTGAGAGGGAGGGGACATATGTATACCTATGGCTGATTCATGTTGATGTATGGCAAAAACCAGCACAATATTGTAAATCAATCATCCTTCAATTAAAAACAAATTTTAATAAAGAGATGAGATTTGTACTACCTGAGGTGGAGGGTGAGAGAGGAGGAATTAGACAAAAGGGGGAATTAGACAAAGCGTGTCAAAAGGTAGAAACTTCCAGTTATAAGTGAGTACTAGGGATGTAATGTATAACATGATAAAAATAATTAATAATGCAGTACATTATAAATGAAAGTTATTAAGAAAGTAAATTCTAAGAGTTCTCATCACAAGGGAAATAGTTTTCTATTTTTTTAATGCTGTGTCTATATGAGATGATTATTTCATGGTACATGTAAGTTAAATTGTTATGTTGTATATCTTAAACTTATATAGTACTACATATCAATTAAGCTCAATAAAACTGAGAAAAGATAGATAGATATTTTAAATAAATTTTTAAAAGCCAGTTCTTTGAAAAACAACTTCTGGCAGATTGAAGAAAAAAAATATTGGGGATAAAGAGGGGTTACAACTGTAGGTATAGGAGATATTTTTTAACTATGGTGGAAATTTCTCTGCTGATTTGTGTTCTGAATCCAGTTAGATAAGATCTGGCAGTATGTGTAAACAGACTCAAGGATTATTAAATGGTGTGATCTGAAATGTTAGTGGTTTTTCTTTTTTTCTAAAAGTCAACCTCTAATATCTGGCACTGCTACACAGAAGAGTTTGCATAAGCCGTTTGACTTCCAAGAGTACTCCTCTTGTACTGCTGCTATCAATACTTTCTTTAAACCATTTATTTGTGCAATAAGTGTTTGGAATCCTCATAATGAAGATACTGCTAGCCTATTACTAGCATATCTATAATATTATCTGCCTTTTTTCTATTACAATTAGTACCAATTAAAGCTCTGGCTATAATAGTTTTCAGTTCTGGAGTTATAGAATGGAATCCTACACCACACATCCATTTGGAAATGATGGAGAAGATGAAGTCTTACTACCTTGTTCTTGTCATCAAAACTAGATGGTGGTGGTGGTGTTTAGTTGCTAAGTTATATCCAACTCTTTTAGAATAAACTAATGGTTAATAAAAAGCCTGTTGATGAGAGTGAAAAAGTTGGCTTAAAGCTCAACATTCAGAAAACGAAGATCTTGGCATCTGGTCCCAAAACTTCATGGGAAATAGATGGGGAAACAGTGGAAACAGTGTCAGACTTTATTTTGGGGGGCATTTCTTTGGGCTCTAAAATAACTGCAGATGGTGATTGAAACCATGAAATTTAAAGATGCTTATTCCTGGAAGGAAAGTTATGACCAACCTAGATAGCATATTGAAAAGCAGAGATATTACTTTGCTGACTAAGGTCCATCTAGTCAAGGCTATGGTTTTTCCAGTGGTCATATATGGATGTGAGAATTGGACTGTGAAGAAGGCTGAGCGCCAAAAAATTGATGCTTTTGAACTGTGGTGTTGGATAAGACTCCTGAGAGTCCCTTGGACTGCAAGGAGATCCAACCAGTCCATCCTAAAGGAAATCAGTCCTGGATGTTCATTGGAGGGACTGATGCTGAAACTGAAACTCCAATACTTTGGCCACTTCATGCAAAGAGTTGACTCATTGGAAAAGACCCTGATGCTGGGAGGGATTGAGGGCAGGGGGAGAAGGGGACAACGGAGGATGAGATGGCTGGATGGCATCACCGACCCGATGGACATGAGTTTGAGTGAACTCCGGGAGTTGGTGATGGACAGGGAGGCCTGGCGTTCTGCAGTTCATGGGGTCGCAAAGAGTTGGACACGACTGAGCGACTGAACTGAACTGAACTGAGTGGTTAGTAGAGGCAAGGAGGAGAAAAGTAAGCAAAAGGAAGTAAGAAATGCAAACTACCAGTTACGAATGAATAAGTTACAGGGATGTAATGTACAGAACAGGGAATAATAGTTGATATTTTACAGTAAATTTGTATAGATATTGAAGGAATCCATAAGGATATTAGATGACCATGTTGTATGCCTGAAACTAAAAAATATTGTCAACTGTACTTCAATTTTTGAAAATATAGATAAGCTAACCCATGCTAATAAAGCTGCAAGATACAATAGGAAATATAGTTAAAAGTGCCTGTAGTATGTGCTGTACTAAGTCGCTTCAGTTGTGTCCAACCTTTTGTGACCCCATGGACTGATAGCCCATCAGGCTCCTTTGTCCATGGGATTCCCTGGGCATGAATACTGGAGTGGGTTATCATGCCCTCCTCCAAGGGATCTTCTTGACCAGGAATCAAACCGGTGTCTCTTACATCTCCACATTGGCAGGTAGCTTCTTTACCACTAGCAACACTGGGGAAGCCCCCAAATCTGACCTAAGTGCTAACAAACCATGCCAGTAACATGTATTCCAGATTGGAATAGTTGACCAACTTTAAAGTATAGAGTAAAATAACTAACACAATATAATATGCTTAGGTTTTTAAAAGCAAATAATTGATTGCATAACACCTTGAAATTTGACAAGCTTGTCAAATAATAAGCTTGTTAAATTTCAGGAAGCATCTATACACCTCTGAAGAATAACAATATGACTAAATTCTCTTTACTGGATATCAAAATTTATAATAAAGCTAATGTGGCATTAGTGGCAAGATATACAAATAAGCCAATTGAACAGAATAAAGAAGTCAAAAATAAAGGTGTGTACCCTTGGGAAACTGATGGTACAGCTTGCACTGTAAGTCAAACATAAATTTCCCTAAATTTTCCAGGAAACTTTTAAAGTATTTTTTACATTTAAGCCTGTAATCCACATAGAAATTATTTTATGAATGTGTGATATAAGAAAAGATCCAATTTTATTTTTTTCCAAATGGATACCAATTGTTCCATTTACTGAAAAGCTCCTTCCTTTCCTACTGATTTGACATCTCCATCCTGTCAAATATTGTTTTCATCTCATAAACATAATTTTGAGAGAATAAAACATGTCACTGCACAATACATATTATTATTTCCTTTATGTAGGGTTAAAATATATACAAAACTAAACATACAGCTTAGGAATACATACATTTGAGATAAAATCATAAAAACAGAAGAAAAAAACAATAAACTCAAATTTTAGGATAATGGTTATGAGAGGGAGGAGTGTACAGGGATCTTTCAAAATGTTATCATGTTTTTACCCTTCAGTTGAATGTACACAGAGGTCCATTTATTGTCATTTTTACCACACATAGACAAAATATATAGCGTTTTTCATGTCTGATATACTTCATGAGAATTCAGAGTTCCAAGCTGGAGAGAGAATTTTTTAAAAACACAATGTAATCACTTAGTATACAGTGAAACTCAAAAACTTCAAAAATGAATAAGACTTTCTTAAAAGTTTCTAAAATATTTCTAGAGATAAAGGAAGAATTCCCTACTAAGCAAAAAGATCAGATTGACACTTAAATTAACAAAAGATACAGAGAGAGAGTGAAGAAAGACTTTAAAGCATTGAAGGAAAGAAATTTAAAGATTAAGAATATCTAAAATCTGCAAGCAATAAATGCTGGAGAGGGTGTGTAGAAAAGGGAACCCTCCTACACTGTTGGTGGGAATGCAAACTAGTACAGCCACTATGGAGAACAGTGTGGAGATTCCTCAAAAAATTGCAAATAGAACTACCTTATGACCCAGCAATCCCACTGCTGGGCATACACACCGAGGAAACCAGAATTGAAAGAGACACATGTACCCCAATGTTCATCACAGCACTGTTTATAATAGCCAGGACATGGAAACAACCTAGATGTCTATCAGCAGATGAATGGATAAGAAAGCTGTGGTACGTATACACAATGGAGTATTACTCAGCCATTAAAAAGAATTCATTTGAATCAGTTCTGATGAGATGGATGAAACTGGAGCCAATTATACAGAGTGAAGTAAGCCAGAAAGAAAAACACCAATACAGTATACTAACACATATATATGGAATTTAGGAAGATGGCAATGACGACCCTGTATGCAAGACAGGAAAAAGGACACAGATGTGTATAACGGACTTTTGGACTCAGAGGGAGAGGGAGAGAGTGGGATGATGTGGGAGAATGGCATTCTAACATGTATACTATCATGTAAGAATTGAATCGCCAGTCTATGTCTGACGCAGGGTGCAGCATGCTTGGGGCTGGTGCATGGGGATGACCCAGAGAGATGTTGTGGGGAGGGAGGTGGGAGGGGGGTTCATGTTTGGGAACGCAGGTAAGAAGTAAAGATTTTAAAATTAAAAAAAATAATAATTAAAAAAAAAAAAAAGATTAAGAATATCTGCCCAGTGATGCTTTCTCTTTTTAGATAGAAAGCCCTGGAAAATTTACCCAATATCCACCTTCTTTGAAAACAGTTTTTGGTAAAGTATGCTAATAAGAAGAGAATAAAACAAGCAGGATTCTATATTTCTTGCTGAGGATTGTATCACCCAGAGTATGTCATCCTTCTCAGGGTGCCCTGAGGCCTGAGTACTTTCTGCCATGGCCTGTGGCGGATAATCTGTCTACTGTCACTCTTGTTCTATTCCTCAGTCAAGAACAATGGAGGCAAGAATAAGCAACGGGGAAAAGACAGTCTCTTCAATAGGTGGTTGGAGAAAAAGTCAGATACATGTAAAAGAATGGAATTAGAATATATTCTCATGCCAGAAACAAAAGGAAACTGAGACTGTATCAAAGGCCTAAATGTAAGATTGGAAACCATAAGAACAAAACCTTGGGCAGAATACTCTTTGACATAAAACACAGCAGTTATTTTTTGGATCTGCCTCCTAAGGCAAAAGAAACAAAACAAAAGTAAACAAATGGGACCTAATTAAAAGCTTTTGCAAAGCAAAGGAAACCATCAACAAAACAAAAAACCTACTGAATGGGAGAATATATTTCAAAATAATATGGCCAATAAAGGGTTAATATCCAAAATACATAAATAGTTCAGACAACTCTATATCAAAAACAAAAGTTTAAAATATCAGCAGAAGACCTGAATAGATGTTTTCCAAAGATGATGTACGGATGGGCAACAAGCACTTGAAAAAATGCTCAACATTGCTAATCATCAAAGAAATGCAAATCAAAACTACAATAAGATATCCCCTCATATCTATCAGAAAAACTATCATCAAAAAGGCCACAACTAGTGCTTCCCCAGTGGTCCACTGCTTAAGAATCCACCTTGCAATGCAGGGGACACTGGTTTGACCACTGGTTGCGGAGGATCCCACATACTGCAGAGCAACTAAGCCTGTGAGCCACAACTACTGACCCCATATGCCTAGAGCCTGTGCTTGGCAACAAGAGAAGCCACCACAATGAAAAGCCCATGCACCACAACTAGAGAGGAGCTTCCACTCACAGCAGCTAGAGAAAGCCTGTGTGCAGCAACAAAGACCCAGCAAAGCCAAAAATAAAAACAAATAAATTATTTTTTTAAAAAAAAACAAATTTTGGTGAGGAAGTGGAATAAGGGAACCCTTTATACTGTTGGTGGGAGTGTAAATTTGTATAACCACGGTGAAAAACAGAATGGATTTTCCTCAAAAAACTAAAAATAGAATTACCATATGATCCAGCAATTCCACTCCTGGTTATATATTGAAAGAAAATAAAATACTAATTTCAAAAGATACATGCACCCCAATGTTCACAGCAGCATTATTTACAATAGCAAGATACAGAAGCAACCAACAGATGAATGGATAAAGATGTGGCATGTATGTGTGTGTGAGTGTGTGTGTGTGTGTATACACATATACACACACACACATATATATATATATATATATACACAATGGAGTACTATGCAGCCATAAAAATGAAATTTTGCCATTTGGAACAATTTGGATGGACCTGGAGAGTATTATGTTTAGTGAAATAAATTGATGTGTGGCAGAACCAATACAATATTGTAAAGTAATTAGCCTCCAATTGAAATAAATAAATTTAAATTTTTTTAAAAAGACAAATACATGTGTTAGCTCTTTGTGGAATCTAAAAAACTAAATGAATCAGTATAACAAAACAGGTTCACAGATACAGAGAAGAAACTAGTAGTTACTTGGGCGAGAAGGAAAGGGAGATGGGCAAGATAGGGATAGGAGATTAAGGACTACAAACTACTAAGTATAAAATTAATAGGGTACAAGGATAGACTGTTACAGCAAAGGAATATAGCCAATATTTTACAATAACTAGGTGGAGTATAATCTACAAAAATTCAGGATAGGGAACACGTGTATACCTGTGGTGGATTCATGTTGATGTATGGCAAAACCAATACAATATTGTAAAGTAATTAACCTCCAATTAAAATACATAAATTTATTTTTTAAAAATTGAATCATTGTGTTGTATATCTGAAACTGATAAAATACTATAAATCAACTATACCTAAATTTAAAAATACAAACAAACTCAACTATTTGCATTTATATAGACTGAGAAGTGAAAGTGGTGAAAGCAGGTTTTGACCTCCTTGCTGACCATTAATTCGTTTCCCAACATGGTTTTGTATCACTGTTCAAATTACTTGCTAACCCCTCCTGAGGAAGAGTCATAATTTCTCCACAGCCCATGCACCTCAGGTTTTATCCATGCCTCCTGGTGGGAGGATGATACACCTCTGCCCTACTGAAGTCAATTGTGGCTATATGACTTGCTTGTCCAAAGTCCCCTATGGTTTCTGAGCAGAAGCTTCAAGAACCAGCTCACAGTTCATCATTGTACTCTTTTCTAACAGCCCGACAATAGCCATACCCCAGTTTAAAGGCTGCTCCAAAAGTCTAGGTCCTGAAGAAAATTCTGTGTAGTAAAAATGTCACAGCTATCCTAACAGACACATAGGATGAGAAGTGAATCTTTTCTATTGTTACGCTGGTGAAATTTGGGGTGCTTTTCACAGGATAACTTAGCCTAAGCTGACTGATACATTCAACTTCAGTTCAGTTCAGTTTAGTCGCTCAGTCGTGTCTGACTCTTTGCAGCCCCATGAACCGCAGCACAGCAGGCCTCCCTGTCCATCACCAACTCCCAGAGTTTACCCAAATTCACGTCCATTGAGTCAGTGATGCCATCCAACCATCTCATCCTCCATCGTCCCCCTTTCCTCCTGCCCTCAATCTTTCCCAGCAACAGGGTCTTTTCCAATGAGTCAACTCTTCGCATGAGGTGGCCAAAATATTGGAGTTTCAGCTTCAACATTAGTCCTTCCAGTGAACACACAGGACTTTAGGATGGATTGGTTGGATTTCCTTGCAGTCCAAGGGACTCTCAAGAGTCTTCTCCAACACCACAGTTCAAAAGCATCAATTCTTCAGCGCTCAGCTTTCTTCATAGTCCAACTATCACATCCATAATGACTTCTGAAAAAATCATAGCCTTGACTAGACAGACCTTTGTTGGCAAAGTATGTCTCTGCTTTTTAATATGCTATCTAAGTTGGTCATAACTTTCCTTCAAGGAGTAAACATCTTTTAATTTCATGGCTGCAATCACTATCTGCAATGATTTTGGAGTCCAGAAAAATAAAGTCAGCCACTGTTCCCACTGTTTCCCCATCTATTTGCCATGAAGTGATGGGACCGGATGCCATGATCTTTCTGAATGTTGAGCTTTAAGCCAACTTTTTCACTCTCCTCTTTCACTTTCATCAAGAGGCTTTTTAGTTCCTCTTCACTTTCTGCCATAAGGGTGGTGTCATCTGCATATCTGAGGTTATTGATATTTCTCCCAGCAATCTTGATTCCAGCTTGTGCTTCTTCCAGCCCAGCATTTCTCATGATGTACTCTGTATACAAGTTAAATAAGCAGGGTGACAATATGCAGCCATGATGGACTCCTTTTCCTATTTGGAACCAGTCTATTGTTCCATGTCCAGTTCTAACTGTTGCTTCCTGACCTGCATACAGATTTCTCAAGAGGCAGGTTAGGTGGTCTGGTATTCCCATCTCTTTCAGAATTTTCCAGTTTCTTGTGATCCATACAGTCAAAGGCTTTGGCATAGTCAATTAAGCAGAAATAGATGTTTTTCTGGAACTCTCTTGCTTTTTCCATGATCCAGCGGATGTTGGCCATTTGATCTCTGGTTCCTCTGCCTTTTCTATAACCAGCTTGAATATCTGGAAGTTCACAATTCACATATTGCTGAAGCCTGGCTTGGAGAATTTTGAGCATTACTTTACTAACGTGTGAGATGAGTGCAATTGTGCAGTAGTTTGAGCACTCTTTGGCATTGCCTTTCTTTGGGATTGGAATGAAAACTGACCTTTTCCAGTTCTGTGGCCACTGCTGAGTTTTCCAAATTTGCTGACATATTGAGTTCAGCACTTTCACACCATCCTCTTTTAGGATTTGAAATAGCTCAACTGGAATTCCATCACTTCCACTAGCTTTGTTCATAGTGATGCTTCCTAAGGCCCACCTGACAGAATGTGGTCCACTGGAGAAGGGAATGGCAAACCACTTCAGTATTCTTGCCTTGAGAACCCCATGAACAGTATGAAAAAGCAAAAATATAGAACACTGAAAGATGAACTCCCCAGATCAATAATTGTGCTGTTTGTCTCTGTATGTTTATTCTTTAATTCTTCTAAGTCTTTGTTAATTGATTCTTGCATTTTCTCCATTTTGTTTTCAAGCTTTTTGATCTTTACATCATTATTCTGAATTCTTTTTCAGATAGTTTGCCTATTTCCTCTTCATTTATTTGGACTTCTGTGTTTCTAGCTTGTTCCTTCATTTGTGTAGTATATCTCTGCCTTTTCTTTTCTTTTTTTTTTTTTTTTTTTAACTTTTTGTGTTTTAGGTCTCCTTTTCCCAGGCTTCAGGGTTGAATTCTTTCTTCCTTTTGGTTTCTGCCCTCCTAAGTTTGCTCCAGGGGGTTGTGTAAGCTTCCTATAGGGTGAGATTTATGCTGAATTTTTGTTTGTTTGTTTGTTTTTCCTTGGATGGGCAAGGCTGAGTGAGGTGGTAATCCTGTCTGCTGATGATTGGGTTTGTATTTTTTGTTTGTTTGTTGTTTAGATGAGGCATCCTGCACAGGGTGCTACTGGTGGTTGGGTGATGCCAGGTCTTATATTCAAATGGTTTTCTTTGTGTGAATTCTCACTAATTGATACTCCCTAGGGTTGGTTCTCTCGTAGTCTGGGGCCTTGGAGTCAGTGCTCCCACTCCAAAGGCTCAAGGCTTGATCTCTGATCAGGAACAAAGATTCCACAAGTGGCATTAAGTGGGATTAAAACAAATATCCAGAAGGCATTGTTAAGGCATTGAAAGTAAAGTCGCTCAGTCGTGTCCAACTCTTTGTGACCCCATGGACTGTAGCTTACAGGCTTCTCTGTCCATGGGATTTTCTAGGCAAGAATAGTGGAGTGGGTTGCCATTTCCTTCTCCAGGAGATCTTCCTGACCCAGGGACTGAACCCGGGTCTCCTGCACTATAGACAGATGCTTTACCATCTGAGCCACCAGGGAACTCCTCAATTAAGGCACTAAGTGAGATTAAAACAAATATCCAAAAACAAGAAACCAAAGATGAATCCCAGATAAATTGCAGCTACAAAACAGCAAATAATAATTAAAATAATGGAATATACACATATACATATGTGTATGTATGAGCAAAGTCAAAAGAGTCCAAAAAATTAAGTAGATTGACCTAGTGAACAAAGGAGATGAAAAATTATATTTACCAGTTAAGAACAAAAGTAACTGAAGCATAAACTGGAAAACAAAACTAAAGTAAGATGCCAAGTGGGGAATAAATCAATGAAAACAAAACTAACAGTTTTGTTGAGAGGAAAGAATATAAAAAAAGAATAGATATGCAAAGTTAAACAGAAGTAGATGAAGAAGATTTACATATGTTAAAGATTAACTGCAAGGGGAAAATAACAGTAGGAAAGGCAAACAAAGGAATAAATATAGAAAAAATATAATAGGTTTTAAAAAGTTAAAATTATTAAAAAAAGAAATAAAAAAGGAAAACTCTACAGAACTGCAAAAGCCCAATGTAGAGGCAGAGGTTTATAACAACAATAAAAATGTGACAATATACACAAACACATATACACTTATAAGCTAAATTAAAATAGTCCAACAAAAATAAAGTGCAATAGATTGACCTGGCAAACAAAGGAAACCAAAAATTATATCTACCAGAACAAAACTAACTGAAACACAAACTGGAAAATAAAACTAAAGCAAGGTGCCAACTAGGGAAGAAAGCAATGGAAATAAAACTAACAAATATGTTAAAAGGAAAGGAAAGAAAGAAAAAAAAGAAAATATAGATATGCAAAGTAAAATAGAGGTAGATAAAGAAGATTTATATACATTAAAGATTAACTGCAAGGGGGAAAGAACAGTAGGAAAAGCAAAGGAATAAATGTAGAAAAACTAATAATAGGTTTAAACATTAAAATTTTAAAAAGAGAAAAGAAATAAAAAGGAAAAATCCACAGAACTGCAAAAGCCTAACATAGAGGCAGAGGTTTATAACAACAATAAAAAATGTGACCAAGAGGGAAAAAAAAGCTCAAAAGCTTAATTGGATTTCATAATGCCAATAAAATTGACAACTACAACAGAGGAGGAGAAAAAGGGATAAGAAAAAGAAAAAAATTCAACTACAGAACAAGTCAAAACATAAGAATAATAAATGTTTTTCTTTAGTCACTGCTGTCACAGTCCTTTCCCTCTCTGGGAATCACACACCACCTCACCTCCCTAGGATGCCTTCCAACACTGTGCTGATCTCTGGACCTGCTGTAGGGGCAGCTCAGATTCTAATCTGGTCCTTCTCCTGTGTGTTCTTGCTTCTAATGTCCACAGCTATCAGAACTAGTACATTTTCTTTTGTGGGAGGTCTCAATGTCCAAATTATATATATTTCATAGACACAGAACCTCCCTAGGTGATTGTGTGGATTTAAGCTGCAGCTTGTACAGCTGGTGGGAAGGTTTTGGGTCTTCTTCCTCAGCCACACTGCTCCTGGGCTTCAATTGTGGTTTAATTTCCACCTCTGCATGTGGGTCATCCCCTGGGCTTTGCTTCTGAAGCTCTCCTGGAGGACTTGGGTCTGCCCCTGCGAGGGCCAGATGTGGAGGTGGTGCAGCTGCTTGGGTCACAGGGGTTCTGGCAGCTCCAGGTACTCAGAGGAGTTGGCAGCTAGGGCAGCAGGAAATACAGTGCTCTAGAAGGATATGGCAACAAGTGATGGCCAATACACTCCAGTATTTTTGCCTGGAGAGCCCCTCTCCCTGACAGAGAAACCTGGCAGGCCACAGTCTACAGGGTAAGAAAGAGTCGGACACTACCAAAGCGACCCTGCATGCATAGACACAAGACTTTTTTGCCTGTGGCAGCTCTGCCCCAGTGAGAGTTGAGTGTGAAGGTGGTCCAGCTGCTTCGTTTATGGGGACATGGACTGCCTCTGCCACAGGAGTTATGGCCCCAACAGAGTCTTTCTTTGAGCCTCTTGTAGCTGGCAATCAGAAGGCCTCGTTGGCCAGTTTCTCTGTAGCTCTGCCCATCCAGGCACTTAGAGGGCTCCCTTGTCTGGGGTCCTTCTCTGTTGTTCATCACGTCAGGCACATAGAGGGGCTCCCCCTGGCTGGGGTCCTACTCTGTAGTTCGGGGCATCAGTCACTTAAAGGAGCACCCTGGGTGAGGTCCTGCTCTGTAGTTCAGGCTGGCATTTGATGGCCAGCCTCTCTATTGTTCAGCTGTCAATGCTGGCATGTGGGGAGAGAGAGGCTATGGTGATGGCTCCACCTTCTATGTGTAAATCAGCAGTATCGCCTTGCTTCCACGCCTGACAGTCTCCTCCCTCACATCCCTTTGATCCGTCTCTCCATAGTCAACAGCATCCCTCTCCCTGGGATTGCTCCACAATCCCTAAACTCCAGCTCCCAGCCACTGCGCCTTCCAGGAGACCTGCGTCGCTGTCCAGAGTATGTATGGCTGCAGCATGGACTATCTGATTCTCATCCCATTTAGGCTGCCACAGATCAGCTGTTTCACTCGAAGCCTTAAATGTTCCTCCTCTGACTCAGACAATTGCCCCAGTGAAGGAATCGGATCCCTGCTTCAGTTCCCCAACTGGTGGAGGGCAGGTCCAGTCCTACTAACACTCCTGTTTTTCCCCGTAGTCCCTTCATCCTACCAAGTTTTGCATGGTTCTATATATTCTTTCCCCCTGGTCAGGTACTCCTGTCTGCTATCAGCTGGTGCTCTGCATGCACTTCTGTGTCTGAAGGTGTACTCCTGATGTAGCGTGGAGAGAAACATACTCCACATCCACCTACTCCTCCGCCATCTTGTTCTCTCCAAATGTGTTCTTCTTTATACTTGAGTAACATTCTATTGTGTATATGTACCAATCTTCTTTATCCATTCATTTGTCAATGGACATCTAAGTTGCTTCCATGTCCCAGCTATTGAACAAAGCTGCAAAGTGCTGCAAAGAACATTGGGGTGCGTGCATTCTTTTCAATTCAATGATGGTTTCCTCACAATTGGTATATGCCTATAACTGGTATATGCCCAGTAGTGGGATTGCTGGGTTGTATGATGGTTTTATTCCTAGTTTTTTAAGGAATCTCCACACTTCCTTCATAGTAGCTGTATCAACTTGCATTCCCGTGGAGAGTGAAGACGGTTTCATTTTCTCTACACCCTCTCCAACATTTATTGTTTGTAGACTTTTTAATTAGAGTCATTCTGACTGGTGTGAGATGATACTTCATTACAGTTTTGATTTGCATTTCTCTAATAATAAGTGACGTTGAGCATGTTTTCATGTTTGTTAGCCATCTGTATGTCTTCTTTGGAGAAATGTCTGTTTAGGTTTTTTCCCCACTTTTTGATTGGGTTGTTTGCTTTTCTTGTACTGAGCCACATGAGCTGCTAATATATTTTGGAAACTAATCCTTTGTCTATAATTTCATTTGCTATTATTTTCTCCCATTCTGAGAATTGTATTTTTCACCTTGTTTATAGTTTCCTTCATTGTGCAAAAGTTTCTAAGTTTAATTAGGTCCCATTTGTTTATTTCTGTTTTTATTCCCATTACTCTAGGTCAGTCATAGAGGATCTTGCTGTGATTTACGTCAAAGAGTGTTCTACCTATGTTTTCCTCTGAGAGTTTTACAGTTTCTGGTCTTTAATCCATTTTGAGTTTATTTTTGTGTATGGTGGTAGGAAGTGTTCTAATTTCCTTATCTTACGTGTAGCTGAACAACTTTCCCAGCACCACTTACTGAAGAAACTGTCTTCTCTCCACTGTATATTTTTGCCTCATTTGTCAGAGAGAAGGTGCCCATAGATGCGTAGATTTATCTCTGGGCTTTCTATCTTGTTCCATTGGTCTATATTTCTGTTTTTGTTATCACTATGTTTTTAAAAATGCAAAACATATGAGCAATAACCAGTACTAAAGCCTAACAGAGGAAGAGATACAGAAAAATTAAAATAAGCATAGAAACATTTCCTCCGTGAAGTAAGAGACAAGAGCTTAAGCTGATTGCTAGAGAAACAAGGGTTTAGAATGGAGCAAATGGCTTCATAAGAGTAATACACTTTCAAATTGTATAGACCTGGGCATATGTGTTTGTGTGCATGCACACACTCATGCTCAAAATCCAAAAGAGCTGTCGGAGACAAGATGAATCCTTTATAGAACTTCTGGATCCTCTGCTTCTTAATTAGTAGAGCAATTTGTGGCCAGGACCTTTCTAAACTTCTGTGCCCTCAACCAGATACTCTTGGAAGCAGCCATGTCAGTAACCACTCAGTCCCAGGACCAGTGGCCCTTCTGTCTCTAGCTAATGCTACCTCTCCCATGGGCAGTGGACAATTTCTGACTCTGGAGCATCTTCTCACCATTCCTCCCCAGGGCCCACCTGGCACAAGATCCCAGGACTCTGATGAAAGAGGAAATACAAGTCACACAAACTATCCAGGAGTTCTCCCTGGGACTAAGGGAGTACAAGGAGAAAACAAGAGAAAAACCTAAGTCTTAAGAGAGCCTTCTCCAAAGAGACCCACACCTGAACACTTTGGCTCTTAACCACTGCCTGTCTCTATCTGTCTCTGGCCATATTATTGGCTGGGAAACAAAGTCCACCTTTCCTGGGACCTGACTGAAGCCTCTCATCTCAAACTTCTGGAGTCAAGTCTCCTTCCAGCAACAGTGTCTTGTGGCAAGAAGCCTGGCTGGAAATTTGAAAGACGCAGCAAACCCTGAGCAGTTGTGCTTAGTAAGGCAGGTGAGAGACTTGAAGGTGCATAGTTATTTGTAACTGGTGAGAGCTGTACAGCTATCTGGTCCAAGCCCCTCCTGTTTCCATAGAAGGAAATCAGATCCAGATTAGGGAAGTATCTTTCTCAAAGTCAGACACTGCTACCTTCATTCAGGTAATGGCTGAGCTGGAAGATTGAGCCTTCCGCCCTTTGTCCATTTGGAGTCTTCCTGTTTGTTCCTTTATGTATCAAGTTCTGGGACCCCTCCCTCCCCTGGAATTTAGGCCTTTATTTTAAATGGGAATGTTTTTACTGGCTGAAAAGCCAGATGAAGAGTAAGGAGGAGATTTCCTGGAGAACTGAAAATGAGAAGGGTGGAGAATATAGTGAGAAAGACAACATTATTCTGGCCAAGGAATCCCTAGGTTGCAGAGTTTTCGAAAGTTTGTACTAATGGGATGCTTTGCTTTGATGAAATCCTACCACCAAAATCCTGCCATCAAGTATGATTAAATAGATGAATGGAGAGATGGGGCAATTGAGGTGGATGTGAGAACCCCAAACACCCTGTAACTCCTCAGTCTCTTGAAACTTAGGGTGTCTCCCTAAAGCACTATGACAAACTGTTTTCACACTTTGATAACAGTGCCCTGAAGTATTCTAAGATCCTGGGCCTGGAATATTTTAAAATGGCCCTGGGTTCAGTCCCACGTACCCAAGTAGGACTTGGGACATGTACTGAGTAGTATCAAACTACTGAGATGCCCAGGGGTAATGGGGAAGAAACCACAAAACAATGTGCACTTTAGAGGTTCAGCTTCCTTTGCCCAGGAGCTTTCTCTCACTGCAATTCAGTATTTCTCTCTGAAGAAAACAGAGCTAAGCTGAGAGTTTCCTGAAAGTCTCCAAATCTTTTCTTTATAGATATTAAAAAAAAGAAATGTTCAATGGAAAAATAATTTTACATTAGAGAAACTGTTCAAAAGAAATGAATGCCCATAAGCCTACTAATCAATAGAGAAATCACTTCTATTTTTCAATATTCTGTGTCAATCTTTGTTCACACACACATTTGATGTTTTTGTGCAGCGTGTCATGGGCTAGACAGTTTGCAAAACATATGTTTCATTTGCCCAATTTCATAAATGAAAAAGGGAAGGTTTCAAGAAACTGAGTAATTTTTTTCAGATGATACCATTAGAATATTTAAGCCAAGACTCAAACTAAGGTTAGTACTCTAAAACTAGCACTCTTTTCACTTAATAGCTGCTGTCACAGAAGTGTAGGGAGCACTATATCAGAGCCAAGGAATACCTGGACATAATTTAGGTGAACTCCCTACTAATTAAGTTGTTCATGACCCCAAAACCACACAAACCTCATATTAACAATCAGTTTAAAACCAGTAAGTGTGGTACATGAGGATGCATGCAAGACTAATTGAAATATCTGGGCTAATCCCAACCTTGACTTCACTTCACTATGAGGCCTTAGGCATTGCATTCACCTCATCTATAAAATGAAGGGGTTAAAAGCCATTATGACAACATCCTAGCATACTGTGAGTCTATGATCTCACTATTCTAGAAGGAATCACTTTCCCGTGGGCCTCTCAGCCCTTAACCAGGGAGGGTCTTCTGGGCTCTGCCCCTTGTTTTGAATCCAGAACCTGAGTTTCCTATGCATGGTCCATTGTTATTATTAAATGCACATGAGTTATTATTACTATTATTACTAAGAGTGACAAAGTAGGGTGAAGGATTAAAGATCATGACAAGATATGCTAGCAATTAGAAAACAAGGTCAAGTGAGAATATAGTATCTGAGAAGACACTCCCTTATCCTGAGTTTCCCATTTTGGTCTATAGGTAAGATGGTATACAACTAAAGTGGCCTAGCACACAGCACAGAAGGAGATATCCCCTCTTTGAGCAGAAGTCTCTTGTTCATGGAAAATGACTCAGATTAATGTCTCACAAATGTAGAACCACTCGTTTCTTGTGAGGGACAGAATCTCTAAGCAACCATGAAAAATATCAGTATTATTACTGAGTTTGTCCTTCTGGGATTGCCCAGTGACCCCCAGATCCAGACAGTGCTCTTTGTGCTGTTCCTGGGGATTTACCTGCTGACATTAGTGGGGAACACAGTGATGATCCTGATCATCAAGGCTGATGCTCGGCTCCACACACCCATGTATTTCTTCCTCGGACACCTGTCTTTCCTGGATCTCAGCTTCTCCTCAAGTCACTGTGCCCAAAATGCTACGGAACTTCTTGTCTCAGAAGAAAAGCATCTCAGTGTGGGGCTGCATCACTCAGAGTTTCTTTTTCACTCTCTCAGGGGGGACAGAAGCCTGTCTTCTCTCCGCCATGGCCTACGACCGCTATGCTGCTATATGCCACCCTCCGCTCTACACTGTGGTCATAAACAGACCTCTCTGCACTGGGATTGTGAGCATAGCTTGGGCAGTGGGATTTTCTATTTCTTTAATGAATAGCCTCTTTGTTCACAAGTTACATTTCTGTGCTTCCAACATCATCCGCCACTTCAGTTGTGAGCTACCTCCACTCTTCCCTCTGTCTTGTACTGACCCCCCTGCCAACAAGATTCTTCTAGCTGTGTCATGTACATCTTTAGGGCTGCTGACACTTCCCCCAATCCTCTTTTCTTACTCAAGAATCATTTCTGCCATACTGAGTATCTGCTCCTCTGAGGGCCAAGGCAAGGCCTTCTCCACCTGTTCCTCCCACCTCACTGTGGTGCTCCTGTTCTATGGGACAGTTCTGTTCAGGTACATCAGCCCCGACTCAGGCTCAGTGTTGGAGCGAGTGGTCTCCATTCAGTACAGTGTGATCACTTCCTTGCTGAACCCCCTTATCTACAGCCTCAAGAACCAGGAGGTAAAAAGCTCTACAGCGACTGCTGAGGCAACAGAAGTGTGCCAGCAGGTAAGAGAAAGCTGTGTGTTTCTGCTCAGGAAAGAGAAAATGTATCTCTAAAGGAGAAAGATGCTTATAGGCACAAAGCATTTGGGGAAATTGAATTTCAATTATATTTAACGATTTGTTTAGATTTTGAAGTAAATAAGCTGCCCCCAAAAAAGAGAGGAGGGGGCTGGGGGGAAAAGAGCTTGATGTACAGGTTCCTATCCAGGAGCCCTTTGCAAGATAATCAGAGAGAGACCTTCATAGCTCTCTCATAGCTTCCCTCATGTGAGGAGCTTCCCTCACAGCTCAATTGGTAAAGAATCCATCTGCAATGCAGGAGACCCTGGTTCAGTTCCTGGGTCAATCTGCTAGAGAAGGGATAGGTTACCAACTCCAGTATTCTTGGGCTTCCCTTGTGGCTCAGCTGGTAAAGAATCTGCCTGCAATGAGGGAGACCTGGGTTTGATCCCTTGGCTGGGAAGATCCCCTGGAGAAGGGAAAGGCTACCCAATCAAGTATTCTGGCCTGGAGAATTCCATGAACTGTATAGTCCATGGGGTCATAAAGAGTCGGACACAACTGAGCAACCTTCACTTCACACACATGTTCACAGAGAGACCTTGGCTCTGTGTGAGGAAATAACAGGACTTGCTGACATACATAAAGTATATTGAAGCAGAACAGGGTCTGGCCAAAATGTCAACTTTTTATTGGCACTTTCACAAAGGCACACAATAAAGAAAGGAGCCTACAACAAAGAAGAAATCAGGTATAAATTATACTCCAGAATGAAAACAGTCAGAGCCATCCATTCATAAGACCTGGTGGTATTCTCTGGCATCAAAAGGCTAGTGAACCTGAATAGGCTGATGTGTTGGTTAATTTTACATGTCAACTTGACTGGATTAAGGGATGCACAGATAGCTGGTAAAATATTATTTCTGGGTGTGTCTATGACACTGTTTCCAGAAGAGATTAGGACTGAATCAATAAACCTAGCAAAGAAGACTGCCTGGGTATCACAATGTGCCTTGGTATCATCCAACTGCTAAGGGCTAAAATGGAACAAAACAGGGTGAGTTTGATTTCTCTGCCCTTAGATATTGATGCTTCTGGTCCTTGGACCTTCAGACTAAAGGTAGGACTTCTCTCACTACTAGCTCCCCTAGCTCTTAAACCTTCAGTATTGACTAGGATTACGACACTGTCTTTCCTAGGCCTCTGTCTTGTAGATGGCATATCTCAGCTTCCATAACTGCGTGAGCCAATATCTCACAATAAATCTCTTCTACATACCTATGTATTTATATACATAGTCTATCAGTTCTGTTTTTTAGAATTGTGACCAATATGGCAGGAAAAGGTGAAAAAAATTACATTATTCTCATATTAGAAATCCATGTATCATGCCTATCTTATTTTTCCTAAGCTCTCTTGCTGAGATCTTATGTTTAAAAAATACAGCATGTGCATTTGATCCAAGTACATACTGTATAACAGTATATGGAGTAGGGGGTAGGCATGAATAATTATAGAAGTAAAATTAAAGGTCAATAAGGTACCCCTTGGCATCTATGTAATTAATAAACAAATACATAATAGCAGCCTATTGAGAAACATTAATGAAGACCTAAATAGAAAGTAATACATCATGTTTATAAATGGTAGATGATTTTTAAAATGTCAGTTGTTCCCAAATCATTTATATATTTAGTATGTTGTTGTTGTTTTAGTTGCTACATCATGTTCAACTCTCTTGTAACCCCATGGACTGTAGCCTGCCATGCTCCTCTGTCCATAGGATTTTTCAGGCAAGAATACTAGAGTGGGGTTGCCATTTCCTTCTCCAGGGGATCTTCCTGACCCAGGAATCAAACCCACATCTCCTGCATTGGCAGGTGGATTTTTACCACTGAGCCACCAGAGAAGCCCATATTTTTAGTATAATTTCAATTAAAATTCCAGAACAATTTTTTATTAATTTGAAAAGTTGATTTCAAATTTTATGCAAAGGTAAACAACTCAATAAAGGCTGAGTTAAGAAGAATAAGACATCAAGATTTATTATAAAACTATGTAATTAAGACTTTATATTACTGACAAATAGACAGACAAATATACTAATGGAAAAGAGAACTCAGAAATGGACCCCAAACTCAGAAGTAAACACTGAGATGGCAAGGTAGATCAATTCATTGAGAGTGTCCTTTTCAATCAATACTGCTGGGATGATTAGCTCTTCATGTAGAAAATTAATAAAATTTTATCCTCACCCAGCATAAGCAAAAAAACAGTTCCAGTCAAAGTATTAAATGTAAAAGGAAAAACTAAAAATCTTTTATAACATAATATAGGACAATACATTCATAGCAGAGGAGGATTTTTAAAAAACAGATATGAAAAGTACTGTAACCTCAGATATGCACATGACACCACCCTTATGGCAGAAAGCGAAGAAGAACTAAAGAGCCTCTTGATGAAAGTGAAAGTGGAGAGTGAAAAAGTTGGCTGAAAGCTCAACATTCAGAAAACTAAGATCATGGAATCTGGTCCCATCACTTCATGGCAAATAGATGGAGAAACAATGGAAACAGTGACAGACTATTTCTCAGGGCTCCAAAATCACTGCAGATGGTGACTGCAGCCATGAAATTAAAAGACGCTTGCTCCTTGGAAGAAAAGTGATGACCAATCTAGACAGCATATTAAAAAGCAGAAACATTACTTTGCCAACAAAGGTCCATCTAGTCAAAGCTATGGTTTTTCCAGTGGTCATGTATGGATGTGAGAGTTGGACTATAAAGAAAGTTGAGCCCTGAAGAATTGATGCTTTTGAACTGTGGTATTGGAGAAGACTCTTGAGAGTCCCTTGAACAGCAAGGAGATCCAACCAGTCCATCCTAAAGGAAATCAGTCCTGAATCGTCATTGGAAGGACTGATGCTGAAGCTGAAACACCAATATTTCGGTCACCTGATGCAAAGAACTGACTCATTTGAAAAGACCCTGATGCTCGGAAAGACTGAAGGCAGGAGGAGAAGGGGACGACAGAGGATGAGATGGCTGGATGGCATCGCCAACTCAATGGACATGAGTTTGAGTAAACTCCAGGAGTTGGCGATGGACAAGGAGGCCTGGCGTGCTGCAGTCCATGGGATCACAAAGAGTTGGACACAACTGAGTGACTAACCTGAACTGAACTACAAAAAATTTTTGATAAATGGAATTATATTAAGATTAGGAACTTTGACTTTTCAAAAAGAACCTCATTAAGAATGAAAAGATCAGCAAAAAATATATGCCACACACATGAGCAGCAAAATCCTAGTATCCATTGTAAAAAAAGGAATCATTCAGATAGGAAAATCAGCAAAAGTCTGGAACAGGACTTTGACAAAAGAGGAAATCCAAATCTCTTAGATCCTCAATAGGAATCATGCAAATGAAAACCACAGTGAAAAGTACCATTAAGCAGATGACAAAATGCAAAAATTAAGAAGCCCAATAAAACGAGGTATTGGCAATAATGTAAAACAATGAAAATTCTCATTTGGGAAAAAGGTTTTTGTTAACCATTATGTGGTAAAGTTAATTCAGCCCAAAGTTCCCCTATTATGGATTTATCTAGAGAAACTCTTACTCATTGCACCAAAATAAATGTACAAAAATGTTCATGGTAGCAGTGTTTGTAATAACCAAAAACAGGTAATAACTCATACCATAACCAAACTCGCTCAGTTGTGTCTGACTCTATGCAACCCCATAGGTCTCCCGCATTGGAGGTGGATTCTTTACTGGCTGAGCCACCAGGGAAGCCTTCATAACCATCTACAATAGAAATTAAAATATAATTTTTGATATATCCATACTGTGAAGTGAATCGGCTTCCCAGGTGGTGCAATGGTAAAGAATCTGCCTGCCAATGCAAGAGATGCCACAGATGCAGATTTGATCCCTAGGTTGGGAAGATCCCCTAATCTTCCCAATGAAAATGGGAAATGGCAACGCACTCCAGTATTCTTTCCTGGAAATTTCCATGGACAGAGAAGCCTGGCGGGTTTCAGTCCATGAAGCTGCAAAAGTCAAACATGACTGAGCAGACATGTATATGTATGTATATGTGAAATGAATACAACCAAAGAAAATGAATACACCTTTCCACACCAAGTAGCATGGATAAACCTTAGATATAATATTGTACAAAATGTTGCATGAAACTATTTCATTCATATAAAATTCAAATAAAGGCAAACAGGACTATAATATTTAATGATGCATGTATAAATGGTAAAACTATAAAGAAAGTAAGGGAATCAGTAAGAATGTTAGGCAGCCTGTGTTAGTACTAAGAGAAGAAGGGACAGGGTTCCTGTAGCAGAGTGATATACATTCCCAGTGCTGGTAATGTACTATTTCTTAACCTTTAAATTTTTTCTTATATAGTGATCACATAGATCTTTGCTTATTTAAGTAATTGTTAAGTTATACACAAATGTTACATGGAATTTTCAGTAAACATGGTAATGTTAATTTCTTGGATAAGCTATAAATAGTGAAATACTGAAGTGATTTCTATTAAAACCAGAAACTGAGCTGACATGCCTGTTTTCTCCACTGTTTCCTTACATTGTTTTGAAACTTATAACTATGATAATAAGACATGAAGGGGAAATACTTAAAATAATTATAAAATATCAAATTACTTATTTTGTATGCAGATGGTATGATTAATTCTTAGACTCAATAGGCTGAGGTGAAGGAAAGAATGAGAATTAATAAGCGAGATTAAGTTGACAACACAAAAAATGGATGCACAAAAAGTTTATTACTATCCTATCTAAAACCAATTTGAACTGAAAATGGAAAAAAATCCATTCACTCAACAAAATAATAACTAGTAATAAATTTAACGAAAAAATACAGAATTTATATGACTAAATTTATAGTCCTAAAACAAGATCTGAATAAAAATTTCTTTTAAAAAATGTTTGTAGAATTACTATCCTTTTTGTTTAAGTTTGATCAGATTCACCAGTAAAACCATCTGGACCTTGAGTTTCCTTCTGATTATGGTTACAAATTCAATCATTGATAGTGCTACTGTGGTTTTCTATATATTCTTGTAATTTGTTAATCTGTGTCTTTCAAAGAATTTCTCCATTTAAACTGTCAGATGCATTGGCATAAAATCATTCATAACATCCTTATATTGGCTTTTAAGTCTATGAAGGATCTGTAGTGATACACTCTCTTATTCATGATCCTTATAACTTGTTCATTGGAAAAGACCCTGATGCTGGGAAAGATTGAAGGCAGGAGGAGAAGGGGATGACAGAGGATGAGATGGTTGGATGGCATCACCAACTCGATGGACATGAGTTTCATCAAGCTTCGGGAATTGGTGATAGACAGGGAAGCCTGGTGTGCTGCAGTCCATGGGGCTGCAGAGAGTTGGACACGTCTGAGTGACTGAACTGAACTGATACATAGAAACACTTAAACTTAAAAATCTTTTATTCCAAAGATGCAAGGATGTGTAATATTCACAAACTAACAGTGTGATATACCCCATTAACAAACAAAGGATAAAAATCACGTGATCATCACAACTGACACAGTAAAAGTATTTGGCAAAACTCAACATCACTCATGATTTAAAAAAAAAAAGTCTATACCCTCAACAAAGTTGGTATAGAGGAAATATACCTCAACATGATAAGTCCATCTATGACAAAACCAAGGCTAACATCATACTCAATGCTGAAAAGCTGAACATTTTTCCTCTAAAATCAGGAAAAAGACAAAGATGCCATTCTCACAATTTCTATTTAATATAGAATTGGAAACCCTAGCCAGAGTAATCAGACAAGAAAAAGAAATAAATGGCACCCAAATTAGAAGGGAAGAAATAAAACTATAACTATGTACAGATGACATGATGCTAAATATAGAAAACCTTAAAGTCTCTACCAAATTTAGAATAAGTGAATTTAGTAAATTTGTAGGATATAAAATTAATATACACAAATCCATTGCTTCTCTATACACTAATAAAGAACTATCAAAAAGAGAAAGCAACAAAACAATCCCATTCAAAATCACATCAAAAAGAAAAAATATATCTAGGGATAAACTTAACCAAGGAGAGAAAAGATCTGTACTCTGAAAAATATAAGATATTAATGAAGGGAAGTGAAGATGATACAAATAAATGGAAAGATATCCCATGTTCATGAATTACAATTAGAAAAAAGTGATATTGTTAAAATGGCTATATTACCCAAAACAATCTACAGATTTAATATAATCCCTACCAAAATACTCATGCCACATTTCACAGAACTAGAACAATCCTAAAATTTACAGGAAACTGCAGAAGACTTCAGTCAAAGCAATCTTGAACAAGAATAACAAAACTGAGGTACCACATTCCTTGACTTTAGACTATACTACAAAGCTACAGTAATCAAAACAGTATGGTACAGGCACAGACACATAGATCAATGGAACAGAATAGAAAGCCCCAAAATAAATAAACCTATGCATTTATGATCAATCAATCTATAACAAAGGTGGGAAAAAATGGGGAAAAGACAGTCTCTTCAATAACTGGTGCTGGGAAAACTATACAGCTACATGTAAGAGAATAAAATTAGGACATTTTATCATACTACATACACAAATAAATGCAAAATGGATTAAAGACCTAAATGTAAGACCAGAAACCGTAAATGTCTTAGAGGAAAACATAGGCAATGCACTCTTTGACATAAGTCTTAGGAATGTTTTTTTGGATCTGTTGCCTTAGGCAAGAAAAGCAAAAGCAAAAATAAACAAATGAAGTCTGATTAAACTTAGAAGATTTTGCACTGCAAAGGAAACCACTGACAAAAGAACAACCTACTAAATGGGAGGGCTTCCCCAGTGACTCAGAGGTAAAGAATCTGCCTGCAATACAGGAGATGCAGGAGACACGGGTTTGACCCCAGGGAAGAGCCCCTGAAGGTCGGCTTGGCAGTCCTCTCCAGTACTCTTGCCAGGAAAGTCTGCCAGGCTCCTCTGTCCATGGGTCAGAAAGAGTCAGATACAACTGAAGCAGCTGAGCACTGAATGGGAGAAAATATTTACACTGGTATGACTGATAGGGGGTAATATCAAAGTTCATACAACTCAATATCAAAAAACAACTTAATTAAAAATGGGCAGATTGCCTAAATAAATATTTTTCTGAAGAAAATACACAGAATGGCCAATGGGCACATGAAAAGATGCTCAACATCACTAATAATCAGCGAAGTGCAAATTAAAAGTATGATGAGTTACTACCTCACATCTGTCAGAATGACTACCCTGAAAAAGATAACAAATAATAAACGTTGGTGAAAATGTGAAGAAAAGGAAGTCCTAGTACACTGCTGGTCTAAATGTACATTGGTACAGTCACTGTGGAAACAGTATTAAGTTTTCTCAAAAATTAAAAATAGAATGATCATATGATCCAGCAGTTCCAATCCTGGTTATATATCCAGAGAAAATGAAAAAAAAAAATACTAATCTCAAAAGATATTTGCACCCCCAATGTTGATAGCAGCATTATTCACAATAGTCATCTAAGAAGCAATCTTAGCCATCTAAGAAGAATCTGCCATTCACAGAAGCAATCTAAGTGTTCATCAAAAGATGAATGGACAAATAAACTGTCCATTCATATGTCCAAACTGTTCATTCAAATAAATGTTTATCATGAACAGACAAATAAACTGTCACACACACAAACACACACAAATGGCATATTATTCAGCCATAAAAAAGAATTTACCATTTGTAACAACATAGATGAACTTGAAGAGTATTATGAAAGGTGACATGTCAGAGAAAGACAAATACTGTATGTTTTCACTTATATGTGGAATCTTAAAAACAAGACAAATTAATGCATATAACAAAACAGAAACATACTCAGATACAGAGAACAAACTATGTTTACCAGTGGTGAGAGCAGTGAGAGGAGAGCCATGATGGGGAATGGGATTAAGAGGTATGAACTAGTAGGTATCAAATAAATAGGCAATATGGACACAGTACAGTACCGGGAATATAACCAATATATTATAATTACTTTAAATGGGGTTTAATCTATAAAAATATTCAGTCATTGTTGTATACCTGAAACTAATATAATATTTTAAATCAACTAGTCTTCAATGAAAAAAGCAACAGAGAACTAAATTAAGATACCATACTATGTCAATGAGTAATCTGTTTAGAATTAAGTTTTTGCACTATAAAATAATGATAATTTGAGATTACACCACTTTGAAGCTGTCTGAGTATAACATGATATTTCACAGTGCTGGAATTCCCTGGCAGTCTGGCAGTTAGTTAGGACTCCACAAGCATTTCCTACAGTTCCAGCTTACTGTTACCTGTCCCTGGGTAAAATTCCTGTGTGACCCTGCGTGACAGCCTTCTCTGGTCTATAGCTATAAGTAACAAGGAGTTCTGCCTTTCACTTGTCTGTCTCTGGGTTGTGTCCTACCACCAAAAAAACTTCAAATCTTATAAAAACATCTAGTCTTACCCTGAATGCAACGCCAGCTGTCACTAACTGACAGCTGCTGGCACTTGGTTCACTATTTGCACTGACTACAAATTACTTCTGCCAGGTAACATCAATTGCCAACATCTTGCTTACAAGTGTTTTAAAAGTTTTACACCATGTGCCTATATTATTACTTAATTTAGTCCTCACAACAGCTTTTAAGGAAAAGAAGAATGAATGGCATTATACCAAGTTGATTGATCTGTCACCTAGAGGCAAAGCCAAAACTGAAAACAAACCTTTTACTTCTCAGTTTAGTGCTATTTCCAGCACGACTCTATGCCCACTATTCAATTTAGCACTGTCTTTCATATTAAAATTTTCCCATTTAAAGAGTACACAAGAGGGACTTAACTGGCTGTCCAGTGGTTACGACCACATCTTCCAAAGCAGGGGGTGTGGATTCCATCCCTGGTAGGGAAGCTAAGATCCCACAAGCCTCATGGCCAAAAAAAATAAAACATAAAAGCACTATTGCAACAAATTCAATAAAGACTTTAAGAAATGATGCTGTTCTGTCGCTAAGTCATGTCTGACTCTGCGACCCCAAGGACTGCAGCACACCAGACTTTAAAAATGGTCCACATCAGAAACTTAAAAATAAAAAATAAAATCAACAACAACAAAAAAGAGTGCACAAGAAACTGTTACCTCCTTATAAGGCTACTCCTTCCCTCCCCTCAATATCAAGGAAAGTAAGATTTAAGGTTAAGCCACAGAACTCTTTAATCCTTCACACCACCACCACTATTGCCAAGCATGATTTAAGAGACCTTGGAGCTCTGGCACTTCTGGAAAGACAGCCCCTCTGGCCTTAACTCTGTTCACAACACGATTGAAAGATGGTATACAAGTGCAGCAAACTTCTAGTGAGACTTTCATTCTATCACAGACACTTCATCTACTCATCCCAAGCCAACCCTTAAACCTCACCTCACCACAGACAAGATGACTGTCATAAAAACTGACTGTACACCTCCCCCTGAGAGTATTAATTCCATCATGTCCCATATCTCTGCTTATAACACTGGCCACAAGAATACTTGGCCTCCAGATCACCCCTCACCATAGAGATTCTTACCCTATTACTGTCTTCTACATTGCCTAATTTGAATCAGACTCTAACCCTCAAAACAACTTCTAACTTCTTCCACCGTGATCTCTGGAATTCAGGATCCATCATCAATAAAATCCCATTGCTGTAGACTGAATGCTT
The DNA here is from genome assembly GCF_001704415.2 of Capra hircus. Classification (NCBI taxonomy): domain Eukaryota; kingdom Metazoa; phylum Chordata; class Mammalia; order Artiodactyla; family Bovidae; genus Capra; species Capra hircus. Next base: position 31,531,885 of record NC_030812.1, read on the forward strand.
GTGCCCTCCCAAAATTCATATATAGGAACCTAATCCCCAGTGTGATGGTATCTGGATGTGGGGCCTTCAAGGAAGCGATTAGGTCTTTTGGGCAGACCCCTCATAAATGAGATTAATGCCTTTATAAAAGAGGCCTCAGAGAGCTCCCCTGCCCCTTCTGTCATGTGAAGACAGAGCAAGAAGACACCAGAAGCGGTTTTTCACCAGAATCTGTCAGTGTCTCAGTCTTGGGCTTCTCACCCTCCGGAACTGTGAATAATAAATGTTCACTGTTTATAAGCCACCATGTCTATGGCTTTTGTTACCACAGCCTGAACAGACTAAGACACTCCTATATCCTTCAACCTCTTTGACAGATGTTTCTTTCACCTCTTTTATCTAACTGAAACCTGGCTACCTCTTTAGGAAAAAGCATGCTTCTTTTGCAGTTCTCTCAAGGGGACTTTTCTCTGATAATATACATACCAATGCTTCTCAAATGGTAAATTGCAACCTATTCATGGTTTATGAAATTAATTTAATGGGTATGAAAATTAAAAACTTTAAAAATAAATAGAAAGATATCAGCATATACTGCATGTAGTTAAGGTATTGTTCCATGAAAGTAAGCTATTTTTTCAAGTATATAAATGATGACTTTCAAATATGTGTTTTTTTTTTTCAAATACAATGTATGAAATTTGAAAGCCACGGCTTTACACCTTCTAGGGTTAGAAGTAGAATAAATATGCTCTTTGCTCTTCACTACTGCCTCAAGCACCACTTTCCTCCTTTCTCCCTAAGTAATGTCCTGCTCCTTTGAGACATCAGGCCATTCCGCACATTACCCTTCCTTTGTTATTATCACCTACCATAGTCCTGGTCATTCTCCTTCTTTCATTAAAGACTCCCTCAACTAGCTTGCTATCTCACTCTATGTAACCTCATCATCATTCATGGTAGTATCCACGTAGATGGCCCATCTTATGCCCTGGGTTCAACTGTGCAAGTATGATCATTAAAATACTGAAATATTTTCATTGCCACTAGTGCCTCCAGGACCCTGCACAGAACTATAAGCTCCTTCATTTTAATGGACCCATGCCCACACTAGTACTGGTAGTTAAATATTTTGATTACTATTCCCACTAATACCCAGCGTCTCCATTCCTTGACTTTCTCTTACCTTAAATAATCTTGTCCACAACCTCAGTCATTCATTTTTACAGTCATACCCTATATCTAGTTATTACCGATAACTGTAGCCCCTATCCCAAGCTCCAGTTAAAGCTCCCACTCTGCCACCTACACCTTCAGCTTCAATCAACTTTACCTCACTGAGACTCAGGAATAAATTTATCTTTTATCCCATCTTTGCTCTGTCCCACCCTACTAAAGTCCTCTTTTCATCAATTATACAGCTCCATACCTAGGTCTTATCATTTACTGAATTATTCCTATGTGTTAAATTATCTATTTTGTTGACAGAAAAAAAAACAAACAAACAAACCACAATGTCAGAGTTGTGTGTTAAGTTTTATTTGGAGCAAAATGAGGACTATAGCCTGGGAGACACCCTCTCAGATAGCTCTGAGGAACTGCTTTAAAGAGGTAGGGGGGATGTCAATATATACATGGTTTTGCTGAAGAGGGATACATGTATCCAGCATATACTTCGGCAGATTACTGCTAGTCACAGAAGGTTGCTGATAGTCACAAGGAAAGAATGTCCTCATTAATGATATTAGTGCTTACCTAGATATGAGACGATGCAAGAAATTAGGCTCATAAAACCTTCTTCTGAAAATATCTATCTGAAAGCCTGTTCTGCCAGTTTTTCCCAGAGCGCAGAGTGCCGCAGCCTTGATCTCCACCCTGAAGTCTTTTTAAGATGTGTTGAAGGTCAGCGACAACAGCAGCTAGTGACCTAATCCTTGTAGAGGCAAATGGTGAATGACAATTTTTAGGTGGCAATTTACATTCTCATTTATTCTTCAGAACAACCCTACAGAGTAGATATAATGACATTCATTTTATTGATTAGAAAACAGATATATCTATATAAATCTGCCCAGAATTATAGAAATAAAAAGTGAGGTTCTACAATTTTAAATATCTGAACTGCTATTTCCTTAAATGTAAACTAGGGATTATTGTTGTTGTTGCTCAAGTGTATCTCTTTATGAAGACTAGGGATAAAGATGATTAGTCTATCTACCTGAGTTATGAAGATCACATGTATACAGAAGCACTTCATAAATTTTAAAGTGCTCTACAAGTACCAGTTTTAATTATTAACTACTGACTAAGGGGCCCTTCCCTTTCTTTCCACAGGAGTCCTACTACGGTTTCCTCGACCTTCCTTTTTCTTTTATAGACCCAGACATAGAGGAAGCAAGTAACTGCACTACCCTATTAGTGAAAAGTCATCTCCAACATCAAGCTTCAAAAACTTTGAGTGGAAGAAAATCAGTGTTATAAATGGTGATTGAGCTCTAATTAGCAATTGGAGGTATGTTTATTACAGTGGAACAGGTTTTTATAAGCCAAGCTGATAATTTATTACCATCAACTAATAAACTCATAATATGATCATAAACTGGTGAACACCTGCATTATATTTTTTTTATCCAAACCATGGCAGAACAAGAGTTCAGAAATGAAGGAGCCAAGGCTGATAGACAAGAGACGGAGCCTCCTAAGGTCTTTTGAAGTCCTCACAGAGAACTTGGAACCTTAAATGACTGTGACTTCCCTGAGCCCCAGGAAGAATACTGCTATGTCCTGAGGAACTCTGTACTATACACACTAGAATCCAGCTTTGGGTCCAACTCATCCCATTCTATTGTTCTGAACTCTATCAATAGGGCAGTCCTGAATAGAAGAGTCCCCTTAGAATGATATAATTAGACCCATCAGGTATATCTCTTGCTTATAACACTAAATATAGTGACTCTCTATAACTTGACATGGCAAGTTAGAAATCCTCAACCCACTATTCTAGTCTATCATTTTCCTCATTTCATTTCTTCTCTAAATAGGCACATCTGCATATGTTGTTCTCCCCACAGCGTGTACATTTCTGCCTTCTGATTCTGCCTAAGATGCTGTCTTGATCTAAGACTGGAAAGTCTTAAAAAGATGGAATCATCTGCCTGCTACTCCCTGCATGTTTAATTATTCCACCTTACATAGGAATTCGGATTCATCCATGTATTACTGTGAAAGGTAAAGTAACACTCTGGTGACAGGTGCACCAAATTATAAGTCAAAAGGCCAGAGTTCAATTCCTAATTTTGCCTTTTGGCTCACTGAATGCTCTTAAACCCTTGCTGAGATGATATCTATACCTCACAGCTTGCTGACTGATATCTAAAGAGATGGCACATTAAAGCTAATAATAAAGACATTTTATATTTTTCCCCGTGATGTTAAAAAACAAATTTCTGGCATAAAGTAGATGTTTATTAAATATTAATGTCCCATTATTGTGTCATCAGGCGAAAGATGACTATTTTGTCTCCTTTTTCTGTTTTTTTTTTTTAATGTAATCTGCCACCATTCCCCAAATATCTCCTTCAGGTAAAGTCAGGTTTAGGTGCTTGATTAATTATCCGTGTGACAGAAGCAATGCTAACCATTCATCAAACCCCATTTCCTCCACACTTCCTGTGAAGTCATTTCACAGTCACCCCCTGCAGTTAGGTGCAGCCATGTAATCATGTACTTGAACCCTGGCTAAGGAAATGGAGTACAAACGATGTACAGCACTTCCAGGGCTGGGCCCTGATACCTCCACCAAGTCAGCCCACAGATTGGATGATTCCAAGGCAACAAGGGATGGTGGAGCCACAAGATGGTAGAAACCTAGTCTTTCCATAATTGGAAAGAGCTCATAAGCCATTCACTGGCCCCAACAAGCCTGCAACACATGGACTTGTATGAAACATAAGCTCTTATTATGTTAAATCACTGAGATATTGCTATTGTTAAATACCCAGATTAACATACCTTGTATTTCTCACCTGTGGAAATATAAATGAAAAGAACCTCTGGATTTAGTTCCAGGAACTGAGATATAAATCCTGGCTCTACTACCACTGCAAAATACCCTATGATCTGCTCTTGAATATGGTCTATATCCTTCTGCAACTGAATGTCTAGCACATTCTCTTTCATTAATGGAGCCTTCCCCACCCTTCTCTCCCTCAAGAATTGCCAGGCCTTCTCTGACCTCCCAGCTATGCACATTTACTTCTTTGCTCCTAGTGCAAAGTATACTCTTCCACTTTAGCATCTGTTACATTTTTTTGCAAATATTTGTTAACATGTGTTTCCACAGACTTGAGTTTTTGAATCCACAGGCAGACAATTCCTTTGGGATCTTTGACTTCCAGGATTTAGTTACAGTGCCTGGCACATAGCAAAAAGTGTCTGTCCCCTATGATCTTAAGTGAGTCACTTGTTAAGCCCATAAAATACAATTGTACAGAATTGTTCTGATGACAAAGAATGCGATTTGTAGATTATAAACAGATTCTAAGAGTAGTGTGTTTATTCTGTTTTGTAGGCCTTCTCATCTTTTCCAGTCAAATCTATCTTACTGTTTCGAAGTAGCTTTGTCCAATAGAAATACGTAAGCCGCATATACAAACACCTTAGTAGCCATATTTAAAAAGCTAAAAGAAGTAGGTGAAGTGAATTTAAACATTTTAGCTCAACATATTCAAAATATTGTTTATTAGCTATAGTTCATTTCGCTAATTTTGCCTTCCGAATTATCTGGTACGTATGTTACAACACACCTCTGTCTGGACTATGGCTGGTGGTTTCGCAAACTGGACAATGCAGCCGCAAGGCCTACTTCAGACACACGTCTCGGGTGAAGTCAACCTCGTTCAGAATTAGTGACTCCTCCTCAACGCTCTCTCAGCCCCTTATCATCACCGTCATTTTCTTGAAACCTAGAAGGTGAGCTCCTTGAAGAATTCAGACTGTTGTCTCTAGAAATCAGCCTCATAGCGACTGCCGGCGTATAACCAGCGGTTGTTATAATGTCAAGGTAATTAACGAACCCAAGTGCAAAGGAGCCGGCGGGGGGCCGAGTGGCCGGGAGGGAAGACGACCATCAGGGAGAGGGCGGGGCTGAGCGACCACCGTCAGCCGGGATCTGCGCGCTCGGGCCGGCGGCGCCCCGGGGTGGCGGGCGCTGAAGTGCGGGGCTGGGCCGGCCGGGGGTCGCCGGAGCCGCAGCGCGTCCCCCGCACCGGGCCCTCCCCTCTTAGCGCCGCCGCGGCCGCCGAGCCCCGGAAGCGGGCGGGGATTTCCTGTGCCCGCCCCACCCGCGCTCGCCGGGCCGCCGTCTCCGCCTGTCGCTGGCTCCGCGGACGCCGGCTCCGACGAGGCGAGGACGGAGGGGAGGGGCAGGCGGCGCCCGGGACGGAGACACCGGGCTGCAGGCCAAACCGACCCGGGTGAGTTGGGGCCGGGCCGGCGGGAGTCACGGCGGGAGGGAAGGACACCTGGCTTCCCCGGGCGGCGAGTGGGGCCGGTCCCCCGTGGGGGCGGGGAGGAGGGTCGACGCGGCCTCTGGGTCGCTTGCCATTCCCAGGTTCGGCTGCACTGACATTCTGTGCCCGCCCCTCTCCTGTCTCTTCGTCCCCAGCGTCGTCGCTGTCAGGCCCCGCGGGTTCCCGCCGCTGTCACCGCGCGCAGGTTTCCCCGTGGCTCCTTTTTCTTCACTTGCTCCTGTCCCAGTTCACGGGCAACCTGTTTTCTGACCTCACTTCCCCTGCTCCAGCTCTGCCTCTCTCTCGAGTTCTCTGAAACCTGACCCTCTCCCGGGGCACGGAGACGAGGAGGGACGAAGCAACCCAACTCTGGAGTGGGCACCCGTCCCGCCCACACCCCGCCCCGGGACCGGGGCCAGGCTTCTCTGACAGCGACTGTCCCTGTGCCCTTGGGCTACTACTCATTTCGGTAGCGTGGCCCTTTCTCTGTCCAACAGCGCTAGCTGCAGAAACCAACTTCTGCAGGTGCCATGCCCCACTAAGATACATGAAGCAAAAGGGCGAACGAAACTTCTAGAACCCTGACTCCAGTAGGCCTGAGATACATCCTGGAACCAGGAAAATCCAGGTTAGGGCTGATACCTTAACTGCCCAGGTGCTGGCTCGGAGAGCATGCACATCTTAGCAAAAGCAGTCTGAGGACAAGTACTCGCCCCCTCCTTTGCTGAGATTTCTTCCACAGGTTTTCTGTCAATGGTCTGGAGATTCTCACATCTGGCCTGCGAAAGAGGCTTCCAATCAAGGGACTCTGCTGCTAGGGAGATGGAGAAATGGATCTCAGACAGATGTCCAGATATTTACCTAGAGGGAGGGATTGGGGACAGGAGGAGAAGGGGATGAGGGAGGATGAGATGGCTGGTTGGCATCACTGACTCGATGGACGTGAGTCTGAGTGAACTCCGGGAGTTGGTGATGGACAGGGAGGCCTGGCGTGCTGCAATTCATGGGGTCGCAAAGAGTCGGACACGACTGAGCGACTGAACTGAACTGAACGCCCTGAGGGAGGACTTTCCAAGGAAGTTAGTGGATGAGGAAGACCTTTGGTGAAGAGGGGGAATCCATGCTTTACATATCAGAAGTGAAGAGAACACAGGGGCTGGAATTCAGAGGAGAAATCTAAAATGGAACTCCCCCTTTATTGCTTTATTGGGAATTTTCCTTTCTCATGAGAAGTCTCTGAAAAGGAAACCTAAGCTGGGAATCAGTCCAGAATGTTCCCAAGAGGCCCTGAGACATCTTTGGACATCTGAGATGGAAGGGGAATTTGTTCCCTTGCTGTTCATTGAGTTTAGGGTTCTCATTTACCTCTCTTGTCAAAGACAGGCAAGAAAATAAACAACTTGACATTTATCATTATCTGTTCTGGGCTTCTGGGCTCTTGCAAATGTCATTAGATGAATGTGAGTGAGCCAGAACAGTTACGGAGGTTCTAACCTGTTTTTGGAACACTTTCACTGGCTCTGATTGCTTGGGCATTGAATAAGAATCACAAAAATACGATGTTGCCAAGCAAAAAGTGACTCTGCACAGTCTTATAAACTTTCTTTGCTGTAAGGCAGGGAGACTGCTATCACAACACAACCTGTTGTGTTCCGAAGAGGTCCAGAGCAAAGAGCCTTCAACTCTGTGCACTGCAGGATTATTAAGAATTTTTAAATCTTACCTAATTCTAATCTCTTGCAGTCAAGAGAAGAGATCTACATAGAGAAAGAAAACATCTCTTTTTATTCATTGGCAGCGTCATTCATGAGCCTTCTTCCCAAGGCAAGAGAAGACTAGGTCCATTGTTTTGAACTTTTCCCTAATGGACATATTTCCCATCCCTTTCTTAACTTTTGTTTCTTGTGATGGAATACACTCTGGCTTCACCATACCCTTCTTTAAAATTGAATATGTTTTTATAATTAGATCTGACTGGTTCTATCATGTGTCACAGGTTCTTTGCCGTGTCTTAAATCACAGGGCTGTTATTCACCCCAGGGTCATGTTAGCAACACCTGTTTCCCCTTTTTCTACCTATATGAAATTCTTTCTCTTCTTTTTTTCTTTCTTTCTTTAGACATAGCTCCTCACTGCCAACAGTTTCTCATATCTGTTAGGGTTGCTTTAGAATCTTACATCTGCTTTCCAAGTTATTGATCTGTCCACCATATTTACTACCAGTTCTGATTTTCTACAACAGAATGATAGGCTGTAAGTCTCTTAGTTGAGGCTTGTTATAAGTAAGGCACCATTTGGTTCTGCCTTCTGAGAAATACACCCTTTGACTAGGACTTCTACCTATAGTAATCATTTCTTTCTAAACTGATGAGAATGGAGTTTGTGGCAGAAAATCTTATGTGGGATTATCTCCATTTTTGTTGAATGCAAATCTGTTTGCATTCCCTCCTGCATATTTCCAGATTGCTTATTTTCAGTGGTTGAGATTCCTAGATTAAGTATTTTCCATGGTTGAAATTAATTGATAGCTTTTGAATTTCCAGGATTTTTTTTAAATGAAGTTCTGCCAACCATGAGTCCCCAAAATAACCATTAGTGACTTTACTATATAGCACTTGCTCATTTATGGCTCAGGTTCAGTTGATTGGAACACATCAAACTTCCCTGGTGGCTCAGATGGTAAAGTGTCTGTCTACAATGTGGAAGACCTGGGTTCGACCCCTGGGTTGGGAAGATCCTCTGGAGAAGGAAATGGCAGTCCACTCCAGTACGGTTGCCTGGAAAATCCCATGGACAGAGAAGCCTGTAGGCTACAGTCCATGGGGTCGCAAAGAGTCAGACACGACTGAGCGACTTCACTTCACTTCACTTCAAACTTTTAAAGTTCATCTTCCATCAAGCTCTTCCTATCCAGTTTCATCTTTTATCCCTGGACTGTTCTCCATAACTCCCTTAGAACTATCACCCCTTTCCATTGTCATGGGCATAACTGATACGAATTTGTTCCAGGTCACAATTTGAGTTTGCAGCAAAAATGCTTTCAGAACAGACAGCAGCCCTGGGGACAGGATGGGAGTCGATGAATGTCCAGCTGGATAGAGCAGAGCCCCAGGTGGAAAGGGGAAGCCAGGAAGAGGTGCCATGGAGAACAGCTCCAGGGCCATTGGAGCACCTATGCTGTGACCTTGAAGAGGAGCCACAGTCCCTTCAGGAGAAGGGTGAGAGCCCATAGGGTGTGTGTGGGAAGCACAATGCAGAGAATAATCTTCTAATCTCTATTGAAGAAGTAGAATTAAAAATCTCCAAAGTGCCATGGACTGACTGAACAGCACAGTTAGTACCAGGACTAGGGCACAGAAATAGAAAGAACTTACAGGCCCTAGTCAGGAAAATATAAGAAGCATCTGGATTCTGCAAACCATGTAACTGGGCTTCTACCGTTTCTTACATAATCACGCCCTCCACCTGTTACATGGTTAGTGGTAACAAATATGAGAGACAAAGGAAGTGACAGAAACACTGACTGCTGCTGGAAAACACACCCATAAAATGCACTTTACAAGATGAAAATTACATTTGAATAATATAAATTCAAACCACAGCTAGTTTAGTAGAAATGAATGACATAAGTGCTCCACTAAAAACCACTCAGTACCCTTTCAGAACATTTGAGGGAAGGTCTCTTCTACTACAATATATTTATGCATTCGAGTCTTACAGGTGGACATAGATATAGGGGAAAAATATGACGCTTAAGCCTCACTAAAATAGGGCCCAGGCTCTAACTGGAAAAAGATGGATGCTCCATCTCTAATGGTTCCTGTCTCCCCTCACCAGCTCAGTCCACTCCCTGGGTTCCTGCCATTCCCCAGGAAGGGAGCACTGGAGATTGGGAGATGGCAGCTGCACTTCTTGCGGCGGGATCACAGGTGGGCTATGTTCGTCTCTTGGCCTCTCTCAAGGTCTTGTCACTGCTGCCTTTCTGTAGCCTTTGTGTCATTCCATTGGGTTTCCCTGGTGGCTCAGACAGTAAAGAATCTTCCTGCAATGCGGGAGACCTGAGTTTGATCCCTGGGTTGGGAAGATCCCTTGGAGAAGGGAACAACTACCCACTCCAGTATTCTGGCCTGGAAAATTCCATGGACAGAGGAGCCTGGCAGGCTACAGTCCATGGGGTTGTAAAGAGTCAGACACAACTGAGTGACTTTTACTTCACTTCATTTAATTGATTTGTCATTTCACTTGATCACTATTGGTATTTAGTCTGATATCTGCACAGATTCTATCCCTTTCTAAGGAACTCATACCCTTTTGAAAAATGAATGGAGGCATGATGAGAAGAAGAAAATTCCTACAGATTGAGTTTGTTTTGTTTTAATAGATTCTCCACAAGGAGAATTTAAGAAAAATCCATGAATGTTCATTAAGAAATAAATCATGGGCTTTCCTGGTTGTCCAGTGCTTAGGAATCGACCTGCCAATGAAGGGGACACAGGTTTGATCCCTGGTCTGGGAAGATTCCACATGCCACGGGGCAACAAAGCCCAAGCACCACAACTGCTGAAGCCCCTGCACCCTAGAGCCCGAGCGCAACAACAGGAGAAGCCACCGCAAGGAGAAGCCCGTTCACCACAACTGGATAGTAGCCCCCTGCTCACCGCAGCTAGAGAAAGCCCGTGCACAGCAACAAAGACGCAGCACAGCCCAAAATAAATAAATTATATTAAATGTAAAACCAGAAATCTGGAAAGGTTAGGAAAAGAAGACCTGAAGGAAGCTTGGAAGAACATAAAGTAGACTGGATTAGGTGGATGATGGAGCATTTATGCATATGAATAGAAAATAGAAAGATGTGAAGAGAGGCAGCACCAGAGAAAGAAAACAAGTTTAGATTCAGAAGGCAAGGGCAGAGCCATGGGAAGTTAGTAATAATAGTAGTTGTAGTATCCATACTCCCAGAGTGCTTACCATGCTTGCTGTTCTTTGAGTGCTTTCTGTACATTAACTCTTTTAACCCTGAAAGAAACGCAGTTATCCCCAGACAAGAAAATTGGACAGGAAGAGATTAAGGCACTTGTGTAAGGTCATACTGCTAATATAAGTGACAGAGCTAGGAGTCATTTGGCTCCAGAATCTGGGCTCCTAACTGCCAGACTATGCTGCCTTAAAAGATAAGGATATGGCATAATAGGGGGAGGAGGCCAGAAAGAATATTTTATCCATATTGTTTTGTGCAGATAGGAAAGGAAAGGTCAAGTAGAGAAAGGAGGAACTTGTACCCAGTTTCTGCAGTGAAGAAAGGCAGATGAGAAGAGACTGGGTAGACACTTGAAACTACACAGAGGGACCAGTGAGTTTGTGGTGCCTCCAACTTCTCATGGTCCCAACTTGGGAATCTCCTCTACAGACATTATTGCTCACACCCTGACCATTACTTTTGCCCCTTTCCTCTTCACCAAAACCATGTTCCCAGCCTAAGAACCTCTGGGCAGTTCTTTTTCTAGACCTTCTCTTGCCACCTCTCCTCTACTGCCACCTTAGCCTTCTATACTGAGACCCCATTTTCCTTAAAGAACAGCTGCTGATAGATGATGGCTGCGTTTTGTTTCAGGGCCTGGTAACCATCAAGGATGTGTCCCTGTGCTTCTCTCAGGAAGAGTGGAGGAGCCTGGACCCTTCTCAAACAGACTTCTATGGAGAATATGTCATGCAGGAAAACTGTGGGATAGTGGTCTCTCTGAGTAAGCACGACCTTCCCCAGCCACTCAGTGACTGTACTCTGGGAGAGTGGAGCCATCTGCTCTGGGACTGTTGCATAGTGTCTATTTGGAGTTCTTTTCTTGGCAGGGAATCTGTCTAGGTTTCCACTAGGGAAAGAGCACTAGGGTTAATCCAAAGAGAATAGAAATGTCACTTTTTAAAAAACAACAACAAAATGCTGTGAATTATTAGAGAACTTTAGGCAATTCTTGGTCGGGAATTGGGAGGTTCTTTCAGAGAGAAGGACACCTAAGAAGTAGAACTGAGTCCTTGGAAACTCAGAAACCATCTAGGGAAAGATGAGAGTGGGGGTGTGAGTGAGACAGCTGTACTCGGGCTAATTAAGTGAAGTTATGACCAGAAAGAACAGTTGAGCTGAAAGTATTTGAAATTTGCACAAAAGAGAACACTTGTTGGAAAGAGAATATGATTTTCTGAAAGGAGAGGGGACTTAGCAGAAATGGGAGTTGGGAGAGGGAAAGGCTTGTTGTATCTGGCCTTATTTATCTATAGAGTTCAAAGGAATAATCTAGGAGAAAGCTTTTTTCAGAAATGAAAATTGCAGTTGAACAAACTGGCATCTCTGTTTTCTTTTCCCATGGTCAGGATTTCCAATTCCCAAACTGGATATGCTTTCTCAACTAGAAGGAGGAGAAGAACAATGGGTCCCTGACCCCCCAGACTTAGAAGAGAGGGATATTCTGAAGGTCACATACACAGGTAATGATGTATAATAGACTCAGCCACAACCTTCACCCCTTTTGGAGGTTTATCATTACATGTCCCTCCAACCCCTCCTCTGCCTCAGACAGTTATAGCATTGAATGGTTTAGAGATCTTTTTCTTCAAAAGCAAGACTGTAACATAATAATTTAGAGGGCAGGCTCTAGAGCCAAACTTTGTGGATCTGAATCTAGGACCATATCTGTGTGGAACCTTGGAAAAGTAATTAACTTCTCTTTGGGTTCCTCATCTATAAATTATTATGAGATTTAAATATGTTGCCATAGTCAAACAGTACCAAGCACATAGTAAGCACTCAATAAATGTTAGTTGTTGTTGTTCAGCCTCCTACCCATTGTGGAAATGCCTTCCACAATGTCTCCAGTGTTGCTGACAAGGTGTCACCTGGCCAGTGATTTTCAGACCATTCCTCACCTCTCTTCGTGGTGATGGTGATTAATATGGTTGATTAATAGTTTTTTTTAAGTGCTAAATAAATAATAGTAATGAGTAGATAACAACAATAGCATAGACTATTTAATAGTGACTAACATATGCAGGTACTATCCTATCTGTCTTATAACATCTACCTTATAATTATTCCCATTTTGCAGAAGAAGAAATGAAGGCCTACAGAAGTGTAGTGGGAAAACAGATTTTGTGGGTACCTGTCTCCTAAGTCTAAGCTCTAACCACTGTACCTGTTATACTGTCTTGTACAACGTTAAAATCTGTTCTTTCAGCCCTTATGGGGTAAGGTTTAGACCCTAATAGGCATCGTACAGCCTCATTTGTGACTAAGTCCTGGGCTACTCCCTTGTGACTCACCTCCTCGGGTCTGTATTTTCCTTTTTCCACAGGAGATGGAAGTGAGCATGAGGGGGATACCCCTGAACTAGAAGCAGAGCCTCCCAGAATGTTATCTAGTGTGTCTGAAGATACTGTTCTCTGGAACCCAGAGCAGGATGCGAACTGGGATTCCATGCCCAGAAGCTCCAGAGGCATGCTCCTAGGCCCACCTTTTCTTCAGGAAGATAGCTTCTCAAACCTTCTATGTAGCACAGAAATGGATTCCCTGTTAAGACCACACACGTGCCCCCAGTGTGGTAAACAGTTTGTGTGGGGCTCCCACCTGGCCAGGCACCAGCAGACACACACCGGGGAGAGGCCCTACAGCTGCCTCAAGTGTGAGAAGAGCTTTGGGAGAAGACATCACCTGATCCGACACCAGAAAACCCACCTACATGACAAGCCCAGCAGGTGCCCTGAGTGTGGCAAGAATTTCCGATGCAACTCCCATCTAGCCAGCCACCAGAGAGTGCACGCAGATGGCAAATCCTGCAAGGGCCAAGAGGTTGGAGAGAGCCCTGGGGCTAGGAAGCGGCAGCGCGCACCACCTGTGCCAAAGTGCCACGTGTGCACTGAGTGTGGGAAGAGCTTTGGCCGACGGCACCACCTGGTGAGACACTGGCTGACACACACCGGAGAGAAGCCCTTCCAGTGCCCACGCTGTGAGAAGAGCTTCGGCCGTAAACATCACCTGGACAGGCACCTGCTGACCCACCAGGGACAGAGTCCCCGGAGCAGCTGGGACAGAGGGACATCTGTCTTTTGAAATCTGTTTCTGCTGCAGCTGTGGTCACATCTGTCAGCCGGTGCTATCTGGAGTCTCTGCCAGAGCTGCCCCTCTCCTGCACCCCCATGGTCAGAATCATGAGTCCTGGCCCCATCCCTAGAGAGATGCAGTTCCAGCATTAGCCAGAGCCTTTCTCCCCAGTTCTGTGAGATGCCACATAAAGTAGAGTTCTTTGGGCAAAACTCTTGGGAAATGCTGCTTACTGGGTGGGCTGATATTCAGCCTGATCCCGTTCTCCAGGGTACAGTGAGTGGTACCAGCAGTTTGTGGCTAAGGCCCATTCTGATTGGTTGAAGCCTGTGCCATACCAGTTGTTAAATATTTTGAGTATCATGCTTCTATAACGTAAATATTCTGTCTATATATATAGAGAGAGAGAAAACACATACTAGCTTATTAAAGGCTCGAAAATTTATGCATTAGAGCAAATGGTTAAGCCTTTCTTACTGCAGTGCTTCCTAAATTTATTTGACCTCAGTATCCTTTTTGTCTCGCATCTCACAGAACTGGTGACTCCTTGAACCACACTGGTGAACACTGGGTTACAGAGTAATAAGGAAACAGAGTGATCAGGCACCCAGAGCCCCCTTTTTTATCCAAATGAAAGTCTAGGGGCAGACCTCATTCCTGTGTGGGCCTATCACCCCTACTCCAATCATCTGAATATACATCCACACCTCTCACCCCACCTGCTGAAAAACAAACAGTAACCTTCTCACCCCCTGTTCCTGCTCCCTTCACCCTGCATATACATATATCTAGCTGAGAGATCGCGCTACAGTGTTAAGAGATGGACCTTATACCCCCGGGTAACCCAGGCCTACACAGAAGAAAAATACTTTATTCCCTTGAACAGACCCCTCTCCTCTTGACAGTGTCCTTTGTGTCTGTGTATCTGTGTGCAGGGTCTTTGAAGAGAGCATGCAAAGTGCAAACTGTATAAGCTAGATTTTCTAGGGGCTGTGTTCTGGGGATGAGGGTAGTGGGGATTGTATGGGGTTTTTGGTTTGTTTTGTTTCAAGATAATAAGCAAGCCGAGAGATTAAGGGAGCCCTAGTAGAAAGGCTTAAGTTTGGGGGGTTGAGGTATATACAGCCTTCCCCAGTATCACTGAGATCAAGACAACTTGGATATGTAAGTCTAGGTCTGAATCTCTGGGCCACAGATTCTTTTTGCCTAAGTGGAGAGAGAGACATCCTCTGTGAGGTGAGCTATGTCTTATTAATTTCAAGTCAGGTGCACATAGCAGCTTTGTGCTGAGTGGGTTTTGGGGTCTTGTTTTAAGTGGTGAGAAGTTACAGCAGGAGTCACAGTGCTTGCAGGTTGTTGTCGTCACTCTTGTTTGACCTTGATTGCCTCATCGAGGGGCAGAGTTATTGTTGCGGATCTCATTCCCCTAAATAGAACTTTAGGGAAAATGGCTGTGGCTTAGCTATGTGGCTGATGCAGGGTAATGAGCTTTCTGGTTGGTTCTCCTCCCAGTTCTGGGAAAATGTCTGCACTGACTCTTAACTTGCATAAGTATTCTAGCATTGGTTAATGCATTGGTCATTGTTTCTCTTTATTGATAATATGTTAATACCAGTCTTATAATTTAAAAATTACCTTGTATTTAAGAGCAGCTTGTGAGTAGGGAGGGAGAAAAGCAAAAAGGATGGAAGTGGGATATTTTCTCTTCAGTGCTTAGATTCTGGTTTTTCCTTAACACACTTGTTTCTCAACCACAGTTGGTGGAATTAACCAGAGAGACAAGAGGAAGTGAGCTGCAACAATCTAGTTTAATGCCTTTTACACTTGCTTAGGAAAAACTGAGTAAATCATAGCTCCTCAGAGTCCTGGGCCCAAATGGAGTCGAAAATAGGGTGATTTTACTGACTGAGCTTACAGTGGCTATGATTTGAGCAATCCAGCCCCTACCTCCCTTCTGCTCAGGGCAGCCTTCCCATTTCGCCTAGAATGCACTTCTCTTGCTTATGTTCCTATGAATAGAGCAAATGGCCAGCCATTTGTAAGGCATCCTTGTCCCAGGTCCTCTGAGACAGGAGCATTTTAAGATCAGTATTAGGAGACACCCCAGGGTATAGGAAAATACTGGATTCCACTGGCAAAACTGAATGATGCCATTTCTTTTACCTCCCACTATGCCTCATACATAAACACACTCAGCTCTATGTGAGCATCATCCAGAACCTGTTTTGGATCACAGACCCTTTTGAGAATCTGATTAAAAAAACAGAAACTCACTTTTGAGCAGAAAAGACATTAGTAGTTCACTCAGTTTTGCATACGCATTCAGCAGGGTCAGAGCCCATCCGTGGAATCACTGAAGTTATCCTGATCCAATATGGTTATTGTATCTTTGTGTCAAGAATTACACAGGAAGGATCTCTAAACATTTTAAGGACTAAGATACCAGAGGCAGTAGGATATCAGGAGAGTGTTCAGTCTTTAATGATTTGAAGGGTATTGCTTACACTCTGTGCTTTCTTAAAAATTTATAAGACGCTGACAAATCCAGTTTCTCACAAACCTTGTTCTAAAGACTTGTATGAGGTGACCCTGCATACCATTGGATCACACCTCTTAAAAACCAGGTGTTAACCTCCAGCCTTTGATCTCTTGTAATTTTAAGGAGGGAAAATGAAGCCCAAAGTGTAGGTGCACTCAGCACCCAACTGAAAGGCATCGTGGAATCTAAGGGCATTTGGCAGAAGGGGCATCCCTTTAGGTCATTTCTACTGTACCACTGTCTTCTCTACCTCCGTCCAACACCACTTCCCTTGGACAAAAAATAAAATAAGCAACAGCCACCAGCTGGGTAAAGAGATTTGAGTGATTTTTCCCTCAGGGAAAACTCCCATCTTCTTCCCAACTCCCTCTGCCACACGTCTACCCTACCCTATCCCCTTTAAATAAAAAAATGTCTCCGTGTTCTCTCTGGACAAAATGTAAAATAGGGAAGTCTATCTTTGGGAACCTGTCACCTTTTTTCCTCTGTGTGCTGCCTCTACCTTATTCAGAGTCCAAGCGTCCCTGCCTTTCCACCCCATTAGGGTATTTCTGCAAAGAATCCTTTACAATGGAGATTATAGCCAAAAGGTTGACTTTCCCAGAGCTATCTACATTTTAAGCTGTAGCTCTGACAGTGACTTAGCAGCAGCAGCAGCAGCTGATAGTGGAAGAAGGAAAAGTTTCCTTGTTAAAATGATGTTATGCATTCAGGGAGCAAAGAGGTGATAATTTGGGATAAAATCCTCCCCTTTCCAGCACTCCTACAATCAAATCATTATGTCTTGTTTCCATCAAAGACAAAGTGAGCCCTAACTAAGAACCAGAGGTTCCAGAGAACAAGTTCTTTCCAGCTCTGTTTAGTTGAGTGCTCTGGATGAGGGTGAGCAGGGCTGGGCAACAACAGAGTGAAATCTATTCCCTTGGATCCCTTAGAGATTCTGAGATGGCAAAGTATATGGGTCTCAAATGAATCTTTGGACCAGCAACATCAACATCACCTAGAAGAAGTTATCTTAGAAATGTAAATTTTGACCCTGGACAAACTGATTCAGAAACTGGGGATGGAATCCAGCAATTGGTCTTTTAACCTGCCTTCCAGGGTATTTGATGTGGACCCAAGTCAGGATGGAACAAATGGAACCAATGGCTAGGAGATCCAGATTCCATTTTAACCAGTAGTTCCTCACCCTCTTCAAATAGCTGCTGCTGGTGCTAAGTCACTTCAGTAGTGTTCAACTCTGCGTGACCCCATAGACAGCAGCCCACCAGGCTCCCCTGTCCCTGGGATTCTTCAGGCAAGAACACTGGAGTGGGTTGCCGTTTCCTTCTCTAATGCAGGAAAGTGAAAAGTGAGAGTGAAGTCGCTCAGTTGTGTCTGACTCTTAGCGACTCCATGGACTGCAGCCTACCAGGCTCCTCCATCCATGGGATTTTCCAGGCAAGAGTACTGGAGTGGGTTGCCATTGCCTTCTCCATCTTCAAATAGGGAGAGATGGAATCTTAACACCCGTGTTCTCAGATTTATTTTCTGCAAACTCCTAAGATAGTTGCTCCTCAGTTCAATTCCTCTTGAATCCCAAGGTATCCCACCAACCTTAAGTCAGAAAAAGAACTGGATTAGTCACCAATTTCAGAAGTTGTGGTGGGGTAGCTACGAAGTTTCTGTAATTGGTTGAGGCTGGAGCTTGTAAACCGTGTACTGAGGTTTCACCGGTCTAGAAATCTAAAAAGACAAAAAGAAGCAGACATCTCAAAGATGGTAAATCCAACATAAAACTGAAAAACGGACATCCAAAGAAATGGTCCTCCTCATCTGGTCTTTTTCAAGCCTAATATGAGTTGCCCTCGAGGTAGAGGGGTGGGCATTTACTCAGCACAGAGGCAAAGTAAGGCCATCTGTCTCAAGCCCTTAAGGACCCAAATATTCTTACCTCACAATTGCACTGAAGACCAATAAGGTGCCATGCAAAGGATTTCTCACGATGATTTGGCCAACCCTGTGGGCAAGGGCAGCAGGAGGATCAGAGAGACCCCCAGGACATAAGAGGAGACCAGGCTCTTTCAGTAAGATAAGACATGAAATCTGAATCGAGACTGTTTACTAGGTAGAGGTAACTAATTAAGCCACAGTGCCTATATAAAAAATGCATTCTCCTGCTTTGAAGATTTTGTCTTGGTCCTGATACCTCTTTCACCCTCTGTCCTAGACATACCCATGAGGATCCTTGCAAACCTGCTACCTCTGGGGCTCTGCAGGGTCAAAAGGTTAGCATGAACCCCGGTCTCTTTGGAAATGATCAGCTCCTCTCTCCTAAGGCAGAGAAACTCTAGGCCTCAAGCTCTGCCTCTCTCCTGTCGCTGCCTCCGTCTGTCCAATAAACAGCTCTTCTACTCTTCACTCCCACTTCTCTTTTTCAGTTCGGTTTGGTTCTCTCGTTTTTCCTGGGGAATGCCACACCTTCCCAAGGGCATTTGTTTTTCCCAACTCCTACCCTTCTTCCATTGCAGTTCCTCTCTTCCAGTTTCCAGCCAGTTCCATTCTATTGTGAGCCTACTTGCTACCTGTACCTCTGCCTGTTGTCCAGTTTCTTTTCTGTCATCTTCAAGCCTACTAAGAAGGGTCCTTTCATCACACTTCCCACTCTCTTCCCTCAGATTCTTGGCTTGGCTGTAGCAGCTCAACCACCATCACCCTATTCTACCCCTCTCTTCTGTACATACCTTCCCACATCTGGACTAGGCCGAGGTTGCCTGTACTGCCAAACCCAGGCCCTTTACACCTTCCCTACAGACTCTTCTTCTTCTTCCCTTGATGTAGTTTCCAAAACTCAGTCCCCTCCTGTCTCTTTTGGCTCCTGAGAATAAGCTTCAATTCTACAAGCCACTTTTTGTGTGCTTACTATGTGCCAGGTGTGGGTTGTCCCAGGCCTGGAGGACTGAGTACGGCCATGGTCCCTATACTCAGCATCTTCCTCAGCTGACCCCTCCCTTGCCAGCACTTCGCTGCCACACCTCAGAACACCGTGCATCGGCAGCCTCAGGGCTGTATACCCACTGGCCATCCAGCCTAATTACCTAGTGCCTTCCAGCTTTCTAGCTATTGTCTGAATTAGTTCCCTCTGATGGACGGTGAACTTCCCATGGATCATCCAACCAGGGACCTTCATCTCTATCTATAGAGATCTGTAATCTACTCTTCATGGTCCCTGTCAGTTGAATAAAGGATGTATTGGCCATGTCACTGACATCCTCTCTCCATCCTCTCCTCTACCCTCCATTCTCAGCTCTTCTTTCCTGACACAACAAAGTGGGGAACACCAGACAGCTCTAGGGGGAGTCACACAGCCATGCAGGAGCCCCCTTGCTTCCCCTCCTGAAACGAACACCTTAAGGTACCCATGTTAGGTCTTCCCGCCTTCCTCCTAGTGTCTTGGCAGATGTCACG
Organism: Capra hircus; assembly: GCF_001704415.2. Taxonomy (NCBI): domain Eukaryota; kingdom Metazoa; phylum Chordata; class Mammalia; order Artiodactyla; family Bovidae; genus Capra; species Capra hircus. Next base: position 31,551,449 of record NC_030812.1, read on the forward strand.
TCCATCATCCAGGGATGCAATGCATTCTGGAGACTGAGGGAGCAGAGTGCTGAGGAGGCCAGGCCAAGGGTGAGGGAACAAGGGCCTTGCACACAAATATAAGGAGGCATTCCATCTCAGGGTTGATTAAGTGCTGACCCACTCTCAGGAGACCCTTAGAGTGCTGAGCCTAAGTCTGGAACCTGAGGTGGTGATTGAATTGACCTCCCAGACAAATTCACAAGTACTGGAAGTTTGGGGGGACCCAGAAGAAACCTGCACAGTTGAGTCCACCAGATACATTCACCATTGAGGGTGAAGAGGATGGGCATCTGGTAGAGGGTATCAAGAGGACAGAGTGAGAAACAACATAGGGAAAAATCACTGAAAGCTGGCCTAGGGGAAACCAACCAGCCTGTGACCCACTGACATGGCCTCTTACCCATGGAGCTTCACTGGGATGGGGGCAGGAAACCACTCTGCAGGCACTGGGTACACCCCAAAGGCTTTGCTCTTCTCCATGGGAGTTGCCTTTAAGAGCTTCAGTCCTACTGCTTAGGGGTGATGTGTCTCTGCAGCTTTCTTAACACCAGCCAGGCTGTTTGCCACCTGCCTTTTGCTCCATGTGTTTCCTTATTTTCTTGCATCCACTCTTAATTCCCCCCAGTCACTTGGAATAAAGCTTTTGACATGTCTAGCCTCTCCCCTAACCAAAACGGAGAAGAGGGAAGGACCTGACAAGAGGAGGAGGAGAAACACACTGTGATTGTTCACCGATGGGCCTGTTCTCTCAGCCAACTCCAGTGGACTACTGACATCCTGACTTCCTCCTTACCGTATCAATGTCTTTCCTAGCATTGACAGCAGTCATGCTAACACCCCCTCAGCCAGCCTTCAGTTCCTCTCTTCCAAATTCTTTGGCTTGCTTTGAGCCCCTTTCAGCATGGTATCCCTCTATCAATTCCCCAAATGGCCTATCTTCCTGTCCTTACTAGGCACTTAGGTTTTGGTTGAATCTGCAATCCAACCAGACAGCCTTGCCATGTTTGAGATCCCCAGAGAAGGAAGAACAGGAGAAATCTATTGTTTTGAGACCACTAACAAATGGAAATATTTTCATGATCAGAAAACAACCCCCCCACCATGTGTTTCCCCACCAAGGGAAACACCTTTCCCTACAAGAAATTGCTAAATTATTAAAATACTCGTGTATAAATGAATTCTAAACTTCTGACCTTTCCCTACATTAACTCTTATAGAGGCCCTACTCAACTATAACTATAGTGAAGAGAGCCCTGAATTTGCAGTTAAAAGTCGATTTCTAATTGTACATTTTCTAACATTAGATTTTTCACTTAAAATCTAAGACTGTCATGAAGTAAAATGAAACAATGCCTCCAAAAGTATAAACCACTGTATAAGTGAAAAGGCTATAATTGACAATTATGTGGAAATTTCTACCTTATCTTTGAACAAGTTACAATTTATATGATTCTGAAAACAAATACAAGAAAAGATATGGTAGAGAGTTTTATTTCTATGTTTTCTACAGTTCCCATTACCTTCCCCTCACAACAGAAACAGGATTTTGTGTATCCTTCCAGAGTTTCTTTATACAGTTGCAAAGAGACACATTTTCCTTCACTTTACACAAAAGGTGGTTTGGTATACTCAGTGTCCTGAATTTTTTTGCTTCATCTATATTGGGGAGTTTGTCATAATACATAGAGAATCTTTATAGCTGTGTACTATTTCACTTTATTGAAGTTTCACAGTTTAATCAATCCCCTAATGCCATTACCTTACTTTCTTCTTTTGTTGTTATTGCAATGCTGCAATTAAATACATTGCACATGTCCTTACACAAATGCATTAATATCTAAAAAGTAAATTCCTAAAAGTGGTTTCCACTGAATCAAAGGACATTTGCATTTATAATTATCAAAGCCAAATTTCTTCCACTGGGGTCATGGAGATTTACACTCTCATTAGCATTGTGTATTGTCACCCTGCTTATTTAACTTATATGCAGAGTACATCATGAGAAATGCTGGGCTGGAAGAAGCACAAGCTGGAATCAAGATTGCTGGGAGAAATATCAATAACCTCAGATATGCAGATGACACCACCCTTATGGCAGAAAGTGAAGAGGAACTAAAAAGCCTCTTGATGAAACTGAAAGAGGAGAGTGGAAAAGTTGGCTTAAAGCTCAACATTCAGAAAACGAAGATCATGGCATCTGATTCCATCACTTCATGGGAATTAGATGGGGAAAGAGTGGAAGCAGTGTCAGACTTTATGTTTTGGGGGCTCCAAAATCACTGCAGATGGTGATTGTGAGAGGGTAACAGGCAGAGACATTACTTTGCCGGCTAAGGTCTGTCTACTCAAGGCTATGGTTTTTCCAGTGGTCATCTATGGATGTGAGAGTTGGACTGTGAAGAAGGCTGAGCACCAAAAAATTGATGCTTTTGAAGTGTGGTGTTGAGAAGACTCTTGAGAGTCTCTTGGACTGCAAGAAGATCCAACCAGTCCATTCTGAAGGAGATCAACCCTGGGATTTCTTTGGAAGGAATGATGCTGAAGCTGAAATTCCAGTACTTTGGCCACCTCATGCAAAGAGTTGACTCATTGGAAAAGACTGATGCTGGGAAGGATTGGGGGCAGGAGGAGAAGGGGACGATAGAGGAGGAGAAGGGGACGATAGAGGATGAGATGGCTGGATGGCATCACTGACTCAATGGACGCGAGTCTGAATGAACTCCGGGAGTTGGTGATGGACAGGGAGGCCTGGCGTTCTGCAATTCATGGGGTCGCAAAGAGTCAGACACGACTGAGCGACTGAACTGAACTGAACAGGTAGGAAGGCCAGGGGTCTCCAAACAGAGGAAATAGCCTGCAAGTGTCAGACATTTTTATCTCTTAAGCAGCAGGAGGAAACAAACTAGCAATATTTTTTCCTTCTCTATACAAATTTAAAAGGAGGTTTCTCTTAAAATACTGTGTTGCCGTAATGACACCTGGTTTCATCTGAAGTTAACTATTCTCAGACCTTGAGATAACCAATGCCTTTTTCTTATGAAAATGTTTATCTTAAGCTATGCTAATGTACTATGCATTTACCCCAAACTCTGTCTTCAAGTCGGTTCCGCCTCTTGGCTCAGAACCTACTTGACAAACCAGCATGTAATACTGATATTGTTCCCCTAATCTATGTAAACGAAACTATTTGTATGGTGACCTGCCCTTCTTCAAGATTCAAGTTAATCATTTTATGGCCCAGGATGAAGCATTTGGTGCCAAGATTATCCCAAAATGCATCTTCAGGGTGAAGGGCCTGGTGCCATTCTGAGTTTTAAGACATTCCTTTCTTTCATTAACAAACTGCTAGTGACTATATAGGGCTTCCTTGGTAGCTTGGAAGATAAAACGTCTGCCTACAATGTGGGACACCCGGGTTCAATCCCTTGGTCAGGAAGATCCCCTGGAGAAGGAAATGGCAACCCACTCCAGTATTCATGCCTGGAAAATCCTATAGGAGGAGGAGCCTGGTGGGCTACAGTCCATGGGGGCACAAAGAATCCGACATGACTGAGTGATTTCTCTTCACTTCTTCTTCACTTAGTGACTATATAACATTATATAATCTTCCCCTGAAGATTAGCAGGGGAGCACTCCTTCTGCCCCCTTCTGATGCCTATGTCAGAAGCTTTCTCTATCTCCTTTATACTTTAATAAAACTTTATTACACAAAAGCTCTGAGCAATCAAGCCTTGTCTCTGGCCCCGGATTGAATTCTTCTCCTCTGGAGGCCAAGAATCCCTGCGTCTTTTCTTTCAGCAACAACCTTTCAATTGCAGCCATGAAATTAAAAGACGCTTACTCCTTGGAAGGAAAGTTATGCCCAACCTAGATAGCATATTAAAAAGCAGAGACATTACTTTGCCAACAAAGGTCTGTCTAGTCAAGGCTGAGGTTTTTCCAGTGGTCATGTATGGATGTGAGAGTTGGACTGTGAAGAAAGCTGAGCGCCGAAGAATTGATGCTTTTGAGCTGTGGTGTTGGAGAAGCCTCTTGAGAGTCCCTTGGACTGTAAGGAGGTCCAACCAGTCCATTCTAAAGGAAATCAGTCCTGGGTGTTCACTGGAAGGACTGATGCTAAAGCTGAAACTCCAATACTTTGGCCACCTCATGCAAAGAGTTGATTCATTGGAAAAGACTCTGATGCTGGGAGGGATTGGGAGCAGGAGGAGAGGGGACAACAGAGGATGAGATGGCTGGATGGCATCACCGACTCGATGGACATGAGTCTGAGTAAACTCTGGGAGTTGGTGATGGACAGGGAGGCCTGGTGTGCTGTGATTCATGGGGTCGCAAAGAGTCAGACACGACTGAGCGACTGAAATGAACTGAACTGAACTGAGCATTGTATATGAGTGCCTGTTTCCCCACACCCTCACCAACAGAGTATGTTCTCAAATATTTTGATTAAAAATGTTATCTTATTGTTTTAATGTACATTTCCTTTATGAGTAAAATTATACTTTTTTCCATATTTTTCAAGGCCATTTTGTTTTTTCAACCACCTCTGAATATTTGATGTTAGATGGCATTACAACTGTAAAGTCCAAAAATTTTCTGACCATAATTGCACTAGGCAGTTGAGATAAAAGGAAAGCAAAGAATTGAGGGCACGGATGTTCTATTTGCTCTGACCAAAGTTAAATACCTAAATATGCCACTAGAATGTGAGCACTAACAAATGGGAATTATGTTCTATCCATCTTTATTCTCAGCAAAACATTCAGAATCTTGCAGACACTTAGTCATCAATGAACACTAAGGATGAAGTGAGCTATTCTTGGCAGTTTCTCCATGGAAGTTAGTTTCTCCATGGAAGTATCTCCATGGAAGTTAGAATCATGACCTAAACAATCTGGATGGCCTACCTATGAGTTAAGATCATGTTTTATATTTAATCAGAGTACAGTCACCCTAAAGCTTATCAATGAAAATAATCTGAAATGACCATTGTTAGCTATGTAAATTATATAAATAATTTACTTAATTTGGTAAATTTACTGGGTGATTAATAACATTTGCTTAAATGAAGAAAAACATCATAATACAAACAGAAGCATGAAGAGTCCTAGGAAATTTAGAAAACAAGTTGTTGCCAGTGTCCTTCCCATCCTAATTTAGGGGAAAGGGATTTCTAATTTGAGATGATCTTGTTAAGTAAAAACATCCTGGAACTATAAAGGGGCAGTAACATCTGGTGATCATATAGGCATTTAATCTGTTCTAATTGTGTTCAGTAGACAATGTTTCTCTTTGCCTTTTTTTCAGGTGGCTGTTTTCTGATTGTTTGCTTCATTCCGCCTCTTACAGACAATTCAAGTGCATAGTAAAACTAATTATGGCAGGGGGAGATTTCAAAGTTCAGATCATCTATAGATGAAATACAGGGCATGCATTTTGCTGTTACATCGTATAGGCTTAAAAGAGTGATCCTCATTTAAAGGTGTCAGTGAATATTAGCATCACTGAAGTTTGTTTTAAATATAAATCCCATGCCCCCTTATAAAAGATATCAGAATTTTCTGGGGAAAGTTTGGTCAGGTATACTCTAAAAAACTCTTACGTTTACCTCCCAAGGAACCATTTCTGTGTCCTGTCATGGCCGATGGCATGAGAACTGTTCTCATAGGGTGCTTTATGCCTGCTTTGAGAACCCAAAGAAATCATATATTTGCTCCAATTTGGTATATAGTGCTTACTACATGTGTTTTGAGAAGAGCAAAGATCTAGCTATTCATTATTTAGCCTTCCCCATCTTCTTTTATTTCTGATATGCATTCTGTATATCTTAGTAGTTTCCTCACTAGGAGCTAGTACTTTCCCAGCTAATTCCCTTAAGGAACTTTGTCAATCAAACCATACACCATTATGTCTAAGTCCCTCTTATCATTTTATGGACACTTAAGATCACCTAAAATAATCCTACTCTAATTCCAGCATTTTTTTAAACAGAGAAGGAAACCAAGACCATGAGTGATTAAAGAACTTAGTTAAGGTCAGAATGGCAGCACTTTGACTAGGATCCTGTCTCATTAAGTACTGATCCAGTATAGTTTTCTGTGGTAGCACATTATCGCTCTATCCCAAATCATTTATACTCATATATAATTCTTGTGATAAGCACCTACCGTGACTTAAGCCTTGTGCTAGAAGCTTTCACACACACTGTCACTCAATTAAGGAGTAACATATTAAGTCATATTTTTCTAAGTTAAAACAATTATCAAATCAGGGCAAAAATTACAAACGCATTACAATCAATTGCGGGAGACAGGCCGTCTTCTAAAAGGAATTTCCAGTAAGAACACTTTGGATTAGTGGGACCACTTAACCTAAAGGCTGTCTATTCTCTCGCCCCAGTGATGCCCCCACTTCTCTCCTTACTTGCCCTTCTCTCCGAAACTCTGTTTAGATTTGCTAGGCTATCTAACATTAATCCAACACATCCTCTAACCCCGTGAAGTTGCTGGCTTTCTTCTACCTGTTTTCTTTCCTTTTGAAAGGCATTTTCCTGGCTCCTGAAGCAGGAACAGAATGTCATACTCCTTGTTCTGTCTTCACTCGACAGGCTTCTGCTACAGGTCTCAGCTCAACACCCACCCTTTTGCCCTTCAGGTGCGGCAAAGAGGAAACAGACACAATGTGGTGGAAAGGTCTTGTATATAGTTTTGTTCATTTCAACGAGTGTGGGGAGCTGCTCTCACTGGAGCTTATGGGGAAAGGCATCTGTGCCTGGAGGAAGGGGCGTGGCTCCCACACTATGGACTCCGGGTGGCACTCCGAGCACCTTCAGCTTTAGCCGAAGTCTTGGTGCGAGTAGCCCTCGGGTCGCACGTCTTCGCCTGCCCATGAGGAGTCCGGTCGGTTTTAGAGGAAGTTGGCCTCTGGGCGGTCCGTTTCACGGGCTTCTCCGGGTCCTGCTTCTTTTCCTCCCTGGCCTTGGAGCTTGGCCTCTTCGCATTTCGGGATCTGGGCCTGATGTCTTCCTTCTTGGCCCTCCCTTCCTCCTTGGTTCTGGAACTCACCAGGTCCTTGGCCCTTGACCTCACCTTCCTCGAGTCTGCCCTGGAGCGCCCCCTCCTCACCTTCCTGGCCACCGTGCGGCGGGCAGAGCGCCTGCGCGAGTTCCGCGCCCCGAGAGGGGTCCTCGGCGAGCGCCCGCCCTCCTCCAGCCTTGGGCGTCCTGGCTTTCTCTTCGGCTTCGGAACCTTCCAGATCCTGAAGTAGCCGGCGGCTTCGCTGCCGCTCACCCGGAGGAGAAGGCTCTTCCCTTCGGACCTGCACTTTTCGCCCGAGAGGCGGCCGCAATTCCTGCGCACCTCGTAGCCCGCATTTCCGAACTCCTTCTTGAGGGCCGCCAGGGTCAGCCTTTTGTGTGAGGCGATGGCGCGGAGCAACAGCTGGGACACCTTGAGCACGGAGCGCGAGCCCCGCCTCAGCGGTCCCGTGGGCTGCTGGGTTTTAACTTCAGTATCTTGGGATTCGTCCATGGGCTCAACCCCTTCAGCCATGGCCCCGCTCCCGCTCCCGCTCCCGCTCCCGCGGGGCCACTGGCTCTGAACCTCACTCACCCAGGTATGAGCTAGTAAGAGCGGCTGCCAGGCCACGTCACAAAGGCAGGTCCTATTACGAGGGCGGCCGACCCAATGGGTAGGGGGTCTTTCTCACTTGGAAAAACCAATCAGACGCCGTTTCCTTCTAGGTCTAAACCAATTCGGATTTTCAGAGCCTTTGCACACCTGAAAAATCCCTTTTATAATATCTAGGGTTCTGTTTCCTGGTCTTAAGTTTATACTTCTCACTGATATTGATCTCAGCCGCTTTCTGAAGGTCGCTTTTTCTGTGGTCCTGCACACCATCTACCCACATTCTCCTAAAAAGGAAGAGAAGTTGTTCCCAACCACCCACAAGTAATATAATGCCTTTAAAAAGTAGCTATGGTAGTCTATAAAACACAGCCTGGCTGAGAAATTCCCATTTTTAGGTCCCACCAGGAAATGTATGCAGTCATATCTCCCTGGCTCTCAGCACAGTGGATTTTGTGCAAGAGTATGAAACAAAGTAAGAAATCACTGTGTTCCCTCTACCCTAAACATAATTCCCGCACCTGTAAAGTTCAGACGCCTCGTTCAATTGGATTGGAACAATCCAGATTCCAAATAAGGACAGCCTAAGAACACTGGTCTAATCATTATTCTTTAAACAGACTCTGATTTTCTGCTTCTTGTCCTCTTAGATCGCTTATCCCATCTCTGTCCAAATAAATCCTGCTTGTCTTTCAAAATCCTGCTAAATGCTCCTTCACTGAAGCCTCCTCAGACTCCTTCAGTAAAAGAATGTCTTTTCTCTTAATTACCACAACTGCTTCTGTAACCCTATATGGTTTTTTCTTTAAATTAATTTGATATTAGAAGGTACAGTGTGGCACAATATTTTAAAAAAGAAAAAACTGGAGCTGGAAGATATGAATACATATCCTAGCTCTTTAATAGCCATATGACATTAATAATCCTTAATATTTTTAAATCTGACTTCCTTATCTAAGAAAGAGGTTTAATAATCCCTTCCTACCAACATCACAGAAACATACCATACTGCAAAAATTCAGAAGATGTGATAATAGACAAACGAGCATAAAAGTTATTTCACTCTGTATCTTTATATCTTTCCAATGAAATAAAAAGGTCGCTCAGAGTCAGATGGTCTTTGAATTTCTATACCCCGTGCTGTACCTAATACAGCATTATTATATATAGCAAGCATTTGATTTGAGTCTGCTTAAGCTCCTTGTTGGTGAGGAGGCTTTTTCTGGATTCAGAAGGAAAGTCCCAGAAAAACATGAGAAAAGAGCAGGATGAATTTCAAAGAGCTGGAAATGACGGCAACCAAGGAAGCTAGTTGTTCAAGGACCTCTAATTTAAGACACGGTTTAGTTGAGAATAATTCAAAGAATACCTCAAGTTGCAAAGAATATCATACTTTTCCAGAGGACATTCACATATCATCAGCAGTCATAGGCTGGAGTGTGGCATTGTTTCTTCCAGGAATCAAAGTTCCAGGAAGTTGCTTAGACCAGAGCTTGTTAAGTTTTAACATGCACCTACTTCATAATGTACAGCTTCTAATACATTAGATCTGAGATGGACCCAGAGATTTTACCAACAAGCTCCCACATAGTTCCTGGATAAAATACAAGTGCTGGGGGTAGCAGAGAGTAGACAATGAGAAGGAAAGTGGCAGGAGATAAGACTGGAAACGTAGATGAGGGTCAAGTTGTGATGGACAGAGACCATTATAATGACACAGATGTTATAGGTCACACAGCAGTTAAGTGGTAGAGTTTGGATTTAAACCTGAGTCTACTTAATTCTGGGCTTCCTTGGTGGCTCAGAGGGTAAAGTATCTGCCTGCAATGTAGGAGACCCAGGTTTGATCCCTGGGTCAGGAAGATCCCCTGGAGAGGGAAATGACAACCCACTCTAGTATTCTTGCTTGGAGAATCCCATGGACGGAGGAGCCTGGTAGGCTACAGTCCATGGAATTGCAAAGAGTTGGACACAACTAAGACTTCACTTTCACTTTCTACTTAATTGTAAGACCTGAGTTCTTAAAATTACTATGCTAGGTTTCCTTTTCTCCCCACCGCCTTATATATCTCCATTATAGAATAGAGGGGCCTCCCAGGTGGTTCTGGTGGTAAAGAATCTGCCTGCTACTGCAGAAGAAGCAAGAGACGCAGGTTCAATCCCTGTACTGGGAAGATCCCCCGTAGTAGGAAATGGCAGTCCGCTCCAATATTCCTGCCTGGAAAATTCCATGGACAGAGGAGCCTGGTGGGCTTTATAGTCCATGGGGCTGCAAAGAGTTGGACGTGACTGAGCAGCTGAAAACATATAGAGTAGAGGGAAGTTTAGAATCACAGTTCAGAGTCACGAGTATTTATAAGCAATCACTGTACTTTCTCCAAGGCTTTCGATCAGGGCAGAGTTCTGTGACCCTGAGGATCTCCAGGGGCAAGGGCTAACACAGCAGCACAGGGACAACGCACCAAGGAAGAGCTGCCAGATGCAGAGGCAGAACTACATGGTGCTAGATTTCTCCCATTTGTAGAGTCTCTTGGCCTGGCTATTCTTCCTGGTTGCATAGGCCAGTGGTCATAGGAAGGGGCAACCACCAGAGAAAAAGAAAAATAGACAAAAGTGTTTGCTTTGAGAATAGGAGGAAAGTAAATGAAATATCACCTTCATATCAGCTGATTCCAGGTAAAAACAGGTTGGTTTTTTATGTATGATACTGCATACAATGATGAAGGAAAGAACCAAATAAAAAACCATGTTTACTGATACCCCTGTGATCACAAAGGAGGCAAATTGGAAAACTTTGAGGCTGAAATCAAAGGAAAAGAAACCTATGAAAAACTAGCCAAAATACCAACACCTGTGACAAAAAAGAGAAAACATTTTTTATTTATATATAACCATTCATTTCACACAGATTTCTGTATAAATATGCTGTAAATAAGACAGGAGTAACTAAAAATGGGAGGTAGAAAACAAACGCCCCCACCACACTCAGATGACTCAGAGGCTAAGAAAGCCAGTTGACATCTTTCATAGTGTTAGGTAGTTAGAATAGGAAAAAGGAGTCCAAAATGTCAGTGGCTAAAAGACAAAGAAGGGAAAAGCTTGCAAAAATGGAACAAAGGAAGGTCTGAGGACCAGAGTGAGGACCTCAGGTAAAACAAACAGCCCTCCTGGCTAGCCCAATTTACATAGAGCAGGCTCTGGGAGAGGAGAGAAAACATAAAAAGATGAGCCAAAATTGAACCAGGGGCTTCTCTTCGCATCTTTTGGGTCAGCCCACCCTCATGCCTTGAGGGTGTGTTTTCCTTTGCTTGCCAATAAAACAGCTATAACACTGGTCCATCCGGCACTTCAAATTTTTGCTGCAGTAAGACAGAACTGAGGAAATTACACACTCCTCCAACATATATGGTGCCATGACTCGGGTTTAACCTGGCTGAAACAATCTCGGCTCAGCCCCCAAGAGTCAAGATGCCAAGCACAGCAGAAGCCTAACTCAGTGAAAGCTTCCACAGTGAAAGCTGAACACGAAGAAAACCCAGTGCAGGGGAAGTGGCAAGAAGCCCACTGTGCTGGAAACCGGGACAGCAAAAACAAACTCAGCAGAAAGCTCACACGGCTCAGTCTCAGATTCCAGAGACCACTGATTTGAGTAGGAAGTCCTCGCTCCTGTGTCTGGAAAGACATACGGCTAACAAAATCTTAATTCCTTTACAGTCTCTTGTTTCTTGTTTCCTTGAACCTCCTGCGAACAGGCGAGCAGCAGTGGGTGCCCAGGGTGTCTCGAAGGCTCCACTATCTGTGGTGCCCTAGTAGCTGTTGCCCAAGTGGGTGGGGATTCTTCTGTCCTTAGGCCACTGAAAACTGTGAGCACAGGTCAGGTATTCAGCAGATTTTCTGGCAGGTTATGAAGGGGATTCCTTGGCACATTTTTCCCACTGCTTTTTCCTCCCATCCTTCAGCTCCTCTCTCCATCTATGCCACTGCTTACAAAGTATTGGGCAGGTCATTGTCTTTCAATTCGTGAAAGTTGCGCTTGAAACCATTTACCTAAGATTGGGACTCAAACCCACATGGCTGGGACTCTGTACTATGCTTAGTCACTCAGTCATATCTGACTGGGACTTGAAACCGGCCAAAACCCATGGTGCCTGGTTTTAGGACCTAATGAAGCTCAGGCTCTTGATACCTCATTGCAAAAAATTCAGTGAGAGACACAGTGATAAGTAAGAGGTGGATTTGTTCGGATTTAGAGAGAAGTACACTCCACAGGGTGTGGGCCATTGCAGAGAGCGGTGTGGTTAGTTTTCCCTGAGCTGGGTGATTTCATATGCTAATGAGTGGGAGGATCATTCTGACAATTGGGGAACCACCCACTCCTCAGTCTTTTGACAGTGCCTTGGAACTCTCCTGGCCAGATAACCTCTGGCTGTGTCATTTAGCTTGAATATTGAGGAAAAAGCTTTAGTTGAATTTGGCCTGTCATCTTGGACCCATTTGATTTTAATTGGTCTATGTTATGCCCTTGGGCTATGTCATTTTTTCTGAAGTTGTGCCCTGCCCCCCTCCTTCCTGTTTCATGCTGTTTTCCTGAGCCCCATTCAGGCCCAAAATGTTGCCTCTACAATCTTCTGGAGTGACTTGGGAGAGACATACTGTATAATATCCAATCTCTCCAGATATTCAGGCCCTCATCTTCCATGTTTCCTACAACGTGTGCAACAATAGCATCTCTCAGTGAACCCTCTAGGGCAGGTGACAGGCCCACAATGCCTGCTAGAAGTCCATCTGTTGGTGGCATCCCTTCAAAGGCAATTGGGCTTCCAGGGATAATGTTTGCAACTCTGGGAGTTAGCCCTACAGGCCGTTTGGGCCCAAACCCTTAACACCCTTCTCCTAAAGTTACAAACATACCCCTGGATCAAATCTCCACTCCACTTTTATGGAACATCTGGTCTGTTGCTTCATCACTTTGTTCTTAAACCGCTTACTAACTCCTACAACCAGGACCCTGCCCCCTTGTAGGCAACATCACTCCACCATGCTTCAGTTCAGTTCATTTCAGTTCAGTTCAGTCGCTCAGTTGTGTCCGACTCTTTGCGACCCCATGAATCGCAGCACGCCAGGCCTCCCTGTCCATCACCAACTCCCAGAGTTCACTCAGACTCATGTCCATCGAGTCCGTGATGCCATCCAGCCATCTCATCCTCCGTCGTCCCCTTCTCCTCCTGCCCTCAATCCCTCCCAGCATCAGAGTCTTTTCCAATGAGTCAACTCTGCATGAGGGGGCCAAAGTACTGGAGCTTCAGCTTTAGCATCATTTCTTCCAAAGAAATCCCAGGGTTGATCTCCTTCAGAATGGACTGGTTGGATCTCCTATTATTAAAATACTCCTAACGCCCCTAACAGGACCAGATAACCCATTCCTTTACCATTACTTCTGTTATTACCTAAAGTGGGTCTATGACAATGAAATGTTTACCGTTGAAGACACCCTAAGCTGCTCTTATGAAAGACTAGGGGAGGAAATCAATGACTTACATTCCCTCAGAGCAATAAGAGGATAAGGCTTATGGCTGTTTCACCAGGTTCCCAGTCTCAGAGCACAGGCTTGGATTACTTTATATCGTGGTATCTATTCCCATCTGCAGTGGACAAACCAGCAATGAGTTAAGATTACAACCCCTTAATCCTACCCAGCACTACTCATGCTGGAGACCTTAGGGACGTCCAACTCCAGCCTGGAGTCCCAGGAGGTCGACATGCCTCGATCTGCCTAGGGATTTGGTCCCCAGGAGGTTGTCATGCCTCAGCCTGCTCGGGGATCCACCAGCCCGTGGTCCCAGGAGGTCGACCTGCCTAAGGACCTGGTCCTTAGAAGGTTGTCACACCTCAACTTGCTTGGGGATCCACCAGTCCAAGGGTCCCAGGATGTCGACCTGCCTAGACCTGCCAGGGAGTCAATCTCCAGGAGGCTGTCACACCTCAGCCTGCCTGGGGATCTGCGCCCTGACCTGGGGACACCTGGCTCTCAGGTTGCAACAGTACTGGGTAGGATAAGCTTCAAGAAGACTCACCCCTAAGGAAGTCCACCCATGAAAATAGAAGGAAGCCTATTAGCTGTGGGACTATGCCCAGTCTCAGCAATAACTCAGGAGCCCAATGAGAACCCCATTGCCTTTCTGGAAAGGCTAAAAGGCCCTCTAAATGTTTGCCAATCTGGACTTAGACTCTTATGAGGGACAGGTGATTTTAAAAGACAAATTCCTGTGCCAATGTGAATCAGACATCAGGATAAAGTTACAACAGCTATAGCAGCAGGACCCTGATGCCTCTTTAGATGAGATGGTCCAGACAGCCACCAATTCCTTTTATAACAGAGAACAGGAGAGGGAGGCCAAGGCCCAGGAAAGGGAGAGAAGAAAAGAGACAAGGCATGCCAGATGCTGGCCGCCCTCCAGAGAAGCCCTATGGCAAACCCCAAGTCCTTAAAGGATAAGGCAAAAGGCAAATGCCTAATCTGTAGACAGGTAAGACATTGGGCCAAAGAGTGTCCAAACTGTGACAAGTCTCCTAAAATGGCTCACTACAAATGCCATCAGTTGGGACATAGGGTGGCACTCTATCCTCAGGACCCAAGAGCTTTTAGGTCAAGTGCCAAGCCTTCCCTCACAATGGTTCAACAGGACTGAAGCAGCCCGCTCCAGCCAGCCCACCTGTCACAGATAACCATCATGGGGCTGGAGCCAAGGGTGCAACTGGATGTGGCAGGTAGGTCCGAGAATTTCTTGGTTGACACAGGGGCTACCTACTCTGCCCTGACCTCCTACTCCGGAACCTTCTCCTCCCAAACCTGTACCATTTTGGGTGCTACAGGAAAAACAATTACAAAAAGATTCATTCACCCAAGCACTTCTCTAGTTTCTTGGATGGACAAATATCTTCCCATCAGTTTCGGGTGGTCTCTGAGGGTCCAATTCCCTTATTGAGAAGAGATCTTTCCCTGCCTTCGAAATCTTGCAGCTATTGCAGACCTGCTAGATGCTTTAAAACTCTCTTTTGGGGACAAACTAACACTATTTCTACCATCCACCGAGTGAAACAACTCCTGAATGGGAGAGGCCATTTATGGATGTCTGATCAAAGAACCCTCAGATATCATGTAGTGCTGATGGAAAATCAGGCCTGACTATATCCCCTTGTGAGGTTCTTAACCCAGGTACCTTCCTGTTTATCCCCAAAGGCTCTCTCCCCTTTCGCTCTTGCCTAGAAACCTTGGCCCACTGGACAAAACTCTGAGAGGGATTGTCAGAAGATCCTCTGACCAATCCTGAGGAAATCTGGTACACTGATGGAAGCAGCTTTGTCTTGGATGGAAAAAGAAGAGCAGGATATGCAGTAGTCTCCAACTTTGAGACCACAGAGGCTAAATCTTTGCCACCAGGTACTTGAGCTCATAGCCCTGACTTGAGCTTTAGAGCTGAGAAAAGGAAAAAAAGTAGCCATTTACACTGAGCCCAAGTACGCTTTTCTGATGCTACATGCACATGCTGCTATTTGGAAAGAAAGAGGCCACTTGACCACCCGAGGGTCCCCAGTCGAATATGGTGATCAAATCTTTAGGCTCTTAGAGGCAGTTCATCTGCCCAGTGAGGTTTTAGTTTCCCATTGTAAAGGACACCAAAAAGGGAGCACAGAAGTGGCATAAGGGAACCACGCAGCCAATCAGCCAGCTAAGAGAGAAGCATTACAGAATACTGACCTAATAGGGGCTGCCACCTTAGTTCCACAGACTAATTTGCCAGAAACTCCTTCATATACTGAAGGTGAGATTCTTAAACTAAGAGTGGGGCTTCCAAGAAGATCATATGGAGTGATTCCAAAAGGAGGGACTCCTTTTTCTTCCTGGGAACCTCCAATGGAAGTTGGTTAATTCCTTACATGCCACCACTCATTTAGGGGAAAAAGCCCTCCAAAGATTACTAGAAAGATCCTTCAGAGGAACAGGCTTCCAAACAACTATAAGGCAAGTGGTCTCCTCTTGTCCCACTTGCCAATTAAACAACCCCCAAGGAGCTCGACGACCCCAGCTGGCACAGCCTGTCCAATGACATGAGACCTACCCAGCAGAGGACTGGCAGATGGACTTCACCCAGATGCCAGTTTTTCAAGGGTCAGTTAGGTTCAGTCACTCAGTCGTGTCTGACTCTTTGCAACCCCATGAACCACAGCATGCCAGGCCTCCCTGTCCATCACCAACTCCCAGTGTCCACCGAAACCTATGTCCATTCAGTCAGTGATGCCATCCAACCATCTCATCCTCTGTCCTCCCCTTCTCCTCCGGCCCTCAATCTTTCCCAGCATCAGGGTCTTTTTCAATGAGTCAGCTCTTCACATCAGGTGGCCAAAGTATTGAAGTTTCAGCTTCAACATCAGTCCTTCCAATGAACACCCAGGAATGATCTCCTTTAGGATGGATTGGTTGGATCTCCTTGCAGTCCAAGGGACTCTCAAGAGTCTTCTCCAACACCATAGTGCAAAAGCATCAATTCTTCTGAGCTCATCTTTCTTTATAGTCTAACTCTCACATCCATACATGACCACTGGAAAAACCAGAGCCTTGATTAGACGGACCTTTGTTGGCAAAGTAATGTCTCTTCTTTTTAATATGCTATCTAGGTTGGTCATAACTTTCCTTCCAAGGAGTAAGCGTCTTTTAATTTCATGGCTGCAATCACCATCTGCAGTGATTTTGGAGCCCTGAAAAATAAAGTCAGCCACTGTTCCCACTGTCTCCCCATCTATTTGCCATGAAGTGATGGGACCAGATGCCATGGTCTTAGTTTTCTGAATGCTGAGCTTTAAGCAAACTTTTTCACTCTCCTCTTTCACCTTCATCAAGGGGCTCTTTAGTTCTTCTTCACTTTCTGCCATAAGGGTGGTGTCATCTGCATATCTGAGGTTATTGATATTTCTCCCAGCAATCTTGATTCCAGCTTGTGCTTCCTCTAGCCCAGCGTTTCTCATGATGTACTCTGCATAGAAGTTAAATAAGCAGGGTGACAATATACAGTCTTGACATACTTCTTTTCCTATTTGGAACCAGTCTATTGTTCCATGTCCAGTTCTAGCTGTTGCTTCCTGACCTGCAATTTTCAAGGGTATAAACACCTATTAGTCATGATAGATACATTCACAGGATGGATTGAAGGCTTTCCCACCCACACTGAGAAGGCTGAGGAGGTGGTAAAAAAAAAAAAAAAAAAAAAAAACTGCTCCATGAAATCATTCCGAGATTTGGTCTTCCCAGGTCATTACAAAGTGATAAAGGGACATCATTTACTTCTAAGGTCACCCAAGGGCTATCTACAGTATTGGGCATTACTTACTATCTCCATTATGCCTGGAGGTCTCAGCCTTCAGGAAAAGTAGAAAGAGCCAACCAATTCTTAAAATCAGTGATAAAAAAGGTAACCCAAGAGACCTCCCTGGGATGGAAGGAGGCTTTACCAATAGCTCTCCTCCACACCTATACTGCCCCTAAGGAACAGCTTGGTCTTAGTCCTTATGAGATGCTATATGGGAGACCTTCTGTTTATGTCAATGACCTCTTCCTAGATCCAGAGGCTCAGTCCCTCCCATCTTATACCATGGCCACTGGGCAATTCCAACAGGATATAAGCTCATGGGGTGTTAACCAGGACCCAGAAGATTCTAAAAAGTCACCGCTATATGCTCCAGGGATTCAAATCCTAATTAAAGTCTGGAAAGATGGGTCCCCAAAGGCTCAACTCCAGCCTTTCCAGCTCAACTCCAGGACCCCTACCCTGTAATACTTTTGAGAGGGTAACAGGCAGGAAGGGCAGGTGTCTCAAAAAGGAGGAAATAGCCTGCAAGTGTCAGACATTTTTATCTCTCTTAAGCAGCAGGAGGAAACAAACTAGCGATATTTTTCTTCCTTCTCTGCTGCTGCTGCTGCTAAGTCGCTTCAGTCGTGTCCAACTCTGTGTGACCCCATAGATGGCAGCCCACCAGGCTCTGCTGTCCCTGGGATTCTCCAGGCAACACTGGAGCGGGTTGCCATTGCCTTCTCCAATGCATGAAAGTGAAAAGTGAAAGTGAAGTCACTCAGTCGTGTCTGACTCTTTGCGACCTCATGGACTGAAGCCTACCAGGTTCCTCTGTCCATGGGATTTTCCAGGCAAGAGTACTGGAGACAAATTTAAAAGGAGGCTTCTCTTAAAATACTGTGTTGCCATAATGACACCTGGTTTCACCTGAAGTAAACTATTCTCAAACCTAGAGCTAACCAATGTATTTCTCTTATGAAAATGTTTATCTTAAGCTATGCTAATGTACTATGCATTTACCCCAAACTCTGTCTTCAAGTCGGTTCACCTCTTGCTCAGAACCTACTTGACAAACCAGCATGTTATACTCAGATATTGTTCCCCTAATTTACGTAAATGAAACTATTTGTATGGTGATCTGCCCTTCTTCAAGATTCAAGTTAATCATTTTATGGCCCAGGATGAAGCATTTGGTGCCAAGATTATCCCAAAATGCATCTTAAGGGTGAGGGGCCTGGTGCCATTCTGAGTTTTAAGACATTCGTTTCTTTCATTAACAGACTGCTAGTGACTATATAACATCCAGCTGAAGACTAGCAGGGGGGTACTCTTTCTGCCCCCTTCTGATGCCTATGTCAGAAGCTTTCTCTATCTCCTTTATACTTTAATAAAACATTATTACACAAAACCTCTGAGCAATCAAGCCTCATTTCTGGCCCCAGATTGAATTCTCCTCCAGGGCCCAAGAATCCGGGCATCTTTGCATGATTTAACAACAACCTTTCACTTTCTGCCCCCACAGCAGTCAAGGTACCAGGACATGACTCCTGGATTCACTACTCCCAAGTCAAGCCATGGAAGAAAACGTAAGAGGAAACTCAGTACACCTGTGAGTCCTTGGGAGCTCTCAGATACCTATTCAGAACTGAAAATAATTGCCATTATAATGCACATCCCCAAAATTAAGTTTCTGGGAATAAGATTTCTCAGGAGAGCTTTAAAGAGCCAACACAACTTGGCAGGGGTTGTACTCCAAAATAGACAGGAGACAGATCTCCTGATCCCTGAATAAGGAGGGACTTGAGCCATCTTGAATGAGACATGTTGTTTCTGGGTAAATACCTCCATCTAAGTTAAAGAAAGTCTTACAGTCTTCAAGAAAAACATTCTAGATCCTACAGGACTTCAAAGAATGAGCTGGAGAGTTCTTGGGGTGGCTACAATCTCTCTGGGGATCCTTCTCCTGGAAATAGGGAATTTGGAGTTGGCTAATGCCCCTGCTAATCCTTGCTATCACTATACTGATGTTGCTTATGATTGCTCCATGTATTATCAATTCTCTAACCCATTCTGTCTCTGCCCTGGTCAACAGGCTACAATATGCAGTGCCAGTTTAACAAGGATATATAAAATTACATCTGACGACAGAAAATATCACTCACCCTTAGATGGACATTGCTATAAGGCTTGACACTGCTATAAATCTCTGAGTCTTGAGACTAGCAAGAGGGGGAGGCCCTATGCCCCTTGTCATCCCAGTTCAGCAGGAAGTAGCCAGAGAGACTTTGACATCCCTATTCTTGAAGAATTGGGCCTCCATCTCTTGAGTGGGGAATGTTAGGTAGTTAGAATAGGAAAAAGGAGTCCAAAATGGCGGTGACTAAAAGACAAAGAAGGGAAAAGCCCAAGAAAATAGAACAAAGGAAGGTCCAGGGACTGGAGTAAGGACCTCAGGTAAAACCCTCCTTGGCTAGCCCAATTTACAGAGGGCAGGCTCAGGGGAGGTGGGGGGACAGAGAAAAACATATAAAAAGAGAAGCCAAAATTGAGCCAGGGGATTTTCTTCGTGTCTTTTGAGTCGACCCGCCCTCATCCTTGAGGATGTATTTTCCTTTGCTTGCCAATAAAACTGAGCTATAACTCTGGTCCATCTGTCAATTCAAATTTTTGCTGCGGAAAGACAGAACCGAGGAAATTACACACTCCCCTGACCAAAGCACCAATCTCTTCCTCTTTAGGATAAATCTACTTGCCAGCTCCCATCTTCTGACACCCCAAAAGGAAAAGATACTCCAAGAGAAAATGATTTCTTCAGGAAGAGTCACTACTAACCAACATCATACCCCTAATCAAGGAATACCAACCCCAGCTCCAGAAAGACTGAACTATCCCTTCCAATTTTAATAGTCTATGATTATAAACCAGAAGTTATCACCAAAAGAGGACAGAACCACCCAGTTGTGAGAAAGAGTAATAACTGTTAATTTCTGGAAGTCCTGGGGACTGTGTGTTGGTGGGGGCGGGTGGGGGGCGGAAAGTGGGGGCGGGGGAAAAGGACATTTGGAAATGTGTAGTCTAAACCCTTCTACTTCAAGCTCCAGAGCAAGATCATTTTGTCCTTGGAAACAAGACCCTTCCTCTAGGTTAGTCATGCCTCTATGAGGAGTCTAGAGTAACTTCATTGAAATATTTAGACAATAAGCAAACTTTTATTACTACACTAAATTCTAAGACCATCAGAAGTTTTATTAATCTCATTCCTTCATACAGTGTTATATAGCTCTAACTTCACCGAGGAAAACTCCATGTCAGGTACAGCGAAATTTAGTAGCACACGCTGATCTAATCTCAATCTATAATAATCTATAAATAATCTCACTGCCCTCAGGCCTGGAGTTCCCAGGGGCTAGGTCTTCTGACTCAATTATCTTACACTGATTCTATTTCTCTCTGACCAAACTGAATGACAGAAACCTGTTCAGCAGTCTATTACAACTGACCTTAAACTGCTAGTTTTTTTTCTTTTTGCAAAAATAACTTCTCATCTCATTTTGTTTTATATTTTATAATTCTTTTCCTCTCCTGAACTACTATTGAGCCTTTCATTTTAGTGTGAATAACCCCACAACAGTTATTTGAGCACATAAGCCTACTGATCCACTCATGACTTTCAGGAGTACTAAAGTGGTTTCATAAAAAGTAATGCAAAGATATCAAGATTCCTTAAAAGCATGGAGACAGTCTGGCAATTGGACCTTCATTATTTTTAACCCTCAGCACAACTGTTCAGAAGGCAGTACAGAGAATCTAGACCCATGTGATCTTACTGGAGGACCAGATAAATCCCTCAGCAATTAGCCTGCAAATATGAAGATCTGGTCTCCCTAAGCCCTTCAAAGAAGCTCTAAGCACTCTGTAAAACATACCCATCCCCACATGCATAAAACCCTTATCTATGACAGCAGGAGAGAAAAATGGGCTTTGGTATTACTAAAGTCCTAACCCAAACAAAGATATGCTATACAAATTAAATCTTTCATCCAGGGCTTATTAATAGTTAAAGTGAAAGTGAAGTCACTCAGTCATGTCAGACTTTTTGCGACCCCATGGACTGTAGCCTACCACATGCCTCTATCCATGGGATTTTCCAGGCAAGAGTACTGGAATGGGTTGCCATTTCCTTCCCCAGAGGATCTTCCCAACCCAGGGATTGAACCTGGGTCTCCCACATTGTAGGCAGATGCTTTACCATCTGAGCCACCAGGGAAGTCATCATATATTAGGTTAATACACTAATAGTTAAGTCTTTCCATAAATCTAAAATATGGAGTGACAAAGAGTCATTCTACTACAGTCAGTTAAGTCTCAAGCTAAAACCCCATTTCTCTGAGGATTTATACTTTTAACACGAGGCTTGGGAAGTCCCAAGACACAGTAACGTTGCAGCCCCCCAGTAACATTATATTCTAGGCATCAATTTTTTTCAATTCAATTCAATCAACATCAAATTTTTCAATTCTTTATTGTAATTCCCAGCCATCTACCTCTTTTCAAATTATCTGGGTATTCCCAGAATATGTACAAATGAAGCCAAAGCAGAAACAGAAAATTGGCAAATAACCATCATTTATCATAATATATTGGGTTGGCCAAAAAGTTCATTGACGTTTTTCCACACAGTGCTATGGAAAAGCCCAAATGAACTTTTTAGCCAACCCAACATGTTAACTCCTATAGCCTGAGAATTAAAATACCCCAGACCTAAAAGCCCAATTTGATATATCAATCCCACCATGAAGAAACTTATTTCTATCCTAATCTCTAAACACCTAAAATTCCACAAAATTGAATTCACTTATTAAAAACTGCTTTCCACCAAATTAAGTAACCATGTAAATAAATATCCATGCTAAAGAATACAGCCAAAAGCAAGCTTTATCTGCATTCCAGTTAACAACGCATGTCCTAGTATTTTACAATATAACTTCCCCCAATTTTTTCTTCAAAGCTCAAGTTTTAAAATTTTCAATTCAAAAAAATGCTCCATTTCTTGGGAAAATAATACTCATTTAAAAATTTTAACCCAACTATCCTCCCATGGATTTTTGTCAACCTTTGATCCATCTAGGGAAGAAGAGCTACTATTTACTGAAGGCCTATGGGCCAAGCATTATAATTGGTTATAAATTGTCTCTAATTCTTTCAACATCAATGAAAAGTAGGTAACATTTTTCACATTTAGAGATGAGAAGGTAAATGGTATACAAAAGGAAAGGTTCAGAATGAGAATTCTCCACAGTTCACAAGTAAATCCAACAAGGATCTCAAATTTTCCTCTTCCATCTAGAGAAGAGAAATTGCAACACTTTCTCTTTTCTTCTATCATTTCACCAATCAAAGCTTTGAGCAAGCAATTCATGTTCTCCTTTTCCTACTATAATTTCTACCATTCTAATTATGCCAGTTACCAGTTTATTGCCTTTCATCACCAAATTTACCCTTTGTTCCCTAATATGTGAAAATGGATCAGAGTCTTTGAAATATTTTTTGTTTTCCAGGTGACATGATGTTAAGTCTTGTCAGTAGAGGGCACTGGAGAGACAGCGCAGGAGGAAACAGTTTTCCTCTAGTTCTGGTTCTCTCTGGCCTCTCCTTCATCAGATTTCTAGAGCAGATATTGGAAAACTGCAGTCTAAGGGCCAAATCCAGCCTGCTGCCTGTTTTTAAATGGCTTGCGGGCACCACTCAAGTGGACCAGCAGCACTTTGAGCTTCAAAGAACAAGACAGAATGTTCCCACCTCTATTTCATCCTCCACTGTCAGCATAGCCTATACCTCCCTGGCCAGGACCCGTACATGTCACTACTTACACATTCCTCAATATTCCAGCCAGCTGCCCAAATTGACATGACGCAGATCTCTGAGAGGTGAGGAAGTCATCCTGGGATCTGGGTGTAACTGAGGCAGAAAGAGAAACTGCACCCCACACCACTACCTTCCTGCCAGGTCCCTCTCACTTGGGCTGACTGCTGTTTGTCCCAAGAATGCCTCAGTTGATGGCAAACAGGGCAGGACAACATGATCTGAACCCTCATTCCAAGTCTGTCCTTCCCTGTTATTCTCCTATAATTGCTTAAAAATTCTTTATATTAACTTTTCCCTGTTTAAATTACTGTGTGGTTTCTGTCTCCTGACTGGATCAGACTAAAACAGTAGCATCAGAGGAGTTTTGCAACAGAGGGCTACTAATTAAATTCGACCTGATAAGCAAATTTCATCTTTAAAATGAAGATGAAAATCATTTTATATTTTTAACAAAGACCCTGGAGTTTTTAATCTGCTTGTTATTAGACCTGATTTTCAATAAGTTAGGAGTAACTTTTAATGAGAAATGTATAGAATGTAACATTTAACAAATTGATTTTTTTTAATACTCATGTTTCACCACACAGTAGTAAATTTAAAATGGATCAAAGAATTAAACATTGAAAATGAAAGCAGGGAAATGTATATGAAAGAATTTCTAAGCATAAAAGTAGTAAGAGGGACTTCCCTGGTGGTCCAGTAGCTAAGACTCTGTACTTCCAATGCAAGGGACCCAAGTTCAATC
The DNA here is from genome assembly GCF_001704415.2 of Capra hircus. NCBI lineage: Eukaryota > Metazoa > Chordata > Mammalia > Artiodactyla > Bovidae > Capra > Capra hircus. The sequence goes on from NC_030812.1 coordinate 31,575,052, forward strand.
CCTGGTCAGGGAACTAGATCCCACATGCCACAACTAAGACCCGTCACAGGCAAATAAATAAAATAGACATTTTTTTAAATACCAAAAGAATTCATGTTGAAAAAAAAAAGTAATGAGAGAATCACAGAGGAAATTCCTCACAAATGATTATATAAAAATCTTAAAATTGGGTACACTAAAAAATTATTTTTAAAAAAAAAAGCACACTGGGGTTTTCTTGGCAACAGTCAGGGAAGGTACTGTCCTTGTTTTCTAGCCAGGAATGCAGAAACCTGAGAGCCAGAGAGTAAGCAGATGATGAAGGAAATGAGGGAGCTGGAGAAAGGGAACCTTAAAGCTTGAGTATGGAGTGTTGATCTTACCTCCTAGCTGTACATATGTGAAACTGACTGAAACTAGCAGAGTTAAGACTTTAAGTAGACACTGCATTACACTGAATTTTGCTGTGCTTCTTGGATCTAGAAATGTCTACTTTTCACCAAATTTGGGAGGTTTTCTACCATTATTTCTTCAAATACACTTTTTTTTTTCCTCCTGCTTCAGTCTCTCCCTCCTCTTCCTCTGGAACTTCTATATCATGATTCTGTATCATTACATTACATTACATACTCTCCCCAGGTTTCAGGCTGGTTGTTGAGGTGGATACACAAGAGAAGAAGACCAGAATAGCACTGTAAGGCTTTGAAAACTAAATTAAAATTGGAACCAGAGCCCACAGAAAACAAGCCAAGACATATGATCAAAACATAACCATGTTAACTGCCTGCTGTAAAAATAAATAAATCAACATTTTCCAGAAGATTTAAACAGAACTCAGAGTCTCATAACATAATATTCAATATGTCCAAGAGAGAATCTGAAATTACTCAACATAAGTGGAAAACCTAAACAACTCTCTAAAGAAAAGGCAAACAACAGATGCCAACTAACTGCAAGATGACCTAAGTGTCAGAATTATCAATGACTGAAAAGCAGCTATTACAGCCATGATCCAAGAAGTCAGGGTTGTTGAAGTGAATGGAAAGACAGAAGTTTTCAAAAAAGAAATAGGAGTTTCTTTTTTTTTAAGGAACAGTTTTAGAATAGAAAAATTCAGTAAGTGAAATTTTAAAATTCACTATAGAGATTCATAGCATTATTGAGGTGACAGAAGAGTGAGTGAAATTGCAGATAAAAATTATAGGTATACTTTGTTTTGTTTTAATACACTTCACAGATACTGTATCTTTTATAAATTGAAGGTTTGTGGAAACCCTATGTCAAGCAAGTCATTCTGGTAATTCTTACAATGTTTCAGACTTTTTCGTAATTATTATATAAGCTATGGTGATCTGTTATCACTGATCTTTGATGTTACTACAAAAGTATTTTTTAATTAAGGTATGCACAATGTTTTTTAGAAATAATGTTATTCTACACTTAAGAGACCACAGTATAGTGTAAACATAAATTTTATATGCACTCAGTTCAGTTCAGTTCAGTTGCTCAGTCGTGTCCGACTCTTTGCAACCCCATGGACTGCAGCACACCAGGCTTCCCTGTCCACCACCAACTCCCAGAGTTTACTCAAATTCACATCCATTGAGTCCGTGATGCCATCCAACAATCTCATCCTCTGTTGTCCCCTTCTCCTCCTGCCCTCAATCTTTCCCAGCATCAGGGTCTTTTCTAATTAGTCAGTTCTTTGCATCAGGTGACCAAAGTAGTATATGCACTAGGAAATAGAAATTTTCTTTTGGTTCAATTTATTACAATATTTGCTTTATTGTGATGGCCTGGAACTAAACTCGCAATATCTCTGAGGTATGCCTGTATTATATACAAGCTAGAGAAGGAAAAAAGAGTGAAAAGAATTGAAACAGTCTTAGAGATCTGTAGAACAATATCAAAGGAACCAATATTCATGATACAGAAGTCCCAGAGGAAGAGGAGACTTAGACTGAAGCAGGAGGGGGGAAAAAATGTATATTTGAAGAAACAATGGTAGAAAACCTAGAAAATTTGTAGATCCAAGAAGCACAGCATCTTTGTCAGGTTTTGGTATTAGGGTGATGGTGGCCTCGTAGAGGAGTTTGGAAGTTTACCCTCTTCTGCAATTTTCTGGAAGAGTTTCAGTAGGATAGGTGTTAGCTCTTCTCGAAATTTTTGGTAGAATTCAGCTGTGAAGACGTCTGGACCTGGGCTTTTGTTTGCTGGGAGATTTCTGATTACAGTTTCAATTTCCATGCTTGTGATGTGTCTGTTAAGATTTTCTATCTCTTCCTGGTTCAGTTTTGGAAAGTTGTACTTTTCTAAGAATTTGTCCATTTCTTCCACATTGTCCATTTCATTGGCATATAACTGCTGATAGTAGTCTCTTATGATCCTTTGTATTTCTGTGTTGTCTGTTGTCTGTGATCTCTCCATTTTCATTTCTAATTTTATTGATTTTATTCTTCTCCCTTTGTTTCTTGATGAGTCTAGCTAATGGTTTGCGAATTTTATTTATTTTGTCAAAGAACTAGCTTTTGGCTTTGTTGATTTTTGCTATGGTCTCTTTTGTTTCTTTTGCATTTATTTCTGCCCTAATTTTTAAGATTTCTTTCCTTCTACTAACCCTGGGGTTCTCCATTTCTTCCTTTTCTAGTTGCTTTAGGTGTAGAGTTAGGTTATTTATTTGACTTTTTTCTTGTTTCTTGAGGTATGCCTGTATTGCTATGAACTTTCCTCTTAGCACTGCTTTTATAGTGTCCCACAGATTTTGGGTTGTTATGTTTTCATTTTCATTCGTTTCTATGCATAATTTGATTTCTTTTTTGATTTCTTCTGTGATTTGTTGATTATTCAGAAGCGTGTTGTTCAGCCTCCATATGTTGGAATTTTTAATAGTTCTTCTCCTGTAATTGACAACTAATCTTAATGCATTATGGTCAGAAAAGATGCTTGGGATGATTTTGATTTTTTTTTAATTTATCAAGGTTAGATTTATGGCCCAGGATGTGATCTATCCTGGAAAATGTTTCATGAGTACTTGAGAAAAAGGTGAAATTCATTGTTTTGGGTGAAATGCCCTATAGATATCAATTAGGTCTAACTGGTCTATTGTATCATTTAAAGTTTGTGTTTCTTTGTTAATTTTCTGTTTAGTTGATCTGTCCATTGGTGTGAGTGGGGTATTAAAATCTCCCATATTATTGTGTTATGGTTAATTTCCCCTTTCATGCTTGTTAGCATTTGTCTTACATATTAGGGTGCTCCTATGTTGGGCGCATATATATTTATAATTGTTATATCTTCTTCTTGGATTGATCCTTTGATCATTGTGTAGTGGCCTTCTTTGTCTCTTTTCACAGCCTTTGTTTTAAAGTCTATTTTATCGGAGATGAGTATTGCTACTCCTGCTTTCTTTTGGTCTCTATTTGCATGGAAAATCTTTTTCCAGCCCTTCACTAGAAAACTACAGGCCAATATCACTGATGAACATAGATGCAAAAATCCTCAACAAAATTCTAGTAATCAGAATCCAACAACACATTAAAAAGATCATACACCATAACCAAGTGGGCTTTATCCCAGGGATGCAAGGATTCTTCAATATCTGCAAATCAATCAATGTAATTCACCACATTAACAAATTGAAAAATAAAAGCCATATGATTATCTCAATAGATGCAGAGAAGGCCTTTGACAAAATTCAACATCCATTTATGATAAAGAAAAAAACTCTCCAGAAAGCAGGAATAGAAGGAACATACCTCAATATAATAAAAGCTATATATGACAAACCCACAGCAAACATTCTCCTCAATGGTGAAAAATTGAAAGCATTTCCCCTAAAGTCAGGAACAAGACAAGGGTGCCCACTTTCACCACTACTATTCAACATAGTTCTGGAAGTTTTGGCCACAACAATCAGAGCAGAAAAAGAAATAAAAGGAATCCAAATTGGAAAAGAAGAAGTAAAACTCTCACTGTTTGCAGATGACATGGTCCTCTACATAGAAAACCCTAAAGACTCCACCAGAAAATTACTAGAGCTAATCAAGGAATATAGTAAAGTTGCAGGATATAAAATCAACACTCAGAAATCCCTTGCATTCCTATACACTAATAATGAGAAAGTAGAAAAAGAAATTAAGGAAACAATTCCATTCACCATTGCAACGAAAAGAATAAAACACTTGGGAATATACCTACCTAAAGAAACTAAAGACCTATATATCAAAAACTATAAAACACTGATGAAAGAAATCAAAGAGGACACTAATAGATGGAAAAATATACCATGTTCATGGATTGGAAGAATCAATATAGTGAAAATGAGTATACTACCCAAAGCAATCTATAGATTCAATGCAATCCCTATCAAGCTACCAGCGGTATTTTTCACAGAGCTAGAAAAAATAATTTCACGATTTGTATGGAAATACAAAAAACCTCGAATAGCCAAAGCAATCTTGAGAAAGAAGAATGGAACTGGAGGAATCAACTTGCCTGACTTCAGGCTCTACTACAAAGCCACAGTCATCAAGACAGTATGGTACTGGCACAAAGACAGAAATATAGATCAATGCAACAAAATAGAAAGCCCAGAGATAAATCCACACACATATGGACACCTTATCTTCAACAAAGAAGGCAACAATATACAGTGGAGTAAAGACAATCTCTTTAACAAGTGGTGCTGGGAAAACTGGTCAACCACTTGTAAAAGAATGAAACTAGATCACTTTCTAACACCGCACACAAAAATAAACTCAAAATGGATTAAAGATCTAAATGTAAGGCCAGAAATTATAAAACTCCTAGAGGAGAACATAGGCAAAACACTCTCAGACATAAATCACAGCAGGATTCTCTACGATCCACCTCCCAGAATACTGGAAATAAAAGCAAAAATAAACAGATGGGATCTAATTAAAATTAAAAGCTTCTGCACAACAAAGGAAACTATAAGTAAGGTGAAAAGACAGCCTTCTGAATGGGAGAAAACAATAGCAAATGAAGCAACTGACAAACAACTAATCTCAAAAATATACAAGCAACTTATGCAGCTCAACTCCAGAAAAATAAACGACCCAATCAAAAAATGGGCCAAAGAACTAAATAGACATTTCTCCAAAGAAGACATACAGATGGCTAACAAACATATGAAAAGATGCTCAACATCACTCATTATTAGAGAAATGCAAATCAAGACCACAATGAGGTACCATTTCACACCAGTCAGAATGGCTGTGATCCAAAAGTCTACAAGCAATAAATGCTGGAGAGGATGTGGAGAAAAGGGAACCCTCTTACACTGTTGGTGGGAATGCAAACTAGTACAGCCGCTATGGAAAACAGTGTGGAGATTCCTTAAAAAATTGCAAATAGAGCTGCCTTATGACCCAGCAATCCCACTTCTGGGCATACACACCGAGGAAACCAGAATTGAAAGAGACACGTGTACCCCAATGTTCATCGCAGCACTGTTTATAATAGCCAGGACATGGAAACAACCTAGATGTCCACCAGCAGAGGAATGGATAAGAAAGCTGTGGTACATATACACAATGGAGTATTACTCAGCCGTTAAAAAGAATACATTTGAATCAGTTCTGTTGAGATGGATGAAACTGGAGCCCATTATACAGAGTGAAGTAAGCCAGAAAGAAAAACACCAATACAGTATACTGACACATATATACGGAATTTAGAAAGATGGTAATGATGACCCTGGATGCGAGACAGCAAAAGAGACACAGATGTATAGAACGCACTTTTGGACTCTGAGGGAGAGGGAGAGGGTGGGATGATTTGGGAGAATGGCGTTGAAACATGTATACTATCATGTAAGAAATGAAGTGCCAGTCTATGTTCAATGCAGGATACAGGATGCTTGGGGCTGGTGCATGGGGATGATCCAGAGAGATGGTATGGGGTGGGAGGCGGAGGGGGATTCAGGATTGGGAGCTTGTATACACCCATGGTGGACTCATGTCAATGTATGGCAAAACCAATACAGTATTGTAAAGTAAAATAAAGTAAAAATAAAATTTAAAAAAATTAAAATTAAAATTGAAAAAAAAAAGAAGCACAGCAAAATTCAGATGGATAAAGTTAAAGAAAATCATAGGTAGACACATCACAATCAAACTGCTTAAAGCCAAAAGATAAAGAAAAAGTTAAAAGCAGACAAAAAATTACCAAACAAACCATATAGGTGAACAAAAATTCATATGATGGCATTCAGGTCAGAAAATAGTGGAACACTTTAAAATAACTATTGGTTCAGATGGCTTCTAAAATCTTTTCTGTGAGTTGCAAGTTAAATATGGTGTTTGGATATAACTGGATTAGCAACTGTACACACACAAAAAAGGAGTTACTATAAAGCCTACTACCTTTTCTGCCTGAAGATTAGAGAGAAAAAGGAAAGGCCTTGCTATTTATTCTCTAGAGCAATGATTCTCAAGATGTAGTCCAATGCCCCTGTGGGAGCCAAGACTTTCAAGGGAATTTCACAAGGTCAAAGCTTTTCACAATAAATTTTAAGACATTATTTACCTAGGTTGACATTTATTCGATAGTGAAAAACCAACAGTGGGTAAAACTGCTGCCCTCTTAACATGAAACAAGGCAGTGGTACCAAACTATACTAGAAAATACTATATTCTTTCCCACTATACTCAGAGAAAAGAAGTAAAAGAAAGCAAGTTTTATTTTAAACATCTTTGATGAAGTAATAAAAATTATTGGGTTTAAAAATCTCAACCTTTGAGTGAACATTTTTAATACTGTATGTGGCAAAATGGGAGGTATACAAAAAGTACTTCTGCTGTGTGCTGAAGTTTAGTGGTTGTCTCAAGGAAAACCTTTTGTGCCACTGTTTGAGTTGCAAGCTGAACTAGCTACTTTTTCATGGAAACTATTTTACTTGAAAGAACAACTGAAATATAAACAATGATTATTGCAAATGGATATTTGGCAAACATATTCTCAAATATGAACAAAGTATCTCTATCATTTCAAATAAAACCACCAATAGTATTTACTGCCAATGATAAAATCCAGGGTTTCAAGCAAAAAAGTAAAATGTTGAAAGACCTGTATCAGCTAAACAAATTTCACATCTTCCTAACACCACTCTTACGGCAGAAAGTGATGAGGAACTAAAAAGTCCCTTGATGAAAGTGAAACTGGAGAGTGAAAAAGTTGGCTTAAAGCTCAACATTCAGAGAATGAAGATCATGGCATCCGATCCCATCACTTCATGAGAAATAGATGGGGAAACAGTGCAAACAGTGTCAGACTTTATTTTGGGGCTCCAAAATCACTGCAGATGGTGACTGCAGCCATGAAATTAAAAGACGCTTACTCTTTGGAAGAAAAGTTATGACCAATCTAGATAGCATATTCAAAAGCAGAGACATTACTTTGCTGACTAAGGTCCATCTAGTCAAGGCTATGGTTTCTCCAGTGGTCATGTATGGATGTGAGAGTTGGACTGTGAAGAAGGCTGAGCGCCGAAGAATTGATGTTTTTGAACTGTGGTGTTGGAGAAGACTCTTGAGAGTCCCTTGGACTGCAAGGAGATCCAACCAGTCCATTCTGAAGGAGATCAGCCCTGGGATTTCTTTGGAAGGAATGATGCTAAAGCTGAAACTCCAGTACTTTGGCCACCTCATGTGAAGAGTTGACTCATTGGAAAAGACTCTGATGCTGGGAGGGATTGGGGGCAGGAGGAGAAGGGGACGACAGAGGGTGAGATGGCTGGATGGCATCACTGACTCGATGGATGTGAGTCTGAGTGAAAACTCCGGGAGTTAGTGATGGACAGGGAGGCCTAGCGTGCTGTGATTCATGGGGTCACAAAGAGTTGGACACAACTGAGCAACTGAACTGAACTAAACTAACACTTTCTGTTCAGATCAGTGGTGATATTAATAATTGTGATTTGGGAATACTGTATAGTAAAATGTGTGTTCAGAAGATCTGCTTAACTCAGTGAGCTAATAATATTTTCCAATGTCCAATGCATTTCAAAATTACATCATCAGTCAGTCAGTCAGCTCACTTTCTGCCATAAGGGTGGTGCCATCTGCATATCTGAGGTTATTGATATTTCTCCCAGCAATCTTGATTCCAGCTTGTGTTTCTTCCAGTCCAGCATTTCTCATGATGTACTCTGCATAGAAGTTAAATAAGCAGGGTGACAATATACAGTCTTGACGTACTCCTTTTCCTATTTGGAACCAGTCTGTTGTTCCATGTCCAGTTCTAACTGCTGCTTCCTAACCTGCATACAGGTTTCTCAAGAGGCAGGTTAGGTGGTCTGGTATTCCCATCTCTATCAGAATTTTCCACAGTTTATTGTGATCCACACAGTCCAAGGCTTTGGCATAGTCAATAAAGCAGAAATAGATGTTTTTCTGGAACTCTCTTGCTTTTTCCATGATCCAGCAGATGTTGGCAATTTGATCTCTGGTTCCTCTGCCTTTTCTAAAACCAGTTTGAACATCAGGAAGTTCACGGTTCACGTATTGCTGAAGCCTGGCTTGGAGAATTTTGAGTATTGCTTTACTAGCGTGTGAGATGAGTGCAATTGTGCAGTAGTTTGAGCATTCTTTGGCATTGCCTTTCTTTGGGATTGGAATGAAAACGGACCTTTTCCAGTCCTGTGGCCACTGCTGAGTTGTCCAAATTTGCTGGCATATTGAGTGCAGCACTTTCACAGCATCATCTTTCGGGATTTGAAATAGCTCAACTGGAATTCCATCACCTCCACTAGCTTTGTTCGTAGTGATGCTTTCTAAGGCCCACTTGACTTCACATTCCAGGATGCCTGGCTGTAGATGAGTGATCACACCATCGTGATTATCCAGGTCATGAAAATCCTTTTTGTATAGTTCTGTGTATTCTTGCTATCTCTTCTTAATATCTTCTGCTTCTGTTAGGTCCATACCATTTCTGTCCTTTATCGAGCCCATCTTTGCATGAAATGTTCCCTTGGTATCTCTAATTTTCTTGAATAGATCTCTAGTCTTTCCCATTCTGTTGTTTTCCTCTATTTCTTTGCATTGATCTCTGAGGAAGGCTTTCTTATCTCTTCTTGCTATTCTTTGGAACTCTGCATTCAGGTGCTTATATCTTCCCTTTTCTCCTTTGCTTTTTGCTTCTCTTCTTTTCACAGCTATTTGTAAGGCCTCCCCAGACAGCCATTTTGCTTTTTCGCATTTCTTTTCCATGGGGATGGTCTTGATCCCTATCTCCTGTCCAATGTCACGAACCTCATTCCATAGTTCATCAGGCACTCTATCAGATCTAGGCCCTTAAATTTTTTTCTCACTTCCACTGTATAATCATAAGGGATTTGATTTAGGTAGGTCATACCTGAATGGTCTAGTGGTTTTCCCTACTTTCTTCAATTTAAGTCTGAATTTGGTAATAAGGAGTTCATGATCTGAGCCACAGTCAGCTCCTGGTCTTGTTTTTGTTGACTGTATAGAGCTTCTCCATCTTTGGCTGCAAAGAATATAATCAATCTGATTTCAGTGTTGACCATCTGGTGATGTCCATGTGTAGAGTCTTCTCTTGTGTTGTTGGAAGAGGGTGTTTGCTATGACCAGTGCATTTTCTTGGAAAAACTCTATTAGTCTTTGCCCTGCTTCATTCTACATTCCAAGGCCAAATTTGCCTGTTACTCCAGGTGTTTCTTGACTTCCTACTTTCACATTCCAGTCCCCTATAATGAAAAGGACATCTTTTCTGGGTGTTAGTTCTAAAAAGTCTTGTAGGTCTTCATAGAATCATTCAACTTCAGCTTCTTCAGTGTTACTGGTTGGGGCATAGACTTGGATTACTGTGATATTGAATGGTTTGCTTTGGAAATGAACAGAGATCATTCTGTCGTTTTTGAGATTGCATCCAAGTACTGCATTTTGGACTCTTTTGTTGACCATGATGGCTACTCCATTTATTCTGAGGGATTCCTGCCCGCAGTAGTAGATATAATGGTCATCTGAGTTAAATTCACCCATTCCAGTCCATTTTAGTTCGCTGATTCCTAGAATGTCGACCTTCACCTTTGCCATCTCTTATTTGACTACTTCCAATTTGCCTTGATTCATGGACCTGACATTCCAGGTTCCTATGCAATATTGCTCTTTACAGCATCAGACCTTGCTTCTATCACCAGTCACATCCACAGCTGGGTATTGTTTTTTCTTTGACTCCATCCCTTCATTCTTTCTGGAGTTATTTCTCCACTGATCTCCGGTAGCATATTGGGCACCTACTGACCTGGGGAGTCCCTCTTTCAGTATCCTATCATTTTGCCTTTTCATACTGGTCATGGGGTTCTCAAAGCAAGAATACTGAAGTGGTTTACCATTCCCTTCTCCAGTGGACCACATTCTGTCAGACCTCTCCACCATGACCAGCCCATCTTGGGTTGCCCCACGGGCATGGCTTAGTTTCATTGAGTTAGACAAGGCTGTGGTCCTAGTGTGATTAGATTGACTAGTTTTCTGTGAGTATGGTTTCAGTGTGTCTGCCCTCTGATGCCCTCTTGCAACACCTACCATCTTACTTGGGTTTCTCTTACCTTGGGCGTGGGGTATCTCCAATTTAGAATCATCTAAATCACACAAGAATCTCGCTGGTTCAGATGCCTTGTTCTAGCTCATGTTAAAAAGTTTTCATTTCTGTGGCTGATTCATGTTGATATATGGCAGAAACCAACACAATATTATAAAGCAACTATCCTTCAATTAAAAATAAATTAAGATTTTTGTGCCACCGCTGGAGCCTGGGATGGGGCTCATTGGTGGCAGGAAGCGAGCTGCGCTGAGGTCATTGTGGAACCAGCTGATGACCTGCAGGATGAATCACAAGAGAAGAAACGCATCCTGAGGTAAGCAGAATGTGCAGCCTGACCAGAACTCTCTGGACTGGACCCGGCACAACTACTGCGAGAGCTTCCAGCTGAACCTAGAGGCTGTGATGGCAATGTGGAAAGGACAGATGCTTTACAGCTGTCAGTCGAAGAATTTGTGGAGCAATATGAAACACCATACAAGCCCTTGGTTCTGCCAAATGGCCTCTCCCAAGAGGGCCAGTCAGCGCAGAAATGGACTCTGGAGTGCCTCAAGAGGAAATACAGGAACCAGAAGTTCAAGCGTGGTGAGGACAAGGATGGGTACTCGATGAAGATGAAGATGGGATGCTACATCGAGTACACGGAGAGCACTCACAATGACAGCCCCCTTTACATCTTTGACAGCAGCTACGGGCAACACCCCCAAAGAAGGAAACTTTTAGAAGACCACAAGGTGCCCAAGTTTTTCACCAATGACCTTTTGCAGTTCGCGGGGGAGAAGCACAGGCCCCCTTACAGGTGGTTTGTGATGGAGCCACCAAGCTCTGGAACAGGAATCCACATCGACCCTCTGGGAACTAGTGCCGGGGATGCCTTAGTTCAGGGCTACAAGCGCTGGTGCTTGTTCCCTACCAGCATGCCCAGAGAACTCATCAAGGTGACCCATGAAGAAGGAGGGAACCAGCAAGATGAAGCTATTACCTGGGTTTAACATCATCTGTCCCCAGATGCAGCTTCCAACCTGGCCACCCCAATTCAAACCCCCAGAAATCTTACAAAAACCAAGAGAGACTGTCTTTGTACCAGGAAGCTGGTGACTTAGCAACTAAACAACAACAATGAAGAAGTAGAGGATGGAGGTTAGAATGTTGAAAGAAAGTGAAAGTGAAAGTTGCTCAGTCGTGTCTGAGTTTTTGCGACCCCATGGACTGTACAGTCCCTGGAATTCTCCAGGCCAGAATACTGGAGTGGGTAGCCTTTTCCTTCTCCAGGGGATCTTCCCAACCTGGGGATTGAACCCAGGTCTCCTGCATTGCAGGCAGATTCTTTACCAGCTGAGCCACAAGGGAAGCCAAGAATACTGGAGTGAGTAGCCTATCCCTTCTCCAGGGGATCTTCCCCCAGTAATAGAACCAGGGTCTTTTGCATTGCAGGTGGATTCTTTACCAACTGAGCTATCAGGGAAGATTACTTTGATGAAGCAAAGTAAAAGGCCTGGGTGATAAGGAACAGCCCCTCAACAACTTCTAGGGAAGAACTAAAGCCTCAGTCCAAACATTCATAACACTAAGTAAATATCCAGTGTTCTAGATAGCTCCCTTTACCCTTACAATCCATTCCTCATCCTGCTCAGTGCACAGAGGATGATGTGTATGGTCCCCCATCATAAGCTTTCTTGCCCTCTGGCTTCCATTTGGGTTCTACCATTTGACCAGAGATGACAGACAGAACAGAGAGTAAAGTCTGGGTGTTTATTCTCCCAGCAACCTCTCTGTGAATGTGACCTTATTTGGAGATAGGATCTTAGCAGATATAATCAAGTTAAGATGAGGTCATACTGGATTAGGGTGGACCCTTATCTAATGACTAGTGTCCTTATAAGAAGGGGGAGATTCAGACACAGATACACAGAGAAAAGCCCATGTGATGATGGAGTAATGTGTCTAACAAGCCAAAGAATGCCAGGGGTTGCCAGCAACCTCCAGAAGGAGAGCGATATGGAATAGATTCTTCCTCAGAGCCTCCAGAAGGAATCAAACCTACCAACACCTTGCTTTTGGTCTTCTAGCCTCCAGAACTGTGAGGTAATACATTTCTGTTGCTTTAAACTACCTAGTCTATGGTAATTTGTTATGACAGTTCTAAGAAACCAATACATTGGTCAGTCATTTTTCTTTGGTGTTATGTTAGACAATCATAACTCTGTGCTCAGTGGCTCCATTACCATTTTAATGTGTTTTTCCTGATTATGATAGTGATACGTACTATTGAAACTATAGAAAAGTTTAAGGAAAAATTGTGTGTGTGTGTGTGTGTGTGTGTGTGTGTGTGTGTTAGTCTCTCAGTCTTGTCTGACTCTTTGTGACCCAATGGACTGCAGCCCACCAGACCCCTCTGTCCATAGAATTCTCCAGGCAAGATTACTGAAGTGGGTTGCCATTTCCTTCACCAGGGGGTCTTCCTGACCCAGGGATCAAACCTGGGTCTCCTGCATTGCAGGTGGATTCTTTACCATCTGAACCACCAGGGAAGCCCTAAAGAAAAATAACAAATAGGAAATATACATAATACTTCCATGGTTTTCATTTTGGTATATTTCCATTTATTCTTTGCCAAAATGCGATTTCACCTAGCTTTTTCATATTATATACAGAATTCTTTATTCTGATTTTTTCTTAAAATTAGTTACATAGGTATTCATGGAGTAAACAACTCATCATAAATATTTTTATGACTGCATAAAATGTCATTATATAGGTGGTCTGTGTTTTATTTACAATTAATCTATTGTTGAATAGCTTTTACTTTTTGTTATTGCAGACAATCCATAATGCAGGGTACAATGAGATGAAAGTCTTGTTTCCAGAAGGGATTTAATCTGGCTATTGGTGATTGGGGTAGATTAGGGAAATGCACAGGGATACCCCAAAATCAGAGATAAGCTTCTCCTGACTAATTCAAAAGAGACTGTAAAGGAAAGATTTAGGGTGGGATTAGAGAGAGCCTTTCAGGGACAGTTTTTAAGTTACAGTAGCAGGGAGAGTTAGCCCTGGAGTTGCCAGGCTACTCAGAATGTTTGGAACAAGATCTGCAGGGACCTCTCCTGGACATATGCCCCTTGATCACTCCTTTAATAAATCCCAGCTGCTCCTGATTTGGCATGTCACTCAGGGAGTTCCTAGAGGTATCTTCCTAACTAACCTCCTGAGATTCATTTAGAGTAAAAGAAAAACTCAGTCTGGCCTTAATTGATCTGAAGTAAAGCTGCCTGTTGGGATGTCCACACTTGGAACATCTGGGACGCTAAGTAAAAAATGCTAATGAGGCCCTGAGGGTCTCAGATTGATTCTCCCTTCTCTTCCCCTTAAGCCTATTCCCACACACACTAAAGAAGAGGGGGTGAGGGGCTTGACCAGGGAACAGACTGGCTGGGAACCGAGTGCCTCCTCAGTATATTCAACACTATTACTGGGTTTCCAGACCCCTACCCGCCCCCCGGGAGAAAAGTTTGCAAGTTACAAGTAATTTCTGTTGGCCTTACTGGGTTGTGCTAGGAAATGCTCTGTATTATAATTCATTGGGGAAATAGCAAACTTTTACTTGAGATTACTAATACTAGAAAAATGTTAATCTATTATTTGTATTTTTCTTTGGTCTACTTCAGAAAGTAAAGTATGACAAGCTCATGTCCTAGACAAAGAACTTTTGTAATGAGATTGGAAAACCTCCTTCCCAAAGATGATGAGTCACAGGGAAATTATTCAGTTACCTAATTTATGGAGAAACCTTACCGTCATCATTGAAGATGCAAATATTCAGATGATTCCCTATCCTTTCATTCTAAACATATATTCAGCCTACTATTCACCAAGTAAGGTGCTGAATATTGCAGGAGATGGATGAATAAAATATAGTCTTTGCCTTAAGATAGATTAAAATCTGACAGGAAAGAGTAGTCATTCAATCACTTTAAGAGAGCATGTTCTGTACCACAAATGAGGCGCAAATGAAAATCAGAGGATGTTCAGCCATGGGGCACTATACTCAATCTCTTACTAGAGAGATAAGGAAAGGCCTCAAAAAAGATTGGGCATTTAACCTGGTCTAAAAAGTTTCAAATTTTCTTTCCTTTCTTTCCCCATGGCCACTGCACCAGATAACATCTTCATTATCTAATTTATTCATTAATACACTCACTTATTCAATATTTTAAAAATACTTATTTATTTATTCAGCTGCATCAGGTCTTAGTCGCAGCACACAGGATCTTTTTCAGTTGTGACATGCAGAATCTTGAGTCACGGCATATGGGATCTAGTTCCCTGACCAGGGATGGAACCCCGACCCCCTGCATTGGGAACACAGAGAAAATTGATAAGTAAGGGGTAAGAGAAACAGTGAGAAGACCAATTAGAAGACTCTAGGATCCCAGGCAAGAGATGATGGTGTCTTGGATTTGGGTGGCAGAAGGAAAAAGTGTGGATTCTCTGTGTAATTTGACAAAAGATTCAACAGGATGTCCTGATGGAATAGATATGAGGAGTGAGGAAAATGGAGGAATGAAAGGAATTAGGTTTTTTGAATAGCAATTGCATAGATTGGTTTAATAAACTAGTTTCTATCTCCACAATAGGATAATCCCTATCCATTGTCATGTGACTATACATTCCTAACCATTGAATCTGAAAGAGATTTTGTGACTTTCTTCAACCTATAGAATGTAGGCAGAAGTGATAGTATACTATGAAACAACTGCTCCACAAGACTCTTGAATTTGAAAAACGTACTCAGGCTGAATAATAAAGTCCTTTCACTTCCCACGGTAAAAAAAGAAGTGGTAATATGCTCAGTATCCTCAAGGTTATCTCATAGTTGCAAAGAGCTTTCTTTGTCGATTGTTTTAAGAAGAAAATAGAAATAATATCATTAAAAGAAATTTACAGATTTAATACAATCTCTATCAAAATACCTATGCCATTTTTTCATATAAATAAAACAAAGAATTTTAAAATCCACAAGGAAACACAAAGGACCCCAAATTGCCAAAACAGTCTTGAGGGAAAAAAGAACAAAGCTGATGTATAGCCCTCTCAGATTTCTGACTGTACCACAACACTATAGCAATCAAAACAGCACTGTACTGGCACCAAAAAAGGACACATAGATCAATGTAACAGAACAGAGAGCCCAGAAATATACCCTTGCACCTATGGTTAATTAATCTATAACAAAGGATACCAGAATATACAGTGGATAAAAGATAGTCTCTTCAACAAGTGGTTCTAGAAAAACTGGACAACGATATGTAAAAGAATAGAGATTAGAATATTTCCTCACACCATATACAAAAATAAACTCTAAATTGTTTAAAGAACTAAATGTAAGCATGAAACCATAGAATTCCTAGAAGAGAACATATACAGAACACCTTCCAACATAAATCATAGCAATATTTTTTGGATACATCTCCTAAGGCAAAATAACTAAAAGCAAAAATAAACAAATGGACTAACTAAATGTTAAAGCTTTTGCACAGCAAAGCTAAGCATTAATAAAATGAAAAGATAGTCTACTGAATGGCAGAAAATATTTGCAAATGATAAGACCAGTAACGTGTCAATATCCAAACTTTGCATACAGCTCATACAACTCAATATCATAAAAATAATCCAATCAAAATATGAACAGAAGACCTGAATGGACATTTTTCCATAGAAGACATATAGATAGCTAACATGCCCATGAAAAGATGCTCTGCTGCTGCTGCTGCTGCTGCTGCTGCTAAGCCACTTCAGTCGTGTCCGACTCTGCAACCCCACAGACAGCAGCCTACCAGGCTCCCCGTCCCTGGGATTCTCCAAGCAAGAACACTGGAGTGGGTTGCCATTGCCTTCTCTGGAAAAGATGCTCAATATCACTAAGTATTAGAGAAATGCAAATCAAAACCGCAGTGAGATATCACACCTTTCAGAATGGCTATCCTCAAAAAGTCTACAAATAACAATTGCCAACAAGGGTATGGCAAAGGGGGAAACTTGTACACTGTTGGTGGGAATGTAACTTAATGCAACCACTATGGAAAATAGTATGGAGGTTTCTTAAAAAACTAAAAATAGAACTATCATATAATCCAGTCATTCCTCCTGGGAATATATTCAGAAAAAATGAAAACACTAGTTTGAAAAGATACATGCAGCCCAATGTTTATAGCAGCATTGTTTATAATAGCCAAGATATGGAAGCAATTTGTGTCTTTCTGTTATTGAACGCTAATATAATTTTTTATGATCAAATAATGTAATTTGAATGATTTAAGTTCTTTAAAATTTCTTATTTATTGCCCAGAATAAGGTCTATCTTGGTGAAATCTGCTTGTACCTCTGGAAGGGACGTGTATATTGTTAATGCTAGGTTTAGTGTTCTATAAATGTCACTTTGGTTAACATGAGTGATAGAGTTGTTGAGGTCTATTATATTTAGGAATTTGATGTACTTGTAGAATTGATTACTGAAACATTACCAACTGTAATTGTGTATCTGTATTTTTCTCCTAGCTTTATTTACTTTTGCCTCATGTATTTTGGAGTTATTTAACTAAGTTGTATTTGACATACAATATTTGTTTCAGATGTACAACAAAGTATGCAGATTCAATTTTTTAAAATTTATACATTATGAAATAATCACCACAATAAGTCTAGTTACCATACAACATTGTTACAATATTAATGACTCTCTTTCCTATGTGTACATTACAATCCCATAACTTATTTACTTTATAGCTGGAAGATTGTAACTTTACCTGTTTTATCCATCCCCACACCCACCTTTTTTCAGGTAACCATCAGTTTTTTCTCTTCACCTATGAGTTTGTTTCTGTTTTGTTTTGTTTGCTCATTACTTTTGATTTTTAAGATTCTACATATGAATGAAATTGTACAGTATTTATCTTTGTCTGACTTATCTCACCTAGCTTAATACCCTAAGGGTTTCTTCAGTGGCTCAGTGGTAAAGAATTCGTCTGCAATGCAGGAGATGCAGGTTCAATCCCTGGATCAGAAAGATGCCCTGGAGAAAGAAACGGCAACCCACTCCAGTATTCTTGCCTGGGAAATAGTATGGACAGAGGAGCCTGGTGGGCTGCAGTCCATGGGGTCGCAAAAGAGTTTGACAGAACTTGCAAGAACAAATAGCCCAAAGGTCCATCCCTGTGGATTTGATTTGTATTTCCCTGGTGATTAGTAATGTTGAGCATCTTTTTGTTTGCCATTTGTTTGTCTTCTTTTGGAAAATGTCTATTCAGGTCCTTTGACCAATTTTTTTTTTAATTTGTTTGGCTGCACCTGGTCTTAGTTGAAGCACACAGGATCTTCGTTGTGGCATGTGATGCAGGCTCTCAGTTGCAGCATGTGGAATCTAGTTCCCTGACCAGGGATTTAAACTGGGCCCCCTGCATTCCCTGGACCTCCAGGGAAGTCCCTGCCCAATTATTTTTTTATATTGTATGAATTATTTATGTATTTTGGATATCAACCACTTATCAGATATGTAGTTTACAAATATCTTCTTCCACTTGGTATCTACTACTTTTTGTTCATGGTTCCCTTCAGTGTACAAAAACATTTAGTTTGATGTAGTCCATTTGTTTATTTTAGCTTTTGTTTCCCTTGCCTAAAGATATGTATCCAAAAAAAAATTAAGAACTATGTCAGAGAATGCCATGCCTATGTTTTCTTCTAGGAGTTTTATGATTTCAGGTCTTACATTTAACTCTTTAATCTATTTTGAGTTTATTTTTGCATATAGTGTAAGAAAGTGGCCCAGTCTCATTCTTTTACATGTAGCTGTCCAATTTTTCCAACACTATTTATTAGAGACTGTCTTTTCCTCATTGTATATTTTGTCCTCTTTTGCCAAAAATTAATTGACCATATAAGTGTAAATTTATTCTGGGCTCTCTGTTCTGTTCCACTGATCTATGAGTTTTATTTGTGCCAGTACCATTCTGTTTTGATTATTATATTTTTGTAGTACAGTTTCAAGTCTGGGAGTGTGGTGCCTCGAACTTTGTTCTTAATTCTCAATATTGCTTTGGCTTTTGTAGTCCGACACAAAATTTAGGATTATTTTTTTTCTAGTTCTGTGAAAAATTCCATTGGTATTTCGATAGGGATTGTATTCAATCTGTAGATTACTTTGAGTAGTATGGACATTTTAATGATATTGATATTGATTTTTCTAATTCATGAGCACAGTATATCTTTTCACCTATATGTTTTCAGTTTCTTTCCTGAGTGTCTTATAGTTTTCAGAGTGCAGGTCATTCATATTCATAAGTAATTTATTCTTTTGATGCAGTTTTAAATGAAATTGCTTTCTTTATTGCTTTTTCTAATAATTTATTATTAATGTACAAAAATGCAACAGATTCCTGTATATTAACTTTGTATCCTGCAATGATTGGTTCTAATCATTTTTTTTTTTTTGTAGTCTTTGGGATTCTATATATTTAGTATCATGTAATCTGGTCAAAATTCTCCAAGCCACGCTTCAGCAATACGTGAACCGTGAACTTCCAGATGTTCAAGCTGGTTTTGGAAAAGGCAGAGGAACAAGAGATCAAATTGCCAACATCCGCTGGATCATGGAAAAAGCAAGAGAGTTCTAGAAAAACATCTATTTCTGCTTTATTGACTATGCCAAAGCCTTTGACTGTGTGGATCACAATAAACTGTGGAAAATTCTTAAAGAGATGGGAATACCAGAGCACCTGACCTGCCTCTTGAGAAACTTTTATGCAGGTCAGGAGGCAAAAGTTAGAACTGGACAGGGACAACAGACTCGTTCCAAATAGGAAAAGGAGTATGTCAAGGCTGTATATTGTCACCCTGTTTATTTAACTTCTATGCAAGAGTACATCATGAGAAATGCTGGGCTGGAAGAAGCACAAGCTGGAACCAAGATTGCCAGGAGAAATATCAATAACCTCAGATATGCAGATGACACCACTCTTATGGCAGAAAGTGAAGAGGAACTAAAAAGCCTCTTGATGAAAGTGAAAGTACAGAGTGAAAAAGCTGGCTTAAAGCTCAACATTCAGAAAACGAAGATTATGGCATCTGGTCCCATCACTTCATGGCAAATAGATGGGGGAATAGTAGAAACAGTGTCAGACTTTATTTTTTTGGGCTCCAAAATCACTGCAGATGGTGACTGCAGCCATGAAATTAAAAGATGCTTACTCCTTGAAAGAAAACTTATGACCAACCTAGATAGCATATTCAAAGGCAAGAGACATTACTTTGCCAACAAAGGTCTGTCTAGTCAAGGCTACGGTTTTTCCTGTGGTCATGTATGGATGTGAGAGTTGGACTGTGAAGAAAGCTGAGCACCGAAGAATTGATGCTTTTGAACTGTGGTGTTGGAGAAGACTCTTGAGAGTCCCTTGGACTGCAAGGAGATCCAGCCAGTCTATTCTGAAGGAGATTAGCCCTGGGATTTCTTTGGAGGGAATGATGCTGAAGCTGAAACTCCAGTACTTTGGCCACCTCATGTGAAGAGTTGACTCACTGGAAAAGACCCTGATGCTGGGAGGGATTGGGGGCAGGAGGAGAAGGGGGCGACAGAGGATGAGATGGCTGGATGGCATCACTGACTCGATGGACGTGAATCTGAGTGAACTCCGGGAGTTGGTGATGGACAGGGAGGCCTGGCGTGCTGCGATTCAGGGGATCACAAAGAGTCGGACATGACTGAGCGACTGAACTGAACTGAACTGAATCTGCAAATTTACCTGGGGCTTCCCTGATGGCTCAGTGGTAAAAGAATCTGCCTGCAATGCAGGAAACCCGCATTCAATCCCTGGGTCAGGAAGATCCCCTGGGTCAGGAAGATCCCCTGGAGAAGAATACTGGCACTCCAGTATTCTTGCCTAGAAAATTCCATGGACGAGGAGCCTGGCAGGCTACAGTCCATGGGGTCACAAAAAGTCAGACACGACTGAGTGCCTAACACATACACACACACACAATCAGCAAATAGTGACAGTTTTTACTTCTTCCTTTCCAATTAGGATGAATTTTATGAGTTTTCTTGTCTAATTGCTCTGGATAGAACTTCCAATACAATGTTGAGTAAAAGTGGCAAAAGTAGGCATCCTTGTCTTGTTCCTGATCTTAGAAAACTGAGTATGATATTAACTGTGGGTAATGTATTGAGATATGTTCCCTCTATACCCATTTTGTTAAGAGTTTTAATCATAAATGAATGTGAATTTTGTCAAATGCTTTTTTTGCCACTAGTACAGCCACTATGGAGAACAGCATGAAGATTCCTTAAAAAACTGGAAATAGAACTGTCATACCACCCAGTAATCCCACTGCTGGGCATATATATGGAGGAACCAGAATTGAAGAGACGCATGACCTCACTGTTCACTGCAGCACTGTTTACAATAGCTAGGACATGGAAGTAACCTAGATGTCCATCAGCAAACAAATGGATAAGGAAGTTGTGGTACATATACACAATGGAATATTCAGTTCAGTTCAGTTCAGTCTCTCAGTCATGTCCGACTCTTTGCAACCCCATGAACCACAGCACGCCAGGCCTCCCTGTCCATCACCAACTCCTGGAGTTCACTCAAACTCATGTCCATCAAGTCGGTGATGCCATCCAGCCATCTCATCCTCTGTCGCCCCCTTCTCCTCCTGCCCCCAATCCCTCCCAGCATCAGGGTCTTTTCCAGTGAGCCAACTCTTTACATGAGGTGGCCAAAGTACTGGAGTTTCAGCTTCAGCATCATTCCCTCCAAAGAACACCCAGGACTGATCTCCTTCAGAATAGACTGGCTGGATCTCCTTGCAGTCCAAGGGACTCTCAAGAGTCTTCTCCAACACCACAGTGCAAAAGCATCAATTCTTTGGTGCTCAGCTTTCTTCACAGTCCAACTCTCACATCCAAACATGACCACAGGAAAAGCCATAGCCTTGACTAGACGGACCTTTGTTGGCAAAGTAATGTCTCTGCTTTTGAATATGCTATCTATGTTGGTCATAACTTTTCTTCCAAAGAGTAAGCATCTTTTAATTTCATGGCTGCAGTCACCATCTGCAGTGATTTTGGAGCCCAAAAAAATAAAGTCTGACACTGTTTCTACTATTTCCCCATCTATTTGCCATGGAGTGATGGGACCAGATGCCATAATCTTCATTTTCTGAATGTTGAGCTTTTAGTAGTTTATTGATGATATTCACAAAAGCAATTAGTATTGGGATATTTTATATCAAGAAACTTTGCTAAAAACTTTTTTAAAAATTAACGTGCCAACATTCTTTTATATTCTTGCATGCATGCAAGAAAAAAATGTTCTTTTTAGGTCAATTAAAATATTTATTTCTAATAGGGAAATTTCCTAGGAAAAGAAAATGGATTAGATATAGAAGGGAAGAACAACCTGGTTGAAGGTCAGTAGATCCCTGAAAGACAGCTGGTAATTAACTGTATATGTCACTAGTTAACCAGAACAAGTCCTAAAGGGTTAATGCGGCCACAATAGGGAAAGCGGAGATGTGCTGCTTGCAAACAGGATGTTCTGCCAAGGAGACAGACACAGCCTTGAGATTAATGGTCCCTTGCAAATAAGGGAACATTCCCTTCTTGTGATAAGGGCTCTGGACAGACTCTGCAGTAAGCCGGAATTTCACTCCCTTTTGCTATACGATAACATTATGCACATGCGCTGTACTGAACAAGTTTGGTCATACAGTCTGGAATTCTGCCCAGGGGGACTATATAAAAATAAACCGTGAGCCTGCTTGCTTGTGCAATTATTTTTGCTCTGGCCAGAGTGGTGTCTGTCTCTTGTATGTGTGTCTTGTTGTTTTGTGTCATTTCACTCATAATCTCCAAAAATCTGCTACAAAGTCCTGAATGGAATATTACTCAGCTGTAAAAAAAAAGAACATATTTGAGTCCATTCTAATGAGGTGTATGAAACTGGAGCCTCTTATACAGAGTGAAGTAAGTCAGAATGAGAAACACCAATACAGTATATTAATGCATATATATGGAACTTAGAAAGATGGTAATGATTACCCTATGTACAAGACAGCATAAGAGACACAGATGTAAAGAACAGAGTTTTGGATTCTGTGGGAGAAGGTAAGGGTGGGATGATTTGAAGAAATAGCATTGAAACATGTATATTACCATATGTAAAATAGATGACCAGTCCAAGTTCAATGCATGAAGCAGGGCAGTCAAAACTGGTGCTCTGGGACAACCCAGAAGTATGGGGTGGGGAGGCAGCTGGGAGGGGTGTTCAGGATGAGGGGACACATGTACACCCATGGCTGATTCATGTCAATGTATGGCAAAAACCACCACAATATTGAAAAGTAATTAGTCTCCAATTAAAATAAGTAAATTAATTTAAATTTAAAAAGAAGATGATCATATGATTTTTATCCTTCGTTTTGTTAATGTATCACATTGATCAATTTATGGTTGTAAAATCATCCTTGCATCCCTGAAATGAATACCATTTGCTCATGATTATGACTTTTAATGTTAACTTCAGTATTCTAATATTTTGTTGAGAATTTACACATCTATGTTCATCAAGGTTTTTGGCTGGTAATGTTATTTTGCATTGTCCTTGTCTGGTTATGTAATCCTTCCCATAAAATGAGTTTAAACATATTCCTTCTTCAATTTTTTGGAGTGGGTTGCCATTGCCTTCTCCAAATTTGAGAATAATAGGTATTAAATCTTCTTTATATGTTTTTGTAGAATTCTCCTGTAAAGTACTCTGGACCTGAGATTATGAGGTGCAAGTTGTTTTTGTTTTGTTTTGTTTTGTTACTGATTTAATTTCATTGCTGTAATTGGTTTATTCAACTTTTCTATTTTTTTATGACTCAGCCTGGAGAGATTATATGATTCTAAGAGTTTATTCGTTTCTTCCAGGCTAATTTATTGGCATTTAATTGTTCATAGTATTCTCTGATAATCCGTAGTATTTCTGTAGTACCAGTTGTAATTTCTGCCTTTTAATTTCTGGTTTTATTTATTTAGGGTGTCTTTTAATCTTGGTGAATCTGGCTAAAGGCTTTGCTTATTTGTTTGTTTATATTTTCAAAGAATCAGCTGTTAGTTTCATTGATTTTTTTTAAGTTTCTTTTTTATTTATTCTCACTTTAACATTTATAATTTCCTCCTACCAATTTTGGTCTTTGCTTATTCTTTTTCTAGTTTCTTTAAATATGCATTTAGATTTTTATTTGAGAATTTTTGCTTTCCTGTGGTAGGTCTGTATAGTCACTATAAACTTCTTAAAACTGATTTTGCTGTGTCCTATCAGTTCAGTTCAGTTCAGTCACTCAGTCATATCTGACTCGTTGCTACCCCATGGACCGCAGCACACCAGGCCTCCCTGTCCACCAACTCCCGGAGTTTACCCAAACTCATGTCCATTGAGTCGGTGATGCCATCCAACTATCTTATCCTCTGTTGACCCCTTCTCTTCCTGCCTTCAATCTTTCCCAGCATCAGGATGTTTTCAAATGAGTCAGTGCTTTGCATCAGGTGGCCAAAATATTGGAGTTTCAGCTTCAACATCAGTCCTTCCAATGAACACTCAGGATTGATCTCCTTTAGGATGGACTGGTTGGATCTCCTTGCAGTCCAAGGGACTCTCAAGAGTCTTCTCCAACACCACAGTTCAAAAGCATCAATTCTTCAGTGTTCAGCTTTCTCTATAGTCCAACTCTCACATCCATACATGAACACTGGAAAAATCATAGCCTTGACTAGATGGAACTTTGCTGGCAAAGTAATGTCTCTGCTTTTTAATATGCTGTTTTGCTTGGTCATAACTTTCCTTCCAAGGAGTAAGCGTCTTTTAATTTTATGGCTGCAGTTACCATCTGTGGTGACTTTGGAGCCCAAAATATAAGGTCAGCCACTGTTTCCACTGTTCCCCCATCTATTTGCCATGAAGTGATGGGACCAGATGCCATGATCTTCATTTTCTGAATGTTGAGCTTTAAGTCAACTTTTTCAGTCTCCTCTTTCACTTTCATCAAGAGGCTCTTTAGTTCTTCTTCACTTTCTGCCATAAGGGTGGTGTCATCTGCATATCTGAGGTTATTGATATTTCTCCCAGCAATCTTGATTCCAGCTTGTGCTTCATCCACCCCAGCATTTCTCATGATGTACTCTGCATATAAGTTAAATAAGCGGGGTGACCATACACAGCCTTGATGTACTTCTTAGATTTTAAAAATTTCATTTGTCTTGAGGTATTTTCTCATTTCCTCTTCGATGTCTTCATTTACCCACTGCTCATATGTTTGTTCTTTCCCCATTTTTCTTCCTGTAATTGATTCCTAGTTTTATATCATTGTGGTTAGAAATATATGCTTGGTATAATTTCTATCTTTTAAATTTGTTGAGACTTGTTTTGTGGCTGAGCATGTGGATCTATCCTGGAGAATATGTCTTCCATTATTTTTGGATGGAATGTTCTGAAGGTAGCTATTAAGTGCAACTGGTCTAATATGTCATTTAAAGCCAGTGATTTCTTATTGATATTCTGTTGGGTTGATCTGTCTGTTGATGTAAGGGGTGTTAAAAGTTCCCTTCTATTATTGTATTATTGTCAATTTCTCCCTTTGAAACTATTTATGTTTGCTTTATACATTTAGGTGACTATTAGGTACATATATGTTAGCAAATGTTATATCCTCTTCTTGTATTAATTCCTTTCTCATTATATAATGCCTTTATTTATCTTTTATTATAGATTTTTAATGTTTGTTTTACACTGGAGCATATTAACAATTTTCTATTAGCTTCTGGTGTACAGCAAAGTGATTCAGATATACATATACATGTATCTATTCTTTTCAAATTCTTTTTTCATTTAGGTTATTACAGATTATTGAGCAGAGTTTCCTGTGCTATACAGTAAGTCCTTGTTGGTTATCTATTTTAAATACAGTAGTGTGCACATGTCAATCCCAAACTACACTTTGTTTTAAAGTCTATTTTATCTGATACCAGTGAGTACTCCTACCCCAGCTTTCTTGTCATTGCCATTCACATGAATTATCTTTTCCATCCCCTCACTTGCGGCCGGTGTGCACCTAGCTCTGAATTGAATTTCTTTTAAGCATCAGATAGAAAGGCCTTGTTTTTGTGTATTACCATATGTGAAACAGATTGCCAGCCCAAGTTGAATGCATGAGACAGGGCACTCAGGGCCGGTGGACTGGGATGACCCTGAGGGATGGGATGGGGAAGGAGGTAGGAGGGGGCTTCGAGATAGGGAATACATATACACCCATGGCTGATTCATGTCAATGTGTGGCAAAACCCACTACAATACTGTAAAGTAATTAGCCTCCAATTAAAATTGATTAATTAATTAAAAAGAAAAGGCCTTGTTTTCTTTCCCAATCCGCCACCCTATGATCAGAGGATTTAGTCCAGTTGATATTTAAAGTAATTTTTGATAGTTAGGTACTTATTGCCATTTTGTACTTCTTTTCCAGATATTTTCATAGTTCTTCCCTGTTCTATTCTGTTCTGTTAGTTTCTTCCCTTGTGGTTTGATGATTTTCTTCAGTGGTATGTTTATGTTCTTTTCTCTCTAGTTTTTGTATATTTATTGTAGATTTGTAGTTACAGTGGGATTCATATATGTTGACCTATAACTATATCTACTTGTTTTGAACTGGTAGTTATTTAAGTTCAAGCCCATTTGAGAAGACACATTTTTTACTTCCCTCACCGACATTTTGTACTTTTTTACATCTTAATGTTTACCCCTTAACTGTTTCTTGTAGTTATAGTTGGTTTTATAATTTTTGTATTTTAATCTTAGTACCACAACTTTTGCTATATATTGGCCTTTACTAGCAGGGGTTTTCTTTTCCGATTGTTGTTGCTTAGTGACAAAGTCAAGTCCAAATCTTTTGCAACCCCATGGGCTGTAGCCTGCCTGGCTGCTCTGCCCATGGGATTTCCCAGTCAAGAATACTGGAGTGGGTTGCCATCTCTTTCTTCAGGGGATCTTCCTGGAGATTTTCTGGATCCTTCCTGACCCAAGGATTGAACCTGCATGTCCTGCATTGGCAGGCAAATTCTTTACCACTGAGCTACCTGGGAAGCCAAGAGAATGAGCTACTGGGCTAATAATTAATAAAGACCTGTGAGGGCAGGTGAAGAGCAGCTGAGAAACATAGTCATAGGATAAGAAAAAAGGCAACACTGTTCATTTCTTCATTTTTCCTCTGAACAGGACCTCTGCATAGGAGGTATAAAAGAAGTTATAGAGCTGCCTGGCACTCACTGCATTCCCCAGCACACTTGCCAGCTTGTTGAGGGACAGGCTTGCTAATTTGGCAATGTTCTTAATGTGGTTCATCAAGGAGTGACAGTTTTTGGCATTTACCCCTGGAATTTTTAACAAGAAGTCCTGGGGACCAGAGTTACACCTCTGTCTTAGAGAGGGTCTCGAAATCAGCAGCCACAATCATGGCCATCACAGCATCTGGTTGTGACTTGTTCTGATTCAACTCCTCAAACAACTAGGGGGTGGCAAGGGAGATGGGAGAGGAGGTGTGCAGAGGATAGGGAGCCACAAAGTGCAGCATGAGGAGGGTGAGCTTGAGGCTGATGTACATTGCCAGAGATGTCCTGATGGAAGATACCTCAGGACATGAGAGAGAAAGGCTTAGTGAGGTCCAACTCGATCAAAAGTACCTGCTGCTTGTAGTAGCAGGAGATGTACTGGCTGTAGAGGCAGCAGTTGTTCAAAAAGCCAATCAAGGGAGGTGGGACGGGGGTTCAGGAGTGGGAACTTATGTACACCCGTGGCAGATCCATGTTGATGTATGGCAAAACCAATACAATATTGTAAAGTAAAAAAAAATTTTTTTAATAAAAAATAAAACATTATTATACTCATATTCAAAAAAAAAAAAAGTGCCAATCAGATCACTGATGCTCTTGCACCCCTTGCACATTTCCCGTGTCAGGGTGTAGTCTCTGACTTCCAGATCAATGGCTTGATGTCACTGTCCTGACTGTGGATCAAAGATGAGAGTTCATGTCAAAACTCCTGCATATCCACAACAATATTCTGCTGAGTACCATTCTGCTTCTGGCCACCAGCTTTGCACAGGTCTGGTGGGAGCATCTGCAAACACACAGCCTCTCATGAGGTCGAGATTTGCTTTTGGTTGCAGCCTTTACTTTTCCACTTACAGAAGACCCTTCAACATATCTTGTAAGGTTGGTTCAGTATTGATGAACTCCTGGTATTTTGTTCTCTGAGAAGTTCTTTATCTTTCCTTCAATTATTAATGATAACCTGGGTAGGTGCAGGTTTTTCTCTCTGAGCACTTTAAATATATAATGCACTACTTTCAGGCCTGCAGAGATTCTGCAGAAAAATCAGTTAATAGTCTTATGGGGATTCTCTTGAATATGACCCATTGTCTTTATCTTGCTGCCTTTAGAATTCTGTCTTTAACTTTTACGATTTTAATTATGATATGTCTTGGTGTGAGTCTGTTTGAGTTCATTTTCTTTGATACTCTCTGTGCATCCTGCACTTGATATCTGTTCCAGCCATCATTTCACCAAACACATTTTCAACCCTCTTCTCTCTTCTTTTCCTGAAACCTCTATTCTCTCTTCTTTTCCTGAGACCTCTATAATGTGAATGTAAGTAGGCTTGATGTTGTCCCAAAAGCCCCCATTAAACTGTTCTCATTTTTGTTCGTCATTTTTCTTTTTGCTTCTCTGAAAAGACCAGACTGAGAGCAACAAGGGAACCAAAGGAATTGTAGAAGATAGTTGTGGGGAAATAGCAATTAGCCAAGATTTGCTCATGCCCCACATTCTATAAACAATGACTTTGCATGGTTATATAACAGCTGACATTACTTACAGCACTGTACATGCACATCAGGATATACTCACTTGGCCACAGGCCACTTTTGTTCTATAAACCTATGTAAGCCTCACCTGAGAAGCCCTGCTGCTGCTGCTGCACCAGTCAGGAGAGAAAAAACATGTTTGTAGTTCCTACAGTTCCTTGCATTTTTTCCCAGCTTCACTGCTTTTTTTACTTAAAAAAAAAAAAAAGGCAATGGTTGGGAGAAATATGCTGTGAAGTGTGTGATACCATCACTCTATGGTGGCCTCAAAATTCTCCAAGAAAGTTACTCCTCCAAAAACAAGAACTAAATTATAAGTCTAATCCACATGGAAGAAGTATAGTGCTTGGAAGTTCTCACTCACAACCTCATTAATGAAGAAAAAAAAAAAGAGTGAAAAAACAGAAATCAATAAAACTTCTTAAACTATCAGAAAGTTAAAGTCACAGGGCAAACCACCACCCCAAATCCAGGAGACAGGTGAACACAGAGAATCACAGCTTCCTTAGGAGCAGAAGCTGCAGCTAGAGCCTCGTCAGAACACTTGAAGAAAAATTGACCAGAGGATGAGATGGCTGGATGACATCACGACTCGATGGACGTGAGTCTGAGTGAACTCCAGGAGTTGGTGATGGACAGGGAGGCCTGGCATGCTGCGGTTCATGGGGTTGCAGAGTCAGACACTACTGAGCAACTGAACTGAACTGAAGCATGTGCTAACTTAAGAGATAAAGATCCCTGGAGGCTCACCCCTAGGGAATTCCTCATAGTTTCATGAGGTTTACTTTCAGCATCCCCACCAGAGTCTCATGGTGAAGATCGGGGTTGGGGGGGGGAACACTCTTATGCTTCAGCACGTGAGAAGGGAAAATAATCATCCTTTGATAAGCACAGAGAGCTCTGTTCTCCTTTACAGCCAGCTCTCGAGGAAAACTATCTTTAAGAACATAACCAACCTGGGGAAGGATCCAAGGAAAAGAAAATCTGAGAAGTACTTGTACCCAAGGACAAAAGCTCACTAGAAGACTGAGACTTAGTCATAGGACCATAGCATGCTTCCACTCCCCCACCCCTTACCACCACATCAATAGAGCTGGAGGATTTCAAGGATTACAGCTGAGAAACCAGCAGCCCTCAGTCCCTATTTAGGAAGTCAGCTCTACGAAAACAAAAAGACAACAGAGGAGACAAAAACAGGGGCACTAAGGGAAATTTTAACCTCTGACGCCATAGCGACAGCAAACATTAAACATTGCCTAACAGCTAGTAAGATCAACATAAAACCTCCACTACGCCCTATTTACCTCAGTTCCTTTTATCTGATACCTTGTGTCTGGTCTTCAACAATAGAACTGTTAATAAAAAAAATTCAAACATTTTACAAACCAAAAATAGTGACAAAAATACATACAGTTTTGTGAGATGTAGCTATTTTCTTTTATTAGGGAAAAAATAAAACTTAAAAAGTAATAAATTACCAATTTAATCACAGAATAATAGACTATGCAAGGAAAGAATAAAGAAAATGCATGTAATAAATTGAATCAACTGCATCAAAAGATTGATTAAATTAATAGAGTTAGAAGAAATTTTTCATTTGACAGGGCTGTGGCATGACTGATCAAAAATAAACTTAAACCATACTAAGAATGAGAGGAGCACATGATTATAGATGTTGCAAACTGAATTATAAAAGGACCCTCTGTTTCTGATATTGATGTACCAGGTATTTAGACCAACTATCTTACTAAGAAGAACCAGAAGCTAGACACTTATTTTAAAATGACATTTACTTGAAGGTATTAATGTCCTAAAATAGCTGTGAAGAATTTCTAGGCCAAGATCCAGGAATACTTAATCTGTATTTACAGATTTAAAATGGCTGATAACATTGATAAGAGTTAACAACTCTTAGCCCAAATGGCTCTTGAAGTTATACCACTTTTGGATAGCTCTTTTTTTGGTATCATTGCTGCTGCTAAGTCACTTCAGTAGTGTCCGACTCTGTGTGACCCCAGAGAGACGGCAGCCCACCAGGCTCCCCTGTCCCTGGGATTCTCCAGGCAAGAACACTGGAGTGGGTTGCCATTTTTGGTATCATTAGGGTGGAATTATGTCAATAAAGTGCTGTAGACAGAAGTTATAGAGAAGTAAGGAGACAGGTAATCTTCCTTCTTAGCCTGTCAATTAATAACACAGAAGTAAATGCTTTTAAAGAGCTTGACAAGTTGACTCTTTTTTTTCAGGAGTTTTTGACTGGATATTTGAAGGATCTTCAAAAATCTTTACTGCAGAGGTCATTTTCCTGAAGTTTAACTTGATGCCTTAAAAACTGTGCTCTCCCCCAAATTCACTGATGTTACAAAAATGCCCCAATTATATTAGATTTTTTAAGACCCAGACTTGGAGATGGTGGTGGAGGTGTATGTTATAGGGTGGGGCCAGTGTGGAGGTTGGTGGAGGATATCCCAGACATTTATAATGAGTCAGGACACAAGCAGCATAAACTTCAACTTTCCAAGAATCCAAGGAGTGAAAGAATAGACAGAAGAACTGTGGAGTGAGAGAATTACTGAAGTTTCTTGAATTTTGCAGAATCTAATTAAGTAACAGGAAGCATTTTGGAAGAACAGTGGATGAATCAGGGGAAAGAAGGTTATTACAGATTTGAATAATGGAATTATGATAATGAAGAGGTAGAGAAGGAAACATCAACCCACTCAGTATTCCTGCCTGGGAAACCCCATGGACAGAGGAGCCTGGTGGGCTACATGGGGTCACAAAAGAGTTAGACATAACTTAGCAACTAAACAACAACAACAATGAAGAGGTAGAAGATGGAGGTTAGAATGTTGAAAGAAAGTGAAAGTGAAAGTCGCTCAGCCGTGGCGGACTCTTTGCGACCCCATGGACTGTATAGTCCATGGAATTCTCCAGGCCAGAACACTGAAATGGGTAGCCTTTCCCTTCTCCAGGGGATCTTCCCAACCCAGGAATCGAACCCGAGTCTCCCGCATTGTAGGCAGACGCTTTACCGTCTGAGCCACCAAACACAGTATAATGATATGAAAAAATTGAATTGGGAGCACATGAACCTAAGTCATCAGAAATTCTAACTAGGAAATTAATTCAAAATAAAAATGGAAAATAAGTGATCAAAAGTTAAAAGGTTCCCAGATTTGAAGCTGAGGACACAGGGGTAATGATACTTCCCAGGTCCTTAAATATCAGTTCGTCTAGCAAATGGTACAGAAATTTCCAGGGAAAATCTGAGACTATTCTAGACCTTCCAAGCCACTTCCCATGGACATAGCCTCACAAGGGAGCCTTGGAATGGACTGGTATAGTGGTACCCCCAGGGATCCAGTTAAAATGGTAAGACTTCAAAATAAGATAGTTGGCCTTATTACACTTGGCTCCCAACAGTAACCAGGTCGAAGCTCATTCCTACCTCTGTGTGTTTGTGCATATGTTTGTAAATGTGTGTGTGTGTGTGTGTGTGTGTGTGTGTGTGTGTGTGTGAGTGTCCAAGGAGCCCATACTCCCTACCTTATAAAAAAGAAGCTGGTTTGCAGCAGAACTCACTAGATCCTCACTCTGTGCCTATGGATCCCTCCTCTGGGCCTGATCAGCAGAGCCAATGTCATCACCAGGGTGTGGCGAAGTCAAGGGAGAAGGTCAGTAAATCTGCTCACTTCTTCAGTGAAAGCTGACTCTGACTCTGTTTATTCATCAGAGACAAACAGCTCTGACTTGCTCGGTGACCACCTGCGTTCAGATCACACCAAGATTCTGCACACAGTGACCACTGGGGAGATGTCACAGATCTTGACTCTGCTAACCTCCACCCTGATCCATGTCTCTCCTCTTCAGATATCTTAACTCTGTTTCTACTTTTCCATCACTCTGCAGCTAGACTGTTATCTGGATCTCTCCTTCAAGTTTCTATCAAGCTCTCAGAAACTGCCCAGCTGCCCTCCTTGCTCTGCTGAGGGGCAAATGGCTTGGATATGTTAGATGGGGTCATTCTGATCGGCAAAGGCCTGACTCCATTGTTGCAGAGAGGGATATAATCCAGAAGGTCAATCTCTCATGCCCTAGAGAGGACAGACTCCAAATACCTGGCCATTTAGTTCTGATTCCACATCATCATGTAAACATGCCCAACCTGCTTAGTTAGCCTCTCACTCTCTTTTCCACGTTTGGCTTTTTTTATTTTCTTCTGTGTGTGTGTGTGGGTGTGCAACACATTGCATGTGGGTGTGTAACACACTCCCTGTGTAGGGTGGGGTTGGGTCTTAGTGTCTGTGTATGTTGATGTGCTTCTCTGTATTCCTCGCTGAAAAGCCTGGGCATTCATCACATTTGAACATATAAATCATCTTATCACATGTTCACACTCTTCCTAACTTCAGTTTAGTCTATCTAATTCTCTCTTTGGCTTTAACACTTTTCTTTATTATTTGTTTGGTGAGGGTGGGATCTCCTCTGTCTTTAAGATTACTTTTACTCATGCATTTGTGTCTCTCAACCTTACTCTTTATGTTTATGCGTGTTAGTATATTTTATTTATCTGGCATTTTTCTGTTTTATTCCCTGGAGAGAGAGAGAGGCTTAGAAGTGACTCAAAGATGATCCTCTTTTAGAGACTGTAATACAGAGTCGCGGTCCATATTTTTGCAGTACTTCTGGGAGCCAGATGAAGAGAAGTAGGACTTAAATATATCAGGGGGAAAAAACTGAGTTTGATGAAAAGGCCCTCCTAACAGGGAAGAACCATTAGGATGGATCATAAAGCGTGAATGAGATCCTCTCCTCTCTCCAGATTACTGCAGGGCCAGTTTGGCTACCTCTTGGGACGCTGGCCAAGTGTTTACAGTATTCCTTTTACATGTGAAGTGAAATCACAGGGACAGGGAGAGAAAACAGAGCTCACTACTAATGTTTATTTATTTGTTCAATCTATGCTGGCCACTAATTATATATTATTAGCTAATTTTCATTTTGTAAGAGAAGAAAACTTGAGAATCAACTAGCCAACTCCACACAATAGTAAGTGACAGTGGTAAGGCTGAATTTCGGGTATGCCTGCCTTCGAAGTCTCTGTACTTTGCCACCTGACTTACTGTTTCTCTCTAAAGTGATGAGAGCAGGTTCCAAGCATGGTTTTTTATTCTTGAAATATATAACTGTTCACCTCTTAAAATCATTTATTTCTTAGTCCAGGAATCTCCCTGGGTTTCAGCCTTTTTCTTTTATCCTCTTGGTACACATTTCTGTTTTCTGTCACTGTTTCTGTCTCTCTGTCTCTCATTCCCCTCACTTTTTCTCTCTCTTTATTCTTTTTTCTAAGATTTTTAGAGTCACTGAAATTTTTTCATGCATTTTAAATTGCAAAATAGCTCAGGTTAACTAATACCATAGAATAGCTGAATTTATCCAATCCATTGATGTCCAATAATTCTCCTTAATTACTAAATTCTTCTCTCAGTTTCATATTCATTTGCCTTTGGACATATACAAAGAACTTGAATATTCAGAGCAAGATCATTATAGATACTTTTGCATATAATTTCCTGTCTTGTTTCCTTGGTTACCTAGTTGTTTTACTCTTTATCTATATTGAAAGTAACTGTGCGAAGGGAGAGGAGAAAGAAGTCTAGTCTCCATCTAGGACTCAGCTGGAGTATGAATAAGGATGATAGAAGGAGATCAAGTCTCAAGAGATGGAAGGAAGTACAATATGGAGTTAAAACCTCAGCTATAAAATGAAATTGAGGTTATTTTCAGCATTTCCATTATTTATGGTGTCTCCCATTAGTGCTGATCAACAGAAAGGGTCTTCTGGGAGAGCTGGTGACTTACATTTACCTTTTGGATGTCACAGTGATCTAAGTCATCACAGGCATCTGAAATGCCCAGCGATGGCATATTTATAACACCGGTCCAGGCCAGGCCACTGTCAAAGGATTCAGGTACTTCAGAGTTCCTGTTTCAGAAAGGTATAGATAAATTGAAGCAGATTCAGTAGCACAGAGGAGGATGAAGCAAAAAGAAAGCAGAATACTGAGAGCGACAAGAGAATTTAGAACATTTCTACAATTTACACAAATGAATGAATCTCTGTTGCAAGCCAGTTACTGGCAATGCCCTATGAAGAGCAAAGCGTCCATCTTGCTAAGAAAAGGGAAATGGGAAGAAACTTAAAATAGAAAAGAGAGGGGAAACAGATAGGCCTATAGAAACACTTCTGAAGTATTTTCTAATACATTGGCATGACTGCTAAGTTGTAACTGAGATGGCAGCAGAGGCCTCCAGGGACTCACACTAATGATTAATTGTCCTTTTGTAAAAGCCATCTACCTACATGTTTCCTCAAAATACCTTTCCAGCCATGGATCCATATGCTTTTGTCTACACGACTTTGTTAGGTAATACATGGCAAAATTGTATTTCCTATGGTCTGCCAATTTTATTCCTAATTTCCTCAAAGTTCACGTAGATGTTAGTGAAAATCATGGAGTTCCAGAATTACATCTCACATGCTAAAATCTTTTAAAATGCCATAATTCCAAGGCATTCTGAATAATATGTGAAACCAGCAAGAAAAACAATTATTCTCTTCTGACCATTTAAGGATTTGGTAAAGGCCTGGCCCTTACCAAATCACAGGGTCAGTGCAATAGGATGCAGGGTCAGAGAGGCCTGCAGTACAGGGGCTCTACTCTTACAAGGTTTTCTAGTTTCTCTCCCTTTTGCTCCCAGTGAACAGACCCACTATAATTTCCCCTCCTTCTGACATCCCTGCTATGAGATACTACCCAACTGGGTACAACTATTTGGTTCTCTTCCTATACAGATGGGCAGTAAAATCTTCCAAACAACCCGACAATTGTTCATTCTTTCTGATCTCTAGTTGTGGATGAAGGGGAGGAGGGGTTCTCCTTAATATTCAATATAGATCTCAGTTGCCTTTCTTTCTTAAGAGGGCTAATTCAGGGCTCATCCCTTGTGAATTTCTGACTTGTCATCATGTCTGTATTTTTGAATGATAAATGGCCCTATTTTTCTTTTTTAAGTTTGATTTCTAATTTATGTTAGTTTTACTATTTAGTAAAGAGGTGTATGTTCTCTCATTCTTAGTTAACAAAGAGAAATTGATTGGCTACTTTAGGGTGAACTACACATTCTCTGAGCTGGAATCAGGGGAGCAGATACCTTTGTCTTCTTCCTGAAGGCTGCCTTTCATCTAATCTTATTTGATTAGGAGAATTTTCAGAGATGGAAGAGGGAATACAAGTCTTATAAATCTTAAGGCTGGTTTTTAGTTCTCAGCTTTGAAATGCGAGGGAAATTTTCACTCAGTCCTCAAATAAACCCCAATGAGTTCACATTTTTTATTGTATATAATTGATTTCAAAATTATTATGTATTGGACATTATGGAATTTGGTACCTCCACCCTATTCATACGTTGTCAAATTTGGAGCAGAAATTTTTATCTTCCCTAATAAAGATTGAACAGAAAGTGCTTTTCATCTGTCTGTCCTTTATATAACAATAATGACACCTCCCCTAATAATTCAGTTTACTATAAGAACATCTTTTTTTGGCTACTTTTGCCTTTAAGTCTTCTCAAAGTTTAGTTATAATTTCAACTTTGTATGTAATCTGAAATATTTTGGGCTTAACTTAGGTTCTCACTTAGCGACTATTTTTTCTTTTAAAAAGATGCCTTTTTCCAAGAACATTTTTTAATGTCAGTCATTAGCAAATATTTTTCTTACACCTGATATTTTTTCTTCTTGTGCACATTTTTCCC
This sequence comes from Capra hircus, assembly GCF_001704415.2. Classification (NCBI taxonomy): domain Eukaryota; kingdom Metazoa; phylum Chordata; class Mammalia; order Artiodactyla; family Bovidae; genus Capra; species Capra hircus. The sequence goes on from NC_030812.1 coordinate 31,611,385, forward strand.
AAGTATTTTATTATTTCATTACTCTTCAAAGCCCCCAGTATTTTATTGAAGCCCCATTAGAGCTCTTAATTGCTTCATATTATATAATATTTAACTTGTAAAATATTACTCCATCAACTATACTGTGTACTCTACCAGAATTTAATGAAAGTGAAAAGTGAAAGTGTTAGTCACTCAGTCATGTCCTACTCTTTGTGACCCCATGGACTGTAGCCTGCCAGGCTCCTCTGTCCATGGAATTCTCCCTGCAAGAATACTGGAGTGGGTAGCCATAGAGTACATAGCCATTCCCTTCTCCAGATGATCTTCCTGACCCAGGAATCAAACCTGGGTCTCCTGCATTGTGGGCAGATTATTTACCATTTGAGCCACCAGGGAAGCCCAAAGTCTATCACTGCTTAAGTGCCTGCCCTTGTGGGACAGGAAGTTCCTTTAGCTACCATTTCTGGTTTTCCTAACCTTGAAAGAAATTGAAAACCACTGCCCGCCATAGCAATACTCCCAGGATGGACATTCTTAAGTGCCTTGAAGCTCCATGTTAGAGTTGTTGTTTCACCACCTCCTCCCGATTCCACTCCCAATAAAAAAAATTAGTACTTTCTCTGGGTAAGATCTGGTTACTCATATGGCCAGAGGCACTGCCTCCCTGGTGATTCAGAATGTCAGTTTCTGAACCTATGTCATTAATAAGCTATGTAGTTACTTATTGCACTCTCTTCCCCATCCCAACTCAGTTGTCTATGTTCTTAGGTCAGTTTATTCTCTTTTATATGTGATGGAAAGATTGGAGTATAGGTCGGGAGAAAATCGACAAGGAGGCTTCTCAGGTAGTATTACTATTTTAGGCCTTGGGCTACTGAATGACTTGGGAAAACAAATAAAAGCTTAACACGTGGTCTACCTCAAACATGAGAGCTAGGATATCTCCCACACAAAGATTGGGAGCCAAAGCCCCAGCTAGTAATAAACTCCTTGCCTTGAATTCTTTGAAATATCTTGGGGATATATATAGTCTATCTCGAAAGTTCATTGGCACTGGAAGTGGATGCTCAACTGTTTCTCAATCACTCTCCATAGGAGATACTTCTTAAAATTCTATATTGGGATATAGCCGATTAACAATGTTATGATAGTTTCAGGTGAGCAGTGAAGGGACTCAGCGACACATATACCTGTATCCATTCTCTCCCGAATTCCCTTCCCCTCCAGGCTGTCATGTAACATTGAGCAGAGTCCCATGTGCTATACAGTATATCCTTGTTGGTTATCCATTTTAAATAGAGCAGTGTGTACATGTCAATCCCAAACTACCTAATTGTCCTTCCCCCTCATCCTTTCCCCCAGCATCCATAAGTTCATCGTAGGAGACACTTTTGAGGATACAAACAATTGTGTGAGATAAAAGAGTACTTTCATGTTCAGTTTAAAGAAGAGAAGCCTATAGGAATTTAATGACTTCAAATCTCTAAATCACAAGTTTTTTCAACTGTTTTGAGTTTCAGCTACCTTTTAGAAGTTGACTGAACTGTTAACTCACCAAGAAAAAAGGCTCTTACACACACAACTTTTCCTACAACATTTCAGACATGCACCGACACTATGAAACATATCTGTCTAGCAATCCATGAATCCTAGGATAAATGTATCTACCATAAAGATTTTTCACCTGTAAAAATGATGCATTTTTGCTTTGAGGTCATGAAATGTTGTATTTAATCCAAAAACTATTAAATTATAGTATACAAAAGAGGAACCATATTTCAAGCTGTGTAGGATTAAAATTGCTAGAGGCACATTTTCTTTAAAGGAGCCTCAAAGAGTCTGAAGTTCTTTCTAAGAGAAGAGTTTGCATGATCTTAAATAAGGCTGGTGAGTCCCTCTTTACAACTTAAGTGAGCCAACCTCATCCCTAAAAGAAACATACTCCACAGAATAAATAAGCAATATATTGCTATGTTATATTTTCTCTTCCTAGGTCATAGCATGCTAGGAAGGCAACAGTTACATTGCGGCTAAATGCTGAATTATTGAAAAGGGACCTAGTCCTCTTCAGGAGATATGACAGGAACCAGAGTCTTATTTTACAATGAGACATTTTCCCATCAGTCTAGTCTACAGTAGCACGCTTTGTTCATTGTGCTCCTGTGGTCAAGGAATATAGACTTAACTCACCAGCACTGTTTTTTGAGAATTCAGCATATGTGTATCAGCAAAATTCTTCTCTCTCAGGATCTGCCAAACACCATTATGGCTCAGTATCTTTTGTTTTAGCCAAAGCTTGATCATACAGCTTTGTTTGTAATTTTATTTCTATATATGTGATAATGTTACAGTAACAATCTATTGGGACTTGAGGAGGTCCAGGAAATAACACTACTTTTTCCCATCATTTCTGAATCAACTGAGAAATGAGTCTGCAAATGGAGGATAAAATCCCAATTTTCTTTATAACAAAGTAGAAATTTTAGCAATTGGACTTCCTAATGCAGAAGCACAGAGTTAGACTTTTTCCCATATAAATGGCAGCACAGTACACCGTCAGAGCCTCCCCAAACAAGGGTAAGTCTTCCTTGAGAAAAGCCACTCATTCCCAAGGGGAGGCTAGAGGAGACAGACACATGTGCTCAGCTTTCCTTCTAAAATCACGAATCAAGTAAGCTACTCAACCTCCCAGGAGATAGTGTGAATGAAGGCGAAGGGAAGGGTCAGGAGTGTGGTGCTACTTCAGTTCCATTCCTGTGGAAGGAAACATCAGGAACATGGAGACAGTTATTCCCCACCCTACATACCCCTAACAGTATCTAGCTTTGTGTTCTCTTGCCTCATTAAGTCTTTGGTTAACCAGAGGTGTGGTATATTAAGACAGTCCCACTTCTACTTTGATGTGGCTGCTCCTCCAATGCAAATCACTGCTCTGTTGAAAGGCTCTTGGAGCTTTGCTTTCAGACAGTTCTAAAATGGATCAGAACTGTGAGTCAACAAAATCAAATCTGAGGTCAAACTAGACCACAACTGAAAATTCATTTTCTACTCTTTTCTCCTCAACAAACTGTGTTTTAGCTGCAGTGTCCAAAATGACAGAGGCTCTTCAATGAGATTAAATTGTATTCTTAAAATATAATAGTAAATCGGAGAGTCAAACGTTATGATATATGTGAACAACTTTATAAAACACTGTTAATTTAAAAGAAAGTACAGACTCCCAGTTCTTTAAATAAGAAACCCAAGGAGTCATGGGTAGTTATTGATTTTATCTCTAAGCACTTGGCAGAAGAAAATCCATGACTAACAAATGTCATAAGTATATAGACCTTTCAGAAAATAGAGAGATATCAACTTAAATAACGCTATGGCCATAATTAAGACCACCAATAAAAATTATATTTTAGGGGTTTGAAATTAGCTTTATAGCACATAGCAACAATTTCTAATGCCCAGTCTTAGAAGAATCTTTGTCAGAAATAATATTTGCAAGGACATGTTTTATATTACAGAATAATGTTAGCTTATCTGAAGCTCTAGGAGAATGAATGTTTTCTTATTTTCTTGCTGATATTTCTTCAGCTAACAGATAAGACAGCATTATGATTTTCAAGTCATGGTGCTAAAACTCAATTAGTTATCACAGAGACAAAATTTAAAATCCTAAAGAAGGTAAAAATATACTCTATAACAAAGGTGGAGGCAAAATAAGGTTATTAACAAATGGAATATGTGACATGTAAGACTGAATACCTATTATATAAAGCACAGTACACATGACTTAATATTATTATTTAATATTTAAGTAAACATTCATCACCCATGGTACAGATGACAGAGAATTAACAAGGTCATCACACAAAACTTCTCTTCCAGAGAGGCTCACCAGGTCAGACCATCCTCCCTGGACAAGTTCTTCAAACACCGTGAGTTTCTCTGTTATTTGCCACAGTGATTCAGAGACAAACATGATTATCAGTCAAGCAACAGAATGAGGTAGGATGTGATTTTCAAGATATTGTCCCATTTACTTACACAAATGTTTAACTGGTTAACCCCCGATGGTAGTTAACAAGGCACTGGGTATCACAGAATATTCTCTCCAACAAACAAGCCACAAATATACATTTGTGCTCCTGTAGATCAGAATAATTCCATAAATTGAACTTCAGTTTCTTCTTAGTCAAGTCCACCTGTCTGAAATGTAGCTCACTTACTTCTCCTGCCCAGACTCTGACCTCAGCGTCAACAAGTCCATGGGGGCCCAGGATTCAAAGCCACTCTTGGATTAAATAGTTCACTCTGCCCTCTGTGACATTTCTGGGCCCTCAATATGAAAATTTCTAGGTTCAAGTTCTAGGGGATCATTCCAAAACAGATATAATGGGAATGGCCTACTCCCCAAACACTGCCTATACCTATCAAGAAACACCTACATGGAATGCAAAGCTAAAAAAATTGGCAGTGACGGCATATATATCTTCTAAAATTAAGCTAAGCAACATGAGAGATTTAAAGACATGGAGAGCAGAGGGGAATTCAACCAGAGGCAACTCAATGATAGATACCCACCACCAGAGATGAGAAAGGAAGAAGGAAAAGAAAAGAGAAGTAGAAATAAGTGGAAAAACTGGGTGAAAGGAAAACAGGGGGGGAATTGAGAGTGTGTAGAAAAGGAAGTGGAAGAAGAGGAAATGAAGAACTAAACGTTAAGAAGGAATACAGCGTCTATAAGCATCTGAAAGTAGAAGGGATCTATCTGATATATCCCAACTCCAAAACACGATTAAAAAGCAGGAGAGATTTAATATGAACATAATGACTTCCTAAACATTACAGTGAGGATAGAGCATGCAAATTCTGAATGCTTGTTCTCTGATGATAGAAAAAGAAAGAGATTTACTGCTATTAGTGAAGGGACAGATTGAAGTTGTCTGAAGGTCTATTCAGAAATATTGAATCTGTGCCCTACTCAGAACTTCCCTGTTCTCACAGGATGATTGGATCCTTTCCACCCAATTATGTATAGGGCCAAATTCCTACCTAAGAAGGAAAACTGATAGGTAGCATGCAAGAGCTCACAACCAGGCCCATCTCCAGCATGCACCATGTGGGTCGTTAATGCAGCAGCAGCAAACACCGGGAGCCTGAGACTGGAAAGAAGTAGGATGACTGGGATGAGCTGAGCATGATGTTTCAAGTTATGCTAATCATTTTCACCTAAGAGATAATCCTGAGGATTAGCATGTTTGTATTTTCTCTAAAGGGACTTCCCTGGTGGCTCAGATGGTAAAGAATCTGCCTGCAATGCAGGAGACCCAAGACCCTGATGATGGGAAAGATTGAGGACAGGGGGTGAGGGGGCAACAGAGGATGAGATGGTTGGACGATATCACCAACTCAGTGGACATGAGTTTGAGCAAACTCTGGGAGATAGTGAAGGACAGGGAAGCCTGGTGTGCTGCAGTCCATGGGGTTGCAAAGAGTCAGACATCACTTAGCGACTGAACAACAACAATTTTCTCTAAAAATTCAAGCCACTCATTGTTTTAAATAGGTAGCTCAGTTGGTAAATTATCTGCTTGCAATGCAGGAGACCCGGCTTCAATTTCTACATCGGGAAGATCCCCTGGAGAAGGAAATGGCAACCCACTCCAGTATTCTTGCCTGGAAGAATCCCATGGACAGAGGAGCCTCACAGGCTATAGTCCATGGGATTGCAAGAGTCGGACACAACTTAGTGAGTAAACCACCACCACCATACTTAAGCTTTTTTTCTTTTTTAGAAAAATACATCATCAAGTGTCTGTCAAGTGCATCCTTGATATAATCTTCTATGAACTAACATCCCCTCCTCTGAAATACTCCACTCCTCTGTTTGCCATGGGTTCTGGAAATCTATCTTGTTTTTTCAGTTCTGAATGCATTTGGACTAAAGGCTAATCTTTCAATACTGAGGATCCTGGAGCAGATACTTTACTTGACTTCAGCCTGATTAAACTAGAATAAAATATAGCCATCACTTCCTTATTTTTAATGTTATGATTCCATGGATGCAGCCTATGGTGACTATGGTACTCTCACTGCCCCATACAGTGCCAATTACTTATGTTTACTTAAATTACAAAATATTTATCACTGCTCACCCATCATGTGCTATTATAGCTGTGTTTCTGGGATCAAGTGAGTACCTTGCATTACTCTACAGCTGTCTCTCTTGTGCTTTCTCTCTCCCTCCTCCTCAAGTGGATCCACACTAGCGGACCTAAGGAATGGCTGCACGGTGACTGAGTTTATCCTCGTGGGCTTTGAGCAGAGCTCCCCACCCACTCGGGCACTGCTCTTTGCCCTCTTCCCAGCCCTCTACAGCCTTGCCATGGCCATGAATGGCCTCATCATCTTCATCACCTGGACAGACCCCAGGCTCAACAGCCCCATGTACTTCTTCCTTGGCCGCCTGGATGTCTGCTTCATCACCACCACCATCCCACATATGCTGATCCACCTGACAGTGAAGAACCATATTGTCTCCTTTGTCGCTTGCATGACCCAGATGGACTTGGTCTTCTGTGTGGGTGTGGCTGAGTGCATCCTCTTGGCTTTCATGGCCTATGACTGTTATGTTGCCATCTGCCACCCACTTAGGAGCCGTCAGGTCTGTGTGAGACTGGTGAGTATTGCCTGGTCCTTTGGGCTGATCAATGGCATCTTGCTTGAGTATATGTCATTCTGGAATCCCTTCTGCAGAGACAACCACATAGAAAACTTCTTCTGTGAGGCCCCCATAGTGATTGCTCTCTCCTGTGGAGACCCCCAGTTCAGTCTGAAAGTCATCTTTGCTGATGCCATTGTGGTGCTGCTCAGCCCCATGGTGCTCATTGTCATCTCCTATGCCCGCATCCTGGCCTCCACCCTGGGCAGGAACTCCTCTTCTGGTCGAGGCAAGACCTTCTCTACTTGTGCCTCCCATCTGACCGTGGTCATCTTTTTCTACACCTCAGCCATGTTCTCTTACACAAACCCCTGCAGTACACATGGTCCTGACAAAGACAAGCCTTTCTCCCTCCTCTACACCATCATCACCCCCATGTGCAACCCCGTCATCTACAGTTTCCGAAACAAAGAAATGAAGGGGGCCATGGTGAGGGCCCTTGGGAGGAGCAGCCTTTCCCAGGCAGAGTCTGTCTAGTGGGAAGATGCCTGGAGGGGCAGCTTCCTCCTCCAGTCCTGAGAGTTGGATAACTTTCCTATGCTGAGAGGCTCCAGGAAAAAGCATTCATTAGTTTCTTTGCACCAGCATCAGGCCTGGAAGATCCTATTGATATTTAATGCTCATCCATCTGATGTACCTTTAAACATTGTGTTCTCTTGGACCTTCTTCATGATACTTGGAAATCTTCCTGCTGAGTAATTTTCTGCTAAGTTCTCACAACAGGATCTATAAACACTTAAGTACACTTAATTCTATTTCATTTTCTTTGCATAGCAATTTTATATGCTCTTCCCAGCCTGAGTTCTGCCTAGACATTTAGGAATAAACTTTTTCTTTCAACTTAACCTGTTTTGGTTTTTTTTTTCCTCACACTCCACTCTCTCTTCCTGAATCTGCCCTCATCCACTCTGCTCCTATATGAGAAATAGTAGAGGAAGAAGTAAGAAAAAAAGAATCTGGGAGCAGTGTTAGACATTAAGAAAAGAGAGCTAGAGAAAAGAAGAAAAAGACAAATTAGGGCTCAGCAGCCTAAACTTCATCTTGTTTGCCTCCAGTAGCCCATGAGGGGGAATTTGTGTTGGCATTAAATTATCAACACTGCATTTGGTGTATGTTTGTGCTTCTCTGTGTTGGGAAAGGGCAAGTAGGAGATGCCAGGTGTCACATGCCTTCTTCTAAGTCCTCCAGTTTCCTTAAATGCATGACTATTTGATATTTTCCATTATATCCAAGTAATATGTACCTCTATCAAGCTTCTCAGACTACCAGATTCTTCCCTGTTACCCATGCCCTTAATTAACTCTCTTCTCCCTACTTCTTTTTTTGGTAGCCATCTATCATTTAATTCCAATTCAGTCCTATTCCATCTTACCTCCTCATCTTCAATGGAAACATTTCACTCCCTGTATTTTAAGGAACATCACTCCAACACTACTTCCACCATTTCAGAAGACTTTCTATTTGTCTTTCTATTGTCTATCTCAATCTTTCTAGCCTCATCTAGCTTCTCTCCTTAACTTAACCCAACATACCTTGAAAGGGCATTATATGCTCAGCTGCTCTCTTTCTTTGAAGACTGCATCTTTTCACGCTCCTTTCACAACAGGTAGGAAAGAAAATGATACAGGCCTGTGCTTTGTTTTCTGGTGCTACTTCTGTTAAGATGAATGCACCTCACTTGGGATGCTCTCAGATAGATATGCAACCCTCTCCACATCCTGCATATCACCTACTACCCTCTACAGTGACCTAAAGTAGTAGCTTCGCTCCACAAAGCTCTACTCTTTTGAGTCCAAACTGTGAGTCTGTAGATACGAGAATATGTAAGAAGCATTTCTCAGATAACAAGGAGGAATTGAGACACTACTATAATCAAGAAGAAACAATAAGCAAAGTACTTAAACATTTACATCATCAAAGAAAAACTACACCAGGGCAAAGTGAGGCAGGCAAGAAAGACTTTAGTTAAGACTACTGCAACAGGGAGATCGAATTCAACTCTGCTGAAACAAGCAGCTGGAGAATTTTTAAGAGCTGCAGTAGGGAGATATTTAGGCGACTTGTGGGTGGTAATTGCTCTTACCCAAAGGAAAAGTAAGCTTGCATGCTGTAGTTTATAATTTGGGGCAAGACACCCATTAAAGTTAGATTCCTACCCTCCCACAGAGACTAGGAAATAGGGGTGCAATCTTCCTTGAGGATTATATTTCAAAGGGATGGCTCCCGGCTCCTTGAGTAAGACATTCCCTTGGTCTAAAAACTGGAAAGTGGTTTTTAGGTAGGTTTCTGTACATTTCAAAGGGGCAGAGAAAGAATTTGCAATTCCAAGTTTCTAAAGTGAATGCTCTAAGAAAAGAGATCAGAGACAACAGTCAAGAAGAAACTTGTCCTAAGGGTAGTCCAGGGAAAGGGGAATGTTAAGGTCTTGCTGGTCACCATTATTCTTCCCTCAGGATCTCAGTTCCTTATCCAATTTGAAAATTTCTGTTTCAAAAAGGCTTAAAAATTTGTTAAAAGGTGGGGGTGGGAAAAAAGAGAAAAAAAAAGAAAAAAAAAGGGGGGAAAGGAGAGGAAAGTGTGCTTTTTTAAAAGAAAAAAAAGTCTTCTGAGAAATAATTTAATGTTTTCCGGCACTGTTGCATGCTGACATAAACAAGACACAGTTCCAGCTTTTAAGCTCTAAGTCTATTAGGGCTGGTAAGAACGGACTCAATGGACATGAGTTTGGGTGAACTCCGGGAGCTGGTGATGGACAGGGAGGCCTGGTGTGCTGCGGTTCATGGGGTCGCAAAGAGACACGAATGAGCGACTGAACTGAAGAACCAGTAATGGTAATACAAAGGGCAAACTTATATATCAGGCCCATACAAGTAGAAGACTATATATGAGAAGACAGATAACAGCACTCACATTTATTAAGTACTTAGGTTCTAATAGCTTCTTTCAATCTTCACAAAACCCTTTAGGCACTAGTACTGCCTCCATTTTGAATTGCAAAACTGAGACTCGAAGAGGCTGATTTGTTCAAAATTCCATCACATTTCAAATGTCGCAGATGTAATTCTACATTGGGCAACAGTTCCAGAGCCTGAACTCCTTAAGAGGTAATCGAATACTTTCCTGAAGAATGGGGCAGGCTTTATACTGAGAAGGTGATATTAGAACTAAGCTTTAAAGAATAATCAGTAAATTAACGGTAGAAAATGGGGTGGAGTTGCCAGAGATTGCCACGGACTAGTAATTCCAGACTAGAGGAACTGCCTGATCATAGACATAGTGTGTTAAACGTGGGTGGTGACGGGCGAGTATGGCCAGGAACACTGGGATTTGGCTGAGTGACCTAGAACTGTCTTCTCAAAGCCATTTAAGGTCTTGGGCTCCCAGGAGACCTGGGTGCCAGATAGGAACCAACGCATTGGTGTAGGGGGTTAGCAGAGACTGGCCCAGGGGCAGAAAAATGTGGGGAAGGAAACCCAAGAATTCTACCCGGAGTCCCGGCTCAGCCCGCCCTCAGTTGTAGCCCAGCCCTGGGCTCTCTTCATCTAAAGCTGGCCCTGTGCTTCCCAGCCCGGTTAGCCGCCACACAACTAAACTACCCAGAATCCTGACCAGATTGCGTCCGCCAGAAGAGGTGGGCGTGGTCCGAGCTAAAAACCTGCACCAATCAGCCTTCCCCAGCCTCTCGAAGCTCCGCTAAAACAACCAATGAGCGCCTTCTCCTTGGCCGCCCATTCCCCGCGTGAGAGCTGGAACCTGATCGCTCTGGGAGATGCCAGCTGTTCTGTGAAACTCTGCAGGCGCCAGCTCCCGCTAGGGCCTACGGGCCTCTGGCTTAGGATACCTTCCCAGACCCGGGCAATTTGTTGTTGTTGTTGTTTGTTTGTTTGTTTGTTTAATATAAGCTTATTTCTTTCAACTGGAGGCTAATTACTTTACAATATTGTATTGGTTTTGCCATACATCAACATGAATCCACCACGGGTGTACACGTGTTCCCATCCTGAACCCCCTGCCCACCTCCCTCCTGGTACCATCCCTCTGGGTCATCCCAGTGCATCAGCCCCAATCATCCTGTATCATGCATCGAACCTGGACTAGCGATTCGTTCAGTTCAGTTCAGTTCAGTCGCTCAGTCCTGTCCGACTCTTTGCCACCCCATGAATCGCAGCACACCAGGCCTCCCTGTACATCACCACCTCCCGGAGTTCACTCAGACTCACGTCTATCGAGTCAGTGATGCCTTCCAGCCATCTCATCCTCTGTCGTCCCCTTCTCCTCCTGCCCCCAATCCCTCCCAGCATCAGAGTCTTTTCCAATGAGTCAACTCTTCACATGAGGTGGCCAAAGTACTGGAGTTTCAGCTTTAGCATCATTCCTTCCAAAGAAATCCCAGGGCTGATCTCCTTCAGAATGGACTGGTTGGATCTCCTTGCAGTCCAAGGGACGCTCAAGAGTCTTCTCCAACATCACAGTTCAAAAGCATCAATTCTTCAGCTCTCAGCTTTCTTCACAGTCCAACTCTCGCATCCATATATGACCACTGGGAAAACCATAGCCTTGACTAGACCGACCTTTGTTTCTGCTTTTGAATATGCTATCTAGGTTGGTCATAACTTTTCTTCCAAGGAGTAAGCGTCTTTTAATTTCATGGCTGCAATCACCATCTGCAGTGATTTTGGAGCCCCAAAAAATAAAGTCTGACACTGTTTCCACTGTTTCCCCATCTATTTGCCATGAAGTGATGGGACCGGATGCCATGATCTTTGTTTTCTGAATGTTGAGCTTTAAGCCAACTTTTTCACTCTCCTCTTTCACATTCATCAAGAGGCTTTTTAGTTCGTCTTCACTTTCTGCCATAAGGGTGGAGTCATCTGCATATCTGAGGTTATTGATATTTCTCCCAGCAATCTTGATTCCAGCTTGTGTTTCTTCCAGCCCAGCGTTTCTCATGATGTACTCTGCATATAAGTTAAATAAGCAGGGTGACAATATACAACCTTGACGTACTCCTTTTCCTATTTGGAACCAGTCTGTTGTTCCATGTCCAGTTCTAGCTGTTGCTTCCTGACCTGCATACAGATTTCTCAAGAGGCAGGTCAGGTGGTCTGGTATTCCCATCTCTTTCAGAATTTTCCACAGTTTATTGTGATCCACACAGTCAAAGGCTTTGGCATAGTCAATAAAGCAGAAATAGATGTTTTTCTGGAACTCTCTTGCTTTTCCGATGATCCAGCAGATGTTGGCAATTTGATCTCTGGTTCCTCTGCCTTTTCTAAAACCAGCTTAAACATCAAGAAGTTCATGGTTCACGTATTGCTGAAGCCTGGCTTGGAGAATTTTGAGCATTACTTTACTAGCATGTGAGATGAGTGCAATTGTGTGGTAGTTTGAGCATTCTTTGGCATCGTTTCATATATGATATTATACATGTTTCATTGCCATTCTCCCAAATCATCCAACTGTCGAAATGCCACTCCAGTTTGACGGAGGATGGGATGGGGGCGGAGCAAGGCTGAAGGCGGCGTGAGCGTAGATGTTTGCATATCACGTGAAATCACCCTAGCTCCCATCCTTGTCATGGATCTGTAATCTCCTTCTTTCCGAGCGATAGGCCCCGTTTCAGAGAGTTACATAGTTGTTGAATTCCTCTTCCCTCTTTTGGACAACATTAGTGTTCTCTGAATTTCTTTACCTCCCTTTCCAGTTACTGACTCCTGAGCGACTAAACACAGATCAATAGGTTCCCTTCATAACCTGTGCGTTTTCCTAACACTGTATACTGTTACTTAGCTTTTCTGACTTCCTCACTAATCTGAGATTCATTTTTTAGTCCTTAGCACATTGCCTGACTATATGTGGTGCTATAGCTGTTTCCTCAGTGAAATCTTATGCAGAATCCTGATGTAATAACCATACTAAAGCAAAGCTGTTCTGATGAAAGTGTCCAGAGCCCTGGACCTTCAAGGAAGCCCCTGAGGCACAATAATTAATGACTTCACCTGATGTAATCAGTTTAATATATATGGCTTACCCAAGACGTGAAAACTAAACATATCTAGAACCTCTAGGAACACCCTTTAAAAAATCTCATTTTTGAATTTCAAATCTGATTACACGTGTTTATTTTTATTTTCCAGTCTAAAGACCTAGAGAGTTGTTTCTCTCTTTAGTATAATCCCTCACTCTCTTCACTTAGCTCTCAGCTTCACAGGCTAAGCTGTATGGACCACATCAACAGATTCCCTTCCCTCTGACTTTCTACTGGGTTCAGCCAGTGAGTAGCATAGGCAGAATATCAGAGGGAAGTAGGAGTGTGAGGCTGAGACATTTAATCCTTCGGACCTCGGTTTCCCTATGAGGGATGTGGACTCATTTGAGTCCCCTTGTTAAAATCTCACTCCCACCTCATGGCCCTACTTAGTTCTCTGTTTTTGTTTCTGTTTTTTTAACTGTTTTTTTAACTGGTTTACAATATTGGTTTGAACCACCATCTCCCATTACCTCTTAAGGCTGAGCCCCTCTAATGTTAGATTTCAGGAACTGCCCACCTCCCTTGTGATTTCCCTATACCATGCCTATACATCTTTGCAAATAAATCTTTATTAAACTTCTTCAAATTATTGTGATTTGAATGTGCCATCCGTTTCCTGGAAATGCTCTTATACAAAACCTTTCTCTTTTACTGAGGTAGTGGACACAGTTATCTCAGATGCAAACATTTGAAGGCTGTATGATGTATTAGAAAAATCATGGGCTTTGAAGTTGAAGAACAGAGTCTCATGTCATTCGTTCATTTGGCAGATGTTGCTCAGTCCTGTTAGTTGTGGTAGAGATTTTAGAAACAGACCATTCCTCAAGAACCCTCTTCTCCCACAGTGGTGGGTGCTGGCAACCACTTTAGTTAAGTACCATGGGACACCACCCATCCCCCATCATCACCACAATCAGTATGATCAAGCTGAATCAACTACATCCTCTTTCCTGGGATTTTGGTGTGCAGTAAGTACAGCCCATTTCTAGCCTGGAACAAGCAGACACTCAAGCTATGAAACAGTTGTCTTCTGCCATGTACCTGAAGAAACAAACAAACAAACAAAAAAATTGGCAGGGAGAATAGGTGAAAGTCATCAGACAGAGGGAGGCAGAGGTAAAATAACATGTCTCCAGACAACCAACCTAAGATAATGACTGCCCAGGATTTGGTCAGCTTTGGAGATCTGCCTGCCTTCTTGCTCTTGAGTTTGTGAGATAACCATGCATCCTTATATAAACTCCCATTTTTTCCCTCAAAACTATTACAGATGAGTTTCTATTTCTCACAACAAAAAGTCTTGACTAAGACAGTATCTAGCTCAATGTGGTTATAAAGACTGAGTGATAAATGAGATAAAGTATTTCAGATATCTAAATCAGAACCTCCAAAACATTACTTTCTCCCTTCCAACTGTAAATGACACCCGTGTGTCTGAGAATCAGACTTACATGTCTTTTAGACTTGTTATTCAGAATGAAAAGCCCATATCACTGTCAATATTTTTGAAAGCTGTTCATCATTCCAGCTTTTCCTCTTTTAAATGCTATTTTGATCATGTTCTAGGTGATAATATATTTATGTTTGTGTTTTCATATGTTTTGTTTTAAAAATTTTGTTCCTGGGAGGATTGAGTTGATTACATTCCTCTGTTCCTGACAAGCCATCATTGGTCCCTGCAAGGAAAGGCCCTCTTGTTTTATGTCTTTAATAATTTTTATTCTGTCTTTATACCCTTTATCTCCACTCCCCTCACCCTACTGCTGCAACAGTAGACAATTTTCTAATGTGCTTAAATGTATATATTTTGGTTTAAATGTGTTCTCAAAAGCTAGTTTTTATTTTGTAGGCATGAGAACATAAATTTGAAATGCTAGAGAAAGGTAGAGACCCTCAGTCTAACAAAGGGAATTCACAGAAACAAACAAAAAAACCTATAGTTCATATCATACTTAAGACGAAATCTTGAATACTTTTTCCTTCATATAAAGAATAAAACAACTCTTTCCATTCTTGGTATTTTAATCAGTATTAAGGCCTAAAGAGTGAAGAGGAAGAATTAAAACTGTCTTTACTAACAAACAGCATGATGGTACACACATAAAATCCATGCAAGATTCATAACAAAGGTGGAACTGCAAGGCAGTATGGGAAAAGGTTTTTTAATTAAGGATACCCAAACAACTTGGCTTCCCCACTGGCTCAGTGGTAAAGAATCTGCCTGCCAATGCAGGAGATGTGGGTTCAATCCCTGGGTCAAGAAGATCCCCTGGAGTAGGATATAGCAACCTACTCCAGTATTCTTCCTTGCAGAATTCTATGGAAAGAGAAGCCTGGTGAGCTACAGTCCATGGGGTCACAAAGAGTGAGACATGACTGAGCAATTGAGCACACCCACACACAGACAACTACTTTTCATATAGAAAACAAGTGACACCAAGATTTGCCTCCTACTTGATGTATGCAGAATACAAAACAACTTCCATATAATTTAGTAGGTCTAATTGGTAACACAATAAAGCTTTAGAAGATAAAATAGAAAAATATTTACATGATGCCAGGGTTGGGAAATGTTCCTTAAGACAAAAGTACTAACAAAAAAATGGGGAATCTTACATATGACTATATTAAAATTAAGAAATTCTGTTTACCATGTCCCAAAGAAAGACACAGAATTTTGTGAGTTGTGCGTAGTAGCCTGTCAGTTGTTATACTGCTCTACCATTTATTAAATATTAGTAACAGTGCTGATGCCCCGACCAAAACTTTAGCTAGAACCTTCACAAGGACTTCACGACATGTGATAAAGACAAGTTTTGCCATCCTTTCTGTACAACAATGCTTGTTCTCAAAAAAATTAATGTGACCCTTTAAGGAGTTAATCATCTTAATTCAGGACAGCTATTTCCCTTTTAAAAAATTACACCCAGCTTCAAAATTTGTTAGATTGTACAATACGGTATTTTGTATTTTGATCAGTTAAAAATTGGATAAGGATGGGTTTTTTTCTTTAACACAAATACCTACAGATGGTGCAATATATTTGATATTACTCTTTCAGACTTAGTGACAAGTGAGTGAAAGACTTTAGGACTTCATTTGCGGTTAAAGAACAAAGGATCCAGTGTTATTCCTATACAGAGGTCTATTTATCACCCCAGAGAAAAAACTTCCCTCAAGAATGAACCCAAGAGCCCGAGGAAAGGTCAGGATATGTCTCTTCACCTTGATTCAAAGTCAGAGGGAGAGAGATTTAAAGCTGTTTCTATACTACCTAGATTGGAAGCTGTTCATTTTCTTCATTTCATGTATCAATTTAAAAATAACATTCCTTCCCTAAAGATACTCCTAGAAGAGTTTGACCCCGTTTCTCACCTTGTTCTACAGATGACAGTTTCCTGATCTCCTGGCAGGGTGGCCTTTGTTTGCCTTACCCTCTTCTCTGGTTTCTCCTCATGTTGCACTAATGTCCTGAACACAAGCGGTTCCTAATAAAGGGCTTCTTTCATCACCCCAGTAGACTGTCCCTTGGCACATGATATCAAAGATTGCTTGAGGAGAAAGTGAAAATAGAGGTAGAGGCTTAAACGTGGCACACTATCACATTATCAGCCCTGTAGTCCCTGACCAAGTTTGATGAAATGCTGCTTCTATAGCTTCAACCCTGTGCAATTGCTAAACCCATCTGAGCAAGGCAGGGGAGGAAATTAGAGCCTTCCCACTGCCAGCAGAGGTATGTAAAATTAGTCTTATTGACATGGCCCACTCTTTCCTGTGCTGAGCTGCTTATAAGGTCTTGCTTGGGTTCTTATACCAATAAACCAACTGTTTAAAAAAAGAGTATACAAGACAAGTAGGACATTTTGAACATGACTAGATAATCAATTTCATTTAGGAACTGTACTGAATTAAACATTTTTCCAAAGAAAACTTCATTTCCTGGCATTTCACATTGGACTGAATCTTCCTTAATCCCTCGGGTTGAGGGGGACAGTGATAGGTTATAGGTAGGTTCTACCTCTGGGGAATGGGGATTGTTTGTCTGACATAAGGGGTCAAAAAACAGAAATATCATGACTTCTAGTTCTTACAAACAGCAGTCTTGGGTGGGGAAAAAAATGTTCTGCCTGGCAAATCTGAAACTAACTCAGAATTTCCATTGCGCTTTGCCAATGAACAGGTTTCCCTGAGGATCCTAAGACCGCTCTGATCTGCTTAGACTCCTGAGACCTGATCAGATAAAGACAGACTTAAAGATGGATTCTTCATCTATGATAGTAAGTTTCCTATAGTAGCCAGAGAGAAGCAGTCTACTTCCATGATGTGAGCCTGTTGGATCTCTTGCTACATTGGTGTGTGTGTGTGTGTGTGTGTGTGTGTGTGTGTGTGTGTGTGTGTGTGTGTGTGTGGTGGTAGAGTGAGAAAGATAGCATGGAGAGTACAGTAGAGTCAGAGGGAATAGAGACTTGGAAGCTCACACTATACACAAGCAGCTGGCTTACAGCAGAACTCACAGCGCCTTCACTCTGGGCCTGACAGCAGCACGGCCAATGTCCTCACTTGTATATGCCAAAGCCCATGGAAAAGGTCAGTGAATGTATACTTCCCCTATGCTGAAAGCTGACTCTGCCTCTGTTGGCATCCATCAGAGATGAACACTCACCGTCTCTCTCAAAAACCACTTGTGTTCAGATCACACAGGATTCAGCAGAGTGGCCATATACAAGATGTCACAGGGTTGTGTTTTCTTTTTAATTTTAAAAAGCCGAATGTCACAGATCTTGACTCAGTTAACCCTTGCTCTGTTTCTTCCTCTCTAGATGACTAGCTATGCGTCTGATTTCCCAACTATTTCCAGTTAGTTGCTCCTTCTGTGTCTCCCCTCCGTGTTTCTATCAGGCTCTCTGAGTCTGCTGAGACTCTTCTTGCTTGGATGAAATGGCTGGTCTGGTTTTGAAGTGACCTAAGACAGAAAGAGCCCAAAATCAGACCAATTCTTCTGAGTCACCTGGTTGAATTGAGAGGGCTCCAGACTCCTAGATTAGCGGGTTGATTCTGTACCACCCAAGGACATGTGCCATTTTGCTTATGTGGGCCTCTCAGTCTGTTTCCTATTTGGCTTTTCCTCTTTCTAGGAGTTTTTCTTTCTCTTTCTCTGGCTCTCTGTCTGCCCTCACCATGTCCTTCATCTCCCTCTCTCTCTCTATCCCCACCTTTAATAATTTTTCCATTCTCTTTCAGCATCAATACCAGAAAGGGCACTGTCCCAGGACCAGAAAGTTTCTTTTGGTTTTCATATGCCATTGATAAATGGCCTTGATCCACAGGGGTTTTGAGGACACGAAATGGCCACAATCAGAGTCTTGCCTCTCTACCTTTCTAGATACTTGACAAGTCAGGTCACTTCCTCTTTTCCAAGGTTCCATTTCCGTTTTAAAGTCTTGTTAGTGGCACCTTTTCGTATGAAGTCCCTCACAGATTGTTGTGAGGCATATGTGAGAGAATCTGAACCATGAGGAGTCACAGAAGTGGAAGGGATAGTCCCACTTATGTTTTCACAGTCTAGCCTTACTTTATTTCTAATTTTCACATTATTCCCCGATTTGACTTTATCTTCCATTTTCTTCCCATCCACCTTTTTCCTTTTATCTTCCTCATGATGTATTTCTCTCCCTCCCTTCCCAGTTGTGCTTTTCTCTCACTTCATTTGCCTGTGAATAGTTTTCCTGTTAATCTGTGCATTTTTCTTTCCTGTTCCTTTGAGAAAAGATGCCTGAGAAGTCTCAGAGATTTGTGAATATATTACAAAACAAGCAAATAACATGAAAATTCAGTTTTTCCCATTTTCTCTAAGGAATACAAAATAAATAAATTTAAAAGGAGGTAGGGCAAGGAGTTGAGATGAGACAGGAGTTTAATCTGATATACAAAAGAATTTCCTGATCCAGAAGAGTGATTTTTTTAAAACCACCAGTTTCTACCCAGGAATTTTCCATGGCAGTGGAACAGTGGATCAAGACTCTAAAAGATCTCTTCCAACATATGGAGTGCAAAGAAGAAAAGAAGGGAGAAATGAAGTAAAGGAGAGGGTAATGAATGTGTACTAAACAACTACTGTTGGCCAGTCACATTGAATATAGGTTTTTCCTTATCAATTAATATTTACACCAGTCAACAAAATGTTATTAGTAAGTTTATCTACTTCCAACCCCTAAGCTTTTTCTATACATCTGCCATATATATGTATATTTCACATGTAGACGTTAGTTTTCAAAATAGTATCTCCATCACCTCTAAATATTAATACAATGTATGTCATTGACCTGATAATGCTTTAGTTCTTTCCAAGACTTTCAGATGGTCTGTCTTCTCTCCCTATCTTTGTATTTCTGATTCTTTTTACAATCCGTACAGTTTTTCTAGACAACATAAATGGCACTGTAGTTCACATCAACTGTAGCCCTAAGACTTCTAAAACAAGCCTATCTACTGCTCAGTTTTGACCTCATCAATCAAAAAGTACCTGTGTATAATTTCCAACAATCTCACCTTGTACAAATAGCCAGGCCTTTACTATTCAGGGACTAATCATTCTAAAGGGTTTCCCTGATGGATCAGGCAGTAAAGGATCCACCTGCAATGTGGGAGACCTGAGTTCTATACCTTGGGTGGGAGGATCCCCTGGAGAAGGGAATGGCAACTCACTCCAGTATTCTTGCCTGGAGAATTCCATGGACAGAGGAGCCTGGCGGGCTACAGTCCATGGAGTCACTAAGAGATGGACCCAAGTGAGTGACTAAGCACACTCACAGATCATTCTAAAAGTAGATTAACTGGTCACCTTTTCACTTTTTTTTCCCCTCTGCTTTTTAGAGTATTGGAAGTGAAATGTTTTTTCAGGGGTGAACTTTTCCCCAAATTATGTAAAACCCCTTCTAGGGGTGATTATTTTCAGAAGGTTTTTATTTGGTTTTTGCTCTATAGCTTAGATTGTGTCTCTGGGGAGGAGACAATGAACAACTATCAAGTGGAAACAAAGTGGATATGAAATCCATCGAAAAGTAAGAAAGTAGATTGAAAGGAAGATCTAAAATCACAGCTCACTTGTGGGTGCCAGAAAAGTTTCCTTGTGAATACAGCCTGTGCTTTTGTCTTATCTGTAGCAGTAAAGATCTGTCATGCCAAGTGAGGGCCCTCGCAATGTCAGACCAACATGCGATATGAAGTATAATTCTTCATGTTTCAGAAATATGGAGATTTTGCAGTAGATCTAACTATAAAAGAATAGAATCTAGAAGAGTCAGAGTAAGGGCGGAAGGTCACATTTACCTTGAAAAATGTCTACTACATGGTAAAGAAAGGATTGAACATAAGTCTTATTTTTTGCTAAGGCTATGGCAATAAAAATTACTCTATAATAGATGAAGGTTAGACTTAGCTAGGTATTTGATAACAATATTTCTTTCAATTCCCATAAAAATCACAAAAGCTATTTAGATATTAATTCCACCACAGCCTAAAGGGAGTGAACTAAGTATCCTAAAACTAATCCTCCTGTGAGACTAATGATTAATTTTCACAATGACAGATTCACCTAAAATTCACATTTAACAAATTCATAACAGCTTATGTGTATCGATAGTTGGATGATTTCAAGTCTTTAAGAGTTTTCTATTTTTGCATCTGCTTAAGGGTCTGTCTTTATTTCTCTTAATTTTAACGTCCAAGGAAATCATCTCAGAATATGACTGTCTGAAATGCATATGTCTAAGAATTATTAAATTTGATGGACTTTGGTTAATAATACCATGAGTTTAACCCTTCTAAATCTTTTTTAGTCCTTTGAGATGTATACTTTTAGCCACTTCAACATTCTTTTAGCCAAAGCCATTTCTATTTTATTTTCTTAATTCCAATATAATGGAAGCATCATGAGGACAGTCTGTTGTTGTTCAGCCGCTTAGTTGTGTCCGACTCTGCAACCACATGGACTGCAGTAAACCAGGCTTCTCTGTCCTTCCCTACCTCCCAGAGTTTGCTCAAACTCATATGCATTGAGTCAGTGATGCCACCCAACAATCTCATCCTCTGTCACCCTCTTCTACTCCTCCCCTCAGTCTTCCCCAGCATCAGGGTCTTGATCAATTGCTCTTTCCCAAGTGTCTAAAACAGGTCCTGGCTCATAATAAGTTCTTTATGAATACTTGCTGAGTGAATGAATAAATTATGTATTTATTAAGTTGATCTATTTCTTTTTAATATACCTAATATATTTTAATTACATATACATATAGCTTTATTAAACAAACTAATTATATATAATATTTACTCAGTTTAACAAGGGTATTTTAAACAGAGTAAGAAGATGTAATGAGTTAGTGAGAGTGTGTTTATCTTTGGTGCATTTTATAAATCATACCAAAATAATATTATTACACATAATATCACTTTATATCATAAAAATGTATATATAGCAATATATGAAAGTACAAGGAACCACTTTTAACATTTTGGTGAGCTTCCTTTGATCATTTATCAATGCAAAGGAAAATGCTGTTTAATTAATGTATTCATGGGTATACCAAATATGCTGGTTTATATTTTGCTCTTTGTTTCACTTAAAATTACTAAGTATTTCAGCATCATTATAGAAAGTTCATAAACATAATTTTAATGACATATTTCAACACTTTAATCTTCTATAATATAACTGTTTCTCTATTATAGCTTGTTATTTTTTGCTGTTATAAATAATGCCATGATTTGCAATTTTGTGTATAAAGCTTTGGTAATTAATTTCTTGGAGTAAATTTTTAAATGGTTGATTCTATTCACATTAGAAAACTTATTTAGCACTGTGTGCCAGGCGCTAGTCAAAAAACTTCACAAATATCAATTCATTTAATCCTCATAATGATCTAATAATGTAGTTACTGGGCTTCCCTGGTGGCTCAGATGGTAAAGAATCTGCTTGCAAAGCAGGAGTCCCTGGGTTTGATCCCTGGGTCAGGAAGATCCCCTGGAGAAAAGAATGGTAACCCATTCTGGTACTCTTGCCTGGAAAATTCCATGGAAAGAGGAGCCTGGTGGGCTACAGTCCTTGGGGTCACAAAAAGTCAGACACACCTGAGCAACTAATATAATGTAGTTACTATCATTATTATTCTATCTGAGAGATGAAGAAGCTGAGGCATGTTAATTTAAGTCACCTCAGTTTACACAGTTGACATGTGTTGAAGCCAGAATTTTATTTATTTAGTCGGAAATCTTTGCCTTATTTGTTTGGGTAGATAGAGCACAACATTGTTGTGTTCAACACGATGAAGCCAGAATTTTAATCCAGATAATTGAACTCTGGGGTCAGTACTATTTAAAAGATCCTAAATTAAAAGAAATGAACATTCTTAAAGCTTTTGTAACATGTTTTTCAAAGTGCTTTCCAGCCAAGAGTGGAGTACCATTTAACCAGCATGTTATAATTTTATAATTTATATAATTCAATGGATCATAAATAGTATCTGTTTTAAAACTATTGTTTGTTATTAATGAGTTTGAACACTTTGGAATGGTTTTTCCATTTTATGCATTATTAGTTCTTGTCCTTTTATCTCTTAAGATCTTGGTGTTTTGACAAGCTCTTTAAATTAAATTTCATATATTGTTGCCTCTTATATTTTCTTTTTTTAGTTCTACCAGTTTTCTATTTGATATAGTCCAATCTATCTTTCTCTTCACGATTTCTAGTGTGACTTAGGCAAAGTCTGAATTCCTATCAGAACATACTGCAGTGGAGTGACAAGTAAGAGTGCTGGGACTGGGACAGGCTAGAGGCTTCTAATAAACTAATTAACTCTATTAGTTATTGATAAGAATAGGCACAGTGCAGGAAGATCTTCTGATTGTTTTTCCCTGCGAAGTTCATATCTTGAGTTTCACACGAGATGTCCTTCAGAAGAAAGACTATGACTTAATGAAACACATCTGTGTGAGCCAGAAGGCTGACTGATGATTTGTCACCTTTGGCACAGAAGTTCCCCTTCATTGAAAATTCAATTCTATTTTCTTCCATTCTTTCTGTGGGCTTTTGAAATATATTCAAAATTTTATATGATGGTTAAGCTATGGTGTGAAGCTTCCTTAAACTAAATAAAAAATCAATTTACATTCCTCAGTTCTCTTCCCTTGCCCTCAGAGTTCTCCCTTTCATTCTTGGAAAGCAGAAGGATCAATGATACAGTGAAGAGATATTCAGCGTTATCATGGCAGTTTCTCTAATTTGTCCCCTTTTCTCTGTATTGCATGCTCTCATTTCCTGAGTAATACATATTTTTGTTTATTTAAAATTAAGGTGGGAGGATACATAGATCAATTGGAATTTACAACTCCTTGAAATGTTCAAAAGAAAGCTAAAAATACAAATTTTTCAGACTTAATTATGTATTATATTTCAAATTTGATAAATATGAACTTCAGGTAAATTTCAGTTGGTGGGTTACATAGATAGAAAGTGATCAACAAAAATCAGATTGTTTAAATATTTGTTTACTTGTTCAAAAACCATTAATCAAAAGTTTAGTTTGTGCTAGAGAACCAATAAATATTTTTGTCCCACTATTAACGATTCTACAGTTATTTTCCTCTCACTGTTGTGGCCTTCTGATTGATTCTATTGTTAGTGAATAACAGCATTTAAATCAGAATTATACCAATACCATTGAATTATTGATATGACTTAATAAATTCATTAATCCGAATTAATTCCTTGATCAGTGTTCTAGTATAGTACTTAAAATATTTCCAGTTTTGTCATGTGGATAAAAATACTGAAGTTATTTTGATCCAGACTAACTTATTTATGTTTAACTTATCAATAAACTTCTATCAGTATTTTGTTCAAATCAATTTTACCATAATAACTTCTGCTTCTATGAGATTTGTTTTGTGGGTCTTATTTTTATCCAATCCCATTTTGCCAAGTCAAAATTTATAGATCTAAGTCTTGCTGCATATAGTTTTACCTATTTTCAGTTTTATTTTGTATTGATTATTTCAATGTTATAGTTAGTATTTATTTCTTAGCTAATCTATGATAAAGATTGTTAAATATATCAGTTTTGGTCTACTGCCAGAATTGTCTGTTATAAAGCTAATTTAATTCTTCTGATCATTTGAAGGGCCTTGTATTAACCGTCCACAACATTTGTGGCTTAAAGAGCAAATAATGGAATCAAAACAGCTTACTTCTGAAAAGAAATTTAATGATTTTTCATTAAAAGAAAAGGACAAGAGAGATGATAGGTTATTGGGGAAGCTTTGCTGAGGAGGCAGTATATAATTTGCTTCACAAAAGATAAGAAAGAGTTCACCAGAAGCCAATAGGGGTAAAGGACAATAACATAAAAAACGACCAGTATGTGTAAAAGTGTGGAGGCCAGGACTGGAGTGTGTGCATGGTAGGCACCAAACAAAAACTGAATGAACAAATAGATGGATTTGTGTGTGGCAAACCGTAAATAGAGTGGAGGGTGCATAAAGCCGGTAGGGGAGGTTGAAAAGAGGGAACGAACAGCTAATTGGATATGGAGAGGAGTGCTAGTGGCTGTACCTTAATGCTATTAACACACAAGCAAACACAGAAGGAAGCATAGGCTCCAGTCCACTGTGCTTTGGGACCATTTTGACCTGAAATGAGACCTGATGCACTGAAATCTCTCCTATTTGCAATGAGTACAGAAAAGATCTTTCATTACTCCTTGGTCAGTCACTTTATGCTTTCAAACTCCTTGTTAAAATACTAAAACATTCCTTTAGTCTAACTTAATACTCTTGTTGCACTTACCTCTATTTTCTATTGTTCTGTCTTATGATCATTAGAGAAGAGCTCTTTACTATATTTGAATAGGGGTATCTCCCAGAATATTCCTTCTTAACCTCTTTAGTCTTTCTTTTCGGTGTTCTGATTCAGTGCCCTCCAAAATATATTCTTTGTTTCAAGGATGATCTCATTGGTCTGTTGGCCAGGGGTATTATATACACTGAATTTTTTAAATACAAAGTGTATGTACTTCTTTAGTTCTTATACTTGTCCCCAAGCCTCCAATCAATGTCTTCTTTAGTTGCTTCTTTTCTTATTTCTGGAAACTTTAAAGGTAATGAGGAAATAAGGATAGCAAGGCATCATAAAAGGGCCTATAAATATTTAACCTAAGGAAAAAGGCTAAAATGGCTAATCAATAGATCCAAATCTTAAAGAGAATTCTTCCTTCATAATATATTGTTTTTATTAGGGATTAATTTCAAAGAAGGAAGCCTATAACTATAATGAAATATGAATTATCACATATGTATGTGTACATGGGTGGGTGGGTATGTATATTCCTGACCAAAATGTGACATTCAGTAATTGTAGAACCTACAGGAGGTAGTGACATCTCTGCCCTAAGCAGCTTGGGAAAAAGTTATTCGAAGGAGTTAAAAGGCCTGGTCTGAATCTCATTACTTTTATTTGCTAGGCATACGATCTTGGGCAAGTTACTTTAGCTCTCTGAGCCTCAGTTTTCCTCCTCTGTAAAATGGAGATGGTACCTATTTAATAGGTTTTTATAAGAGTTAAATGGAATAATATACATAAATATGCTTTGTAAACTAGAAATTACTATAAGTGAGTAAAGAAACTTTATCTGAGTTGACATCATCTGGAATGATTTGAAAAATTTCATGTAAGGGATTTCACGTAAGCTAATGGGGTACTGTTTCTTCCAGAGAGGACCCTAAGTTCCAATGTCCCGCCAAGTCTAGCTCATCCACAGCCTCCATGAGACTGTCCTTCTTACCTGTTGAAATGGTTTGGTGACAAACAGACCATTTCTAGCTATAGCAACAGAATGAAGTAAGACGTAACTTCTACAAGATTTTCCCATTTTTTGTGTGTACCATAATTTGTGTAACCAGTGCTCAACTGAGGGATATTTAAGTTATTTCCACAGGAAAGATGAACAGTGAGGTCAAAAGTGTTTTCTGTACCTTTATCCTATCCCCTCCTAGGTAGAAAATCTGGCCTCCCTGTAGGCTGAGGCAGAAACATAAAGAGAAAGGAAGAAATGCACCTAATCCTAAGTCCTCAGCAATGCTAACAATACACCTGCAAATGATAATTCTGCCCTTCCTTTTCATTCCACTGGTGTGCTGAACCCAGTTGCCACCAGCTCTGAAGAACCAATTGTTAAATTTTGAGGCATTTTAAAAACTGACTGTTAAACGTGGCCATTTTAACATATTATAACAAACCATTAAATATATTATAAGACAAAGGTAATAGATACTAAAAATTCATCACTTCCTAAGGTTTTCACTACATTTAACTATTATCTATCCTCTCAAGGTCGTGTATTTACATCTGTTGTATCTATATGGTCGGAAAATCATACAACAGTAATGTAACGTGCATCCCTTCCTAACTCCGTGTTTAGTGGTGTCACATTTCTAGCAAAGTGGGTCATATGGGAATATTTACACCAGGGAAATTGGCAAATGTTACAAATCAGGTGTCCCTGGCAGAGCCATCTGTTAAACATGTACCAACATACTACCTCTTGAATTCATTTTTCAGATACTTTGGCTAGTTAATTATAGGGCATCCAAAACCCTGAAGCTGTGGGGGTAGTTGACAGTGTACCTTTTGGAATCAGATTCTCAGATTTTAATTCAAGCATGATATTGGGCAGATTGCTCACCTTTTCTGTGTGTTTGTAAAATAAGGATGAAAGAAAGACTATTCCATGTATGGTTTTGAAGCTTTAAAAACTTACTATTACACATCAGAACAAATAGTACATAACGCATAGTGTGTATCAAAATTATTTTTATTTAGATAAATTTTTAAATTATGACATGGAAACCTCTTTCAAGTACCGCTTTACTAAGAAATTTTGACAATCAGATATCACTATTGAATTTTATCAAACATCTCCTTTAGAATTTAGAATATTCTCACCTTTGACATATTATTATGGTAGTAACAGTTCTAGAATTCCTAAAATAAGCAGAACCTTAAATCACTGGAATGGATTTCACTATTTTTCCTTGCACTGATGAATTCCATTTGTTAAGATTTTACTTTGCCTGACTCATCATTATTAATAAACTGTCTTAGTTATAATTGTCTTTTGTATACTTCTCAGATTTTGGATTCAACAGTTTGATGACTTGGTAAAAGTAGTTAGGAACCCACTATTTTTTTCATCATAAACTGTCAAAAATATTTGATTGCTGCAAAATTAGAAAGAACTCAGGAAACTATCATGGTCTGGAGCCATTTGGGGCTTAGCTCTTTGTCAATTTTCTCTGTTTAAGTAAGTCGCAAACTTGCCTGCAACATTGGAGCCACCTGGGAAGTTTTTAAAAACACTGACGCCTGAATCCCTCCCCTTACATTGTTTTATGTCTGGTTTGCAACATAGGCACAGCAACAGCACGGCAACATTTTAAAACTCTTCAAGAGACTATAATGTGAAGCCAAAGTTCAGAACTGCTTCATTTCATTAAGTTTAGTTTGGTTTGGTTCAGTTAGTTTGGTTTCTATATTTTCTTTAACGAATTTTAGTGATTTATATT
This sequence comes from Capra hircus, assembly GCF_001704415.2. Classification (NCBI taxonomy): domain Eukaryota; kingdom Metazoa; phylum Chordata; class Mammalia; order Artiodactyla; family Bovidae; genus Capra; species Capra hircus. Next base: position 31,638,723 of record NC_030812.1, read on the forward strand.
AACATGTACCTGGAAAATTATCTTTTCCTCTGACCTTCAAACCTGATGGTCATAGGCAAAATACTGTGGCATAATTATTTTTGTTTCCTTTGTAGCTGTGATTATTAAAACTTCTTGTTTATAACTTGTATATTGTGCTTTCTTCCTCTCATCTCATTTTTGTTGTTCTTATGTAACAACATATAGACGAACTCTAACAATATAGTTTGTCTATTTTATTGACATTTTCAAAGGACCAATTTCTTTGAAATTATTTATTATCTTTGAGTTTATTAACTACTTTTTCTGTTTTTGTATTCAATTATTTCTTCTTTGATCTTTCCATATTGCCTTTTGGTCTTGCTTATGTTAATTTTATCTGCTTCTAACCTCTTGAGCTATTTCACTTCATTAAATTTATCTTTATTTCTTATTCTTAATCCAAATATTTCAGGCTATTAACTTTTCCTTTAACAAATACCTGTGTATATATTTTTTGATGTATGCTTCCTTTTATTATCATTATTTTTTTAGATAGCCTGTAATTAATCTTTTGATTCCTGTTTGATCTATCTAAAAGTTGTTTTCAGAGGACTTTTTGTTTTCCAATGTTTACTAGATGGAGTGTTTTTCATAATCATGCCTAGTTTTATTGTTGTTACAAAATCCCTTCTGGTTTAGTTGCAAAATTCTTCTAAAACATCCATTCTATCTTAATTGAACATGTGTAACAGCAGGCACTTAAAGAAAATAACTCATGTAATAAGTTTAATAAACAGAAAAGCAAGTGGCACCAGCTGCCCCTCCATCCCAGGCAGGTTGATCTCTTAGTTTGAGTCTTCTAATTGGGAGGGAAGTACTTGAGACTCAACCCACCAGAATCCCAGGTGTGTGATCAGGAATAAGGCCTTTTTCTCATTGCCTCCCTTACATCCTCCTGTCTATTGGAGGCAAGTCCACTCTACAATCATAAGATTATGCAAGAGTCAGCAAACCTTTTCTCTAAAGGTTTAATATTTTAACCTCCATGCATTGATTTACTAGTATTGCATGGAACATATTTGAAATAAAAAATTATTCATTGATTATCTGAAAAATCATATTTAACCGGGCATCTAATATTTTTATTTGCTAAATCTGACAATCATATTTGCAGGCTAAATGGTCTCTGGCAAATATTCAGCTCTGCCTTTGTAGTGGAAAAACAACCACAGACAATACATAAGCAGATTAGTGTGGCTGTGTTCCAATTAAATTTTATTTAAAAAAATAAACAATGGACTATATTTGTCTTGAGGGCTATACTTTGTCTTCACCTGCGTTAGTAGTTTTTCAACATTTAATGTACATCAGAATCACATGGAAGGCTTGTTAAAACACTGATTGCTAGACTCCATCCCCAGGGTTTATGATTCTGTAGATCTGGAGTGAGGCCCCAGTATAATTTCTATGAAGTTCCCAGGTGACGCTTCTGCTGCTACTAGTCTGTGGACCACACTTTGAGTACTACCACATTAGAAGAAACACCTACTGCCTTTTATTCATAAAACCCTCTCAGTAGAACATAGGCTTATTTATTATTATTCTTTCAAAGACTTCACCAGTCTTATCAGATGAAAAAAAAAAACAAGTGGTGAAATTTAATTATCCTCATGGCCACATCTTCCTAACATACATGGTATATTCGGGTTAATTTTAAAAAGTCACTCCCTCTCAGAACAGGAGTAGAAGAAAGGTACCACTTTGAATCCACACAGCCCCTCACCAGGGTACACGGCTTGGTTAAGCTGAGCAAAGACTGGGCTTCAGCAGCCACTGTGACCTTCAGGATCCTTTGGGCAGTACACAAATAGTACAACACTCCTGGCAGCCCTGCTGATCAGAAGAATGTTGTCCACAATTTATCAAAATAGTACCCTCTAAATTTATATATACAGTAAGAGTTTACTTCTTTTCTTGAAGTTAAAAAAAAAATGAGCAAGCAATATTCCTTTTTTTCCCCCACTTGGATTTGACAGGGTTTTTTCCAGCTTTATTGAGGTATAATTGAAAAAAATTATATGATATTTGAAGTGTGCAATGTGATGATAAACAGTATTCTTAAGGAAAATCCCATACACTAGCTGACATCTGTACTCTTTTTCTCTCATCAAGGGGAGAAAATAAATAAATTTTAAGAACTCTCCTCTATGTGGAAATTTAAGAATTTTAATGCCTAGTTTTAGTGCGGTCAATACGATCTGAACTTTTTTGGACCTTAGGAATTCATTGAAGATTTTTTTATACTCTAATATACCAATAATATGTTCCAAGTGTTTCATGACCCTTCCAAAGGGTACCTTCCCTGTATGGAGGCAATAGAGTTGAAATATATCTGCCTATACATGTTTGCTTTTTATTAATATTGTCCGTATGTTATATGGATTTTCTATGAGCTCACTTGTCCCCCTGATTTAATGACTTGGGGTATAGTATAATATCCATGGAGTCAGGGAGGAAGTTCTCTGCATGATTTTATATCCTTGGCACCCAGCTCAGTATATGGAACACACTAGGCACTCGTTTATTAAATGAATAAACCATTTTTGACTGTAAAGTGGAGTGGAGTGCAGTTGTTCCCAGTTCCGCATTCAAATGAAGAATGAATTTTTACCCTTTTTACTTCCTCCCTATTGCATTGCATTCCCCAACCTGGAATCAGCTGTAATCACTGCATTTCTTCTTGAAAATATACTCCCCCTCACTTAAGTTCCTATGGAAGTTTCCACTCAGCCTTGTTTTGGTCTTCAAAGCTTTTAAAATATAAACATTAAAAAAAAAAAAAACCTACTGAAAAGACATGAACTAACATACAGATTATGGTTTCCCTCTGGTTGATTCTTTTTATTTATTTATTTAGCTTTTGCTCTTTTGGTATTTTCCAGATGTTCCACAAGGAGCAGGCATTGGTTGTATACTTAAAAGAACAAAGAAAATTTATAATAAGAAATAGCAGTCATTTTTTTCTCTAATATTTCTACTCTCTTGAGCTCTACTCATTGAGGTTATATAGAAAAAGTAAATTCTCTCTTCTAGACGAAAAACCTATGAGCATTTAAAAAGGACCTCTCAGAGTGTCCCTAAGACTCCCCCTTAAAGTTTCCTTTAAAAGTCTGTCACGTGGTTTCTAGATCATTCACCATCTTTTTTGTCTGAACATAACCCCTTTGGTGGATAATCATTGAAAATAGAGGTCCAGAACTGGATATGGTATTTCAAGCACAGCCTGATCCATAGAAAGGATAGCGGAATCTCCCTTGGTTACACTATGGTTCCATTATCGTGGCCTGCAATAGAACTGGTATTTTCAGTGCCCATGACAGTGCTGGCTGACTCACATGAGTTTACTGTAATTCCCATATCTTTCCCTCATTTTCCCTTACCCACACCCTACTCTCTTCTCTGTGCTTTATCTATCTTCCCTTCTCAAGCAGGCCCCAGATGGTAGACACAAGGAATGGCAGCACCGTGACTGAGTTTATCCTCGTGGGCTTTGAGCAGAGCTCCCCACCCACTCGGGCATTGCTCTTTGCCCTCTTCCTAGCCCTCTACAGCCTTGCCATGGCCATGAATGGCCTCATCATCTTCATCACCTGGACAGACCCCAGGCTCAACAGCCCCATGTACTTCTTCCTTGGCCACCTGTCCTTCCTGGATGTCTGCTTCATCACCACCACCATCCCACACATGCTGATCCACCTGACAGTGAAGAACCATATTGTCTCCTTTGTCGCTTGCATGACCCAGATGGACTTGGTCTTCTGTGTGGGTGTGGCTGAGTGCATCCTCTTGGCTTTCATGGCCTATAACCATTATGTTGCCATCTGCCACCCACTTAGCTATGCCCAGATCATGAGCCGGCAGGTCTGTGTGAGACTGGTGAGTACAGCCTGGTCCTTTGGGCTGATCAATGGTATCCTGCTTGACTACATGACATTTCGTGGTCCCTTCTGCAGAGACAACCACATAGAAAACTTCTTCTGTGAGGCCCCCATAGTGATTGCTCTCTCCTGTGGAGACCCCCAGTTCAGTCTGAAAGTCATCTTTGCTGATGCCATTGTGGTGCTGCTCAGCCCCATGGTGCTCATTGTCATCTCCTATGCCCGCATCCTGGCCTCCATCCTGGGCAGGAACCCCTCCTCTGGTCGAGGCAAGACCTTCTCTACTTGTGCCTCCCATCTGACCGTGGTCATCTTTTTCTACACCTCAGCCATGTTCTCTTACATGAACCCCCGCAGCACACACGGTCCTGACAAAGACAAGCTTTTCTCCCTCCTCTACACCATCATCACCCCCATGTGCAACCCCGTCATCTACAGTTTCCGAAACAAAGAAATGAAGGGGGCCATGGTGAGGGCCCTTGGGAGGAGCAGCCTTCCCCAGGCAGAGTCTGTGTAGTTAGAAACACCTGAAGGGGCAGCTACTTCCCTTGACTTCCCCTCCTGCAGCCTGAAGAAGTGGGAGACTCACTAGCTGACAAGCTCCAGGAAGGAGTACTCATGGCTTCCTTTCGGCTAGTATAAGACCTGAAAGATCCTGTTGTTGTTGCTCAGTTGCTAAGTTGTGTCTGACTCTTTGTGACCCTGTGGACTGCTGCACACAAGGCTTCCCTATCCTTCACTATCTCCCAGAGTTTGTTCAAACTCATCTCCATTAAGTCAGTGACACTATCTAACCATCTCATCCTCTGCCACCCCCTTCTCCTCTTGCTCTCAGTCTTTCCCAGCATTAGGGTCTTTTCAATGAGTCAGCTCTTCAAACCAAGTATTGGAACTTCAGTTTCAGCATTAGTCCTTCCAATGAATATTCAGGGTTGATTTCCTTTAGGATTAACTGGTTTGATCTCCTTGCTGTCCAAGGGACTCTCAAGAGTCTTCTCCAGCACCACAATCTTTATGGAAGATCCTGTTGATGTTTAATAATGCTCATCTATCTAATTTCACTTCTACCGAATTTCTCTTAGTTATACATTTTCATGATTGGAAGGGCAAGTGTAATAAAATGGAGGAGTGTATTCCAAAATCTGGGGGAAAGTAGTATTGTCCTCTAGAGAAATTCATCAAAGAGGATGACAAGTTCATTCTTTCCAGAGCATTTCTTTCCAGGGCAAAGTCAACTGGTAGGAACCATAAGATTGAGAAAGCAGCAGATTGAGAGCCATGAGGGAAACAAAAGGATGTGGAACATGGGAAAAAAGCAATGAGTAGGAGAAATATGGTGTAACCATCCCTATATGCTTGCCTCAAAATTCTCCATGAAATTTGTCTCCCTATATAAGAACTGATTAAGAGGACTACTTCTCAGGGGCAGCAAGAGGAGGAGCTGTATGTCAAGCGCATGTGGATCATTGATGGAGAGGAGGAAGAACAGAAGCAAGAGCAAGTCTCTGGAGAGCACCCACTTCCCCAGGTTGTAAACTGGGTGTGGGAGCTGTAGGCGGAAATCTCCTAGGATCAAGAAAGCTTTGAGTGACATCTGCATTGTACAAGAATATATAAAAGCTCTTTGACCTATTTACACACTTATTTGCTACAACTTGTAAATTTTGACACTAACCTGGATACAGTTTAAGTGTATCCTTTTTTTCATGAAGATTCCTTCCTATCTCTTGCTTTACCTATAATATACTACATTTCCTGAAACTATACTTACAGTTCTGTCTTCTGTCTTCCCCACCACTATTCCATTTCTGAAAATCTAGAGCAGAGGAGTCGGACATGACTGAGTGACTTTACTTTCACTTTTCACTTTCATGCATTGGAGAAGGAAATGGCAACCCACTCCAGTGTTCTTGCCTGGAGAATCTCAGGAACGGTGGAGCCTGGTGGGCTGCCGTCTATGGGGTCGCACAGAGTCGGACACGACTGAAGAGACTTAGCAGCAGCAGCAGAGCAGAGGAGGTCCTAAGTAGGGACGATTTTCTCCCCCAGGGGTATTTAGAAATATCTGAAGATGTTTTTTTGGTTGTCACTACTGGAGGAAAGAGTATGGTACTAGTATCTAGTAGGTAGAGACCAGAGATGCTGCTGAACATTCTATAATACAAAGGAAATCCCCTAAAATAAAGAATTGTATGGCCCAAGATGTCAATAATGTCAAGGAGAGATAAGGTATTAAAATGGAAGAATCATAAAAATGATGAGAGTTATTGCTATGGGGAGGGAAGAGATAGGGAGAAACCAAGGAGAATTTAGAATAAAGAATTCTATCTGCAAAGTCATTTTCTGCTGAACTATGGGCAGGATTTCTGCTGACACTGCCATAGCAATGATCTATGTAATAGCTGTAATAAAAACCTTCCCTAAAACCTCTCTGTTTGTCTCTATTTGAACTTACCCTTACCCCCACCAAGTTTTTTTTCAAGTTATAGGAATTTCCTAGCCAGTCATGCCCTTCTGTCTATCACTAGTCTGGATTCCTACTTAAATTCTACCCTTTCCCTCTGTTACTTCCAAGCAAAATTCATCCACCCAATATCCATCCTTCCCTTGTTCCCACCAATCTCATATTTTTGCCTAGCTCAATCTCACCATTCACCACCTCCGCTTGTTTACAGTGGTACTTTTACAATGCCATTTAGTAAAATGTGTGGAAACCATGTACGCTATTATGGAAATACTACCTATAATTTCAATACTTTTTCTCATCCACTTCACCAATCTCCTCCTTTTATCAATGCTTATATTTCCCCACCCGTATGCTCCACCCATCCTGAAGGGTCTGCTCTACCTTTTATTATGCTAGACATTTTTTTTTTTTTTTTGCCCTTCTAAAACTAAATGCATACTTTCTCCCCTAATCTGTGTCCTGATAGATAGACTTTTGTTGACTGCCTTCATTACCTTCTAAGCTCTGGTTGGGTTCAACTAATAAGAGTTACTTAGTAAGAGTAGAGGAAAGCAGGAAGAGAGTGGGTGTGTTTACTTTCCTGTCTCCTTCCCTGATGTTCCAGAGCCCCTGTCAAGTGGCCTTCTTTTACAGCTCCGTTCTCTGACCTGGGCCCACTCTTGAGAGCCTAAGTGCTTTTCCATCCCTCTTTGACTCCTGCATCTTTATAATTCCCCTTATTGGTCCTATGTAAGTACACCGACTATTTCCTTCTGCTGCACCCACTAGGGCTTCCTACGAGGAACAAGTAGTAAAGAATTTGCCTGTCAGTGCAGGAGATGAAGAGACATGGGTTTGTACCTGGATCAGGAAGATCCGCTAAAATAGGAAATGGCACCCCACTCCAGTATTCTTGCCTGGAAAATTCCATGAATGGAGGAGCCTGACAGGCTACAGTCCATGGGGCTGCAAATTCAGACACGACTGAGTGCCTGAGCACCACACCACCTGGCTGAGTAACAGGGACCTAGTACAAAAACAAACGGAAAATTTCTCGAAATAGCCTGTATGTTGGTCCATAAAACAAACCTTAAAGCATTTCAAAGGTAAGGAATCACACAGGCCAAGTTCTCTAATCATGCTGCTGCTGCTGCTAAGTCGCTTCAGTCGTGTCCGACTCTGTGCAACCCCAGAGATGGCAGCCCACCAGGCTCCCCCGTCCCTGGGATTCCCCAGGCAAGAACACTGGAGTGGGTTGCCATTTCCTTCTTCAATGCATGAAAGTGAAAAGTGAAAGCGAAGTCGCTCAGTCATGTCCAACTCTTAGCGACCCCGTGGACTGCAGCCCACCAAGCTCCTCCTCCTGGGATTTTCCAGGCAAGAGTACTGGAGTGGGGCGCCACTGCCTTCTCCTCTCTAATCATAATGCAGTTAAAAGTTAGCAATCAGTATCAAAAAGATACCTGGAAAGAAACCCATATGTTTGGAAATTGAGAAACATAATTCTAATTAAGAACGAATTATAAGTCTAATCTTACATGGAAAGAGTATGGGGCTTAGAAGTTGTCACTTCCACCCTCATCAGTGAAAAAGAAAAATGAATGAACAAACAAAATCAACAATACTTCTTAGGTGCATCAGAGAATTGAAGTCACAGGGCAAACCACCATCCCAAAAACTGAGACAGGTGAACACAGAGAATCCCAGCTTCCTTAGGAGCAGAAGCTGCAGCTAGAGCCTGGTCAGAACACTTGAAGGAAAACTGACTAGTTATTGAGACTGAGCATGGGTTGGCTTCATAGAAAAACAATCCTGAGGGCTCATCCTTAGGGAAGCCGTCTTAGTTTTATGAGTTTTACTTCCAGCATCCCCACCAGATTCTCATGATGAAGATCAGAAAAAAAAAAAAAAAAAAAAGACAACAAAATTCCCTTATGCTTCAGCAGTGGGAAGGGAAAATAACCATTCTGAAATAAGCTCAGAGAGCTCTGTTCTCCTTAACAGACTGTCCTCAAGGAACACTACCTTAGGAGAACCTAACTAACCTGGGGAAGGATCCAGAAAAAAAGAAAATGTGAGAAGTACTTGTAAACATCACAGCATAAGGACACAGGCTCACTAGAAAACCAAGACCTCATCACAGGACCACAGGATGCTTCCACTCCCCACCACTTACCACCACATCAGTAGGGCTTGAGGGTTTCAAGAAGTACACCCAAAAGACCTACAATCTTCAGTCCCTACTTGCAAGGAGTCTCTAAGAAACAAAAAGATAACAGAGGAAATGAAAACAAGGACCCTAGAGGAAATTTTAGCCTCTGGCACCACAGCTACAGCAAACACAAACACTGCCTAACACCTAGCAAGATCAGTATAAAACCTCCACTAAAGGCCTATTTATCTCAGTTCCTTTTACCTGATACCTCATTTGGTTTTTTTAACAAAAGGGCCAATTATGGTAAAAATTAGAAAATTTCACAAGCCCCAAAACCGTGATGAATCTACATACAATTTTGTGGGATGTAGCTAGAGCAGCACTTTCTTATATTAGAAGAAAAAAGAAAAGTTAAAATCTAATAAATTAAACTACTAATTTAATCACATGTTAATAGATTATGCAAGGAAAGCAGGAGACGATGTATATAATAGATTTATCAGTAATGCCATCCAGCCATCTCATCCTCTGATGCCCTCTTCTCTTTCTGCCCTCAATCTTTCCCAGCATCAGGGACTTTTCCAATGAGTCATCTGTTCACATCAGATGACCAAAATACTGGCGCTTCAGCTTCAGCATCAGTGCTTCCAGTGAATATTCTGGGTTGATCTCCCTTAAGATTGACTGATTTGATCTTGCTGGCCAAGGGACTTTCACGAGTCTTCTCTAGCACCACAGTTCAAAGACATCAAATTCTTTGGCATTCTGCCTTCTCTACAGTCCAGCTCTCACTACCATACATGACCACTGGGAAGACTATAGCCTTGACTATCCAGACCATTGTCGGCAGATTAATGCCTCAGCTTTTCAACACACTGTCTAGGTTTGTCATCACTTTTCTGCCAAGAGGCAATCATCTTCTGATTTCATGGCTGCAGTCACCACCCACAGTAATTTTGGAGCCCAAGAAGAGGAAATCTGTCACTACTTCCACCTTTCCCCCCTCAATCTGCCATGCAATAATGGGGCTGGATGCCATGATCTTAGTTTTTCCAATATTTAGTCTTAAGCCAGCTCTTTCACTCTGCTCCTTCACCCTCATCAAGAGGCTCTTTAGTTCCTCTTGGCTTTCTGCCATTCGAGTGGTATCATCTGCATATCTGAGGCTGTTGACGTTTCTCCTGCCTGTCTTGATTCCAGCTTGTAACTCATCCAGCCCAGCATTTCTCATGATGTGCTCATGAAGGGGATCAGCCATACATATACATAAATCCATTCTCTTGTAGATCCCCTTCCCATCTAGGTCACCACAGAGAACTGAGTAGAGTTCCCTGTGCTATATAGTAGGTTCTCATTAGTTATCTATTGTATTTTATATATGGGAGGGTATTGATGTCAATTCCAATCTCCTAATTGACACTGCAACTTTTATAAATTATAAGTTTGTGGTACCCTGCACTGAGCAAATCTATTTGTACCTTTTTTCCAATATCATTTGCTTATATCACATTATGGTAATCCTTGCAATATTTCAAACTTTTAGTTAGTATTATATTTGTCATGGTGATCTGTGACCAGTGATCACTGATGTTACCACGATGACTTACTGAGGACTCAGATGATGGCTAGTATTTTTTAGCAATAAAGTTTATTTAATTGAATAGGTACATTGTATTTTAGACATAATGTTATTGCACACTTAATAGACTATCATACAGTGTAAACATAACTTTTATATGCACCGGGAAAACCAAAAAATTTGTGTGACATGCTTTCTTGCAATATGCACTTTATTTTGGTGGTCTGGAACAGAACCCATAATATTATGGAGGTTTGCCTGTACAATAGAAAAGAGGGAAAGACCTCAAAAAACTGAAAATACAACTATCATATGACTCAGCAATTACACTCAGGTACATGTCTGAAAGAAAGGAAAACACTAATTCAAAAAGATACACGCTTCCCACTGTTAATAGCAGCATTATTTATGATAGCCAAGATATGAAAGCAATCTAAGTGTCCATCAACAGATGAATGGATAAAGAAGCTGTGGTACATTCATATACAGCAGACTACTATTCAGGCATTTAAAAAAAAGAATGAAAGTTTGCTATTTGCAACAACATCAATGGACTGGGAGGGTATTATGCTAAGTGAAATGAGTCGGACAGAGAAAATACATACTCTATGATATGACTTACACGTGGAATCTAAAAAATAAACTAGTGAATATATCAAAAAGGAGGGAAAATCCTAACTCTTTAAATAACTTTGATACCAATACTTGACAAAGACAAAATAAGCTAATATCACTTATGAATAGAATTGTAAAATTTCTAAACAGAATTGTGTCCCTACATGTTAAAAATATAATACCTTGTATCATGAACAAACTTGAGTCTATCCCAGGACATTCAAAATTTATTTAATATCAGAAAATGAATTAATGTAAATCATTACATTAATAGACAAATGGAGAAAAATCACATGATAATACCAGTAGATGCAGGAAAGGCATCTATTTTACTGAAAATTCACACCTGTTTTTAATTTAAAAAACAAACAAACAAACAAACAATTCTCGGCCAACCAGGAATAGATACGTACTTCCTTAACCAACAGAGTGATCATATACCAAATCTCTGCAAGCATCACCCTTAATAGGGAAACATTAAAATTACCTTTAGATTATAAACAAACCTAGGGTAGCCATTATCCCCACTTTTATTCATAGTTGTACTGAAGATCCTGTTGTTGTGCAGTTGCTCAGTCCTGTCCGACTCTTTGTGACCCCATGGACTGCAGCACGCCAGACTTCCCTGTCCTTCACTGTCTCCCAGAGTTTGCTCAAACTCATGTCCATTGAATTAGTGATACCATCCAACCATCTCATCTTCTGTCGTCCCCTTCTCCTCCTGCCTTCAATCTTTCCCAGCATGAGTGTCTTCTCCAATGAGTCAGCTCTTAGCATCAGGTGGCCAAAGTATTGGAGCTTCAGCTTCAGCATCAGTCCTTCCAATAAATATTCAGGGTTGATTTCCTAGATTGAAGACCATATATAGTACAATAAAGCAAGGAAAGTAGATAAGTTGTATAAGAACTAGAAACAAAAATGTAAAACTATACTTAGGGATGGCATGATTGTCTTCATAGAAAAACTAAAAAAAAAGTACAGATAATTTATTTAAATTAATAGAATTAAACAAGTTTACTAGATGCAAAAATCTAATTGCATTTTTATATTCCAGCAAATAAAATAGAAAATAGACTATTTTAAATAATGTCCAAAACATAAAATATATGGGAATAACCATAATGAAATAGGGCAGTCCTTCATGGAAAGATGCACATAAATTATGGAATGTCACTAGGGAAAATGTAAGTAAACAGAAATATATAAACATGTAATATAACATCAATAGATACACACTTTTTCCTAATGACTCTTGAAGTTATGCCACTTTTGGACAGCTTTTTTTGGTATAATTATTTTCACCCACATTTGAATTGAACATCATGTTTGGGTTAGAATTGTGCTAATAAAATGCTATAGACCAGAGGTGATAAGGAAGTGAGGAGACCAGTGAGCTTCTTTCTTACCATATCAATGAATGATGTAGCAATAGGTGCTTTAAAAGAGCTTCACAAGTTCACTTCTTTTCAGAAGTTTTTGAGTGGATATCTGAAAGATCATAAAAAATCTTTATTGCAAAGTTCACTTTCCTGAAGCTTAACTTCTATGCATTATGTTTCAAAATCACACTTTCCTCCAAACTCATTTATGTTACAAAAATGCCTAAATTATATTAGGTTTTGTAAGACGCACACTTGGAGATGGTGGTGGAGGTTTCTGTTATACGATGAGACCGGGGGTGAAACCACCCTGCACAATGAGACTTAGATGCTAAGTCTCATAGATGCTTAGATTCACTCTAGAGTCAGGACACAAGCAGCAGAAACTTCAGCTTTATAGGAACTCATGAACTCCAAGTAGAAAGAAGAGCTACAGAGAACTGAAGGAGTAAGAGAATTACTGAAGTGCTTTGGCGTATGCAGAATCTAATCCAATGCCAAGAAAGATTTGGGAGAACAGTGGGTGAATTAGGGGAAAGAAGGTTATTTGAGATTTGAAGAATAGAATTGTGATAATAAAGAGGTAGAGGATGACGGTTAGGAAAGGAGCATGTTATCAGTGATGTATGCTCCATCAGGGAGTGCTTTTCTTTCTTTTTTTTTTTTTAAGGGAGTGCTTTTGACTGTTTACCACCCTATCAGCAGCATTTAATAATGTAACTGTTTCATACGTGTATTTAGCCAATCTTTATTGTTGTGTTGAACACAGTGAACATAGTATAATGATATGAAAAAATATTGAATTGGGGGCACAAGGAGTGATATCTAAGTCATAAGAAACCCTAACTAGAAAATTAATTCAAAATAAAACTGTACAATAGGTGCTCAAGAGTTCAAGGCTCCAAGATTTGAAGCTGAGGACATGAGGATAATGACAGTTGCCAGGCCCCCTTAAATATCAACTCATCTCATTAACAGAACAGAAACCCTGAGACTATTCTAGACCTTCCAGGCCACTTGCCATGGAAATAGCCTCACAAGGATATGAGACTATCCCCAGGGGTCCAGTTAAAATGGTAAGACTTCAAGATGAGATAGTTGGCCTTATTACATTTGGCTCCCAACAGTGACCAGGTAGAAGCTCATGCCTGCCTGAGTGTGTGTGTGCCTGTGAGTGTGTATGTGTGTGTGTGTCCACAGAGCCCATATTCCCTACCCTATAAATGACCAGCTGGTTTGCAGCAGAATTCACTGGACCCTCACTCGATGCCTGGGGATCCCTCCTCTGGGCCTGAGATCAACACAGGAAATGTTATCACCAGGGTGTGCCAAAGTCAAAGGAGAAGGTCAGTAAACGTGCTCACTTCTCCAGTGAAAGCTGACCCTGACTCTATCTATCCATCAGAGACAAACATCCCTCAGTGACCACTTGTGTTGAGATCACATCAGAATTCTGCACACAGTGGCCATGGAGGAGATGCCACAGATCTTGACTCCATTAACTTCCACCTTGCTCCTTTCTCTCTCTCTAGACACTTACCTCTGTCTACTTTTCCAGCTCTCTCCAGCTGGTCTGTTCTCTGGATCTCTCCTCTAAATTCACATCAGGCTCTCAAAGACAGCCAACCAGGACTCCCAGCTCTGGATAAGGGGCAAATGTCTTAGGTGTGTCTGATGGGGCCCTTCTGTTTAGCAAAGCCCTGTCTGTCACCAGTTGCTGCAGAGGAGGAGACCATATTATCTCTAGGGTTACTTTTCCTCATTTCTTTGTTTTTTTTCAACTTCCCTCTTCACACTTGTGCTTATTAGTGTCTTCTACTTATCTTACATTTTTCTTTCTTATTCTCTGGAAAAGGAAAGGCTTTTGATTCTAAATGACTCTCTTTTAGAAATTATATAAAAGCTGAGGTTCACATTTTTTGCAAATGCCTTGTGGAGAAAAATTAAGAGAAAATGGGACTTAAATACATCAGGGGGAAAACCTGAGTTAAATGGACAGGACAGGGAGAAGCAGGAACCAGTAGGATGGATTACAAAGTGTGGGTGAGGTCTTTTTCTCCAGGTTTCTGCAGGGTCAGTTTGGCTTCTTGGTCGGATGCTGGCCAAGTGTTTACAGTATTCCTTTTACATGTGAAATGAAACCACAGGGAGAGGGAGAGAAAACAGAGATCACAATTATGTGTATTTATTGTCCAATCTGTGCCAGCACTAATTATATATTATAGTTAATCCTCATTTTATAGGGAAAAAAAATTGAGAATCAGCCAACTGCACATTATAGTAAGCAACAATAATGTCAAGTCTGAATTTCTGATATGCCTGCCTCTAAAGACCCTTTGCTTTACCCTGTGCCTCCCTGCCTCCCTATAAAGTGATGAGATTAGGTTCCAGGCAAGGTTTCTTGTTTTGCTTCTTGTTTATGAATTTATTTATTTATTTTTGGCTGTGCTGGGTCTGTTGCGGCATGGGATTTTCTCCAGTGGTGATAAGCGAGTTTCTCATTATGGTGGCTTCTCTAGCTGTCGAGTGCAGGCTCTAGGGCATGCAGGGTTCAGTAGCTGGGGCATGGGGCTCAGTAGTTGCAGCTCTAGGGCACAAGCTCAATAGTGAAGGCACACGGGCTTAGTTGCTCTGCGGCATGTGAGATCTTCCCGAACCAGGGATTGAGCCTGTGTCTCCTGCATTGGCAGGCGGATTCTTTACCACTGAGCCACCAAGGAAGACTCCAGGCAACGTTTTTTCATCTCTAAATATGTAACTGTTCACCTCTTAAAATCATTTTATTTCTTAGTCTAAGAATCTCTCTGGGTTTCAACTTTACTCTCTCCTACTCTGTTGGTACATATCTTGCTCTCCCCCTTGCTTACTCTCTCTGTCTCATTATCCCTCACTTTTTCTTCCTCTTTACTCTCTTCTCAAAGCTAATTAGAGTCTCTGCAAATTTTTTCTTCACACACTTTAAGTAGCAAAACAGCTTAATGACATAGAATAGCTAAAGTTGTCTAATCCACTGATGTTCAAACATTCTCCTTGATTTCTAAGTTCTCCTTCCAGTTTCATATTCATTTGCCTTTAGACTTATACACAGTCCCTGAATGTTCAGAGAAATATCATTATGGATACTTTATGTATAATTTCCTGTCTCTTTTCCCTGATTGTCTAGTTGTTTTACTCTTTAAGTCTCTGTACTGAAGGAAGGAAGCAACGAGTCTAGGGTGGTTTCATTATAGCTTGTAATGGAATCGTGAATTCACTTTAGGACTCAGCTGGAGAATGATTAGGGATGATGGAGGGAGATCAAGTCTCACAAGATGTGGGCACTATCTGGAGCTACAACCTCAGCTATAAAGTGAAATGAAGGTTATTGTCAGTATTTCCATGATTTATGGTGACTCTCATTAGTGCAGATCAACACGAATGGTCTTCTAGTAGAGTTTGTGACCTAAACTGATCTTTTGACATCACAGGGATCTGGGTCATCACAGGCATCTGAAATGCCCAGCCACAGCACATTTACAACATTGGTCCAGGCCAGACCATCACTAAGGGATCCAGGTACTTCAGAGATCCTATTTTAGAAAGATATAGAAATATTGAGGTGGATCCAGTATCAAGGAGAAGGATGAAGCAAAAATAAAGCAGAAGACTGAGACAGTCAAGAGAATTTAGAGTATTTCTACAATTTAACTCAACTGGATCTCTGCGGCAAGCCAGTTATTGGCAAGGCCCTCTGAGGAGCAAAAAGACTATTCAGTGTCCATCTTGCTTAAGAAAAGGGAAACGGGAAGAAACTTAAAATAGAAAAGAGGGGGAAAACAGGTAAGCCTATAGAAACACTTCTAAGTGAATCTGTAAGACATTGGGATGGGTCGCTAAATTGTAACAGAGTTACCAGCAGAGACCTCCAGGACTCACACTGAAGACTAGTTGTCCTTCCTTAAAAGTCATTTACATCTGCCCTCAGAATACCTCGATTCATATGCTTATGTCTGGATCCATATGCTTTTCCCTATACAACTTTATTAGGTAATGGCAAAAATTTATTTCCTATTGTCTCCCAATATGATTCCTAAATTCCTCAAAGTTCATGTAGATGTGTCAGTGAAAACCATGGAGTTCCAGAATTACACCTCCTATTTTAAAATCTTTAAAAATGCCATAATTCCAGGGCATTCCTAATAATATGTGAAACCAGCAGGGAAAATAGTTCTTTTCTGACCAGTTAAGGACTTAGTAAGGGCCTGGCCTGTCTTTCTAATGACAGGTTAGTGCAATAGAACGCAGGGTCAAGGAGACCTGCAGAAGAGCGGCTCTGCTCTACAAGGCCTTCCCAGTTTCTCTTCTTTCTGCACCTAGTGAACAGACCCACTGTAGTTTCCTCTCCCTCTGACATTCCTGCAGTGAGATACCTCCCAACTGAGTACTATTTTGTTCTCTCTCTGTACAGACAGGCAACAAAATCTTCCAAACAACCCGTAATTGCGCATTCCCTCTGATCGCCAACTGTGGATGACGGCAGTCTCACTAACAAGGATCTCTGTAAACCCTGGTTGCCCTTCTGTTTTAACAGGGCTAATTCCACCCATGGGCAGAGGAGCCTGGCAGGCTACAGTCCACAGGGTCTCAAAAGAGTCAGACATGACTGAGCAACTAAACAATAACAACACAACAATTCAGGACTCATCCCTCATGGATTTCTGGGGCTTGTCATCCTGTCTATATTTTTGAATGATGAATGGCCCTCTATTGCATCTTCTAATCTGATTTCTAAATTCTGTTAGTTTTACTATTCAGTAAAACAGTATATGTTCTCTCATTCTTAGTTAACAAAGAGAAACTGATTGGCCACTTTAGGGTGAACTACACATTCTCTGATCTGGAATTAGGAGGGTGGATGCCTTTGCCTTCTTCCTGCAGGCTGCCTTTGAGCTAATCTTATTTGATTAGGAGAATTTTCAGAGATGGAAGAGGGAATGCAAGCCTTATAAATCCTAAGAGCTGGCTTTTAGTTTCCAGCCTTGAGAAGCAAGGGAAATCTTCACTCAATCTTCAAATAAGCCCCAATTAGTTTACACTTTTTATTGTATATAATTGATTTCTAAATTATTGTGTATTGGCCATCATGGAATGGTTACCTCCAACTTATTCACACTTTATCAAATTGGGAGCAGGAATTTCCATCTTCCCTAATAAAGACTGAAGAGAAACTGCCTTTTATCACAAAATGACATATCCACTAACAATTCAGTTTACTAAAAGAACATCTTTTTATGGCTATTTTCCACCTCTTAAGGTCTCCTCAAGTTTAGATGTAATTTCAGCATTATACCTGATGTGAAACATTTGAGGGTTAACTCAGGTTCTCAGGTTCTCACTTATAGTGACTATCTTTTCTTACCAAGGATGCCTTTCTCCAAGAACAACCTTCTTTATTTTGTCAGTTGTTAGCAAATATTTTCTTGCATCTGGTATTTTCCTTTTTATTCACACTTTCCTGAGTATTTTATGATTTCATTACTCTTCAGATCCGCCAGTATTTTACTGAAGCTTGATTAGCGCTCTTAACCATATGATATTATATTTAATTTATAAAATATGCCTGTCCTTAACTGTACTGTATACTCTACCAGAACTTAACAGTGCTTAAAAAATATATTTTTAATATGCAGATTCCATTTTTAAAAGATTTCAGGAACTTTGAGGATTGTTGTTCAGTCACTCAGTCGTGTCCAACTATTTGCAACCCCATGGACAGCAGCAGGCCAGGCCTCCCTGTCCATCACCAACTCCCAGAGTTTACTCAAACTCATGTCCATTGAGTCGGTGATGCAATCCAACCATCTCATCCTCTGTCATCCCCTTCTCCTCCCACCTTCAATCTTTCCCAGCATCAGGGTCTTTTCAAATGAGTCAGTTCTTCACATCAGGTGGCCAAAGTATTTGAGTTTTAGCTCAGCATCAATCCTTCCAATGAATATTCAGGACTGATTTCCTTTAGGATGGACTGGTTGGATCTCTCTGCAGTCCAAGGGACTCTCAAGAGTCTTCTCCAACACCAGTGTTCAAAAGCATCAATTCTTTGCCACTCAGCTTTCTTTATAGTCCAACTCCCACATCCACACATGACTACTAGAAAAACCATAGCTTTGACTAGACAGACCTTTGTTGACAGAGTAATGTCTCTGCTTTTGAATATGCTGTTTAGGTTGGTCAAACTTTTCTTCCAAGGGGTAAGCGTCTTTTAATTTCATGGCTGCAGTCACCATCTGCTGTGATTTTGGAGCCCAAGAAAATAAAGTCTGTCACTGTTTCCATTGTTTCCCCATCTATTTGCCATGAAGTGATGGGACCAGATGCCATGATCTTCGTTTTCTGAATGTTGAGTTTTAAGCCAACTTTCTCACTCTCCTCTTTCACTTTCATCAAGAGGCTCTTTAGTTCCTCTTCACTTTCTGCCATAAGGGTGGTGTCATCTGCATATCTGAGGTTATTGAGATTTCTCCCGGCAATCTTGATTCCAGCTTGTGCTTCTTCCAGTCCAGCATTTGTCATGATGTGCTCTGCAGACAAGTTAAATAAGCAGGGTGACAATATACAGCCTTGATGTACTCCTTTTCCAATTTGGAAAGTCTGTTGTTCCATGTCCAGTTCTAACTGTTGCTTCTTGACCTGCATATAGAGGTCTCAGGAGGTAGGTTAGGTGGTCTGGTATTCCCATTTCTTTAAGAATTTTCCACAGTTTGTAGTGATCCACACAGTCAAGTCTTTGACATAGTCAGTAAAGCAGAAGTAGATATTTTCCTGGAACTCTCTCACTTTTTTGATGATCCAACATGAGGATTAGAGACATTTAAAAATATAAATGTCCTAATTAATATTTTTCATTTATGCAGTGACCTGCAAAAGGAAACAGTAAATTAAAATTTGTTGAGCACTTTCATATTGCAGATATTCTATGTGGTTTATGTGTATATTTTTATATAAATTATATATTTTTGATTGAATAATTTTCTCCTAATCTTTACAACTACACAGACGAATATAGTTTTCTTCATTTTACAGATGAGAAAACAGGTTTGTAGGAGTTGATTTTTAAAGTTTTGTCATGGACAGCATTGAATAATGTAGAAAGTTGGAACTCAGATGATCATTTATTCTATGATTCCTTCAACATACATATATTGAACAACTGCTATGTGTTAGGCAGTGTCCCAGAAAACAAGGATGTAAAATCTCTGGAGTTATGGAGTTCGGGAACAGATGCAATTTCAAATAGGCTGATGTGGGAAGAGTTACTGAAGACTTCACTATGGCTGCAAGAGTTGAGACTGGTCTTGTTGGAGCAGTTTGTCAAATGGAGAAATATATATGAAGACTGAATTCCAAAAAGAGCACTAGTAGAGTCTTGGAGGCTTAGGAAACGACAGTGCATTTGGGAAACAAAAGTTGTAGCTGGACTGTAGACTGTTCTATAGGGGAGCAGGGGAAGGTAACAGTATTTAATTGCTCAGCAGGTAAAGAATCCACCTACAAGTGAAGGAGACACAGGAGATGCAGGTTAAATCCCTGGGCCAGGGAAGATCCCTTGGAGGAGGAAACGGCAAACCACTCCAGTATTCTTGCCTGGAAAATTCCATGGATAGAGGACTCACAATGACTCAGACATGACTGAGCACACGGCATGAAAATGGCAATATAATATGGAGGTTAGAAAGAGGGGATGGAAAGTGACTTCATAGTTTCTGAACTATGGGGATCAGTTAATATTGTTAACTAAGGAGGAGATTAAGACAAAGAGCCATGGATGCTCCTGGGGCACTGATAACTGTGCAGACTTCTCTCTATTCTTTATCTTTCACTAGACCAAATCTAAACCAGACTTCCACTGAAAAATTCTCAAAACTCTTAAATGCAGAACAATAGCTTAAATGCCCTTGTGAGACAGGAATTTCCTCTAGCTACCATTTCTGGTTTTCCTGACCTTAAAAGAAATTGAAAGCCACTGCCTACCATAGCAATGGGCTTCCCTGATAGCTCAGTTGGTAAAGAATCCACCTGCAATGCAGGAGACCCCAGTTCAATTCCTAGGTTGGGAAGATCCCCTGGAGAAGAGATAGGCTACCCACTCCAGTATTCTTGGGCTTCCTTTGTGGCTCAGTTGGTAAAGAATCCACCTGCAATGTGGGAGACCTAGGTTCAATCCCTGGGTTGGGAAGATCCCCTGGAAAAGGGAAAGACTACCCACTCCAGTATTCTGGCCTAGAGAATTCCATGGACTGTATAGTCCATGGGTCACAAAGAGTCAGACACGACTGAGCCACTTTCACTTCAGTTCACTTCACCATAGCAGTATTCCCCAGGATGGACCTCCTTAAGTGCCTTGAAGCTCCATTTTAGTGTTGCTGGGTTTGTTTTTTTTTCCCTTCACCACCTCCTGCCAATTCCACTCACGATAAAAAAATGTTAGTATTCCCTCAGGGTAAGTTCTGGTTACTCATGTGGCCAGAGGCACTGCCTCCCTGGTGATTCAGAATGTCATCTTTCAAACCTATGTCATTAATATTGCTGCTGCTGCTGCTGCTGCTATTTAGTTACTTATTGCACGCTCTTCCCATCCCAACTCAGTTCTCTGTGCTCTTGGGTCAGTTTATTCTCCTTTTCATTGTGATGGAAAGACTGGAGTATAGACCTGGAGAAAATCAACAAGGAGGCTTCTTGGCTACTTTAGGCATTGAGGGTTTTGTAAGCTTTAAGCTACTGAGTAGCCCAAGAAAAAAACAACTTACCAAGTAGTCCACCTCAAACATGAAACCTAGCATTCCTCAACAGAGTTGGGAGCCAAAACCCCAGATAATATGAACTGTCTGGACTTCTTTGAGCTATCTTGGGGGTAGCTATAACCTCAAAAGGTCACTGGCAGTGGAACTCGGTGCTCAACAATCACTCACCCACTCTCCATAGGAGACACTTTTGAGGAAACAATTCTGCAAGATAAAAGAGTATGTTCATATTCAGCTTAAAGAAGACAAGTCTACAGGACTTTAGTGACTTGAAATCTCTAAATCACAAGTTTTCACCCTTTGTGAGTTCCAGTTGCTTTTGATTAAATTGTGGACTTTCCAAGGAAATAGCTCTGACACACACACTATTTCCTATAACATTTCAGAGATGCATGGACATTCTGAAACATCTACTGATTCCCCTGGGTCCATGAACACAAGTATGAATATATTTACCTAAACAGTTTTCACCTAGAAGACATTTTTCCGCTTTAAGGTCACCCTTATGGCAGCAAGTGAAAAGGAACTAAAAAGCCTCTTGATGAAAGTGAAAGACGAGAGTGAAAAGGTTGGCTTAAAGCTCAACATTCAGAAAACGAAGATCATGGCATCTGGTCCCATCACTTCATGGCAAATAGATGGGAAAACAGTGGCAACAGTGTCAGACTTTATTTTGGGGGGGCCTAAATCACAGCAGATGGTGATTGCAGCCATGAGATTAAAAGATGCTTACTCCTTGGAAGGAAAGTTATGACCAACCTAGATAGCATGTTCAAAAGCAGAGACATTGCTTTGCCAACAAAAGCCCGTCTAGTCAAGGCTATGGTTTTTCCAGTGGTCATGTATGGATATGAGAGTTGGACTGTGAAGAAAGCTGAGCGCCGAAGAATTGATGCTTTTGAACACTGGTGTTGGAGAAGACTCTTGAGAGTCCCTTGGACTGCAAGGAGATCCAACCAGTCCATTCTGAAGGAGATCAGCTCTGGGATTTCTTTGGAAGGAATGATGCTAAAGCTGAAACTCCAGTACTTTGGCCACCTCATGCAAAGAGTTGACTCATTGGGAAAGATTCTGATGCTGGGAGGGATTGGGGGCAGGAGGAGAAGGGGACGGCAGAGGATGAGATGGCTGGATGGCATCACGGACTCGATGGACATGAGTTTGGGTGAACTCCGGAAGTTGGTGATGGACAGGAAGGCCTGGAGTGCTGCGATTCATGGGGTTGCAGAGTCGGACACGACTGAGCGACTGAACTGAACTGAAGGTCACAAAATGAGTAATCCAAAAATCAAAGAACTATAGTATACAGAAGAGGGACCAGGCTTCAAGCTGTGTAAGATCTGAAATTACTAGAGAGACATTTTATTTAAAGCAAACCTGCAAAAAACAGAGGCTGAAGAAGAGAAGAACTTAACATGATTTTAAACAAGGCTGGTGAATTCCTTTCCAACATGAGTGAACCAACCTCATCCCTAAAACAAACATACTCTACAGAATAAATAAGCAATACAATGCTCTATTATATTTTCTTTCCCGTAGTTATAAAATGATAGGAAGGCAACAGAAACATACTGGCTTAATTGTTGAATTATTCAAAAGTGTCCTGGCCCCTCTGTAAAAATGACAGGAATCAGAGTCTTACTCTATAATGAGACATTTTCCCACCAGTCTAGTCTACAGTAGCACATTTTGTTCACTGTGCTCCTGTGGTCATGGGATATAGACATCTCTCAATTCACCAGCACTGTTCTTTGAGAATTCAACATATGTGTTTGTCAGCAGAATTCCTCACTCTCTCAGGATTTGTCAAACACCACTGTGGCTCACTTTCTTTTTGTTATAACAGCTCTATCATACTTCTTTGCTTAAAATTTTATTTCCATGTATGTGATAATATTACTAATAACTGGACTTTGATGGGGTCCAGTAAGTAACACTACTCCCTCCTTTACTTCTTAATCAATTGAGAAATAAGGCAGCACCTGAATATGGGGGGTAAAATATTAACTTTATTAATACTAATACAGAAATTTGAGCAATTTGACTTACTAATGCAGAAACACAGTTAGACAGACTTATTTCCTTGCTGGCAGCTACAACACTGCCTCCCCAAACAGAGGTGGAACCTGCCCTTAAGAAGGTTACTTACTCCAAAGGGGAAGTCTAGAGGAAAGAGACAGACACATGTGCTTGGCTTTCCTTCTAAAATCAGATAACCACTCCATCTCCCCTCCATGAGATGGTGTGAATGAAGGAAGAGGGAAGGGTCAGGGGTATGTTGCTACGATAGTTTCATTCGTGTGGAAGGAAACATCAGCAATATGGAAGCTGTTATTCCTCACACACCCCTAACCATGCATTCTCCTGCCCCATTAAGTCTTTGTTTAACCAGGGATAGTGGTGTATTAAGACAATCCCATTTCTACCTTCATGTGGCTGCTCCTCTGATGTAGGTTCTTCAATGAGATTAAATCACATCATTAAATTACAATAATAAACTTGAGGTTTAAATGTGATGGTGGGTGTAAACTATTTGATAAACTAGTGTTAATTTAAATGAGATTACAGACCTCCAGTCTTTACATAAGAAACCCAAGGAATCATGGGTGGTTATTTAATCTCTACACACTTGGCAAATGAAAACCCCATGATCCTCTTCTGGTTTAACAAGGAAATCTCACAAGTATGTGTATGTTTTAGAAAACAAAGAGATACTGATCTATATATTACCATGGCCATAATTAAGACTTACCAATCAAAATTACATTTTAGAGGTTCAAGATTACCTTTATAGCACATAGCAACAATTTCTGATGTCCAGTCTTAGAAAATTCTTTGCTAGAAATAATATTTGCAAGGACATCTTTTATGTTCTAGAATAATATGAGCTTATTTGAAGCTAAAGGAGAATTTAGCTTTATTTTCCTGCGGGGATTTCTTCAACTGTTAATAGTTATAAAAAAAAATGTGATTTCAAATCAAGGTGCTAGAATTCAGTTAGTTATCACAGACAAAATTAAAAACCTTAAGAAAGTAAAAATGAACACTATAAAAAAGTGAGAACAATATAGGCTTACTAATAAGTGGAATACATGAAATGTAAAGTTTCTCACCTATTCTATAAAGTGCAGTACACACATAACTTAGTGCCTGCATGCTAAGTCACTTCGGTCGTGTCTAACTCTTTGCAACCCTATGGACTGTAGCCTTCCAGGCTCCTCTGTCCATGGGATTCACCAGGGAAGAATACTGGAGTAAGTTGCAATATCCTCCTCCAGGGGTCTTCCCAACCCAGGGATCAAACCTGCGTCTCTTTTGTCCCCTGAATTGGCAGGTAGGTTCTTTACCACTAGCCCCACCTGGGAAGCCTACATAACTTAAGGATATTATTTAAATAAACATTCATCACCCATGGTGTGGATGACAGAGAACTAACAAGGCCATCATACAAAACTTATCTTCCAGAGTGGCCCACCAGGTCAGACCATTCTCTCTAGACAAATTCTTCAAACACCATGAATTTCTCTGTTATTTGTTACAGTAATTCAATGCCAAACGTCATTACCAGCCAAGCAACAGAATGAGGTAGGATGTGATTTTCAAGATATTATTGTCGCATTTACTTATACAAATGTTTGATTGGTTAACTCCTGACTAACTCTTGTAGTTAACAAGACACCAGGTATCACAGAATATTCTTTCTAACGAACAAGCCACAAATAAACATTTGTACTCCTGCAAATCATAATGATTCCATAGGTTGAATTTCAGTTTCTTCTTGTCTGAAGTGTAGCTCACTTACTTCACTTGCCCAGACTCTGACCTTAGTTTCAACAAGTCCACTGTGCCCAGGATTTAAAGCCACTTCTTGGATTAAACAATTCTTTATGCCCCTCCCTACTCATTCTGGGCCCCCAAGAGAGGAATTTCTAGGGGATCATTCAAAGCAGCTATAATGGGAATGGCCTACTGCCCAAACACTGCCTGGACCTGTCAGGAAACACCTACAGGGATTCCAAGAAAGAAGTGGCAGCAATGGCATAGGTATGTTTTAAAATTAAGTTAGGTACCTGAAAGAAGACACGGAGAGCAGAGAGAAGTTCAACCGCAGGTGGCTCAATGACAGATACCCACCACCAGAGATGAGAAAGGGAGAGGAAGAAGGACAGAGGGAGAAACGGAAGTAAGCGGAAAACCATGGGAAAGACAAAGAGAGGGGAGAAATTGAGAGAGTGTATAAAAGGGAATGGAAGAAGAGAAAATGAAGAAGAGTGACTGGCAGAACCGAATGTTGAGAACAAATAACACTGTCTATAAAAATCTGAAAGTGAAAGATCTGTCCAATGTATCCTAACTCCAAAACAGGATGAAAAGTAGGAGATATTTAATATGAACATAATGACTTCCTAAAAATCACAGTGAGAATAGAGCATGAGAATTCTGGATGCTCGTTCTCTGATAACAGAGAAAAGAACAAGATTTACTCTCTATTAGTAAAGGGACAGCTTGAAGTTGTCTGAACATCTATCCAAAACGACTGAATTTGTGCCCTGCTCAGAACTTCCCTGTTTTCAGGGGGATGGTTGGATCCTTTTACCCAGTTATGTATTGCCCTAAATTCCCACCCCAGCAGGAGAACTGTCTCCTATTAGGAAGCATGCCAGAGCTCACTACCAGGCCCATCTCCAGCATGCCTGGCATGGGCGGTTAACGCAGCAGCAGCAACCACCAGGAACCTGAGACTGGAAAGAAGTAGGATGATTGGGAAGAGCTGAGTATGATGTTTCAAGTTATGCTAATCATTCTCATCTAAGGGATAATCCTGAGAGTTGGCATATTTTTATTTTCTCTAAAAATTCAACCCATTCATTGTTTTAAATAGAAAGTATACTTGAGCTTTTTCCTTTCCTAGAAAAATACATCTTCAAATGTCTCTCAAGTGCATCTTCAATATGATCTATGAACTAACAGCTACCATCCCCTCCTCTGAAATACTCCACTCCTCTGTTTGGCATGGGTTCTAGAAAACTATCTTGTTTTTTCACCTCAATTTGATTAAAGGCTAACCCTTCCACATTGAAGATATTGAACAGATTCGTGACTTGAGCCTGAGTAAATTAGAATAAAGTATAACCACCCCTGCCTTAATTTTTGATATTATGATTCCATGGAGGCAACTACGGTGACCCTGGCATTTTCACTGCCCTATAACATTGCCAATTACATAATGTTTACTTAAGTTACAAAACATTTACCACCACTCATTCATCTTTTATATTACATCCACTAATATTAGGTGGGTTTCTATACTCAAGTGAGTACCTTGCAATTACTCTACAGCTGTCTCGTGCTTTCTCTGTCCCTCCTCCTCAAGTGGATCCACACCAGTGGACCTAAGGAATGGCAGCACCGTGACTGAGTTTATCCTCGTGGGCTTTGAGCAGAGCTCCCCACCCACTCGGGCATTGCTCTTTGCCCTCTTCCTAGCCCTCTACAGCCTTGCCATGGCCATGAATGGCCTCATCATCTTCATCACCTGGACAGACCCCAGGCTCAACAGCCCCATGTACTTCTTCCTTGGCCACCTGTCCTTCCTGGATGTCTGCTTCATCACCACCACCATCCCACACATGCTGATCCACCTGACAGTGAAGAATCATATTGTCTCCTTTGTCGCTTGCATGACCCAGATGGACTTGGTCTTCTGTGTGGGTGTGGCTGAGTGCATCCTCTTGGCTTTCATGGCCTATGACTGTTATGTTGCCATCTGCCACCCACTTAGCTATTCCCAGATCGTGAGCCGGCAGGTCTGTGTGAGCCTGGTGAGTATTGCCTGGTCCTTTGGGCTGATCAATGGCATCTTGCTTGAGTATGTGTCATTCCAGAATCCCTTCTGCAGAGACAACCACATAGAAAACTTCTTCTGTGAGGCCCCCATAGTGATTGCTCTCTCCTGTGGAGACCCCCAGTTCAGTCTGAAAGTCATCTTTGCCGATGCCATTGTGGTGCTGCTCAGCCCCATGGTGCTCATTGTCATCTCCTATGCCCGCATCCTGGCCTCCATCCTGGGCAGGAACTCCTCTTCTGGTCGAGGCAAGACCTTCTCTACTTGTGCCTCCCATCTGACCGTGGTCATCTTTTTCTACACCTCAGCCATGTTCTCTTACATGAACCCCCGCAGCACACACGGTCCTGACAAAGACAAGCCTTTCTCCCTCCTCTACACCATCATCACCCCCATGTGCAACCCCGTCATCTACAGTTTCCGAAACAAAGAAATGAAGGGGGCCATGGTGAGGGCCCTTGGGAGGAGCAGCCTTTCCCAGGCAGAGTCTGTCTAGTGGGAAGATGCCTGGAGGGGCAGCTTCCTCCTCCAGTCCTAAGAGGGGATAACTTTCCTGTGCTGAGAGGCTCCAGGAAAGAGCATTCATTAGTTTCTTTGCACCAGCATCAGGCCTGGAAGATCCTATTGATATTTAATGCTCATCTATCTGATGTACCTTTAAACACTGTGTTCTCTTGGACCTTTTTCAGGAGACTTGGAGACCTTCCTGAGTAATTTTCTTCTAAGTTCTCACAACAGGATCTATAACACATAAGCACACTTAATTCCATTTCATTTTCTTTGCATAGCACTTTTATATGCTCTTCCCAGCCTGAGTTCTGCCTAGGCATTTAGGAGTAAACGTTTTCTTTCAGCTTAATCTGAAATCTTTCAGCTTAATCACACTTCATTCTCACTTCCTGAATCTGCCCTCATCCAGTCTGCTTCTATACGAGAAACAGTAGAGGAAGAAAAAAGAAAAAGGTTATTACGGAGCAGTTGACACCCAAGAAGTTAGAGAAAAGAAGAAAAAGAAAAACTAGGCATCATCAGCCTACACTTTATCTTGTTTGCCTCCACTAGCCCATGAGGGGGAACATGCAGCTGCGTTTGGTGTTATGTTTACGCTTCTGTGTGTTAGGGAAGGGCAAGTAGGAGAGGCCAGGTGCCAAGTCTCTTCTTCCTCAGTCCTTTAGTTTTCTTAAGTACATGACTATTTGATGTTTCGCTTCAGATTCAACTATTGGTTTGGCCAAAATGTTCGTTCAGATTTTTCCATAATGGAAAGACCTGAACGAACATTTTGGCCAACCCAATAGTGAGTACCTCTACCAAGCTTCTCAGACTGCCAGTTTCCTTCCCTTTTACCCATACTCCTAAACAACTCCCCTCTCCCTGCTGCCTATTTTTCTCAACCATCCTTCATTTCATTCCAATTCAGTACTACTCCACCTTCTTCCTTATGGTAAATGGGTCCACTTCATTCCCTATACATTAAATCTCCACACTACCTCCACCACTGCAGATGGCTTTCTTAACTTGCAACCCTTCCTCCCTTGGCTTAGCTTCTCTTCTTCATGAAACTCAGTGTCCCTTGAGAGGGCATAATATTCTCAGCTGTTCTCTTTCTTTGCAAAATGCATCCTTCTCACGCTCCTTTCATAACAGCAAAGAAAGGGCTTTGTTTTCTGATGCTACTTCCTTGAGATGAAAGCTGAAATGGATATCGTGATACAATCCTTTCCACATCCTGACATCACATACTAACTACCCTTCACCCCACAAAGCTCTATTCCTTTGAGTCCAATTGGTGATTATCTAGATAACAGAGAACACGTGAGACACACTACTCAGTCAGCAAGAAAGGAGACACCACTGTCATCAAGAAGAAACAATAAACACAGAACCTAAACATTTACATTATCAAAGAAAAACTACACCAAGGCAAAGTGAAGCAGGCAAGACTTTCTTTAAAGCTACTGCAGTAGGAAGGAGACTAATTCAATGGTGGTCAAACAAGTGGCTGGTGAGTTTGTATGAGCTGCAGTAAGGGGATCTTAGGCCTGTGAGTGGCAATTGCTCTTAGCCAGAGTACTTCGGAATGACAGACAGTACTCACAACTATTAAGCACTTAGGTTTGAACAGATTTAAACTTCACAAAACCCTTTAATAGTACTAACTCCATTTTGAGAAGCAAAACTGAAGTTAATTTGCTCAAATTCACTGCGCATTTCAAAAGGCTTAGCTTTTTCTAACTGGGCAGCACTGCCCGAGCATGCACTCCTTAAGAGGTAATCAAATAACTATCCCCAAGAATGGGGCAATCTTTATATTGAGGAAGTGATACTAGAATTATGCCTCAAAAAATAAGTAGTGAATTAAGATCAACCCTGAATATTCATTGGAAGGGCTGTTGCTGAAACTGTGGGCCACCTGTTGCAGAGAGCAGACTCACTGGAAAAGACCCTGACGCTGGGAAACACTAAAGGCAAAACAAGAGGGCAGCAGAGGATGAGATGGTTATACCATCACGGACTTGATAGACATGAATTTGAGCAAACTCCAGGAGATACTGGAGGAGAGAGGAGCTTGGCGTTCTACAGTCCATGGCATAGCAGAGTCCTCACGATTTGGCGACTGAACAACAAAGTGAATTAAAAGACTGAAAATGGGTGTGGCATTGGCACGGATTTAGAATTCCAGGCAAAAGGAACTGCCTGATTCGTCATTAAAATGGTGTGTTCAACGTGGATGACAACAGGCCAGTATGGCCAGGAATGCTGAAAACTCAGGCTGCGTGACCTAGAACTGTCTTCTCTAGGCAACGCACTTCCTGGTTCAAGGTCGCGAGCTCCAAAGAGCCCCGGCCTCAAACGGGAACCTAGGCATGGTAGGGGGCTGGCCTTTTGCGGAAGAGAAGCCGCCGCCCTGGCCGCGTTTCCTCCGCCACAGTCTCTGCCCTGGTCCCCAGTGGCGTAAGAAGAGCCCACAGGGTCCGCGAAAACTCCTGTAAATGCGTTAACTAAAAGCCATCCCGAAATGCGCATCCCTACTCATCTCCCAATGCGAAGCCACTAGTCGCCGGACCGCACGACCACGCTTTAGGGTTACCACACCCCGGCCCAGGGACCGAAACTGGGAGGGAAAGCCAGGAATTCTACCCAGAGTCCCGGCTCAGCTCGCCCTCAGCTTTAGCCCGGCCCCTAGGTTCCTTTCATCTAAAGCCAGCGCCATGTTTCCCAGCCCGTTTTGGCGCCGCACCACTAAACTACCCAGCAGGCCTTGGGGCGCTGACCTGATTGCAGCCGCCGGACGGGGTGGGCGTGGCCGCGCTACGAAC
The DNA here is from genome assembly GCF_001704415.2 of Capra hircus. NCBI lineage: Eukaryota > Metazoa > Chordata > Mammalia > Artiodactyla > Bovidae > Capra > Capra hircus. Next base: position 31,668,741 of record NC_030812.1, read on the forward strand.
CTGCGGCCAATCAACTTTCCCCAGCCTCTTAGATCGCCGCTGTAGCAACCAGTGAGCTCCTTCTCCTTAGCCGCCCCTCCGGGACTGGAGAGCCCGAACCAGACCACTCTGGGAGATACCAGCTTTTCTGGGAAACTCCGCAGCCGCCCGCCCGCGCTGGTGACGCGGGCCTCAGGGTTGGGATACCCTCCCAGCTGAGTGCATTTGTTTAAATGCCACGCCACTTTGACGAAGGATGAGATGGGATGGGGGCGGAGCAAAGCTAGAGGCTGGCTTAAGTAATTCGTTGCCTATCACGTGAAATTACCTTAGCTCCCATCCTCGTCCGCGGATCTGTAACCTCGTTCTTTCCAGGAGATATCGCCCATTTCAGAGAGTTGCGTAATTGTTGCGTTCCTCTTCCCTCCTTTGGACAACGGCAGTGTTCTCTGAGCTTCGTTATCTCCCTTTTCAGTTACTGACTCCAGGAAACCTTCCTTGTTCCCTTGACCCTTCTGGGTTCACTGGACTTTCTTTACGGTCCCTTCATGGGTTTTTTTCCTGACTGTCTTCCCCACTATTCTGAGATTCATTTTTGAGTTCATAGCACATTGCCAGACTATAGGTGGTGCTATAATTCTGTTTCCTCAGTGAAATCTTAAGCAGACTCCTGATATATTAACCAAATAAAAGCAAAGCTGTTCTGTTAGGAGTGGAGTGTCAGTGCCCAAAGCCCTGGACCTTCAAGGAGAATCCTAAGGCACCATAATTAGTGACTTAGTCAGTTTAATATATATGACTTACCCAGGACATGGAAACTAAACATACCTAGAGCCTCCCAGAACACCCTTAAAAATCTCATTTGGGGATTTCAAATCTGATTACACGTGTTTATTTTTATTTTCCAGTCTAAAGACCTAGATAGCTATTTCTCTTTTCCGTTTAATTTCTTACTCTCTTCACGCAGCTCTGGGCTTTGAAGCTAAATTGTATGGACCACATCAACAGATTCTCTTACCTCTGACTTTCTATTGGATTCAGCCAATGATAGCCATTCCCTTCTTCAGGGGATCTTCCCCACTCACGAATGGGACTGGAGTCTCATGTGTCTCCTGCATTGGCAGACAGGTTCTTTACCAGCTGAACCACTGAGGAAGATGTATCTAGTGTTTAGAATTGTGTTTAAATATGCCATCGGAAAATATTTTGTAGGCATGTATTCTTAAATGTAGTCAACTACCCCAGAGCATGGGGTCCTCCCGGCTTCTGCCCCTGACCTCAGACGTGGTCGCAGAGTCGGACACGACTGAGCGACTTCACTTCACTATTCTTAAATGTACTCCAAAGCTACTGTTGTATGCCTCTTTCTGTGCCTTACTTTTTCACTGAGCACCGTTTTTCATCTCCCTCCACGCTACCAGATGCTAGCATTTAATCTGTTACTTCAGTTTGATGCCTGCTATTCCATGATGTGCAATATTCATTCACAATGTTGGATCTGTCCATGCCTCCACTGATCAACACCCACGTTGCCCCCAACTCCACTCTACTACATATACCCTACTAAGAACATTTTCCTATTAGTCTCCTACTGAACCTGTAAGGAATCTGTTTTATATTTCTTAGGAGAGGAATTTCTGGGCCATATCAATCTATTTAATGTATCCAAGTTATACCAGATAGCTTTCCAGAAGTGATGAGATTAGTCTTGCAGCAGTGCAAGTTTCTACATTTCTACATTCCTGACATTAGTAATTATATGGATTTCTGATTTTTGCTCTTTTGATAGATGTGAACTGATACCTCATTGTTGGTTTAATTTGTATTTGATTACTAATGATTTTGATCAAATGTCCATATCCATGTTAGTGTTTTCTGTTCTGTAAATTGCCTATTGATATTATTTGAAACTTTTTTTCCTATCGGGTTACTGTCTTTTCCCTGTTCCTATGCAGGAGTTCCATATATGTTCTAGGATGATATTACATCTTTGTTGGTTTTAGACAAAGCGCATGTTTTCTTCACTTTACCATCTGCCTATGGTCTTTGTCCATAGTGCCCTTTATAGAACATAAATCTTTGTTTTGTAATCAAATTCCTCCGTTTTTGCCTTATGGTTTGCGCTTTTGAAAGCATCGACATTATGTGGACTACTCTCTTAGTAATGCCTCCTCGGTGCCTGGCATCTCTAAATCCGAGTTCCCTGGAGGCATCTCTGTAATCCTTGCATCAACTCCTCTTCATTGGACTCCAACATATTTGCAGTGACTGAGTTTTATTCTTAAGAGAATCACATGTTCCTTTAGCCTTGTCTCCCATAAAATCTCAGGTTATGAAAATTGTATCATTTAACTATTTGAAGTTAAGCTTCCTGTAATCCTGGACACACATCTCACCTTACCTCCTTGGCTACCAGGGAGAACTAAAATGGCCTAGTACTGTCTTTCAAGATTTCCTTCACTCTCATTCCACTTGATGAAATTCATCTTTTGGGGTCAGAATTAGATCTTGAGTTGCAAACTCTTCTCCTATGAAAGATAATATTACACTAAATCAACATACCCCTCAGTCCTGGATTTTGGTTTTATGCTGGTTTCATGATTTGTTCCTGGAACCTATAATCCAGTTTATCTGTTTTGACAGGCTCTAGCACACTCTTCCAATGATATCACTTATTTTCTTCTCCTTTATCGTCACCTAAATAATTCCTTTCTTCTTTCTACTCTCAAAGACATAAAATCCCATGAGTCTCTATTTTCTTGATGTAAAGTACTACTTTGACTGTCTATCATTTCTTTTCTTTTTATTCCTCCTACTTACACCTTTAGATCTCTTTTTTTCTTTCCTTCCTTCTCTTCCTACCCATTTTTCCCCTCCTTTCCATTCTGAATTTTACAAATACTGAGGGCCAGGGCTGGCTTTCTATAGATCATAGCAAAGAAGCTACTTCTGTCTCAGAAGCAAGTTCCCCACAAATATGCAGTATGTGTCACTTGACTGGCCATTCCTTTCCAGGTGCACATCAGAACCAGTTCTGTTTCTTCAGAACAATGTACTGCACCTTTTTTCACTGCCGCCGTCTAGGCATAGAAAGCTTGGTAGGCCCCATCCTGCCAAGTTTCTTTATCTACATGACATTTTATTATCCTGTGTAGAAACTCGTTATATTTTATATTACTTGTACTTTGAGCACTGGTGTAGAGGCCATATGTACTTTTTTGTCCAACCCATTCTACTTACTTTTTCAAGAGAATTATAGGATGCCGCCTCAGCTACTGCTTTTCTTCCAGTGTTATATTTGATGTCCCCTGTAGTATAAAATTTTGTGAACATTTTTTTCACTGTTTTCTCCATTTGATCTTGTCATCCCCTCCCACCCATTGACTCCCAACACACACACACACACACACACCCCATTCCCATTTTGAAACTGAATATGTTCTTAATTCAGGTAACATTGCTCATAGAAAAACTTTTCTGAAAAGCACTCTATTCCAATTCAAGAACATATCATTCCCTCATGTTCAGGCTGTGAGCAAGGTAAGGACATGGACCTTGACTTCTTGGAGTCTGCCCCTGTGCCTATCACTTTCCATGAGACAAGGTTGGCAATTGGTAAATACTTGCTGGTAGATTGATTCAGTCATGGTCCCCTTCTTGGATGTGATTTTCCATCATCCTTATAAGAATTATTTACCTACTCAAAAATGAATATTGAATTTTCCTTTTTATTCTCAAAGTAGACTTCAAGCCACCATAAACTTCCCTTAGCATATTGTAACTACTTATAGCAGAGTAAGATGCAGAACCATTTAATAAGGGGAAAACCCTGATTTCGGACAAACATGGTTCTGGTTGTAATGCTGTCATTAATTGTGCAAGTTTGCACATGTCATTCCATTTAATACTTTAGTTATAACCAATGATATGTTTATTCACTATAAACCCTCTTAAAAGGATATGATACATTTTTATGAAGTAGTTGAGATAGAAATAAGGTAAATTCCCCTGACCAAAGGGTCTAAGTGTGAGAGAAACTATTTTATGAGAAAAAGAATTTGCTTGTTATTCTATAACAGGCAGGAGTGGGAAGAGAGCAAGAGAAGGATAGGGTGGAGGAGCCTGTGAAAAGCATAAACTCCTCAGTGGGAACTTTCCTTGTGATCACTCCCCTATTATTGCATGAGTGTGAGTGTGTGTGTGTGTGTGTGTTCCAAGTTTACAGTAAAATTTTTATATGCCTAATAAGATCATATTTCTTGTTGAAACTAGTGAAAGTGCTGTTTTATGTGTCCCATAATTGATAAGGAGGCAGCTTGCATGACTTTGGGGGTGTGGATGCACAGGGAAGGAGAAGCACAATAGACCATAAAACATGCAGAAACTGTATTGCATGCTGTGGAATTCCCAGATTTTGGAATTGAAATTTGGGCCAGATTTAATCAGATTACTAAGAAACATGAGTAGTCTCTTCAGACATAGGAGTTATATACATAAAGTGGCAATATGATCATCACTAAGGTTTCTTTCAACAATAACATTTTTGAAGACTCTAAGAAATAGTGACTTTTTCTCAGCTCTAAAATCCTGTAATTTTCCATTTGTCTATTTAAGATACATTTAGACACTTTAGTGATATTAAAAAGTTCATTTTATAAATAAGCTCTTTAAATAATGAAACTTTAAAATATGTGATAAAGCATGGTGATAGTTGAATTGGTGGTATTTTCTCTTTCTTTATGGTACCTAAAATAATGACATGCCACACAATCAGTACTGCCTTAAAGTCAATATAAGATTCAGAAACTATAAAAATTAGAAGGCAGTTCCAGCTCTCAAGATATTCATAACTTGGAAGGGGGAATAACAAGCAAAAAGATTTGTATGTTTAAGAAAGAAAAAAAATAAGATACTAAACATAATATGGAAAGAAGATAATGAGACCTGATGCAAGACAGAAAAAAGACACAGATGTGTATAACGGACTTTGGACTCAGAGGGAGAGGAGAGGGTGGATGATTGGAGAATGGATTCTAATGTATACTGTCATGTAAGAATGAATGCAGTCATGTCTGACGTAGGGTGAGCTTGCTTGGGCAGGTGCAGGGATGACCAGAGAGATGTGGGGGAGGGGAGGGTTCATGTGGGAAGCATTAAGAAAAGATAAAAAAAAAAAAAAAAAAAAAAAAAAAAAAAAAAAAAAATACAATAAAAAAAAAATGAAAAAAAAAAAAAAAAAGAAAGAAAGAAAGAGATCACATTAGGAAAGGCTGCATGGAGGAAGTAGCCTTTGAGAAGGGCCTCAAAAAACCAATAGGATTCCAACTGGCAGAGATGAGAGGAGTAGGAATAATAGCAAAAAAATAGCTTCAGGAATATGGGCACTTCTAGAGAATGATGAATAGCACATTTTGATTCAAGGGTTTATTAACCCTTTCTGGCTTTAAGAATTTTATGAAAGCTATGAACCCAATTCCTAGAAATAAAAGCACAAATTTCATAATCGAAGTTTTTTGCATACTCTTTCTGGAGATTTCCCATTACAGGTAGCATAAGGGAGATGAGAGGAAAGCAGCCTTGCAGTACATCCCATGAGAGCTGGTGCAGGTGATCAAGGCTACAGCAGACCCTTTTCTGAAGGAGAGATTTGGACCTGACTGCATTTGGGAAGAATGGTAAAAGAAATGGAATCAAGACTGAGGGGGACACAGGGACACGTCTAGGTTACTCATCCAGAGATTAAAAGAGCTGTGATACCTTAGGGAATCATTTCTAGCTGACTGGATGATACAGGTTTGCAGCTGATGTTATGGTGTCTAGAAAAGTTACCTGGGAAATGAAATGTTTGGGTTTAAAAGTATGCCAGGACCTGACTGGGGAGTTTGACTACCCCCACTGTATTTTATGCTTAATTCAGGAAAGAATGGGACATGATGCAGATTTCTGAGGAGAATGAACATTCACAGCTGTGGTTTAGGAAAATGAATATTCAGAGCTTTGGTTTAGGAAAATCAATCTTAAGGGTTATGGGTGTGTGGGGGAGGCCAAGGCCATTTAGGAGTTCATTGCAGTTGGCTTTTATATACTTTAAATACATCCTATTTATTCAGTTCCCCTTCTGTCCTCGCCACCCACTATTTGCAGAGCCAGGACTTCAGTAAGCATTTGGTGGTGCTTGCCGAATTGAAAATAATAAATTTACTTTGAGGGTCCCCTTGTAATGACCCTATTACTCACCAGATGGCACCATTACAGCATTACTTACAGATCAGGCTTCCTTCTAAAGCACAGTACTTTCAAGCAGAATATGTTTCTTTGAGGGAATTCACCTTGGGACAATCTAGAGGTGATGGGGCAGGGGGGTGGCAGTGGAGTAGATGGTAGCTAGAATGAAAAATTCAAGAATTCTCTTTCTACACTGTAAATCAACTAAACCTCAACTTTTAAAAATAATAACTTTTGTACTTTTACATATTATTTATTATTGCAACAGAGTATCTTGGCTGAATTTCTATTCCTAGGCATATAGATGGCGAAAGATGCTTAGAAAAACATGCCTTTTCAAAGATGCCAGCAGTTTTCTGTCTAGTAAGAAGTAGCAAAGAGTCAGACATGACTGAGCGACTGAACTGAACTGAACTGAAGAAGTATTCGACTTAAATATATCTGGGAAAGAACTGTCCTTTCGTTCTGGGAATACTTGTAGGTGAGCCATTTTGTTATACATATCAAGCTGAGACCATACGCTGGTGAAATTGAGGCCACCTAAAACTGTATATTTATATTGCAAGCCAGTTTGCATCTTAGAAAAATAATGATTTCCCTAGAACAGATTTTAATTGCACCATGTTAGAGTTGTAGTTTATTTCTATGAAGTTGCATGTTTTCATTTTGAGATTCAGAGCTAACCCTGAGAAATTTCCTGAGATAGGAGTGCCAGAAACAAAGACTTGTGACTACGTACGTGCAGTTTTGCATTGAGCTCAGACCTGAAGTGCAGCACAGTTATAGAGGCGGCGGGACCATCGCCTCACTGCCACACATCAGCAGTGCCCTGACAAACTCCCGAGTACTAGAAGACTTGCATGTAATGCTAGACAAGATTCTTAGCACATTCTAATGGGTGTCAATATAATTTGAATTTGTTGAATAAAGTGGTGAATAATCAGATTTATGCAGACTTCAATTCAGTATAGGAAATACTTTAGAGGCCCCAGGAGACAAAGGTGTTATCAGTTCAGACAGGGTCATTTCTTTGGTATTTTTTCAAATTAAAAACCCTCATTACCATTTATTAATAGTTAAGTGATTCTTACCTTTTTACTTAATTCTTACATTTTAGAATTAAATTGAAATAATAGATCTCTCTAGAGACTATACATACACAATTTTGCATTCAATTTCAAGGGGTTGGGGCGCCCTGAAATTCAACAGTGACCCCATGCACGAGTCCCAGGTTAGAAATCTCATGTGAAACTGATTCATCAGATGCATTATAAGGAAGAAATGCCAGAGGAGAGTGGGGAGTCTGAAGAAGGGGGGAAGGAGGTGGGAGAGAAACCCGTGCTGTGTCCCTCTGGGATGTTGGTGCAGGTCACTGAAGACAGTTGAAGAACTGCTTTTTCTGGGGAGATTTTTACCTATTTGGACTTGAGAGGAATCGCTAGAGACATTCTGGGGGCCCTGGGCTAAGGGACTGATGACACATTTTGGATAGTAGGCATAGGAAGAATTGAATTGGCGTCAACGGTTAAAGGGCTCAACCAGACCATTCTACAGGTACTGAAGGGCTAAGGTGCCTTGAGATTCACGTTGTACTCTGCAGAATCTAAGCTACAGACAACAGGGAAGAGGCATAAGAATGGGGCTGTGTCAGGGAATATCTGGGAACATCAGCTTCTTCCTCTAAAGAAGCATGTGCAGAAGGCCATCTTCTCTGTGCCATTATTGTATTATCACCCACTAGACTCTGAAAGGTCACTAACCAAAACCAGATCGGGAATTACTTGTTCCAACTGAGAAGATGAAAACTGAGTGAAACTAACATTACTTCCTTTTCAGGACTCTAAGACTCTTGACTGAGGACATAAAGGATTCCTTTCTCTGAAGATGAAATAGAGCAATTAGTGGAGTGGGTTCCCATCTAGGGTTAAGTCAGAAGATCTGGGTTTAAGTCCTGGTTATGCAAAGTACTAGCTGTATGACCTTGACTAAGTCTTGGAGTCTATTTCTAGAACTGTTAAGTGAAAATAATAATAGTGTCTACTTCATATGGTCATTGGGATATAAAATTGGGCACAATGTCTGGCACAGAGTAAGTGTTCAATATATGATGGCTATCATTGTTTTTGGTGCTGAATGCTGGAACTGTAACAGAAAACTATCTTCCAGCCCTCAGGGACACTTCCTCACTAATATATTTTAGCTGCCCTCTCTAAGGCCCCAGCACATATTCCCTAACCACTGCACAACTCAAGCCATCCTCTGGTCATCCTATGTGTACAAAAGTTGGCTTTAAGACCTTTTTGACCCATAATTACAGGATATTTATGAAGAAAGGCCATGTAAGCTTGGGAATCTCATCATCCCCTTGACTGCCCTGAATGATAAGAGTTCTTTAGGTAGGGAAGGGTTATATTAAACTAGAACCTTCCCTAAATAACTGTGTTTTCCCAGAGGAGCCAGTCAACACCATCACCCCCTACCCCAAGAGAGCTATAAGAAAACTAACATTTGCATAAGATTTCTCAGATGTCTTATTATCTTTCTCAAAAATTTTTGTCCCCATTTTACACAGACAGAAACTGAGTCTCAAGCAAGGAACCAAGTCTCAAGCAGTCATTTACTGTTGGATCTGAGACTCATTGCCAGTGCCCTTTCCACATCTCTGTAGCAACCAGCTGCAGAAACACACATACATATATGCACATACCTACATGCATACATACACACATTTGTAGGTACAAGCATACACACACACAGCACCCCAGCTCATTATTCTCCCAAATTTTGTTTGAGCACCCTTAAGAAGGCTCCAGTGCCCAAGGGAGCAGACTAGAGCTGATGTCAGGCTAAGCTCCAGGGTGGACACCTTACCGGCATTCTCCACTAGAGGCCTGAGGCAGTTTTTGTGGTTCCCTTTGTGATGTGTCACTCTGCCAGAGATCCCAGGCAATCCCTCCTGAACAATGCCCCCTCCCTACCCCTCCCATGAAACAGGTGTCTTGCCTACCATTTCAGGACTCCACTTTGGAAATCATCTCCTGGGAACCAGGTGCTCCACTGAAAAGTCTCCTGCACATCTGGAGTTCTGGCTACTAAAAAACCCTTGTTTGGGAATCGCAACATGTACCCTCTCCTTCCTCAGTCCAGCTTGAGGTCAAGGTCCAGGGCGGAAGTGACAGCAGGTAAAGATGGCAATGCATATCCCAGTCAGGGCAGGGACAATCAACTCCTTAGAACCAGAGGCAAGAAGAGAGGAGGGAAGGCATGGTCCCTGTAGTTCCCACTAAGCCTGTGTCCATGCAGTGGGTCCAGAAGCCCCACCCTGCCATTGCCCTAGTACCAGTCAGCAAGGAGGGGAGATGACGCCTCTTTATTAAGGTTAACACCAAGGAAAGCATTGAGAACGAATACACAGAGGAAGAGGAAGGGCACACAAAGTCACCACTTGAGGAGGTGGGAGGGAGGCATATCAGTTAGGAACCTCAGGACAGCCACATGCTTCATGCCCTGGTTGTGGGGGAAAAGAGAGGAGAGGGGAAAGCGTCATGAGAGCCTGGGGCTCACAGAAGGTCTGAAGCCCCCTGAACCTAACACCAGAGCCAAAAGCCCTGCCCCTCAGGGCTCACACACTACTGCACAGGTCAACACACATAATGCACACAAGACATTATGGAGGCAACACCGAGAGTCAGCGGGCAGGGAAGTATTGACAGGAAAAGGAACTGAAGTTAAGCAGGTATAGCCAGCAGAGAGACAGTTTTCGGCTGTGGCCCCCAAGAGTCCCTCAAATGTCCCCTAAATCTGGGCTGTTGCTGAGCACCACCCCCAAGTCTCTGCCTGTGAACTGGGCTCTTTGTTCTCTAAGCCCCAGTGAGTGGATAAAGCAATCCCAGATGAAGTCAGTGACAAGGCAGATCCGCTCCGCATGCAAAATCCTAGAGGTTGAGCTATAATGTCTTCATGCACATTCAGAGCCAGCTCCTCCCAGCCCAGGGGCCCTCGGAACCCCATTCACCCAGATTCCTAGGGCTGCAGTTCCCTCCTCAAGCTTCTTTTACCAATCAGCAGCCGCAGAGGTCTGTGAGGGGGAGAGGCTTCTGCAGAACGCTGAATAGCTTGGATTTCATCAGAAGGGTAAATTTTCTGTTGCCAGAACAGAATACCCCCAATTCCTTAATTTCTAGGTAAATCGTTAGAGATTTTTTGCCATAGTCCTAGATAAGTCCTTTTTCAGAATAGAAAAAGCAGAATTTTATTTACACAAGTCAGGGGTTCTCCTGTTGGCTGGGGCGGGGGAAAGGGCAGGGTAGGGGATTGGATGGGAGTCCAGAGGTGGGCGCTTCCTCTCCCGGAACCTCACCTTTCCGCAGTTTGCTACTTCTTGCTTGGTGAGGCAGAAAGAATTCTTGATGCTCCCAAAGTCCTTCACCCTGTAAATGCTTCCTCAAGGAAGTCTCTTCTGCCTGACCCACAAGAGCAGCGGTCGAAGTGAAGCACGCTGCATCGCGCCGTTCAGTCCCCTCATGCACTCGGAAACCCAAAGTCAGCCCGGGAAAGTAGTGCCCCCTCGGAGTCCCCTCACAGAGAGGCCTCGCCCTCCAGCTGCAGCAGGGTAATGTCGGGCAGATCGAGGGGCTCCACAAGTGGCCCGTCCCCCCCCAGAAGGCCAGCACAGGGGCTCTCCGGGCGCTCACAGTGACTTGTGGGTGTGGCGGAGCTGGGCATCTCCTTTTCTTCTTCATCGTCGTCCTCCTCGTCCTCTGGATCGCGACCCAGCAAACCGCTGTCCCCGATCCCAGGCGAAGGGGTCTCCGGATCTCGGCGAGCGCCCTGGAAGTTCCCCTTGCTGCCGACCACGCCCAGGCCACCCTGGCGGGGCGCGGTGGTCATAATCTGGCACATGGAGACGATGGCTCGCTGGTTGGCGCACACGTCGTCCGAGAGCACCTGGATGTGCGAGGCCTGCTCGTCCAGGGCCCCCCGCATGGCCCTCACGTCCTCAAACAGGGCCTGCAGCTGGGCCTTCAGGTGCTCCATCAGTTCCTTCATGCCGCCGTTGTACTCCCCGGAGATCACGTCCCCCACGGCCGGCACGGTGGACACCTCGAGAGGGGCCGGCATATCGCCGCCGTCCTTGGTCATGATCTCCAGCAGACCTTCCTCCATTGAATGGCAGAAGCGGGCGGTGGCGGCTCGGGGTCCGGTCCAGCCCGGCCTCGGGGTGGGGGAAGGTACGGGGAGGGGGAGAGGTGCCCGGAGGGGGTGGGAGGAGCCGAGGGAAGAGGAGGCTCCAGACAGAGGTGGAGAGGTGAGTCCCGGGCGGGGGGTGCCGGCAGAATCTGGAGAGGCCGGGAAGAGACGGCGGAACAAGGACCGGGCTACAGTCCCAGGGCCGGCGTCTCTCCCGCTCGCCCAGGGGCGAAAGCGCCTTGCCCTGCCTCGACTCCTGAATTGCACCCGTGTCAGCGCCTCCCTCTGGGCGCCAAGAGCGTCAGGTGCCCGCCGGTTCCCTGGGTCACAGGAGCGCTCGCACAGGGGCCCAGGTTGAGGCCGAGGCCAGCAGCGGGTCGACCTCGGGACTCCCCTCGGCCGCTAACTGGGAGCGCTCGCGAGTGTGGTTGGAAGTGACAGGGGCGGGTCTCCCAGCGGCGCCGCGGATGCTCCTCTGTTTCCAAGGCGACGCACTGCACGTAAAAGACGTGTGTCTCCATGGCAACCAGGAAGTGGAGCAGAAAAGAGAGGACAGCTGGGAAGCTGCAGTGGGGCTCTGGATTCTGAGCTTGCGGTTGGAGCGGGAGGGGAGGGGACGCTGCAGTGGCCTCAGCTGAGGCTGAAAGAACGTGTGGCCGCAATGTTTAATAGGGAAGCATGAGAGAGCAGTTTGCTGCATAAATCCCCAGGTCGGGGAGACATCGTCCCTCCTCTACTCTGGGTAGTAGTCACCGAGCGAGACTACCCTGGAAGGATATTCACCTGCCCGCATTCCTTCCTCTGAGAATGGCGTTACAGCCGAGTCCTGCTTCTCTAACCTCCTGCAGGAAGCAGAGAGGATAGAGAGGCCGATGCTATTACCCAGACTTGAGCTGGGATGCGCGGGCGCCCTAGAGCCGGCCCCGCCCGGCCTTCGCGGTGCAGATGCGCAAGAGGGCACTACGGAGGTTTCCGTCACTCCCTTCTGCTTCTGCAGTAAATCAGCCCTCGCTGTCGATAAGATGGTATCGAAGCCGAGAAAAGACGGAATTCCCTCCCATAATAGACCCAATCGCTCCTACCCAGGGCACTGGGGGTTCTTTCAGGACGGTGAGGCAAAGTGCTTCAGTTTTGAGAAAGAAAACTCCGTAAGAATAGAGATTTTTGTCTCCTCCGTGTCCTCCAGGACGGAATCCCCAGCACTTAAAATAGAACCTGGCGCATAGTGAGTAAATACTCGATACATTTGTTGAATGAATGCTTTAACAAGGACCACTGTGTCCCATTCCCTTGTCCAGAACTCTCCAGCTCACAGGTAGTGGCTTTTAGGAGGCCTGAATTCAATTTTGTCTCGGCCATTTATTAGTTCAGAGACCTTGAATAAATCGTTTTTCTCATCTGTTAGTGGATCGGACTGTATAATATTTGGTAATATTATTTCTGACTCTGAGGAACACTGCGTCCGCTCACAGTTGAAAGGGTAAACTGTCGACAACGTGTGGAACGGATGGCGGGAAGGCCCGGTGGTGTGGGGGGATTATGTAAGGGTAATTCCCTGTCCCCAGGCCCAGCGTCCAGGTACAGACATGCAGTGAGTGTTTCAACCTTTGTGACAACTCCTTTCTCTTTTTGAAGAGTGGAGTGGGAAAGGAGGAGGAGGAAGAAAAGTGGAATTTAATATATTTACAGATGACTTCAGATTGAAAAGCAAACAATACCTGGGCAGCAGCATACTAATAATGACCTTAATAAATTGGAGAAGCCAAGTGATCAGAAACCACAAATGAAGTTCACAAGAAGAAATAAATTTGGGGAAGAGAAATGATGTAACACTTCAAGATGGGGAAGAGCTGGTTTTGGGTGAGTGTTTTGTATACTAGTGGTTCAGTGATAGCGATGGGTTACTTTGAGGTTTCCCTTGTTGCATACTCTCGTGATGAGGGGTGGGGCTGGCCCAGAGAAACTTTGCTGGCACTAAAGAACTTTTTGACTTATTCCTTGTCTTACTGCTATTAAAATAGAAATAAGTTAAAAAACAAATAAGTAAGAAGAAGCGGGCAAGTATCCTAAACAGTAGAATGTTTAAGGCATTGTTAGTATAATAAAGTATTATATAACCCTTAAAATTTTGATATTCCAAAACAAATGTATGAACAAATTTTAAAAACCTATTTATGTTCTATATATTGTATTTTCTATCCTTGCTCATTCTGTCTTTCTTTCATTCCACAAACTTATGACTCTCACCTTGGTTATCATCCCCACCTCTATCATGTGCCCCCCAGGGTATTCTTAAAGCTGAGAAGAAGACAGAAATGCTTTTCCTTGGTTTCCCTAAGCACAGCCAAAGTGCACTGTTATCCGCAAAAACAGACTTTACCAAAAAGGAACTGTAGGAAAGCTAGAAATATACAAGACATACAAAAACAACAACTGAGCTTCCACAGCATGAGTTTCTGATCATACTCTAGCAAGCATATTTTTAGGGCTTATGGGTTCAACCCTGTGTATGTGTGTTAGTCGCTCAGTCATGTCCAACTCTTTGCAACCCCATAGACTGTAGCCTGCAAGGTTCCTCTGTCTATGGGATTCTCCAGGCAAGAATACTGGAGTGGGTTGCCATTTCCTTCTCCAGGGTCCAACCCTGCTGTTCATCTTTCCCTGGAGGCCTTTGCTATAGTCAGAAAAAAAAAAAAAAAAACTGACATGATTTTCAAATTTTTGCCTAGATCTGTAGCTTCACATCTCTTGACCAGCACTTCATATGGATGATTTCACCTTGCTAGCTCCCTCACTCTTCAGAGAGGTCCTTGCTTTCTACCTACAAAGACTAGCCCTGTCCCCAGTACAGGGCCTTGCACATTAGCCTTAACCTTACATTAAATACAGTCCCCATGCAGTAGGACCTGGGTTATGCCATCATACAAGGCCCTTTGCCACTATTGTTGAGGATACCATATATGTCAAGGCTTTCAGCATAAGATTACATCATGCTGCCCAGAGCCGCTGGCATGAGGTCTGCTGAGAGTTCGGGGGGTCTGAGCCTAGAGGGAGGGGAAATTACTGGAGAAGCACGAAAGAACATGGGAAACAGTGCAGAGATCAAGGGTGTGGCTGATCCAGTCAAGTTCCAGGTCAGATATTTGAGAGCCAAGGGTAGGTGGGATCTGGGGGTGTGGACTAGTCACAGGACTTGAAAATACAAGGAGACAATTGATGCCTCAGATTCAGAACCAGATAATTTTAGGAATTCTGTGGGGAGTTGACCTAAGGGGAAATAGGAGAAGGGTCTAGTCTCAGAAAAGCAAGGGGGCAGATGCAGAGAGTGGAGCAGAGCCTCAGTCAGCTGGCTGGGTTACGGAACTGAGCTCTCTGGAAGTCAGGGTCCTGGGGTTTGTTGAGTGGGTCCATCCCCAAGCTGAATGGGTACTCTGGCCACATCACTAGAGTATTCACACACAGCAAGAAAACAATAACCCTTGTGTACTCTTCTCTGCTTCCTGCCTTTTTCTTGTCCTCTGGGAATCAGCTTAGCTTTTCTATTTCTTCATCCCAATCTTATCAGACTATGGTGGGGCGGGGGGAAAGAGACTCCATGCTGCATCGGTAAAAAGTCCCCATCAGCTACATCTAGTTCCAAGCCTTGAATTCTCACTAAACCTGTGATTCTTAGTAGTCTCTGCCATTTTCCTCCATCTGCTATCTTGTATATCTCCAGTCTTTATTTTATATAACTTGTGTACTTTTTGCACTATAAATCCAGCAATCGTAATGAAGCTGCTAGCTTGACTCAGATCTAGAATGAGGGTCAAAGTCAAGGAACAGCTGACTGCTGCACCACAGGTCTGCAATCCCAGACAGTGCTCCCCAAATGTAAATTTTATGAAGCTGAGTTGCCTTGCAGCCCATCTCAGCATGATACCACATTCAAAAGAAACACATCTAATAACCAAAAAGAATTAAAAAGCAATTGAGATTTTTATTATGGTCTTTGGAAAAACTCTAAAGGGGTTTACATTCTTAGCACAGAGCAAAACATCTTAAACTTCTCTCCCCTCCTGCTCATCTTGCTCACATGACCATAGCTGCTGCTACCCTTCTCTCTCCTTTCTCCCCAAACACCTCCAAACTTCCACTCAAGCCCAGCCCTTGCTTTTTCACTCCCCTGCCCCCTTTACTTCTTGATCATATTCCTTTTCTTTTCTAGAAGAAGTTCCTTGTCCTTTTCAGCTCTTTTGATTCTGTCTCTCAATCCCCTGATCTGCACAGGTACCAGGAGCCCCAGCTGTCAATGACAGGGGTCTCCTTCCAAGAGGATAAGAAAGATCAAGAGACTGAGAATACTCACATTGTTGTGTTTGTCTGTCACGTAGACTAAATTTTCTCAGCATGAGAGAGTGGTTTGCCTGGTGTTACAGCCAACGTGTTTGCTCATCTCCTCCACACTTGTACAGAGGAAATGGGCATGATCGTTTGCAAGAATCCTAAACCATATGAGCCTCTGACTGAAGGGAGTGGGGTCCACGTGTTCACACTCTCTGATGTCCCTACTGTCACAGACATGGTTATGAGGTGACATACACAGATACACACAGTCATACTAAAGGCCTGAGCTAGACTTTCAGTTGCTTGCTTTGTGCCTTCAACCTAATATTAGGAATCCCAAAAGTCCCCCCTCCCCATTTCTTTCTCACTCATATTAACTTTACTCAGAGCAAAAATTCCAGGGGAACTTTCTAAATTCTCACACAGTTTGCAGTACCACTGAAACTAATGTGTCATTTCAGTTAAACCCTGCTTGGCTGGTTTTCTTCATTGTCCACTGCAACCGCTTCTCTTGCATCAGCACTTGCAAAGGCTTGTTCACCTTTCGGTGCACGTTTAGTTATTTATCCTGTGCCATGCTAGACGTGACTAGTTCTAGTCCAGGTTTCACCGGGCAATTGGCCATAGATGCAGACATTCCAAGATGACCTCTGGTGCAGGGTCTCATGTACCCTCCTCATGCATCCTCTCCATGTATCTTCTGCCCCCAGAAAGTTGCCCATAGCTTAGGGCCTGGTTTGTCCCCAAGTCAGTATCTTTATCAGGCATGAATAACGTTGCATCACCTGAGAGCACCCACAGTTTCTGGTGCCATGGTGCAATTTTTCTTGGCAAATTCCCTCTCCCAGAATATCAGTCAAATTTGGAGGAACTTATGCCCAAGTGTCTGGACAGGGTACGGACTACGGTATGTCTACTTCTGACTTCTCTTCCATTTAAAGAATTTTTAGAAATTGACTTATGCAGACTTCCAGTTCCCTTCTCACCTGTCATATCTTTCTCCCTCTGACTTCTCTTCCATTTAAAGAATTCTTAGAAATTGACTTATGCAAACTTCCAGGTCCCTTCTTACGTCTCATATCTTGAGAAAGTCCGTAGACAATTTATCCAAAAATGTTCAGGTCTCACTCTTACTAATGCCTCTACTTATGCTCTCTCCAGACTTCTCAGAAGCCCTAAAAGTACAATTGAAAGTGGTTCCTACCACTTCCCTTTTGCTTTGAGGTGGTATTCTGAGGGCCAGCAAGGCACTGACAGCTGCACTAGTAGAGCACCCACTGAGAGGGTGCACTGTGGTTCTAGTCAACACACACGACCACACTAGTATTTGTGACTGTGTCATGAACAGGGTCCCCCAAATGTAATCCACATCTTCAAAGGACCACAATGGTGCTGCACCGTAGGCAGAAGTGAGGAGAAGGGCCCTTTCTCCAACTTTTTCGCTGAGGCCCTGAAGCCCCTGGTTTAAAAGTCTTACAGGAAACCAGCTCTATCTTCTGTGGTCAACCACACACTCACAGTTTACAGATGCAGTGCCTGTTTTGTTTGTTTCAAGGCACAAGGATCCCCTTCACTCTAGAACTCTCTAGTCCCTCTGCTTTATACATCTCCACAGTCATTAACATCTGTGATACTGTATTTTTACTTGTTTGTTTATTTATATGTTTATTTATTGTCTTTCACCCCCCACTAGGTGTGAAGTGAAAGATCCCTAAAGAGCCATTAGGGCAGAGGTTTGGTTTTGCTCACTGCCTGGTACCTGGGAGGTGCTCAATAAATATTTGTTGAATAGATGAATGAATGAATCCGTACCTAGAAAAATAAACATCCCCCTTAAGGACACCTAGCCTGCAGAGCTCCAACTCTGCCTTATCTTAGAGAGCAGGTTATCTATGGTTTCAGCCATCTACTTCTATGATCTGTGGCTTATGTTCACACAATTCAATGGCCCTTTTAGTGGCTTTCCTTGAATAAAGGAATACTTACTATAAGACACATGGAAGTCCCCACCTCTTGCAAAACAGAAAAGTACTTGTAACTTTGGAATAAGAATTGCCATATAGCCAGCCACCCACTGGAATCCCCAGTGGCATATTCCGCCACCATCCCCATGAGAGTGTCAAAGGTTGGGGCCAAGTTTTAGTCCAATGTCAAGGTCAGAGGATTGCATGCTCTCCCCTCCCCTCAAATATTTGAGAATGGAATGATGCCAAGCCTGCATCCTGTATGTCACAGAGAAATCCTGATTTATACTCTTATTCTACTATAGACAGGCTTCAAAAAAGTACCCTGCCACTGGTTATAAGATTGCTAGCTAACTGAGAAGGATATTATTAATAAAAAGATTACTATGCTATAAAGTTAGGGTTTCTCTTCCCTTTGAGTTCCTGAGCTGATAGACTAGTAATTTAGTGTAATGTTAGCCCAGAGTACTTTATACTATAAAAAAAAATTGAGGCCTTTTTGTCCTCTGCTTATCCCATCCTTACTTATGTTATAAAAACAAAACAAACAAAAACTCTCCACATTGATCAAATATATAAAAGACATGAAGATCAGTTTTTCCAGGATAGTAAAATCAAATTAAAAACCAAACATCAAACATAGATCAGAAAAGCAATATTCCAGGAATTGAGGTTAGTCTTCAATCAATATTAGCAGGACAATTTCAATAACAACTTGCTATTCTCAACAGTGTTATCTAGGTCTCTAAGAAGCAGAGGGCAGTTTCACTGGTAATTGCCCAGAACAAATGCATTAATCTGGAACTCAGTTCCCCTCAGAGGGTGATCCTGAGTCACATATCTAATCTCCCGTTCATCCCATCTCATCTATCACCATATCACACACACTTCCAGGTGCCTCATATTTTATTAAAAATCAATTCCAGCTTACCAGGGACATTAATGGCTTTTGCTTTTCAACAGAACAATGAGTACCATCTGAGACACTTGCAGGTGTGAAAGACAATAAACTGCCCACAATTTTACATTATTAGATCATTGAAATCACTGGTGTTTCCATTGTAATGAGATCTCTGGGACATAAGGTCTCTCTGCTTCATGCTTGTGGATTTTTATTAGTGTTTCGGGGGCATTCTTTTCATAAAAAGAGTAATTAAGGAGACAGGTTCTAAGGAGATGGAGATGGAGCATGGAATGATACCAGGGCTATAATTTGAGTCTAAGGTCTAAGGGAATAAAGGAAATAATCAACAGAGATGAGAAAGAAGGAAAAGCTAAAAGGAGATCCTCAACAAATGTTAAACTCTGAAACCAGCACAGTGGATAGAGGGCAACATCACCTCCTGATTCTACTGAGGACAAGAAGCAAAATGAAGTATTTAAGCAAATTTTTTAGAGTACTTCTTGAGAGTGCCAGATAAGTGAGAGAAAGGAGCTTGAATTTCCTTTCTAGGAGGACTTGAAAACTGGGAGAGTCTTACTTGTCTGAGTTTAGCTTGGAAAAAGATAGGTTTATTTACCCTTGAGACCAGCTCTGTGACATTTTGGTATCCCACTGCCCACGTTTGAACCACAAACCCAAAGCTTAAAGAGTCCTGAAGTGACTGTGTATATCAAAATAAGATGTTTAGTAATCTCTGATCCCATAGTCCCTTCTCTAGCCCATTTCCTCCTCCCCTTTTCAATAGGCAGTGCCATCGTTCAGGCCCTGGTTATCTCACTCCTAGAGGAATGTGAAAGTTCCACTTGCAGCCTTTCCTCAGGCCCTCCCTTCATTTCTTCCTGCACATCACAGCATTCAGAGAAAGCTACCTTAAATTCAGGTTTGAGCCTGTTTTTTCACAGCTCAAATATCCCCGACTTCCCATAGCTTCCAGCCTCTTTCCCCTCCTTTCTGCTTCACAGCTTGCCTTCTAGACGCACATACACCTAGCACGCTTTCCTCCCTACTGCATTCATGCTGTTCTCTAAGTTTCCTCATCTTTTTTTCTCTTTCCTTTTCCTTTGGGCCTTTATTAATTGTGAAAATATAATGCAAATATATGAAAGTAAACAAACATAACACATAAAATTTAGTGAATAAAGGCAATAAATGCACAGTCATTCTCCCCAGGTCGGGAAATAAGAGTATTGCAGTCATCTTTCCTCCCCACCCCAGTCTCCCTCACTGCTGTGATGGGGTCAAAACTCTCCCTCCTGTGAGAAACCTCTATCTTGATTGCCATGATAATAATTGTCTTGCTTTTCTCTATAGTTTATCACATATTTATACATTGCTAAACAATATAGTGTAATTTTGCCTGTTTTTGAGCATTATATGGATGGAATCACAATGAATTTATTCATTCACTTGAACTTTATATGAACGGAACTATACATTTTATTGGTTTGTGTCTTGCTTCTTTTTCACATTATATTTGTCAAAGTCGTCAGCATTTTGGGGATACCTGTGCTTTGCTCATATTTGTTGTTCTACTGTATTCCACTGCATGAATATACTGCAGTGGATTTGTATTCTAATGCTGTGTTCTACTACTGGTGGACATTTCAGTTGTTTTAAAATTTAGGCTATTACGGGGTGAATATTTTAGTACATATCTTAAGGTGCATATAAAAATTTTTTTATAAAGTGTGTGCATACAGATGGATTTGCTAAATTATAAGATATGAGCTTCACTCTATTAGAAAATATCAAATTGTTCTCAAAAGCAGTTATAATAATTTACAGTCCACTAGCAGGGTGAAAGATCTCATTACTCCACATTCTCTCCAACATTTGGTATTGTCAGACTTTTAATTATAAATTTCTCTCTGATATAGTAATCCCAAGTGTCTAGACAGTGCCTGGCTCATAGTATGCATGCATTAAATATTTGTTGAATAAACTAATATTTCTTAATTTCCAAACATAGGAATTTTGTGGTTATCTTTTTATTGATAGCTTAACTCCATTGTAGTTAAAGAACCTTTCCTGTTCAATATCAATCTTTGGAAATTTGTTGGAATTTGTCTAATAGACAAGTTGTTTGTAATTGTTATATATATGCAACAAGGAAGAATATATGTTTTGCGTTTGTTGGATGCAAAGTTTAGAGACATCCATTATTACAAAATTTAGAACAAATTTATAAAATGATACCCTAAGTGATTTTTCTATATGTACTACAAATTACTAAAAAGAAGCTTTTTAATCTTTCACTACATTTGTGAATTTATCCTTCTGATAAATTTTTTGTAGTTCTGATAATTTCTGCTTTATATATTCTAGTGCTGTGCTGTAAGTATGATTTGAAATTTTAAATTATCATATTTTCCTGGTGACTTGAACAATTTCCATTATTAGTCAGTTTTCTTATTCACCACTAATGCTTTTGCCTTAAAGTGACTGATATGAATATAGCTATATCAGCTTTCTTTTGAATGGGGTACATGATTTCTCCTTTTTCATTTTTTTTACTTTCAACTTCCAACGTTTTAAGCCTATTTCTGATAGCTAGCATGTTTTGTTTTGCTTTTTGTCCATTTTGTCAGCCTTTTCTTTTATCTAGCTCATTTAGTACAGATATATTTAGTATTAATAATTTGGATTTAAACCAAATTTGTGGATTTATCTATTTTTCATTTCTGTTGGGTTTTGCTTCCTATATTTTAAAGTTATTTTATTAGATATTTAACAGTTTAGGATTGTTTTGTCTTTTTGCTGAATTGACCACTAAAATCATTATGAAATGGCCTTTCTTTATTTCTAGTAAAATTCATCCTCTTTACTTGGTTCAATATTCAAGGAGCCACTTCAGCTTTTCTTTTTAGTGTTTGCATGCCATATACTTTCCTTTTTTCTTCCTTTTCTCATGTCTGTGCCTTTACATGTTATGTAGCTTTCTTGTAGACAGAATGTACTTGAGTTTTACTTTATCCAACCTGACCATCTCTACCCTTTAATTGGAATGTTTAGATCATTTATACTTATTATAACTGTTAATAGATTGGGTTGCAATCTATCATTTGCTGTTTTGTTTTCTATTTGTCTTATCTTTTCTTTGTTTCTTTTTTCTTTTTTCCATTCCAGTGTTTAGACTAAGCGAACCTTAAAATTATTTTTTTTTTAACCTTGGGTTTTGGCTTTTTAGTTCTTGCTTTTCTCTTTGTTTTGTTTTGTTGTTAATGCTTTAGAGCAGTTCTTTTCCAGTAGAATTTTCTGTGAGGATGGAATTCTACATCTTGATTGTTCAGGATGGTGACCACTAGCCATGTATGACTATTCCAGACTTGAAGTATAGTTAGTGTGACTAAGGAACCGAGTTTTAAATTTCTATTAATTTTAATAGCCAAGTGTGTTGTATTAGACTGTGTCATTCAAGAGTTTACAATATACATCCTTAACTTGTCACAATGTAAGAACCTTACAATGACATACTTTCATCTTCTTTTTGGTTCTGTTGTCACACATATTACTTCTATATAAGTTTAAAACCTGAATGCACTTTATTTTTACTTTAATCATTTACCTTCTTAAGAGATAAAATTTGAGAAAAATATTTTACCTAGTATTTATCAATTTTTGCATGGTCTATTCCTTTGTGTTGATCCAAATTTTCATGTTATTTTTTTTCTGCCTGAAGAACCTCATTTAGCATTTCATCTGTTTGTTTAAAATGGTCTTTATTTCATCTTTATGTGTGAAAGATATTTTCTCTGGGTAAAAAATTCTGGGTTGACCCTTGTCTTCACTTTGCATAGCTTTTTAAAGAACTCTGTGGTTGCTATTTCCTTTGTTCTTCTGTAGTTGGGGGATGGCAAACTTTCATGTAAAGTTCCAGGTAGTCTTTTAGGTTTTTGCAAGCTGTATAGTCTCTCTTAAAACTACTCAACTCTGTCATTGTAGAACAGAAGCAACCATAGCGATATATAAATGAATGCAGGGGGCCTGTATTCCAACTAAACTTTGTTTATAGAAACAAGAGGTGACTCAGATTTGCCCCATGGTCATGGTTTGCCAATCCCTGCTCAGTATGTAATTTGTCTCGGGAACATCTTTATCCTTGGTTTTTAGCAGTTTGATTATGATGTACCTTGGCCTGGTTTTCTTTAAACTTATTTTGCCTGGCTTTCATTGACCTTTCAAATTTTGAATTTTTTAGCCATTATTTCTTTACATATTTGTAAAGCTCCTAGCTCTTCTGGGGCTTCCCAGGTGGTGCTAGTGATAAAGAACCAGCTGCCAATGCAGGAAATATAAGAGATGTGAGTTCAATCCCTGGGTTGGGAAGATCCCCTGGAGGAGGGCATGGCAACTCCATGTATTCTTGTCTGGAGAATCCCAGGGACAGAGGAGCCTGACAGGCTACAGTCCATAGTGTTGCAAAGAGTCAAACATGACTGAAGTGACAACATGCAGGCACAGCTCTTCTGAAACTTCAGTTACATGTATGTTAAACTGCTTGATATGTCTCACAGATCACTTTTGCTCTGATCCTTTCTTTTTCTGTATTTTTTTCCTCTGCTTCATTTTGAATAGTTTTTATTTCTATGTCTTTAAGTTCTCTAATCTTTTCTTCTGTAGCCCATAATTGTTGTATTTCCCTCATGAAATTTTAAAATTTTATTCATTTTTTAAATTTTATAATCTTTACTTTATTGAATATTAAACTTTAAAATGTGTGCTAAATTATCAAAATATTACTTTGACTCACAATAATATTATACATATTTAAACTCAGCACAATTACCAAATAAAACTGTTTACTTAAATAATAGGATTCTCCTCTAATAAAAATAACTTTAAATAAAAGGCTCAACTTCAAACTTTTGTTACTATTTCACTCTTTGGCCTCCATTGTCCAGGAACAGGTACATTTCAACTCATTTCTTTAATGGATATTTTGCAACAACTTTTTGAAGTTTTCCAATTCTTTCATATTTGTAGAAATTCTTCCAAATGCATTAGACAATGATACTATTTCCTGTCAGTTTGGATGAATTTCATACATGGGCCCACTTTCTGGTGTATTTGCTATCAATGTCTCTCAAAACAAGACCTTTAAGGCAGTGCCCAAACCCTGAGTCTGAATATTTTCCACAGTCTACATTTAAACCAGCCAACACAATCCATAATTTTGGAAACATCTCTAAACTATGTCCTAAAATGTGCCTATAATTAGCTTGCTTCTTTTTTTAATTCCAAGCCAAAAAAATGAATTCCATAAAATGTAAAAAAAATTGTTTTACTTCATTAAATATTTCCAAGACTAATTTTTGAATCTTGTTGTCTGAAATTAAATTTCATTTTCAGTGAATAGCTGGAAATCTGGGTGCCCAGTGGATAGTAGCATTTTAGATAATGGCCTTAATTCTTTTAAGTAAGGAAAATACATGTTCTTAGGCCTTCTTGTCCTTCAGTCAAAATTCCATCAAACTCACTGATGAAATTCTACAATGTGTGTCCCCATTGTCCAAACAGCTATCTTGTGAACGCTCTCTCACACTCAAACACACATTATTGCTTGCATGTAGTCCAGATATGTCTGAAGTATACCACTATTTTACACAATAAATGTTCTCTTCACGTTTCCCTTGACTAGAAGCCAAAATATTTAAATATCTTTCATTGTCTGTGACTTTATTTTCTTCATAAACAATGATATTCCCTATCTTCCAAGCATCTGGTCCCTTCTCACTGTGTAATGTTTAGGATTAAGAACAATCTATCATATTCATATCCTATCATATTCAGCTGATGTGTCATCAGCTTCACAGAGGCTGTCTGAGGAATCATCATACTTGATCCACTGAAGGACAGTTTTCTGTGTTTGCTCAGAGACTCACCCCAAACTCTGTGTTCCTCAGCTTGTTCATATCTTCAGTGAGCTTACTGGCTTCTTCAGGATACCTGTGTCTTGTGCTTTGCATTTAACTTTAATTAAAACACTAAATTTTTAACATTTAATTTAACGTATATTACTTCTTATATTGAACTTTTTTGCTTTATCCTATAGCATACAGAAAACAGTCTCACAATGCCAATATTAGTACTAACAAAAAAACTGCAAAATGAAGTTAAGAGTTATTTAGTTCTTAGAATGTGACCCACTAAAGAAGGACAAATTCCTATGTTCGAAGGTCAATTGAAATAAATCTTTGTTTTTGGTTATGTTACCAATATTGTACACATTTAGGTCTCTTTTGTTTTCAATTTTAGGGCTTGCCCTTTTTTTCTGTTTGGTTTAATTTACTTTTTGAATGTGTAAAACAATGACATGATTCTAAAGTCAAAACTACATTAAAAATACACTCAGAGGAGTCCCCTTTCCACCCCTCTATCCCCTTATCCTAATTCCCCCATCACCTTCTGTGAATAAATATTTTCATTAGTTTCTGGTTAATCTTTCCAAAGTTTCATTTTATTCAAAGGATAGTTACTATATACAGTGTCTGTCCTTCACCTCACATAAAACATGTGATGATTATTCTATAGCTACATATAAAAATATTTGTTATATATATAACATATATTAAATAATGTACATTATACATATGTACTATATACGTATAATATAACTATAGAATGTACTCTATATATGTGCATTATTTATAATGTATACATAAATATAGGACTTCCCTGGCTTCCGTGGCTCAGACAGTAGAGCATCTGTCTACAATGTGAGAGACCTGCATTTGATCCCTGGGTTGGGAAGACTCCCTGGAGAAGGAAACGTGTATAATGTTTACAGCTTCAGAGTATTCCATTGTGTACAATAGCTTATTCAGATCCCCACTATTGATAGTATTTGGGACATTTCTAGGATTTTTACCATTAAAAATAATGCCACAATGACTAACCTTGTGCACGTATTATTTCAAGTTTGTGCAGATGTACTTTTAGAATGAGCACTATGCGTGCGAGTCTATTCACTTGTGTCCAATTCTTTGTGACCCTATGGACTGTAGCCTGCCAGGCTCCTCTGTCCATGGGATTTTCCAGGCAAGAATACTGGAGTGGGTTGCCATTTCCTACTCCAGGGGATCTTCCTAACCCCAGGGATCAAACTCCTGTCTCGCATCTCCTGCATTAGCAGGCAGATTCTTACCACTGTGCTGCTTTCAGGATGGATTTCTTAAAAACGTGATTGCTAGGTTAAAGGGTGAATACATCTATTTGAAATTTTGGTAGATAATACAGAACTCCCTATAAAATTGATAACTAATAACGACCTGCTCTACAGCACAGGGAACTCTTCTCAACGCTCTGTAAATGACCTATATGGGAAAAGAATTTTTTCTAAAAAAAGAGTGTGTATATATATATATATATATATACATATATATATATATATATATATCTGATTGCCATACAGCAAAAAACTAACATAACATTGTAAATCAGCTATACGCCAATAAAAAAGGTATGAAAAATAGGAAATTCTCCTCCTTAAGAGCTGTACATTCTACACTTTTCACCAGTAGCATGTCGGTGTCGTTTTCCCTAAAGGTTCGACAACAAATTGTTCTCTCAAATTTTTGGATTTTTGCTGCTACAGCAAGAAATTCTATCTCAATGTAATTTCCTTTTCTTTTTTGAGTGAGTTGACAGTATTTCAAGGGCCACTTGCGTGAATCTTTTTAAACTATCAGTTTATGTCTTGTGCTCATTTTTCTACTGGACTTATGTCTCTTTTTGGGGTCTTCCCTGTAGCTCAAATGGTAAAGAATCTGCCTGCGATGCAGGAGACCCAGGTTTGATCCCTGGGTCGGCAAGATCCTCTGGAGAAGGGAATGGCAATCCACTCCAATACTCTTGCCTGGAGAATCTCATGGACAGAGGAGCCTGGCGGGCTACAGTCTGTAGGACTGCAGAGAGTCAGACACGACTGAGCAACTAACACTACGCTATGTCTTTTTATTTCTAGAACACCTTTATATACTAGGGAGATTAACTTTTTCTATAGTAGAGTTGTGACTATTTTGTCCAGTGAATTCTTCATTTTGGTCTTACAGTATTTGGGCCATGAAATTTTAAAAAACTGTGTGTAAGGGAATTTATCAAGTCTTTTATTGATTCTAGATTTTGAGTCATATGAATGCTTTCCCCACTACCCCCATGGGTATATTATACAGAAATCTACATGTTTTCTTCTATAACTTGTACAGTTTCCATTTTTGTTATGTTTAATTAAGTGATCCATGTGGCATTTATCTTGGTGTGCAGTATAAGCTACAGATACAAGTTTATGTTTTCCCAAATGATACAGAATTGTCTCCGCAACACTTATTTGAATCCATTTTTCATTATTTTGAAGCATATAATAAATTTATTATTGGATTGATGCCTAGACTTTATGTCATGTTCCCCTGATGTCTGTCTATTTATCCCCCGATTCTACATCCTTTTAAGTACGAAGGCTTTACAGTGTTTTACATGTCTAGTAAAACTGGCCCCTCCTCATTGCTTTTCTTTTCAAGGTTTCCCTGGCAGTTCTTGTTTATTTTCTCACATGAGCATAAGCATCCATTTTGCTAACTAAAAAACAAAAATCTTGTTGAAATTTTTATTGAAATTATATTAAATTATATTAAATTTATGAATTCACTTAAGGTATGTCTTTCATTGGCTTGAGTCCACTTTTGTGTCTTTGGGGAGTATTATAAAATTTTTCTCATATTTTTTACATATTTTTTATTATATTTTTACATATTTCTTCTTAACTTCATTCCTACGAGTTTTGTAACTATGGTTGCTATTAAATGGGATGTGAATATTCTCTGCTATGGTACCTTCTAACTGGCTAACTGGTTCTTCCCTGTTTCTATGAAGCTTGCTGACTTCTGTAAACTGCTTTTATATCCTGCTACCTTACTGAATCATCTTTTGGTTTGTAGTAGCTTTTCCATTTCGTTTTCTAGACATATCATCAGATTATCTACAACTCTCATACATGTAATTGCTTTCTTTGTAACAAGGCTATGGCAAATACCTTTAATACCATGTTTGATGTTATAGTAGTTGTGGATAGCCTCATTTTGTTTTAGACATTAGTATGAATGCTGCTGGTGTTTTCCCATGAAAATAGTAAGATAAGCAAGAGATGAGCAAGATAAGCAGGAGTTGGTAATCAAGAGACTTTGTGATGTTAAGAAAATAGTCTTTTATTTCTCATTTGAAAGTTATTTTTACTAGGAATACACCTTGAATTTTCTCAAATATTTTTCCAGCACTTTGGCGATAACTGCAAGATTTTTTGTTCATATACATAACATTTTAAAACATATTAATCTATTTCCTAACATTGAACCCTATTTATATTCCTAAAGCAGTTTACCCTTGGTCGTGACATTCCATGCTGTTGGACTCCATTTGGTAATGTTTTACTTCGGCTATTTGCATTGATATTCATAAATGAAATCAGTGTGTAGTTTTCCCTTTTGTGCAGTCTTATCAGATTCTGGTTCCAATGTTATATTTATTTCTTTAAAGAATTTTTGAAGTTTGTCCTTCTGTGGTTTGGAATAGAATTGAGGTTATAAGTCTTTTACTCAAAAATATAGGGAACAAACCAGTGAGGAGAGGGAAGCTGGTAGAGACAGGATAGGGGTACGAGATCAAGAGCTACTATGTATAAAATAAATAAGCTACAAGGATATACTGTACAGCACAAGGAATATAGCAAATATAATCACTTTAAATGGAATATAATCTATGAAAATATTGAATCACAATGTTGTGCACTTGAATCTCATATAATATTGTCAATTAACTATTCTTTAATTAAAAATAAAATATAGGTTCTTAAAGAATCCCATTTTAACCCATCTTGGATATTTTTAGGAAGTCTTTACAAAAATATTCTATCTAGTATTTTAATTGTTTTCAGAGGAATGACTGGTCTAAATAAGCTATTACTTCTTTTTCCTAAGGAAAAACTCCCACCTGCCTTTACCATATTTTACTGCTTCTAACCTTTCACGAGTGTTCAGTTATCATTTTTAAGAAGTCTCTGAACACCCCCAACCCCAGGGTTATGCTAAGCTGCCTCTTTTCTGGGCTTCTTCTAGACATTGTTCCTTCTTGCAAAGCTACATTATATTGAAGTAATCTATTAATGGTATCATTATTTTCTGTGAGCTGAAAGTTTCTTGCAGATAAGGATCCTGTATGGGCTCCAACTCTTTCATTTCTAGGGTCTAGTGTTAAACATAGTGGCTGACATATAGTAGGAGTCTCAGTAAATATTTGATAAACCGATCTTTAATCAGATTCCCCCCAACACCCCCGTACACACACACCGCACATAACCTGCTTATTCTTCAGTTCCTATCTTTGTAAACAGCTCCTCAATTCATTCACGAGCTCATAGCAAAACTCTAGGATTCATTCTTGGCAAGCTGTAACTACTCCAATCCAGCCTGTAGTCAGTCACCAAGTTCTATCAATTCTGACCTTAAAATATTTCAAATGAACCCACTTCTCTCCCTTCCTGTGGCCACTACTCTAGTTCAACTTCCCATCATTTCCTGCCTGCATCTCTTAATTGTTCTTTTCTCTATCTTACTCCCTACTCTGTCCCTTCTGTAATCCATTCTTCATCAGAAAAATCAAAGTAATTCTTTAGAAGCACAGCTGTGGTCATGTCACTTGCACAAAATCTGTCCATAGCTTCCTATTCTTTGGGGATAAAGTTTAGACTCCTTCACATGCCCCACAAACCCTGCCTCATCTGCAGCATTTGCACCTTTCTAGCCTCAACTTGTGCCCCAGCCTACTTATTCTGACCTGTTTCTTTTCTTCCAACTTCCTAAGCTCTTTTCCTCTTGGAAATCTTTGAATACTCTCTTCCATTTGCTGGAAGGCCCACTCCCTACACCTCTTCCACAATGTTCATCTGGCTATATCCATCTATCTTCCAGGTCGCAGGGACGTTTTCCTTACTCTCCCTGTATGACTGAGGTCTTCTATTGAAAGTCATATTATCCTCCACACTTTTCCTCTATGTAACTTATCACTATTGTCATTATCTAGGCATTCAGATGATTTTTTAACATTCATTTCTCACACTAAACTATAATTCCCATAGAGACAATGAACGTGTTGACCTTATTTTCAGCTGTATCTTCAGCATCTATTATAAAAAAAAACAGCAAAGTAATAGGATTAAATAAGTATTTGTTGAAAGAACGAATGAAGGAAGCAAGGAAGGGGGAAAAACCTGTTAATTACTGAACTCTGAGCGAGGAGCCTGAAGGAACAAATGCTCTATTTGCCCTCTAGGGGGAGACATACTCCGGCTAGAAGTAGCGCAGGCCTGAAGACGGCACAAAAGTATGAGATCAACGGTAACTTTTTTCTCAACCCCTAAAACTGATTCAGAGAACCCAGTTATTTCCTTGCTAGTTGGACTCTCCAGGTCAGTCTGAACCACCCACTGAAACCAAGCATGCGGGCACTTCCTCTGTTAACTTCCTTCCCCTGAAGGATCTTAAAAATTCTCCTGCTGGAGTTTGTCTACTCTGGGTTGGTTTGCTAGGAAATCTACCTGCACACAATCTTGAAAAATCTTCACCCTGGAGGAGGAAGTGATAACCCACTCCAGTATTCTTGCCTGGGAAATCCAATGGACAGAGGAGCCTGGCGGGTTACAGTTCATGGAGTCATTAAGAGTCAGACACGAATGAGTGACTAAACACAGCACATTTGTAATTTGAATATTATCATTAAAATTGTTACTTGTATTTTTACTGCAGCATTTTTTCAAAATCCCTCAGGCAGTCTTTCTTTATAAAGTCTCAAAATTAGCAAAATCATTCTGATACTGGAAAATATTGGTAATCTGTAGGTTCAAAAATATAATAAAACATTGACAAGCTAATTTAAAAAACAGTGATTCATAAATTTCCCTAAGCCTTGGGGAAATTTAAAAGGAAAAAGGAGAAACAGAGTTTGAATACTGAGAGCACGTCTGCCTTTGAGCAATTCTGAAAGAAGTCCTTGTTTAATCCTGATGGCATGTCTTCGGAAACTACCCCTGCGGCACATTAATGCTGTTCTTTTCCTCCCTGAACTACTTTCTCTAGGACAAGGTTTATAAAAAGTTTCGTGAGGTTTACATTATACCTCCCTAAAGTTTTTTTTTTTCTATTTCGAAAATCTTCTTTCAACTTTCCTTGTAAATGCACCACTGACTTCTTTCTCAAGATCAAGGACCAGTGCATAGAGGCATTCTGCTGCCCCAGGCGTTGATAAACTGGTTCATCTTAGTTCCATTCCATTTGCATCTATCCACTACCTACTGCATGTTTGGGGCTGTGCTGCGGGGAGAGGTGAGTGCAGTTTAACTGCCTGCAGTAGAGGTGCTTACAGTGTAACTGTGGGAACCAGACATTTGGTAACCTCCTTGAACAAATACAAAGATGACATAGATAAGGACCAGTATTTATATAGTTTACAAAACCACTTTTCACAAATATGATCTAAGTTTTGTAAAATTAACTGTTGGGGTAGGTGTTGTTACCCTTATCCTATTGTGAAGTCATCAATAAATTGAGGCTTAGGTGTGTATCTTGCTTAGACAAATAAGGTAAATAGAGCTACTATTAGAACTGGAACCCTGGTCCCTATGGTATTTGCATGGCTATTTCATTGTTTCTAAATTAAGAAATACACTACAAGTGATAACCCCCAAAATTAAAGAAATTCAAAATAGAGGAAAATGCACTATTATACTAATGAAAGACAGCTATTTTTCCCAACTAGTCTGACCTTTGGATCTTACTTTTTCTCTCTACATTGTTAATTTTGACAGATCCCCTCTCTTTCCTTTACTCTTAGGGTCTCTCAAACTTCCTTTTGGTTCTTTTCCTTTGGTGATAGGAAAAAGCCTCTTTGGAAAGAGGCTTAACTTAACTCACCTTTCTCTAGGAAGGATGTCAGGAAAACTTTTGTCTCAACATTTGCAAAACAGCCCCTGAAAAAGGATGAGGCCTTTTTGGACAAAAGAGTTATTGATGCGTTCTGGCCAGAAGCCAGAAAACTGTTGTGAAAGGCTTCATGTTACCACTTAGAGAAGTTGCAGGGCAGAATTCCTCTCCTGCAGGAATTGTCACTCTGGAGGACTGCACTCAGAAGGAAAGGGTTTGGAGCCAGCTGGTGAAAAAAAGGAGTTTTTCTCTCCAAAAATAAACTGTACAAAAAGCTCACGGCTGTTAAGTTGCTGCAGTGCTCAAGAAGCAAGACACCCAGATCTGCAAGCTTGATGGTGTCTATCCATGGAGACTGGATGCTGATACATGTTGAACGGTGATAGCAGCAATCACTACAAGCAAAACATCATTATCAAATTTCAAGTTCAAGTTTATGCCAAGGTCTGAAAATAGGATCACTAGTTGTACTGTCAGTCAACATCATCTAATGAACACGTCTTCAAAACAGAACTAGAACTAGCAAAGGTGAGAAGAAAAAATAAAAGTCTTATAAGAGATACAATATATATTTTTAAAAAACTCAAGGAATCACTTGTCATCAAAGCATGAAGATCAGAAATAACAAACTGAAATTTGTAGAGATGGAGTTAGGATATTGAATGCAAGATTCATGGAATATTATCAAAATTCCAGTTTAATTTTTTTAATTTTTAAAATTAATTTTTATTGAAGTTAGTTGATTTACAATGTTGCATTAGTTTCTGCTGTACACCAAAGTGAATCAGCTATACATATACATATACCAGTCTAATTTTTTTACTTTTGCTATCTTTTAAAAAGATTTATTTGGAGAGGATAATTTTCTCATGCCCCTAAAAATTGAGCAGATTCTCTGACTTTTTGGCTTATTCTTTAATAATGTACAGTATTTTATAAATTTTAAAAAAAAGAGAGAGAGAGAGAGAAAGAGAGTCGATTTAGTAATCAGAATGTTTCTAGTCCAAGATGGCAATCAAATCTTTCAGTCTTCATTCTAAGATGCTAGTGTAAGCCCTCTTCCCCCCTCTCCCATGCAAGTCCTGCCTTCAGCTTTCTCCTCAACTTGCCTCGTTCTCCACTGCTGCTGCTGCTGCTAAGTCGCTTCAGTCGTGTCCGACTCTGTGCGACCCCATAGATGTTCCCTACTAGCTAACTGCTATTTGATCTTCTGTGTGAAAGTGG
Source organism: Capra hircus (assembly GCF_001704415.2). Classification (NCBI taxonomy): domain Eukaryota; kingdom Metazoa; phylum Chordata; class Mammalia; order Artiodactyla; family Bovidae; genus Capra; species Capra hircus. The sequence continues at coordinate 31,701,557 of NC_030812.1, forward strand.
AAGGAGGCAGGACAGCTAAGGGGATAGGGAAGTTCTGTTTTGATAGGACTGGTCTACACAACTGGGTCTGACAGATGGGTGTTTTGTGCTTTTAGAGGTTCTTTGGAGATTCCCATCATTAGAGACCTCTTCCTTGAGTGCCTTTGGTCTAGACAGACATAAGTGTTTGCCTACAACAACCTCTGTAGATTCTAGGACTCCTGTGTTCATCTCTAGCTTCTGGTCACTGGGTGCCTCTACAGCTCTAGTCAAGTCTTTTGAACAGGCCAACAGGCCTAACGCTGACTGTCCTCTGTGTGGCCCACATCAGGTCCAGGAAAACATGTGCACATTTGCCAACCCTGCCTAATCTGGGAGTACTGGGGAGTCCTAGGGCAGCCACCTCTAGTTTATAGCCACTGCCTTCTTTAATTTATATACAAGAGTCAGTGCAATTCTCTGTGTTTTACAACTAGGAAAAACAAGTCCCAAACTCGGGTTCCGCAGAGCCCCTCTTTAGGCTTGAGAAGATGTAGCACCAGCACTACCTCATTCTGGGTGCAATAGGAGCAGGATCGGAACAAAACAAACACAAGAAGCTCTCCACAGACCCTCTCTCTCTATGCTGTCTTGATCTTACCACAAAGTAGAACTGTCCTTCAACATCAACTTTGTACATCAAATTTTAGTTGAAATATAGTCATCTTTAATTGCCACAGACTGTTCTCGATCCTTGATAATACAGAAACGTGTCTCTGTATCTCTGTCCTCCGGGCATTGCTGAGCTCAGAGCCGGGAATAAAGTAGGAGCCCAATAAATGTTTGCTGAATATATGAATGAAAGGGTCTGAAGCCACCTTTGATTTTGCAGTGGATTCTCAGAGACTCTATAAAATAGACTCTTTTGTACATGTATTTTATACATCTATAAAATAATACACATGGATGGGCTATTGTTCACTCCTGGCATACTAAGCATCCCTAATGTATACAATTCTTGGTGTTTCCCAGAATCTGTATACTTTAGCATTTAGCAACCAAGACATTTTAATGAATGAAATAATGACCAGGGGAAATTTTCATCTTTTTTTAAGGAAGAAATGGATACATAAATGAGATTGTTCAGGTTTTTAGAAAACTTATGGGATGTCAAGTCAAACCTCAGAAAAGATTTCTCCTAAAGCTGAGGGTACTATGGATATTGTTTGAGTGGTTTATTTCAAAACCCTAAATCTGGACAAAACAACAAAGAAACACAAAAAATAGATTTAAAATACCTAGCAAAAATGTTAATGTGTACTGGCAGATGGGTACTGTCTTTCTCATAAGGTGCTTTTAGAGGTTCTTAAACATAGGTAATGCTATAAAGAGTTCATCATTCTATTCGACTTAGCTTTTGCATATGCTTGAACATTTTCATAATACAAATAACATTTAAAAATGAAAGCCTGGAAACAGCAGACTTTATCCTGTTTTGGAAAGTAGGTAAAACTATTTTTTTTAAAAAGACAAAAATGGAACGGAAACTATACAGATTTTACCATCTTATAATTAAGCTTTCATGGGTCCCATTAATACCCCCCTGCCAATGCAGGAGTCATGAGACTCAGGTTTGATCTCTGGGTTGGGAAGACCCCCTGGAGCAGCATGGCAACACACTCTAGTATTCTCGCCTGGAGAATCTCCATGGACAGAGGAGCCTGGTGGGCTACAGTCCATGTTAAGTTGCTTCAGTTCAGTTCAATCAGTCAGTCATGTCTGACTCTTTGGGACCCCATGAATTGCAGCACACCAGGCCTCCCTGTCCATTATCAACTCCCGGAGTTCACCCAAACTCATGTGCATCAAGTCAGTGATGCCATCCAGCCATCTCATCCTCTGTCGTCCCCTTCTCCTTCTGCCCCCAATCCCTTCCAGCATCAGAATCTTTTCCAATGAGTCAACTCTTCGCATGAGGTGGCCAAAGTATTGGAGTTTCAGCCTCAGTATCAGTCCTTCCAATGAACACCCAGGACTGGTCTCCTTTAGGATGGACTGGTTGGATCTCCTTGCAGTCCAAGGGACTCTCAAGAGTCTTCTCCAACACCACAGTTCAAAAGCATCAATTCTTCAGCGCTCAGCTTTCTTCACAGTCCAACTCTCACATCCATACATGATCAATGGAAAAACCATAGCATGGACTAGACGGACCTTTGTTGGCAAAGTAATGTCTCTGCTTTTTAATATGCTATCTAGGTTGGTCATAACTTTCCTTCCAAGCAGTAAGCGTCTTTTAATTTCCTGGCTGCAATCACCATCTATAGTGATTTTGGAGCCCCCAACAAAAAAGTCTGACACTGTTTCCACTGTTTCCCCATCTATTTCCCATGGAGTGATGGGACCGGATGCCATGATCTTCATTTTCTGAATGTTGAGCTTTAAGCCAACTTTTTCACTCTCCTCTTTCACTTTCATCAAGAAGCTTTTTAGTTCCTCTTCACTTTCTGCCATAAGGGTGTTGTCATCTGCATATCTGAGATTATTGATATTTCTCCCAGCAATCTTGATTCCAGCTTGTGCTTCTTCCAGCCCAGCATTTCTCATGATGTACTATGCATAGAAGTTAAATAAACAGGGTGACAATATACAGCCTTGGCATTCTCCTTTTCCAATTTGGAACCAGTCTACCGTTCCATGTCCAGTTCTAACTGTTGCTTCCTGACCTGCATATAGGTTTCTCAAGAGGCAGGTCAGGTGGTCTGGTATTCCCATCTCTAGAAGAATTTTTCACAGTTTGTAGTGATCCACACAGTCAAAGGCTTTGGCATAGTCAATAAAGGAGAAATAGATGTTTTTCTGGAACTCTCTTGCTTTTTCAATGATCCAGTGGATGTTGGCAATTTGATCTCTGCTTCCTCTGCCTTTTCTAAAACCAGCTTGAACATCAGGGAGTTCATGGTTCACGTATTGCTGAAGCCTGGCTTGGAGAATTTTGAGCATTACTTTACTAGCATGTGAGATGAGTGCAATTGTGCGGTAGTTTGAGCATTCTTTGGCATTGCCTTTCTTTGGGATTGGAATGAAAACTGACCTTTTCTAGTCCTGTGGCCACTGCTGAGTTATCCAAATTTGCTGGCATATTGAGTGCAGCACTTTCACAGCGTCATCTTTCAGGATTTGAAATAGCTCAACTGGAATTCCATCACCTCCACTAGCTTTGCTTGCAGTGATGCTTCCTAAAGCCCACTTGACTTCACATTCCAGGATGTCTAGCTCTAGATGAGTTATCACACCATCATGATTATCTGGGTCATGAAGATCTTTTTCGTACTGTTCTTCTGTGTATTCTTGCCACCTCTTCTTAATATCTTCTGCTTCTGTTAGGTCCATACCATTTCTGTCCTTTATCGAGCCCATCTTTGCATGAAATGTTCCCTTGGTATCTGTAATTTTCTTGAAGCGATCTCTAGTCTTTCCCATTCTGTTCTTTTCCGCTATTTCTTTGCACTGATCTCTGAGGAAGGCTTTCTTATCTCTCCTTGCTATTCTTTGGAACTCTGCATTCAGATGCTTATATCTTTCCTTTTCTCCTTTGCTTTTCACTTCTCTTCTTTTCACAGCTATTTGTAAGGCCTCCTCAGACAGCCATTTTGCTTTTTTGCATTTCTTTTCCATGGGGATGGTCTTGATCCCTGTCTCCTGTACAGTGTCATGAACCTCTGTCCATAGTTCATCAGGTACTCTGTCTATCAGATCTCGTCCCTTAAATCTATTTCTCACTTCCACTGTATAATCATAAGGGATTTGATTTAGGTCATACCTGAATGGTCTAGTGGATTTCCCTACTCTCTTCAATTTAAGTCTGAATTTGGCAATAAGGAGTTCATGATCTGAGCCACAGTCAGCTCCCTGTCTTGTTTTTGCTGTCTGTATAGAGCTTCTCCATCTTTGGCTGCAAAGAATATAATCAATCTGATTTCGGTGTTGACCATCTGGTGATGTCCATGTGCACAGTCTTCTCTTGTGTTGTTGGAAGAGGGTGTTTGCTATGACCAGTGCATTCTCTTGGCAAAACGCTATTAGCCTTTGCCCTGTTTCATTCCATATTCCAAGGCCAAATTTGCATGTTACTCCAGGTGTTTCTTGACTTCCTACTTTTGCATTCCAGTCCCCTATGATGAAATCTTTTTTAGCTGTTAGTTCTAAAAGGTCTTGTAGGTCTTCATAGAACTGTTCAACTTCAGCTTCCTCAGCGTTACTGGTTGGGGCATAGGCTTGGATCACCGTGATATTGAATGGTTTGCCTTGGAAGGAACAGAGATCATTCTGTCATTTTTGAGATTGCATCCAAGTACTGCATTTCAGACTCTTTTGTTGACCATGATGCCTACTCCATTTCTTCTAAGGGATTCCTGCCCACAGTAGTAGATACAATGGTCATCTGAGTTAAATTCACCCATTCCAGTCCATTTTAGTTTGCTGATTCCTAGAATGTCAACATTCACTCTTGCCATCTCCTGTCTGATCACTTCCAATTTGCCTTGATTCATGGACCTGACATTCCAGGTTCCTATGCAATATTGTTCTTTACAAGCATTGGACCTTGCTTCTATCACCAGTCATATCCACAAGTGGGTATTGTTTTTGCTTTGGCTCCATCCCTTCATTCTTTCTGGAGTTATCTCTCCACTGATCTCCAGTAGCATATTGGGCACCTACTGACCTGGGGAGTTCCTCTTTCAGTATCCTATCACTTTGCCTTTTCATACCATTCATGGGGTTCTCAAGGCAAGAATACTGAAGTGGTTTGCCATTCCCTTCTCCAGTGGACCACATTCTGTCAGACCTCTCCACCATGACCCATCCGTCTTGGGTGACTCCACATGACATGGCTTAGTTTCATTGAATTAGACAAGGCTGTGGTCCGTGTGATCAGATTGGCTAGTTTTCTGTGATTATGGTTTCAGTGTGTCTGCCCTCTGATGCCCTCTCACAACACCTACCATCTCACTTGGGTTTCTCTTACCTTCGACGTGGGGTATCTCTCCACGGCTGCTCCAGCAAAGCACAGCCAGTGCTCCTTACCTTGGACGAGGTCACCCCTCCTGACCTTGAACATGGAGTAGCTCCTCTGGGCCACGTGTCCAACATTTTTGACCCCATGTACTGCAGTGCTCCAGGCTCCTCTGTCCATGGGACTCTCCAGGCAAAAATATTGGAGTGAGTTGCCATTTCCTTCTCCAGGGCTACAGTCCATATGGTCGCAAAGAGTCGGACAAGACTAAGCAAGTTAGCACACATGATAGCCATAAAGCTGTTCTTATATGGGCTGCTGCTGCTGCTGCTGCTAAGTTGCTTCAGTCGTGTCCGACTCTGTGCGACCCCATAGATGGCAGCCCACCAGGCTCTGCCATCCCTGGGATTCTCTCCACTGAGAGAAGGCAAGAACACTGGAGTGGGTTGCCATTTCCTTCTCCAATGCATGAAAGTGAAAAGTGAAAGAGAAGTCGCTCAGTCATGTCTGACTCTTAGCGACCCCATGGACTGCAGCCTACCAGGCTCCTCCATCCATAGGATTTTCCAGGCAAGAGTACTGGAGTGGGGTGCCATTGCCTTCTCTTTATATGGGCTAGGGGGTAAAAACTTGGAAGCAGGATTTTTTTTTTTGCTTAGGAATTAGGCAGTTTCAGAACGTATAGAAATAAAAGGATATTTAGAGATTATTTCAGCCAATGCTCTTACTTTACAAATTAGAAAACTGATACCCAAACAAATGGGATGAAATAACTATGAATCTTAGAACTAGGACAAAGACCTAGGTCTTCTGTACTCCAGCTTCTCTTCCTACCATCCTGGTTTGCACATAACTTTGAACAAGAGCTGCCAAAGCATAGAACCTTTGAAAAGGGATGGATCCCACCCTTCAGAAGCAGTACTTTCATTTGCTGGGTCCATTTTTGCTGTGAACCTGTGGGGACCTTCTCCTTTTGTGCACTGGCTTCTCTGAAAAAGAATGGAGGGTCTCCTAGAGCTAGATTCAATAAGATATGAAGGCCTGAATGGCAGGATAGTTATGTGGCTTGTGCTCTACTTGAGAAAGCTATGAGTGGTGCTGTGGAGAGTATCACCTTACTGGATCTCGAGAGAGAGGCTTAACAAGCCTGGGCCCACAGCATCATGGAATGGAGTGTATTACAACTCTGCTTCTTACCTCATTAATTCTTCAGCCAAGTTGGACTGAAAGGAGTCCAAGCTAGAATATGCCATTGGGTTATTCATGTGAGTCACACAGTTCTGGATACAGGGAAGGGAGCTGAAGAGCTCAAACAAGACATGTATCTGTAGGTGGATGGATTTTTCCTGTGACATTGCCTGCTGGTGGAAGGATAGGTTCACAGAATGAACTCCCCCATTTTGGGTCAGCACCAACACAGATTTCTCTTGCCCCTGTGTTTGGAGGCTGAACCTTCCTAGGGCCTGGTTTGATCTCCTTGCAGTCCAAGGGACTCTCAAGAGTCTTCTCCAATACCACAGTTCAAAAGCACTGATTCGTTGGTGCTCAGCTTTCTTCACAGTCCAACTCTCACATCCATACATGACCACTGAAAAAACCATAGCTTTGACTAGACAGACCTTTGTCAGCAAAGTAATGTCTCTGCTTTTTAATATGCTGTCTAGGTTGGTCATAACTTTCCTTCCAAGGAGCAAGTGTCTAATTCCATGGCTGCAGTCACCATTTGCAGTGATTTTGGAGCCCAAGAAAATAGTCTGTCACTGTTTCCATTGTTTCTCCATCTATTTGCCATGAAGTGATGGGACCAGATGCCATGATCTTAGTTTTTTGAATGTTGAGTTTTAAATCAGCTTTTTCACTCTCTTCTTTCACTTTCATCAAGAGGCTTTTTAGTTCCTCTTCACTTTCTGCCATAAGGGTGTTGTCATCTGCATATCTGAGATTATTGATATTTCTACAAGCAATCTTATTTCAGCTTGTGTTTCATCCAGCCCAGCATTTCTTATGATTTACTCTGCATAGAAGTTAAATAAATGGGGTGACAATATACATCCTTGGCATACTCCTTTTCCAATTTGGAACCAGTCCGTTGTTCCATGTCCAGTTTTAATTGTTGCTTCTTAACCCGCATACAGATTTCTCAGGAAGCAGGTCAAGTGGTCTGATATTCCCATATCTAGAAGAATTTTCCACAGTTTGTAGTGATCCACACAGTCAAAGGCTTTGGCATAGTTAATAAAGCAGAAGTAGATGTTTTTCTGGAACTCTCTTGCTTTTTTGATGATCCAACAGATGTTGGCAATTTGATCTCTGCTTCCTCTGCCTTTTCTAAATCCAGCCTGACCATCTGGAAGTTCGCGGTTGCTCACATACAGTTGAAGCCTGGGTTGGAGAATTTTGAGCATTACTTTCCCAGTGTGTGTGATGAGTGCAACTGTGCAGTAGTAAAAATGTTTGAACATTCTTTGGCATTGCTTTTCCTTGGGATTAGAATGAAAACTGACATTTTTCAGTCCTGTGGCCACTGCTAAGTTTTCCAAATATGCTGGCATATTGAGTGCAGCACTTTCACAGCATCATCTTTCAGGAATTGAAATAGCTCAACTGAAATTCCATCACCTCCACTAGCTTTGTTCACAGTGATGCTTCCTAAGGCCCACTTGACTTTGCATTCCAGGATGTTTGGCTCTAGGTGAGTGATCACACCATCATGGTTATCTGGGTCATGAAGTTCTTTTTTGTATAGTTCTTCTGTGTATTCTTGCCATCTCTTCTTAATATCTTCTGCTTCTGTTAGGTACATACCATTCTGTCATTTATTGTGCCCATCTCTGCATGAAATGTTCCCTTGGTATCTCTAATTTTCTTGAAGAGAACGCTGCTGCTGCTGCTGCTGCTGAGTCGCTTCAGTCGTGTCCGACTCTGTGCGACCCCACAGATGGCAGCCCACCAGGCTCCCCCATCCCTGGGATTCTCCAGGCAAGAACACTGGAGTGGGTTGCCATTTCCTTCTCCAATGCATGACAGTGAAAAGTGAAAGTGAAGTTGCTCCGTCGTGTCCAACTCCTAGCGACCCCATGGACTGCGGCCTACCAGGCTCTTCCGTCCATGGGATTTTCCAGGCAAGAGTACTGGAGTGGGGTGCCATCAAAGAGAACTCTAGTCTTTCCCATTTTATTGTTTTCCTCTAGTCTTCACATAATCTCATTCAATTTCCTTGAAACTTTCTCAAGTAAACATATGAATTAAAAACAATGTAGTTAATACATGGCTACAGTTTCAAGTCAATTCCCCAGACTCACTCCCAATCAGTGGAGAAGGAAATGGCAACCTAGTCCCTTATTCTTGCCTGGGAAATCTCATGAAGAGAGGAGCTTGACAGGCTACAGTCCATGGGGTTGCAAGAGCTGGACACGACTTAGCAACTAAACCACCACCACTCCCAATCAGAGGGCTACACCTAAACCCCTCTTCCACAGAGCTTCCAATAACCAAGTTTTCCCAGATGGCTCACCTGGTAAAGAATTCGCCTGCAATGCAGGAGACACACCTAGACACCAGTTCGATCCACAGGTAGGGAAGATCCTCTGGAGGAGGGCATGGCAACCCCCTCCAATATTCTTGCCTGGAGCAGACTGAAGTGACTTAGGACACACGCCAATGACCAAAGCAGCCTTTAGTCCGAGTCTGGAAATGGTGGCTTGGAAATTGAATGTTGCCTCTTTCTGAAATTTTTCTTTAAAACAAATATTGCCAACATTTTCAATTCACATTTTTAAAATCTAGGTTTAATCTCCTTTTGAAAAACTGAACTATCTCACCATAGCAGAGTGGTAGGAGGTTGGGGACACATACCTGCCCGGAAAAGTTCTTTTTCAGTTTGGAAGTCAGGAGCCTCGCTGAACCTTTCCAGTTCGCCATTTCCTCACCGATAAACTGAACTTTCTGGGCCCTGTTTCACTCTCAAACTGGTAAAGTACTGTTTCTCTGAGCAAGCTTTGGGGAGTGGCTGAAGGGTAGATATAGCACTTAGTCTGCCTGTGTGGGCTGCTTCACTCTATGCACAGACCACTACATGCCGCTGGCTTCAAAATGTTTATGTTTTGCACGGAAAATTCTTCACTCGGAGGTGTCAGCATCTCTGGTTGGGAAAGGTTAATGTTAAGCATGTACATCTTTTTTCAGCCTTCAACATTTGGACTAGTACCTCCTCTTGAGTGCTTGTTTAATATAGTTTCCTTCGAGAGTGGACAATGCTCGAAGAAGCATAAATGCGTTCCAATATTTTATGAAAAATGCTGGAAGTCTCTTAATTGCCAAAGATACTTCTCACTAACAGCTTAGTCTCCAAACCAATAGAATCAGTGTCGCGAGTTTGGGAATAATCTGGAAAAGGGGTATTCAGGTCCTATTATCAGATGGGGACAGTAGGAGGCAGGGGAGGTTTCGGATGAACTCATTGCAAGCCTGGTCCACGTAGGGCCAGAGTCGGGCCAACAGCCAGCAGCTGATGAGCTCTTTGCCCACCACCGCCACAGACCGAGCCCCGCAGCTGCGGCCGAAAGCGCCACATTGCGCCTGCGCAAAATCCTTTGCCGCGGCTAGAAAGTAAACTGATTAAACCAGTTAGACGGAAGCGGCTTCGCAAGACTGCGCAGGCGCGTTCCGCCTTCGGACGGTGGTCGGTGCGCACGCGCGCATCCCAGTCGCCCAACCTGTAAACAGAGCAGCCCTCGGGCGACAACTTCTGCTTCCGGGTCACGCCTTGACAGCCGCTTTCACCACCCCGGTCAGCCCCACGGTTCGGTGAGTGTCGCCCCGCTGCAAGAATGTCTGCAGTCAGGTTTCCTAACCTCGAGCACCACGCCCAGTAACACTTTCACTCCCCGCTCGCGATCTGCCAGCCCTCGAGGCTGGGATCTCGTCCCGGGCCTTAAGGGGATCTGGGCGGGGATTGGTTCGCCTTTGGGGCTCCCCGGCATATTTCGTGACCCCATTTCAGTATCGGCCCCGCGAGACCTGCTGGGATTGCTGTGGTCTTTGCGGAGCCCGTGCGGAAAGTGACACCACACGTCTTCGCCCTCCGCCCCTTAGACTCGGCGAGATCTAGCTGCCGCGAGCCCCCTCAGCTGGTGCGGTGGGGCAGGGTCGCGCCTGGCCGGGTCGCGGGCCTCCCAGCCCGTGGGCGAAAGCCCGGCCTCCCTAGCACTGGAGCTGCTGAATGTCGCCTCTCCCCTCCTTTGCTTCTAGCTTCGCATTAAGAAAACCCCCTTGGTGTTTTCTTCGGACCCGAAGTGGAAGAAAATGGGAGAGAGGGAGCTTTCTGCCCCAGCAGAGGAAAGGGGCCACAGAGGGTCAAACCGTGCACGGGCTGCTGTCTGGCGATATGTCGAGTCTAGATTTCGTGATGCTTCCTGACAGTGAATGTTGTCAATGTGCCCCGAAGTTTCACTCTTCAGCAGGAGCTTTGAGGCAGCCGCAGAGAACTAGTGGTTGTATTCTGAGTTAGGATTTCTTAGCCTGGAGTCCAAGAAAGCGCCGAAAATGATTGCAAGGGTCTAGTTTTTTGGTTTTGGTTTTGTTTTGTTTTGTTTTGTTTTCAGATTATCATGACCCAGAAATGTTTAACAGAACCACTTCGGGCTAAGCCTTCCACTTTGGATGCTCTGTTTGTTTTTGGAATCGCTGACTCAAATACATCTGTACCTTTTCCCCTTTTTCCTTACAACAAAGAAGTGTGAAATACAGACTCTTGTCTCTGAGGAGCTGTTGCAAAGATTAAAACGTATTCCAAGTCTAAACTATTCGGAAAATTTCAGAGAGGCATATAAAAAGTGTGTAAGCTTATTAAGAATAAATAAGCTTTGTTCTTGATAAAGTAGGGAGAATACCCAAATTTGAATCACTGATACCTATGAATTGATTTTTAACTTCCATTAATTAATTCTATATATATTTTAAACATATAAATGGCTACCCAGTAGCAAGATGGAAGAGTTTATAGTATTATTACATAATGTATAAGAGGAGAGTCCATCAAAAAAGTTACATCGTATGAAATGACCAAAATTAAAAAATTTTAGTGTTTTTCCCTTAGTAATCATCATATACATAAGATGTCTAATTACTGTACATCTTAAATTTTTCTAGGGTCCTAAGTAATAAGCTGTACATTGATTCAACAAATATTTATTGAGAACCTGCTGTGTGCCAGGCACTATTAAAAATAACGCTCTATTTACTGGCAAGGAGCTTATGGTTTGACAGGATCCTAGATTCCTAAATGGTTACACCTAGAGAGCATACCATGCTTTCTTTACAGTTTTTGATATATGCTTTTTCATAGAAATGCTCTGCCTTCTTTGCTGTAATCTTAAATGTTCCCCAACTGGTATATGGCCCTTAGAGAGCCAAAACTTTTTATCATAGTTGAATTTAAGTATTGTTTTGATTGTGTTGTGTTAGTCACTCAGTTGTGTCTGACTCTTTATGACCCCATGGACTGTAGCCTGCCAGGTCCATGGAATTCTCTAAGCAAGAATACTAGAGTGGGTTGCCGCTCCCCTGCTCCAGGGGATCTTCCAGACCTGCAGATTCTTTATTGTCTGAGCCAATATTGCATTATTTTCTTCTTCCAACACAGAACTCAGGTCTACTTCTCAGTTGTCACAAATAGCCAATTATTGAATTTTTAAATTCATTTTTCACTCTTAAATCTGCTTATTTTCCTGCAACTGCAAACATACATCATTAGTCAGAACTTTTAAACTTTTTTCCTAATTTTACATAGATGACCCCAGAGTAATTATACTTTGGCATTGCTTCCTTATTTTAGAGTTTCACCTCAAACACTTCTCATTTTTTTCTTTGCTGAAGTCATTTTAAACTGAGCCACAGATGGCTCGTCACATTAACACAAATGCATTTGTTCTGCTCTTCTCACAGGTGATAATCACTCGAATACCCTTTAGTCAGTCAGCCAGTATTTATTAAATGGCTGCTTTTTGTGAGACTCTGTGGCTGGCCTGAGATGGTCTAAAAAAGTAGAAGACGAGAACCTTGCCTCCCAACTAATTACAGTTTAGATTGAAAAATAGTATGAGCATAACTATACTGCAAGGTCAGATGTAACAAGTCACCTAAAGGGGGTGCTGATAATAAAGACCACATAATTCAGAGGAGGAAAACACATGTTTTGTGAAATCCTTGGGCTTTACAGGAATCCCTCTCCTGGCTTGATCTTTTTTAAACCATGAAGAGCTCACTGGGGAGCTTGGAGCATTTGGGGAAGTCCGGTGCTAGACGAGGCCAGAGAGTAGAGCTGGGGTTCTCAGGGTCAGAATCCTTTTGTCCAATTTACCCAGCTCACTCAGCAACTATCATATTCTCCTTCTTGTGATTAGGAAGAATGGTATTAATGAGTCATTGACTCTTTGAAATGTGGTTTTAGTAGTGGGAAGGCCTTGGAGAACCTCTAACCCTAAGGACAGGTGTGCTCAGTGGTATTGTGTATGCCTAAAACATCTTTGTTTCAGGCAGTTTGGAGCATGTGAACGTACTCTGAGCCTTGATGAGTTCCAGTATGTGGTATATTATGCAGAGCATTCAGAGCAAATACTCTCTCTCAGAGCGCTTAATCCGAACAATCGCTGCCATTCGCTCCTTCCCACACGACAATGTAGAGGACCTCATCAGAGGGGTGAGTGCACTGGGCTGACGCAGGAGTCCTTGGGGAGGTGAGGTGGGAGAGTTCCTGGGGAATCCTAATAGATTACAGATTTGCAGCTCTGACTCACCGCAAGATCACAGGGAGTTTTTACAGGTTTTGCGATATTCTAAAACGTATTAACTTAACCATTAACATACGTTTTGCTTCTCTTCTCTTCTGCCTTTCACTTTGTGCAAATGACATTTTTCTTTGGGAATTATGTTCTAGATAACCCTAGTTTCATGCTCTTTATAAAATCTCTCTCTGGGTATGGGCATACGGGATTCAGCAAGCTCAAACTCTTCTACACATGTTGTACTATGGGAAGAAGGAGGCAAGCAAAGCATTAGTGGTTTTCAAACCCTTGTAGTTAATAATTACATGGAGGGATATCACTGGCCTTCTATCATCCTAACAACAGCTACCACTTACAGTTCTGTAGAGATTATCAATCCCTAAAATACATGGTAATTTTTGACTTAAGGAAACACTTTAACTGTCTGCTGTCTAACCAGTACTATTCTGTACTTCTGTTAAACGGCTAGTATCCTGGAAGGGCGTTGATGCTTTTCTGTATATTATTCCTGTTGAAGAAAAGTTACAGGGTAATTTTTTTTTTAATCTCTAGAGAATGCATCCAGATGGCTACTGCTGTACATTCTTTTGAAGAACTCTAGAATCCTGTTTACAGCCTAGAGCTCTGTAGCTGCTTCAGAGTTGTGTGGCACAGCTGTGAGAAGAAAAGTCAGATAGCATTAGCTTGTTCTCAGCAAAAGTGGTATCAGAAGACTCAGCAGTAGAAACTTTGTCACATTCTAATTCCAGCTCTGCTGCTGAGTCATTCTGTGACTTTGGTCAGACCGTGGTGTCTCCAGCTCCTTCATCAGATACGAAACAGAAGTACCAGTGGGGGCTAGGTGGCAGAGAATGCTGATACCAAGGAGCCACTTAGTTTATAAGTATATGCTATATATGTTTATAAACGAAGACATAACATTAAGATGACCTTACTGTTAGTGATGGTCATCTGTTAGATGGCAAGAAGAGCGTGCCAGTTCTCCTGGCTTCTGTCTGAAAGACACATTCCTGACTTTTTCAGAGCATGGTAGCCAGAGAAAGTCTATTGCTTTTCCAGCTTTCCTGCCTGGTGATAAGGTTCCACTGCTTTTACATGCAAGGTTATGTCCTTAGTGATGTCCATCCCCAGGGCCATCTTTCAGGCTAGCTTATGGAGAAACTTAATGACTTGATCTAAGGCATCAACAGTTCCTTGCATTCATCTTCAGTGTATCCTCTTGGTTTGGATATTGGCATTGTAATTTCATTTAATTAACAGGAATAGGTACTGGGGCTGGTAGTATATTTACAATACAGTTAGAGCTAGACCCCTTCTCCACCCCTACCCCAGACATTGATCTGAGTCTTGTCCTGCCTGGTGAGCCAGAGCTGAGCACACCCACTGAAGCTTCCTTCTGTCCCTAGGGAGCAGATGTGAACTGTACCCACGGCACGCTGAAGCCCTTGCACTGTGCCTGCATGGTGTCCGATGCGGACTGTGTGGAGTTACTGCTGGAAAAGGGAGCTGAGGTAATGTTTTTTTTAACACTGTCACATCAGTGATTCACTAAAACTTGGGCTTCACACTTCCTTAAAATGTTTTGTCTCTTCTCCTATCTTGTCCCACCTTCTTGCTCCCACCTTCTAGGTAGCTTTGGTGTGGCCAATATTCAAACAAAATGTAATGGTAAATCATCCAGAGTACTTCATTCCGTTGCCTTTCTTTCATACACTGACCATGGCTCTGGGAAGAGGTAATTTTTATCTCCCCTTAATCTCCCAGCCTTCCTTCTGGGGTTGTTTATATCTCTATTTAATCCTCTTTTGACTGTTCAGTCCCCTCAACCCTGGTTCGATCTAAACCACTTGAGACCTGCCGCCAGCGTGCACTTCTCACGTGTCTGTGACTGGAAAATCAGTCAGTGGGTCAGTCCCTTCCTCGGGATTGAGCTACTTGTGCTCTTTCTGCCCGTTCGTTTTTTTCTGTTTTACCATATCTTGTTATCTTCTTTCTAATGTATCTTAACATAAAAAAACTAGATTAACTTTTATTGGCATTAGCAAGAAGCAGCATAGTATAACGAATAAAAGAATAGAGAGTCTGGACCCAGACTTCATGGATTTGAATTCCAGCTGTCATTTCCAGCTTTGTGATCTTGAACAGATTACTTAATCTTTCTTTGCATCAGCTTCCCCATCTATAAAATGAGGATGATAAATGGTGTATTCTTCATAAGGTTGAAACTGTTTAGAACACTGGCATGTAGTAATTATTAGACTAAATAAGTGCCTGTTAAATAAATAAAGCAGCAGTTTTGACAGCTTTTGTGGCATCTTCAGGGTGCACAGGTTGAGGCAGTCATTCGAATCAAAGATGCCATGAAGCAGGTGTGCAGGCCCCAGACACGCTGGTGGGTAAGCCTCCTCTAGCCCCCAGCATCCCCACCTACACACAACCATGCTGTTCTCTGCCTGTCATAAACTACCCCATAACTTTCGTGAGCGACCCTGAAATGAAAGCCAGTGATTAATAGCAATGATGAAAGTGAGACTATCCCCGGGGTGAGGGGGCAGTTTTTAGATAAATAGAAGATTGAACTCAGTTTTTAGCTAAATAGAAGATTGAAGATTAAATATTTCAGGGGTGGGTTTTTTTTAGTGCATTTTATGGGGGAGAAAATTCGCTATTTAAACCTAGGATTTAAATGAAATCTTTGTAGCCTCCAAATATTATAGGAGATGCTGAGTTTAGCAAGCCAGCGGCTTTTCAGCATCAGAGGATTTGTGCTCTTTCCTCGGCATGCTTTCCTCCAGGTTCTCTCATGACCCCACAACATATGTTTGCAGGGGGCTGACTTGGATGAATAGTTCTGAGCTGTTCTGTGTGGTTAAAAAACACAACAGAGCTACATGGGCAGAAACTTGACTTCATTATTTTTCAGTCTGGTTGCCATTAGCCACAGGATACAGAGCGAGTCAGGATAAGTAGAATAATCCAGAACTTTTACTCTGCCAGTAGGTTCAAGCTGCCTTCCAATAAATGTCTGTCAGAGTAATTACAAGTACTTAGACTTGTTTCTTCCCCCTTACTGTGTGGTAGAGGTCCTGCTGCTGCTGCTGCTGCTGCTAAGTCGCTTCAGTCGTGTCCAACTCTGTGCGACCCCACAGACGGCAGCCCACTAGGCTCCTCTGTCTCTGGGATTCTCCAGGCAAGAACACTGGAGTGGGTTGCCATTTCCTTCTCCAATGCGTGAAAGTGAAAAGTGAAAGGGAAGTCGCTCAGTCGTGTCTGACTCTTTGCGACCCCATGGACTGCAGCCCACCAGGCTCCTCCATCCATGGGATTTTCCAGGCAAGAGTACTGGAGTGGGGTGCCATCGCCTTCTCCAGGTAGAGGTCCTAGGGAACAGTAAATAAGGATGTGGCAGCGAAACCCTAGATGATGCAGGCCAGCTAACCAATGGGCATAATAGAGTGTTGGTTGTTTGGGGGCTGTTGTTTCCTGCTTGCTCCTCAGCTCCATCCTGGTCACAACTCCCTGGGAATTGCTTGTTGGCCTGCATGTTCAGAAAATCACATAGCAAAGACAGTGGCTAGGCACATGCAAGCCTCTTTGCCCGCCCATCGTCCATACACTGTAATATAATCGCTCCCTCTTCACAGGTGAATGCCCTGGATGGTTACAACCGAACAGCCCTCCACTATGCAGCTGAGAAAGATGAGGCTTGTGTGGAGGTCCTGTTGGAGTATGGTGCAAACCCCAACGCACTGGATGGTAACCGAGACACCCCGCTTCACTGGGCAGCCTTTAAGAACAATGCTGAGTGTGTGCGGGCCCTCCTAGAGAGCGGGGCCTCTGTCAACGCCCTGGATTACAACAATGACACCCCGCTCAGCTGGGCTGCCATGAAAGGAAATCTTGAGAGCGTCAGCATCCTTCTTGATTACGGTGCAGAGGTCAGAGTCATCAACCTAAAAGGCCAGACGCCCATCTCCCGTCTGGTGGCTCTGCTAGTCAGGGGGCTTGGGACAGAGAAAGAGGACTCTTGCTTTGAGCTCCTCCACAGAGCTGTTGGACACTTTGAATTAAGGAAAAATGGCACCATGCCACGAGAAGTGGCCAAAGACCAGCAGCTGTGTGAAAAGCTGACTGTTCTGTGCTCAGCCCCAGGGACTCTAAAAACACTCTCTCGCTATGCTGTGCGCCGGAGCCTGGGACTCCAGTATCTGCCGGATGCCGTCAAGGGCCTTCCTCTGCCAGCTTCTCTGAAGGAATACCTGTTACTCGTAGAATAGCCTGGAGGAGATGTCAGGCCGGCAACTCTGTGTAAGGTTTTGCCCTGCAGCACCGTCTGTCTTGGAAAACAGGAAAAGCAGTTGCTCCTGTTGTGTGGTTTATATTTCAAGGCAACATGTCACAACAGTAACCTTCACATCACCTCCCCTCCCCAAACCAAGCAAACAAACAAAAAAATGTCCCTCACTTTTGTTTCTGTTTCTTGCTTACTAGGCCTTTTATATTGCACCCTGCAAAGGAAGAGGTGTCCCCAACCCTCCTTAGGGAAAGAAATCAACAGTGAGACTGAATTTCTCTGGGCAGATGAAGAGTATTTATAGCATGTGCATTTGGTTTGCCTTTGGGAACATGATTAACTTTCGGAAGAATCGCTCTAGAAACATTTTAATTGATCTGCAAAGAAGTTTAAGAAAATTCCAGCTGACAGCTGCAGCCCAAAGATGAAGATAACTACCGCCTCAGATGGTGCACAGGTTCAGAACTGGCCCGGATGTCCCTAGAATCATCCCCGGGCATTCAAAAGGGACTGGCCCCTTCTCACCACTGAAGGGAAGGGCAGTTTTTGCTGCTTTTCCGTGAGTGTGCCCAAGGCTTACAGTAGTTCAGCAGTGTTATTTTAGAAAGATTATCTTGCTGCTCTCCATGTAGTAGAAGAGATAGAAGGTTCTAAGCAATCCTAAGAACTTTTCTTTGAATGCAATTCTTTCTCTTCCTGACAGCCAGTTTGTGCTAGTGGGCTTGGGCAGGCTCTTCCTGCGCCCACCATAGAGGGAGGTGTCTGCTCTAGCAGGGGAGGACGTGGGCTGGGCTGCCTTGTCTCATGTGTCTTTCATTCACTCTGCCAAGAGTTTGGAGTTTGTTTTCAGTTGTTTGGGAAACTTTGCTTTTTACTGATCTACACAAAAAGACCTTGGTGGTGTGGGTGGAGTTGGGGAGTGGGGGAAGAGCACTCATAAGAGCTTCCTCTGAGATGACCCACCTACCCAAAAGAGATCTGTTTTAGTGAACAATACTTAAGTCTGGGTACTCTTCCTCTTCATGTTCCTAAGCTAGATCAAGTTGTAGATTCTAGATGACCTTATGCAAATGTGAAAGACTTTTTTTTTTAACTGATTGGGAACTATAAATAAAAATGAACAGTATCTGCTGACACAGCTAATTTGAAAAAGTATGTCTGCTTTTGTCCTTTTGTTATTGGTGTTTTTGCTCACATAAGGAAAAAGAAATAAAAAGGTCTAAAAGCAAGTTTGGAAATTTCTACTGTTCCTACTTTTCTTTACATTATTGCCCTGAGTCCCAGTGTCATCTCAGACTGTCACACCATCTGCATAGGCTGTTTTGAAGAATCAGTGATAACAGTGCTTGATATTTATTAATTTTTCTTCCCCTTACAGAACTGTACAGAGAACATCTGGCTGCTTTAATTAATGTTGGACTCTGACAAGAGTTCTCGGTCATTTTTTAGAACTGTTTCTAGGGGGAAGCAGTTACACTTTGGATAGCCAGCAAAAGTGAAGCACTAGGCAGTCCTTTCCTCTGTTCCTTGAAACACCCCAAACCTCCTCCCTGCTTCAGCAAGCAAGCGAGAAAGCTGTGTTAGTAGGAGAGATACGTATGCTTGTGCCAAGAGCCAGGATCTGATTCTTGAAAGCTGTGTTAGTAGGAGAGAGATGTATGCTTGTGCCAAGAGCCAGGATCTGATTCTTGGACTCTAATCTCAAGCCTCTCATTGACGGGGCAGCATCCCATCAGTTCGGGGCATAGTATGTAGACCCAGTCCTGAGGACCAACTGTATTACGTGGGTACTTGCTAAGGAGGAATTGTGGAACAGAAAACAAACTGAGCTGACCAACAACTCACGGTTTTCCGAAACAGCATTTCAACCAACCCACCAAACGAGGTCCAGAATTGAATGTCTCTGTTTTCCAGGCATTCATAATGTACATGTCACCCCACTGGGATGGAGTCTGGCTTTCATCCAGAAAGGAGCACAGGGGGGAAAGTTGAGAAGGAAGAACCCTGGATTGTCAGAGTAGAGATTAGGGAATGGCTGGAAAAAAAGCAAAGCTGGGTAATGGGTGTATGACCAAGAGGTAAAACATAACCTTATGCTTAGGGAATTTGGGAGTGTCCTTGGCTACAGAGGATGCGGGAGGGACTGCCTGTGGGATGAGGGTGAGGATGGTGTCCTGTGGCTGGGACCCTGCGTAGAGTCGAGAGGACCCAAGAACAGAAGTACACGGAGTTAGCACACAGGCTGCCTCTTCCCGGGTGTCCGCCTGGACAGAGTCCATTGCTTGGGGCTGACAGGAGTGCACTTGTGAGGATGATATGAGGAGAAGCCAGAGCACAGTGACCAGTTGGCATTTATTAGTGTAGTTATGGTGTGTCACTGTCCTAACAGTGGTAGAGGAACCATGACCTTGTTATCACATAGAAATAAATAAAGCCTATTTTTAGGACAGTTCTAACCAAGTAACTGAAGTCGAGCAGTGGTACTAGAGGAGTCCAGCCTTGTGTGACAGGAAGCTGCGGTAGAAGTCAGGAGAAATTCTACATACAGGGAGCTTCCGCTTACAGCCCCCGCCCCAGCTCCCTGGCTAGAGCTGACCATGGCTGCAGTTACAGAGTAAAAGGAACCTAATGGAAAACGCACTGAAACATGTGAGGATACATGGGCTTGGGTCTGTTGGGGTGAGCTGACCACGAGCAGACAATCCATTCCTCTCTTTGCAAAGAGGCCTAGATGTTAGCTTCTCCGGACCGCTTCCGAGTGATGTGCTCCAGGTGGGCGTGCTCTGAGGTATCCAAGTCAATCTCGTACTTGGCGAGGATCTTGAGGATGGGCCTCAGCTTCAGCCACCACTGCTCCTTGGGGATGCGGTGCCTACAGAGGAACGAGGTAGATGATGATTTAATCTTCAGCACCCCGATCAACAGCAGAGGCTGAATTTGGGACCTAAGCATCAGATCTGAAGTAGGTATGACTACATATGTTAATCCTAAGAAAAGAGGACTGAAGACGTGAACAGCCTGGGAAGAGTAGATCTCAGCAACTACTGGGGAGGGAACCACCCCAGGAGGCAGATGTACTCACTCAAAATCCGTCTGTTCCTGCAACTCAGTCACTGGTTGGAAGACCAGGGCCCTCTTACGCATCCCCAGAACACAGCCCGAGTCTGGGGTATTGGCAAAGATCCGCCCTGCAACAGGGATAGTCAGTCAGCTTCTATGCTGGGAACCAGCCTCTAGGAAAGCGGCTCGCCCTCTTACCCCACCTACCGTTACGGTAACTCTCTTTGATTTTCCCTGACATCCAGTTCATAGCCTTTGCACCCATCTTAGTGGCAAAATTCCTATCGAATGGAGTTGGGCTCCCACCCTGGAAAAAGAGTGATAAAAGTTACAAGGGGCAGGACTCTAATGAAGTGGCGAAGACATGCTAATACACAGAGAAAAATTAAAGGATGGGTCTCAAGTTTATAACCAGAAACAGGAATCCAGAAGTCTTAACTATGAAAGGAAATCCTGAAAGCGGGCAGGGAACCAGGGCGAGCTGGGCTGGCACGTCTGGCAGTTTATCAGCTCTAGGAGTAATTAGTATGAGGGGATGCTTGGTCTCCCAGTTGCCTCTTCTAGCTCCCTGGCTGCATGACCCTGTTCATTTACTCCTAATCTTCCTGGCCTCTTGGTCAGCTCGCTGCCCTTCACTAGCCTAGCAGCTTTTGTCAGTCACCATTGATGAACAAGTGTTCCCTGTGACCTAATTTGGGTGCCTTGGTAGCACCTTAGAATAATATAAAACGTGATGCAGTTTCTCTGAACAAAGCAAAAGTAAGTGGGAAAGTGGGAAGGAAGGAAAAACAGAAAAGAGGTCTTCATACTTTATCCAATAGTACCCCATTCCTTCAGGAGCTGATAAGCCCATTCACAGAGATAATGTGAATTCATCTGTGGGTACAGAAAGGTCAAAGGTCAACACTTGAGTGGCATCAGCAGGGAAGGTTTGGGATGGGGCAGGTCTCCGACCACTAGCAGCATCTGTGAGTGAGTCCTGCCTTGGATGCGGATTCCTTTCCCCTGGAAACCCTGAGTGGAGACAGAGCCCAACCCTGGCAAGGTGCCCACACTCATCTCACGGGGTGCCCACAAAGGCAGCATGGTGTGTGGGGAAAGCACTGGGCCAGCTCATCTTGGCCTCACTCAAGCCTGATCAGCGGCTCTGGGAAAATTACTTCTCTCTGAGCCTCATTTTCTTCATTGAAGCAGTGGTTCTCAACTGGAAATGACCTGGGCCCCCAGCGGACATTTGGTAATGTCTGGAGACTTTTTTTCAGTCACACAAGTGGGGAGGGCATGCTACCAGTGAGGGCTCATCTAGTGAGTAGAGTCTGGGGGTGTTGCTAAGCCATCCTACGACACACAGAACCACCACAAAAAGTTTTCCAGCTCAAAATGGCAAGAGTGCCAAGGTGGAGAAACTCTGCCCCAAATAAAGAGGATGAAGCACAGGATCGGGCCATTTCCAGGTAAAGACTTGTGCTTCTGTGACTGCAGAGCCTGCAGGCCCGTGCTGTGGCGGCCCCATCAGCCACCAGCAGGTGGGAGGCCACTGGGAGACTCCGGCTGGGCTGGGGTTTCCTGCGGCCGTCTGGTGATAGCACAGTGTGTCTGCCCCACCTGCTGCATGTGGCCCAGCACGTTCTTCCTGCTGTCGAAGATGCCCTTCCCCTCCTCAGAGTACAGGTTGAAGATGAAGTCAGTGGTGTAGTTCTCATTGCACTTCTCGTTCCTGCAGGAGAGACGGAAGCCTGTGCCGGGCGCTGGCCCCCTCCCTCCCCCTGCCTCCTCCAAGCTCTGTGGGCTTTGTCCCTCCCAGTCCCATCTCCTCCCAGGGTCCGGGCTCTCCCGCGCTGTATCCACAGACTCCGCAGGGTGTGCCAGCCAGGGATGCAGTCTGGCCCGGGCCGAAGTCTGACTGTTGCTCCTCCTCACTCAGGAGCAGGCCAGGGACGAGGTACCTTAACACCAGGCCCCTCTTCACAGTTGTTTTCATCTTTTGCACCAGATGCTCCACATTCACCTGAAAATGAAATGGAAAGTCCTAAACCCTGCTGAGCAGGCCTCCACAGGAGGGAGAGGCACACGAGGAGGGAGGGCTGCTGACAGCTCAGGGCTGGCCCGCACCTAATCCCTTTAAGAAGGTCACTACAGACAGATAAGCGAAGACCCAGCTGAGCTGGACAGAGCAGGCAGAGGGAAAGCGGGAGAGAGTGTGGGAACTGTCTGAAGCCCCTTTCCACCCGCTCCCGATCTCCCTTTCTAGGGGTTTCAGTTCTTCCACCCTCAGAGGGCCAACCCTGCCCTCGGTGTCGGTCTCTAAATGGGTGGTGTTCGTGTACAGCAGTGACTCACTGTGGAGAAAACACCCCCGTCTAGGCTTCGAGTCAGGGGTGAAAGAGGGAGAGGATCACCCTCCACTGACGGCTGGGCCCTTGGAGTAGTGAGGTCCCGCAGCCTGTCACCCTCCTGTGTGTGGCTCGAGTGAACGAAGATTTTAGAAATGAGGATCAAAAGGGAATCCCCTCAAAAATGGAGTTAGGGGTCTGTCTGGTAGCAAGAAAAATCTGAAGTAGGGGGGACGTGACTTTTTCAATCAGTTAAACTGCCTACTCAAAGTTTAGAAAAGTTTTATAACCTCACTGAACCTTGCTCATCTGTCATATGGAGATAATCCCTCCATATTACAGATAATCCCGTGCATGGCTGTTGTGAAAATAAAATGCAAAAAGGCACATAAAGGGCTTAGCTGCAGCCACCCTTCAAATGAATGCTCCAACAAAAGCGGCACCACATACAGAATGTCACACCACAGCACACCTGCCCGGCACTCTTCCTAGGACTCCAGACCATCAGCTCTGTGCTTGCCTTAAGCTCTCACAGCTTAGGTCACCACGGGGACATGGGGGCCAATGGGGCAGGGGAGAGCCTCCTAACAAGCTGTGGGTAGCCGTCTACCTGCAGGTCTCGAATGGTGAAGGGCTCCTCAAAAATATACGCAGCATCAGCCCCGGCTGCCAGGCCTGCCATGGTGGCCAGGTAGCCACAGTAGCCGCCCATCGTTTCAATGATAAACACACGGCGCTTGGTGCCTGCCGCTGACTGCTTGATGCGGTCACACGTCTGCAGAGACAACACATCAGAGAAAGGGTCAGGGATGAGACTCTTGTCACTTCTCTGGGCCCCACCATCACCCGACTCTGGAGTGACGTCCCCCTAGGCCAGCAGGGCCCCACCACCCCCTCCAGTTCTCGCCAACAAGGATGGCAGGCACGTCAGGCAAGTGCAGTGCAGACCTCCTCCCCTAGAAGGAAGCTGTTCCTACCCTTTATGTGCTTGGACTAGGGGAACTAGGATGTAGGACCCCAGAAAGTAAAAATCACTTGGTGTGTGGAGTACAGATGCATCTCTAGGCTAGAGGACTCACAGCAAGGATGGACACAACATATTAAGTGCAGTGTGGGCAAACACAGAGCTTGAAGAATATTCTTCTCACACTGCCACTTGGCTGGTACAAATCAAGTGGCTCACTTCCTAGCCCAGACTCGGTCCAGGGACTGGAGTCCCAGCCAGGGGCTGAGAAGCTGCGGGGACCCTCACCATGCAGATGGTGTTGAGGGCAGTGTCAGCCCCCACGCTGAAGTCCGAGCCGGGCACATTGTTGGAGACCGTGGCAGGGATGACCACGAAGGGGATGCAGAGCTCATCATACTGCTTCCTGCCCTCCATCAGCTCCAGGCCTCCCGTGTACGCCTGAGAAGACAAAGCCACGGGGGCAGGAATGAGGGGGAGAAGGCAGGGATGGGGGCAGGAGGAGGGAAGAAATGGCAGGGACGCTCACCTCAAAGCCCCCGATGATGACAAGGCCCTGAATATTAAACTTCGTGATGTTGGCACTGATCTGTTCAAAGCTCTTCTTTGGTAGAGTCCTAGTTGATTGGGGAGAGGGGAGGGGAATAGAATTGGGGGAAGAGACAACAAAATTGAGGGAGAGAAAAGCAAGCATTAGAAGGCACTGTGTTTATAATTTCTTAACTTACACCCCCTTCCTACCCCACTCTCACCCCATCCAAGGACACACGCTGGGGCTTGGAGTCGCCAGAGCTGCTAACAGATGTCTGCATGGACATGTCTGCCCTCTGAGGACCCAGACGACTGCACTGGTCTCAGTGGACCCCAACCAAATGAACGGACGCCCACGTGCAAGGGCTACCTTTAGGGTGACTAGGTGGAAGTAATCCTGAATGCCACTCACCTTTTAGTCCCAAGTTTAGAACCACCTTGGCCAGTCCAGCCCCCAACGTAGCTCCATCCAGCTTCCTCGATCTGTGGGGAGAGGTCACACAGGTCTGCATCATGGTCTGACACCACTGCTCGAGCCCTGAGCCAATCCCCTTGGCAGAGCTGTGCCAGGCACCAGCTTCTCCCACCTCACTGAACGTCCTCCACCCTTAAGGCTCACTCACACATCTTACACCAGGCCCTGTGCTGAACTCTGGGATAGAGAATTATATCAGACATGTTGTTTGCAAAGGGCTCATTTCAGTGCCTCCTGCCTCCTCCCACTGCCCTAAAATTAAATACAGCAGCTCTCTCTTTATCTGCGATCCCACTTTCCAAGCTCTCAGTTACCCATCGTCAACCTTGGCCCAAAAATACTGAGTGGAAAATTCCAGAAACAAACAATTCCTAAGTTTTAAATGGTGTTCTGAGCAGCGTGATGAAACTTTGCACCACTCTGCTTCATCCCACCTGAGACGTGACTCATCCCTTTGTCCAGTGGCCCACGCTGTGTACACGACCTGCCTGTTAGCATAGGGAGAACACGTAGCACAGAGCTGACCCCTGAACACATGGGAGCGCGGGTGTCCACACTCCAGAGTCAAAAATGCACGTGTAGCTTTACAGTCAGCTCTCATATCCACCGCCTGAACCCACAGGTTCATCCGACCCCGGATCACACAGTACCACAGTGCTTGCCATTTACAAGTTCTGGGGAGCTGCCTAGGGGTCCAGCTAGGACTTAGCACCTTCACTGTCATGGGCCCAGATTCAATCCCTGGATGGGGAACTAAGATCATGGAAGATGTGTGGCACAGCCAAACTAAAAAAAGAAACTTCTGCATGTAAGTGGGCCCACGCAGCTGGACCCAAGCTGTTCAAGGATCTACCGTACACAGGGCTTGGTGCTCTCACAACTTCAGGTATCCACTGGGGATGTGTCCCCTGCAGCAAAGGGGGGACTCCTGTATCTACTTCTGCTTGAACCCCAAGAAAAAGGCTGTGGGGCATGGGGAACATAGGGGAACAGACCGGCCGGCCGCTCCCGGCCCGCAGCCCTCACCTGGCCCTTGGCCAGGCCCTCGAAGCCATCGTGCACCACCAGCACTCGGTTGCCCTGGATGAGGCCAATTCTCACAGTGGAGCGAACGGCGGCGTTCATGCCCGCGGCCGGCGCGCCCACGTTCATCACGGCCACCGTGTGCAAGCCACTCTGCGGGAGGAAGTGGGGAGGGAGGGGACAGGTCAGTGAGGGGAGCGGGCCTGAGCCCCTCACGGTCCTCATGGCACAGCCCTCCCCCAGGGACTGCCAGCACAGTCTGCCCCCCACCCCCACACACAGCAGGGACGCAGAAGTCTTCACCACAGATCAATAAAGCTGCGGTTCCTGATCCCAGACATCACGACACAATGAACACGAGACCCTCCAGAGCAGTATTGGTCAAAGTAGGATCCTTGGACCACCTGCTGTATCAGATCCACCCAGGGAGCTTATTAAATCTGCATATTCCTGGCCCTACTCCTGATCTGATCTCCCTCGGAGTGAGGAGATAATGCGTGTTTAATAAGCAATCCAGATCATGCTAGTGTGATAAAATATTAAGAACCACTACACCACTGGAAGAGATGGTTCAAATACACTTAGATGTGATTACTCCAGATTTGCCCAGAGAAATAACACATGAGCTTCTTTCGCCTTCCTTGCATGCTATCTTGTCAGCCCTGAAGCGGATGTGGGTCTTGGGTTCAAGACATTCCAGGGCACACTAAGAACATTCTCTGGGGTGAGAGAAAATTAACTTAGTGGTGTCCAGGTCTCAGCACTGAAGACACAGGCAGGCAAAGAAGTTAGCAAGGCTGAAGGCTGAGTGGACTGAGGGGCACCCTTCATAATGCGAGGATGAGGGAGAAAGAGGGCCAAGGGGAAGGGGAGACCGCAGCTTGCCAGTACCTTAGACTTTGGGGGTCTGACGTGAGCCAGAAGCTTGTATACCTCCCAGTTGTTCATGAAGCTCCTAAAAAAGGAGAGAGCGAGCGGTGTTTTCAGGCCATTCCCCAAGGCCAGCAGCCAAGGGGATCCGGTCTGAAGTTCTGTTCCCAGCATGAACTTCCAAAGGGCAAGCCTCCAAGGACAGAAGTGGAGCCTGAGCAAGGATTGGTGGGGCATGGGGAGCAGGTGGGTATAAAGAGACCATAAACTTACCAAACACCCCTGAGCACCACCCCCTCCCTTGCCTAGAGACCCTCATGATCTAGCTGGGTCCACATACAGCAATAACAAACTGTGAAAAGCTAAGGCCAGGGAAAGAATCCTGGGAGTGAACCAAGCCTCCTGGCCATCTCACAATAGTTCTCTTTGGGAAGAAACTGTTGCACAGACAATAAGAAGAGAAGAAAACAGAAGCTCCTATTCTGGGTCTGTGCTACATCGATTTTTGGCTTCATTCTGATGTCTGATTTCTGTGGCTAGCGAATTCCTGGTCATTTCCTCACCGGCCCCTCAACTTCATGGCTTCATCGAATCTCCTCTCATCCATGGCCCTGGTCACGTCCTTGGTCTGAGGGAGAAGGGCAACACTCAGAATCAGGACAGGGTTCCTCACACAACTGGGTTCCCATCCCACACCGAGACTCTGCCCGGCTCTGGGCTTGGGACTGGACCCTGCCTATTCAGTACCCACCCCCCCAACACACTTTCACAGAAGAAGTGTCTGTGTTTTTCCTTAATTTTCTGAGTAATGAGCAGCAGAAGAAAAGGGCTAAATCTGGGCTCTGTTTACTAGAAGATGTGCAGGATGGCAGAGCACACACAAGTAACACAGCATCTCCCTCCATTCTACACCCAGGGCTCCAGCCTCATGGTGGCCTCTAAGCTAATAAGAAAATTAAGACTGGTCATCTGCAGATGACCACTTAGGAAGCAAGTCTGATCCCTGCCCCATGCTTCCACTGCTTTCTGCTCTGAGAGTCAATGCTCTAGCTGGGGGGCTTTCAGAGATATGGTTCCAGGCGAGGCTGGAGCTTGTCTGGCCTGTAAGTCATTAGGACTGCCGAGTCTCAGAGAGAAGCATATAGGAGCTGGGCAGCCAGGCCTGAGAGGCAACCTGACACCTCAGCTCCCAGCCACTGCATCTGCTCTGTGGTATCAAAGGAGCGATTCCTCTATAATTAGAGCCATATTTCCTGAGTGCTCAGCATTTTCCAGACCACTTATACATTTTCTCTCCAATCCTTACACTCACGCTCAAGGTGAATACTTATCAGTAACCTCATGATGGTTCAAGAGAGAAATCAGAGTGAGGGATAAGCTATCCAGCCAAACCTTGGTAATATTCCCCTGCTTTTAATAAGGTTTGGCGAGAGACTGCATGTCTCCTGAGAGTGGGTATCAGGAGATATTGGGTCCCATTAGGTAGGATGTAGCGGTCTGCATCTTCTTTAGGAACATCTGTCAGAGGGGGAAACTGAGGCTTGGAGAGGGGACAGCTCCTGCACGGAGCCCCCCGAGTGCCTTCCCCTCGTGTTCCTTCCTGTGGCACACAGCCTCCCCACCTGCACCCGCATTGGCAGCCCCGGAAGCTGCTCTCTCTCCCAATCAGATCTCACACAGACAGGGGCTGGGGGCTAGTAGGAAGCTGGGTTGGGGTCAGTACTCACCACCTGCACACACTCCATGAGGGGCAGGCGCACAGCCTGGTTACCAGAGAGGCTCATTACACAGGCTGGGGTGTCCGGGGTCCCCTCCAAAAGCGCCATTACTGCTTCCACACCCATCCTGCTGCCCTGCAAGAAGCAAAGCCGCTCTGGTCCAAGCCTCCCCTCTGGTCTCGGCCTGGAGGACCTGGTCATCCAAGGCCCATTCCAAATCACAAGCTGAGTTCCACATTTAAGGACTATAGCCAAGAACTCCCTGGGCTTTACCTTCTGACCCACATTTCATCTAAAGCTTGATGATGCATCCTCCTTTTGCCAGAAGAGCCCCCAAGGATTCTTCCTGGTTCCAGGGAACCATATCCACTATAGTTATCAACAGGATTACTGGGGCTGAGTAAGATTCCCTTCTTGATGAAAGTAGGGTGGGAGTACAAACAGTGTCTAAGGTTAGATCTTAATCTTTCACTCAGGCTGTAAGATATTCGACCCTAGTGAAGCCTAGCGTCTCCCATCATTTTTTGCAACAAAAGAGAACTCTGGAGCATGTGGCAATGAGTCAAGGCCCACTGCAGTCCAGAGGCTGGTGACGGAGCGGTGTGAGCAATGGCTGAAGCCCCTGTGCTGCGGAAGGACAGCAAGTTGAGGGTTCCACAGAGCCCCGTGACTTACCAGGATCCTGTCAAAGGCTGACGGTGTCCCACCCCGCTGCACATGCCCCAAGACAGTGACCCGGGTGTCATATCCCAGACGCTTAACCACCAGCTGAAGGGACAGAGAGAGATGCAGAGTCAAGAAGAGGAATCAAGCAGGGACCCAGATAAACCAAGGATGACTCAGCCTCTTATCTTGTAATGATCCCTGGGTGGGAGGAAACCAGGGGGCCGGACATTCGGGGACAGACGTGCACAAGAACTAAGGGGAGACTCAGAAACCACTGGGGAACAGGCTCGGGGCTGGTAAGGTGTCACGGCCCCTCTGGCTCCACCCATACTAACATTTTTTATGTCTTCAGAGGTGATTGGTTTCCCCTGCTTGTCAATCGCACCCTCAGCTACGATGATGATGTTGAGACGAGAACCACGGTTCCTTGTCTGGTTGAGAACAAAGGGCAAAATGGTCAGTGTTGTGAAACTGATGGACGGGAAAGCCATCAGCAGCAGAACAGGGCAAGGGGATGAAAGAGCAAGACAAGTGCCAGTACCTCGCTGAGCCGACGACAAAGGTGTTCCTCCCAGTCGTCATCTGGTGGACACTCGGGAATGAAGACCCAGTCGGCCCCACAGGAGAGGGAAGTGACAAGGGCCAGGTACCTGAGATGAGAGCCGGTAGCGTCACGGCAGGAGCCACAGATCACGGCCAGCCTCCCCCGTTCCTGACAAGGCCACCTGGTCCCACTGGAGGTGGAAGGCCTGCGGAGCCCCCATTTCACGGTTGGGGTGATGGTAGGAGCCCCACCGAGACAGCTGCTCAGTGAGCTTCTGCCCCTCAAGAGGCCCTTCTATTCACACTCACCTGCCTCAGTGGCTCCCAGTCTCAGAGCACTGTCTGCTCTTTCACATTGCATGTGCACATGTGGGTGTGTAAGGGAGGTGGGTGGGGATGAGGAAAGGTGGCCACACTGAGAGAAGTGTGTAGACCTCCTGATCTGCCCCCACGGGGAGCCCCCCAGGTTTCCGGAGAAGAGGAAAGGGCTATTGCTTGTACACGGAATAAACAAGATGGTGGGGGCAGTCTTACCCACAGTGCCGGCCCATCACCTCCAACACAAAGGTCCTCTGGTGGCTGCAAGAGAGACAGAGGGCTTACACAGTCCAAATGTTCCTACAGCCAGGCCTGTGGGCCCCCACCCACATCGAGGCCCAGGAACCTATCTTCGGTATATGTTTATGCTGTGGGCCTTCTTCTGAGAGACCTGGAAGACCCAGAGGAATCGCTTTTAGCCATGGGGTATCCTTCCCAGGCCTGAGAAAGCACTGCAGAAATGGTGTCAGTGCTAAGGCACTGTGTCTGGGAAGGAGGGACCAGGAAGGGAAGAGGCAAAGGGAAAAGAAGTGGAGAGAGGACTCGACTGACCTGGAATCCTCCAGGATCGCCCTTGGGAGACTGCCATCCCTCTGTACCCCCATTCTCCTGCACTGCCTCCCCTGAGTCCCTCCCATCTGACCTGTGGCATGATGGCCTCTACGATCCCTCTGATATGGCTGGAAAGGCTTGGGGGCCCCTGGAATTGTCTTAGTCATTTAGGAGATCCCACAGGTATTAAAGCCCGCAGAGCAACACGTGTGGGTAGACAGTGGCCAGAGGCGAGTCTTATGGTATGGAGCAGTAAAATTAAGTGCTCCAGGGGTAATTCTTAGTTAAAAACAGTGTTCTAGTCCCCAGAAAACCGATCACAATAGTTTCACAGCTCAAGCACTTTCACCTTTTCTAGTACTCAGCCAGCTGATCTAGCCCAGCTCCATCCTCCCACACCGCTTCCTCCTGGGCCCTCACCTCTGAGCGGTAGTAGTGATGGCATCTACAATCTCTATGATCCGGTGCAGGGCAGAGTCGGTGCCAATGGTCATATCAGTGCCACAGAAGTCATTGTCAATTGAGCCGACCAGGCCCACGATGTTCAGGTAGCTGGACTTGGTAGCCTCCTCTGCTGTGATCTTGCCTGATGAGGGGAAGCAAAGCAGGGGGCCCTGGGTGAGGTCCCCAGTGCCAGGGAGCAGGTGGCTGGAGAGGGCAGGGGCTGCAGTCCATGGCAATTGTCAACAATGGCAAAAAGAGGAGGGCAAAGACTTCCTCTATGTCTGGGCAACAACTTTCTCCCATGAGAGGAGGCGGGTGATGCGCACATGCGCAGAAACCGCACTGACAGAGCAGCAGCTTACCTGATTTCTGGAGGTCACTCAACAAGTCACTCCACTCAGAGCGGAAGGTGTCGGCCCCAGTGAGGCTGCCATCTCCCCCAATGACACACAGGTTGGTGATCCCACGCTTCACCAGGTTGTGGGCAGCTCGGAGCCGGCCTTCCCGTTCCCGAAAGTCCTTGCACCGGGCACTTCCAATCACTGTGCCTCCCTTTGGGGAAGAGGTGGGAGTCAGATCCCCAGGTGACAAGGCCAAATTTGGGCTCAACAGGCTAGGATTCCCCCATCCCAACATCACCACATGGCTCCCAAGGAAGTTCCCTGACATCCTGAAGAGTCACTGGCCCCTTCATGTATGTGTGTGTGTGTGTGTGTTTCGTTTTAAAGCTTTATTCTTCATGAAAAGGGTTAATACAATTCACATGAGTTTCAAACTCCAGAATCATGAACACTGATATTTAAGTCTCTTGTCTAAGGGCATATAATTGTACAAGCTTAGCCATTAGTGGAAGACATGTGAGTCTCAATTCCCTTTGACACATTTCTATTTCATTTGCCTAGCTAGCTTCCTTGACTGCATTCAAGGTTATTCACTTTATCTTGATTTTCAGCTTGATTTGCACAAGCCTACATGGAACTTTCCCTGTTTTTCACCTCCTTGTAGTTCACTGAGATTTTTTTTTCTCCCACTGGTCCCTTCTAAAGGAAGGTGAGATGGTGCTGGCTGAGGCATCACGGGGTCTTTCCCACGTTCCCACGTTCTGCTACACCTCTTAGAAGATGGTTAAGATGGACCTGTGCCACTGAAGGTTTTGTCATGGCGACTGTCCTAAAGAGACCTAGGGAATACACACGTGTATGTAGGCCTCTAAAATGACCTCCATCTTTCTCATCTTAGACATGTAAGCAGCAGAGCAGTGACTTCAGCAGGGGCCAAGCACTGCCAGTCCTTTCCCCTTTGCGCCTGGAGACCTGTGTGCCAGTGGGAGGACCCACAAGACCCAGGCGTTCACAGGAAAAACAGCTCTGAGCAGGGAAAGCCCTAAACTCCCAGGAGCTTGTAGACACCCCAAGACAGGAGAGCACGCCCAGGGTTTTCACAAATCATATGAACTCTGGGCATCCATGCCTTCTGGGTACTGATGAAGAATTTTGGCTCATTCTCAGACTGCTTTATGGAGGTGCCATTGCCTGTTTAAAATCTTCACTAAGTGCTGTTCATTAAGTTTCTCCTCATGGATTTTTTTTTAGGGGATTGAGGTAAAGAATGAGAATACAAATGTAATGTGTAGATTTTTCAGTAAATCAGAAAACGGGTATAGAATGACTTAGAGAAAGTAGCAAAAGGGGCTGCGGATACAATCAAGATCATCTCGGGGTTTTTTAAACTCTAAAAGGCTATCCCAGTTCCTTCCTTCCTTAAAAGGTCCGGTTTCGGGTCACCTCATCGTCATAACATGAGGACTGGCAAACTTCAGCTCTACTTCTGGCTCTGGCTCCAGTCCCCTGATGATGTTATTTTCAGGGCCTGACCTTCCCCGTGACTCCAGAGCACCCCATTACATGCCAGCTCCTCAAGTCTCACCTATGACCTTTCTATAAAGAACAAAGCGTCCTATGATCACATCCCAACCCTACATCCTGCCCCAGGAAACCAGGGTGATGTTTTCAAATGCAAAGAGTAAAGGGTAAACGTAGCCCCTCTGTGGTCATAGAACCCCTTTCTACTAAGCCACATGGCAGGGAATTCGGGAAACCATGAGCCCCACCCAAATGGGGTGAGACACAGACAGCACAAACAGGGGACGGAGCCCTCTGGAACATACCAGCTGAAGCATCATCGAGACGCTCTCCCATGTGGCTTCCCGGATGTTATCTCCACCATCTACCAGGCCTTGATAACCCTGTGGGGTACATTACATCCACTCAGCCTCTGCTAGGCTTCCCCCAAACCCCCAGGATTAAGACAGGGTCCCTGGGAAGAGGTTCTCTGAGAATCAAGTCACCTCCCATTCCTGAGAAAAACACAGTCCAAGGAAGGAGACATCAGTTGTTCCAATACCCTCTTCTAGTTTCTCTCATTCTTGAAACATCAGGATGCCCCCTTCCTAAAATTTAATCTCGATTTCTCTAATTTATGGCTCAT
Source organism: Capra hircus (assembly GCF_001704415.2). Lineage (NCBI taxonomy): Eukaryota > Metazoa > Chordata > Mammalia > Artiodactyla > Bovidae > Capra > Capra hircus. The sequence goes on from NC_030812.1 coordinate 31,734,591, forward strand.
CCCATTTCCTCCCAGGGGAACTAGATGACAGATGGTTTTGATAACCAGCAAAAGAGGGAAAAAAGACAGGGATGTTAGAAGGAGAAAAGGAGAGAAACATGACTTGAAAAGAGATGGTAACACTTAAGAGAAGAAAGGGAGACAGACCTTAAGGAAAGAAGAGTGGACAGAGGATGAGCGGAAAAGGAGAGGAGGGAAGCAAGGAGTTAGAACCCTGGAAAGTAAGACAACTGCAGAAACAGAGTGGGACTCGTCCTCCTGAGGCTCGGACTCTGGATGTGAAATACTAAGTTGTTTCAGCTTCCCTCTCTGTTTGGGGGTAGGTGAAGGGAAGGAAGAATTGCTTCTTACTTTAAACTGAAAAGGCAACACGAGGACCTGGTCTGCAGATCTCTGGGCCCCACCATCATTACTGGAGCCCAGAGCGGGAAGGAGTGATTCTTGGGGACACAGAATCAAGAGCAATTAGACACATAACCAGGCGAAAAGGAGAGAGGGTGCGGAGAGGGAGTAGAAAACACAGAGTGATGGGGATCAGAGCAGAGAACCAACCTCATGGACAAAGAAGACACGGGCACCAGTATAGATGCCAACACGAACCACAGCCCTGACAGCAGCATTCATACCTGCAAGGAGGAAAGAGTCAGAGAGAGGTTACTCCTAAGGAAAGTAGCCCTGGGCTCTAAGACCTGAGTCAGTCCTTTTCCAAGGCTTTTCTCTGAATCTAGAATCCCCTCATCCAAGTCTTCTGTGCTCCCCATTAACCCTGAATTACTTCATTCAATGTTAACATTACACAACTTACCTCCATTCGCCTCCCCAACCTCCCAAAATTCCATCTTTCTAAAACATTTCCATGCCAGGGCAACCTGGGGAATAAGCATCTCACATGCTTTTTGTGGGGTTAGATGCTGCTAGATGCTTGTCAATCATCAACTCATTTAATCCTTCCCACAACCCGGGAGTTGCCTCCATTTTAGACTTGGAAACTGAAGCTCAAATAGGTTGAGGTTACAGAGTGAGGATGAGGTCAGCTTTGAATCCAAATCCGAAATGTCTAAACCAACACTGCTGACCTCCATGCTAATCCCAATGGCTACACGAGGCTTTTCCTTGTCTTTGGCAGTGAATCTGGCATCCGGCTTGTATAGGCTTCTCAGGACAAAGACATGACTCTCTGGGCTCAGTGACCATGAGCATGTCCATTACTGGCTGGTGGATCCTCCCAGTCCCCCCACATACACAGCTTTCTAGTGTTGTTGCGTTGGTGTGTGTTCCCGTGGGCACCACGCAATGAGATCCTCTGGCTCCCAAACTACCAGAAGAGGCTGTGACCAAGCGTGCAGGCATAAGCAGTGGAGACGCTATGCTCTCCTTCTCCGGTGCTGATCCTCTCCTGTGACCCTGTGTGTGGCATGTGTATAATGAACCAAAACATCGTGCTGAAAATTACTGTCTCCACTGGGAGAAACAACTAGGCCTGAACAGAGGGGAGAGCCTTTCCCGCATCCTCGTCTGTGAGCACCATCCTCCTAGCAGCTGCTCAATGACAAGAACCCTGTCTTCCAAGAGTACAGGGCGGAGCTGACCTGGCACCACATACAACACAGGGCTGTGCAGACAACCACAGTAGGAACAATGCCACTGCTAGTGCTCAGCAGCCTCACTGGTGAGACATTCCTGGGTCTTAATCTTGGTAACCCTGTCGTACCTTATAATGGGAGGAAGGGCTTAGAGTGATGCCAGGACAGATCAGCTTCTTGTGAACCACTTTAATCACCCTCCCTCAGGTAGCCCTGTACACATTACACGTTTCTGTTTCAACCTAAAATCTATTCATATGGTCCTTAACCTGCCTGGAGAAATACCAGTAAGCACTCGAGAAGCCAGTCAGTGGAAAAATCTGCAGCAGCAGGCTAAAATCCATCATGAACTATTGCATAATCCAAAGCTATCTGGACCTGAATAGAATCAAAAAGGCCAGAATATCTATTTTTCAGGTTTGTTTGTTTGCAGGTCGACAAACCTATTGGTTTTACATGGCTTTAAGCTCCAAATCAAACTGAATGCCTTACTATTCACTTACTTAACAAATATTTATTAAATACCTCTCATGTTCCTAACTCTATGCAGGCACTGGGAAAGATGCATCAGGGGATGACAGAATGTCTAGGGATACAAAGATAAAGGACTTGGGAATGGTCCTCAAGACAAGGGCAGAGGGACTTTCCTGGTGGTCCAGGGGTTAAGATTCTGTACTTTCACTGCAAGGGGGCATGAATCCTAGTTATGAAACTAAGATTTCACATGCTGCTTAGCAAGGCCAAAAAATTAAAAATTAAAAAAAAAAAGATGGGAGGAATTATAGTGTGGTTCTAATTTGGATCCATATGGAGGGGATTTGTACAAAGTACAATGGGAACAAGAAGAAGAAGCATCTATGATGCCAGGAGGAAGTCAGGGAAGGTGTCACAGAAAAGACTGAATTTGTCCTGAGACCTAAAGGATAGTTTCCTTTCAAATCTTTTGGTCAGATGGACGAATCTGGGGACAGTGTTATAGGCAGGATGAATAGCACAAATAAAGTTGAGGGTCAAGCAGTAGCCTTACTAACTCTGTGTTATAAAGAATAAACTGGAAAACTATATAGAGATGAAGCTGTGCAGCGTGGCAGGGACCTGTGTGCCCATTGAGGGAAGGCTAGTTTTTATCCTGGAAGCCAGGGTTTGACTGGGGATCCACGGATGAAGGTTTCAGGGAATCCATGAACCCCAAGAAACTGTATGAAAAGCTTTGTGGGCAAGGGCATTTCTTCTGGGAGAAGGTCCATAGCATTCATTGATTCTTAAAGAGGTCTGTATCTTAAAAAACATAAAAGTTATAGTCACTGGAGAATCTTTGAAGAGCGGAGGGACATAATGAGCTCTATGGATCAGAAAGATCACTCTAGCAGCAATGCGGAAGACAGACTGGAAAGAGGGGACACTCGCATTAGATGGCTACCTGGCCACGGTGACAAAAACAATCGGGGCCTCGACTGGGCACTTGGGACGAAACAGAGACTGGACAGGAGAACCTGAGAAACAGAAGCAGTGGGACTTCCATCTAATCAGTATGTGATTAGATTTCAAGGTGTTGAAGAGGAAGGAAGACATGCCCCATGACTGCCTTGGGCCCCAGGGAAAACTGTGCAGTTAGCTGAGCAGAGGTGGGTTTGGGTTTGGAAAGATCGGGCTGGGGATGATATAGTCATATCTGGATCTACTGAGTTTGAAGTTCTTGTGGGTCATCCATGTGGACCCGGAAGACCGTCTTGAGAAAATAGGTAAAATTAGAAGGGAAAGGGGCAAAGAATGGAACCCTGAGGGACACCAATGTTGAATGAATAAGGAGCAGCAAGAAAGACAGGAGGAGAACCAGGACTCAGCAACATCTTAGAAGCCAAAGGGGACAGTTTCAAGAAGTGGGAACTTTGCCATAGGCGTCTGATAATTGATCTGAGATGAGAACTGGAAGGTTGGGCTTGCCAACAAAAGGTCACTGGATAGCACTGATGTCAAAATATACTTATTACATCACCAAGGCAAAGTCTAGACATCTAACTGATGGACTTGAAGGAATCAAAAGTGAAAAAATCTGTGAAGGGAGAGGCCTTCTCAGAAGCTTTAGGAAAAATGAATAAATTCAATTTTTAAAAATCAGGATGAATATGAAACTACTGTTTATTTTCTAGACTTTCCCAAGGCCTATGGGATTCTCTTTTGGATACCTGGAGTCCTGGAGTATAAATCTGTAATCTTACGAAAGAAGGAAAAAATATTTTTCTGAAATGTATAGCTTGGAAAGCTCTTTCCTGCTCCTGAGCTGAGGAAGGGTAGGGGAGAAAAAAATTAAAGGAAAACAAGTCACTTCAAAGGTTTTAAGTGTAAAACAAACAATAGATGGTGGACAAGAAACATCCAAGTCTCTTGGGCAGAAGAAAAATCCCACAAGAAAAGAAGATTCTCTATTCCCCTCCCTCTGCCTTTTTACCATACCAACTTTCAGAGGTCATCCTCCCTGCCTCAGAAATGAATATCTGAGTGTTTCCTAGAAATCAAGTTTTACGACCCCTAGGTGCCTCTGTACCCTTAGTTCCCTAGAAGTCACAGACTGGGCTGTATAGATTATACTAGAAAGTCCCAGTAATGCTTTGGGCTCTCCTACTTAACGTCACCAGCCTGTTCTGGTCCCAGGCCAGTCCTTGGCTGTTCCATGTTGCCCTAAATAACCCTCCATGACCAGCTGTCTGCCTTATTAGAAGCAAGACGAAGGATAAGATTACAGGCACCACCCAGGGGTACTCTGGGCACAGCCACGAGGGACTCTGGAGAGCATCAGAAGCACGTACTTTGGAGTCTCCAATTACGGCCTGTTGGGAAGAGGCTGTAGGGAGGACTACAGGGGATAGGTCTATGACATGAGATAGGAGAAAAACAAATAAATGACTTGGTCACTATCTTTTTGCTAAAATTTTTCTTTCTACCTTAATTGAACTTTGAATAAGAAAAAAAAAGGACATGAAGAGCAAATGTTTGTTAGATATAATTATACTTTCTGATGGCTACGTAATTAAAAGTTGTAAATCCTAAACAGCTATGGAGAGGGAATAGAATCCTATTCCAATGAACCTTTAAAAACAGGATAAACATGCTTTTGGAATAGACTGCCTGTCTGAGGACAGATGGATAGAGCAGGTGACTGAGGTCCTTTCCAGCAGAATATGCCCATTTCATTAGGCCAAATGTAGTGTGGTTTCAGGAGGATTGGGACCACTTCTGGGCTGGAGAGGGGGTTAGGATCTGGCATCTAATCAGCCCAGTTTCTGAGTTCAGGATGTCTGATTCTTGGCCACTCTTCTATTTTAAGACGCTATTAGCCTTGCTAATAGGTGGTGCTAGTGGTAAAGAACCTGGCTGCCAATGCAGGAGATCTAAGAGACGTGGGCTTGATCCCTGGATTGGGAAGATCCCCTGGAGAAGGGCAAGGCAACCCACTCCAGTATTCTTGCCTGGACAATCCCATGGACAGAGGAGCCTGGCGGGCTACAGTCCACAGAGTCACAAAGAGTCAGACGCAACTGAAGCAACTCAGCAGCAGCAACCTTGCTAAGGTCAGGGAACAACAGAGCTGAGGCTCCTCTAGATCCTATAGAGCTGACCTCCCTTTGCCATGTGGCCTACAGCCTCTAGGGAAAAACCTTCCTGTGCCTCTCCCTGGGAGAACAAGGGCCCATAAACCTATCTCCATGCAGGCCACTTCTGCATTTGAGCTGTTATAATTAAATGTTTGAGCAATTATAATTAAACACTTGTTCAAAATGTTTCACTTGGGACCTTTCAGTTGGGAGCTCTCAAATCTACTTTGAGTTTGCTGTTTCGCTTCCTTCCTCCCAAGAATTCTATCCTACCACTCTCAGTCCCTACTGACACGCACCTGTGATGTTATATGGCTTTGCAGTGGGATGTGTCCCTGGGTACACGGTGCCTGTCTCTAGAAGGGTCTCTCTGCTCGGGATCAGAAGCTGTAAGGGCTCTGCTGCTCTTGGACCCATGTTAAATCCTAGACTTCTTTTTTTTAAACCTCCTTCCCTCTCCAGAAAGCTCTGCTTCTTCATAAATTCATAACTCTGTGGACCTCATCTGGATTTTTAGCAGGCTCTTGCTTCCCCTAATTTGACAATCCAATTCCACAGGCCATCCTACCAAGGTTTTAGGATCAACACTCAGAGTTTATGCTGAGGAACTCAGTACTGATATGAGATTCTTTCCAGGAGAGGAGAGAGAAGCAAGAGAAATCAGGTCTGTGTTCCTAATCTGGCTACTATTCCTAAACTCAGGCCTCTTGCCTCCTTCCTCTGTTTTCCTGTTCAGATATCACAATTATAATTAAACATTAGTTTAAAATATACTTAAAGTCTAGCTTTACTAATGTACTAGTTACAAGAGTCGTAAGAACAAAGACGACGGGTGAATCTTCCCCTGATGAAGGCGTAGCGTCTCCCATCCTGTCTGGCACACAGCAGATGCCCAACAGTCCACTTTCCATTGAATTGGTGTTGCATTTACTGCATCGTGCACTGATTTACGCACTTTACTTGAATGAAGAGTTCAGTTTCTCGAAATCTATCTTTTCCACGAAGCCTTCCCTGGTTAGTCCAACCAAGGCCTACCATTTCAATACATAAGTGGATTCTATCCTAAGAATAAGGATAGAGTGGGCTAAGTGGGATAAGTGGGCTAAGACATACTTGATTATTGTTATTTATGTTATTACGTTATTTATTAAGAATTTTAATAACATATGACATCTTTCCTCATTAAATTACAGTTCCCAAAGGAAACCAGCTTCTCCACAACACACAAGACAGGGCTCTATACAAAGTGGGTGTTTAAAAACCTGAGGGAAGAGCAATACAGAGGGAAGGGGAGGCCAGCTGAGATCCCCTTCGTTCTCTCTTCATCTTTCCATATACCGGACAGTTCTGACTCCCAGGTCTCCTAGACTCAAGCCAGAGGGCTTTGCTTTCTTCAGCCTGCTGCCCCCCACCCACCCTCCACTCCCTTTGGTTTGTACTGATTAACTGCTGCCGTTCCTGTTTGTTTAAGGGTTAAAGGAATGGAAGAGCAGGAGAGGTCAGAGAAAACAGAGAGAACGGCAGAATGACGCAGACGTGCACCTAGTAGAAGGAAACGTGTTGCAAGAGTGAGGCACCTGACCCTGGTCCACGCAGGAGCCCTGACACCAAAGTCGGCTCCTGAAGACTTGCTAGAGCCCATCAAATACCAGTTCCAAATCCCCTCCTTTTCCCAGCATCTCCAATGTACTTGGAGTGAACCAACCTACTGCCTTCTCAACAATTTTATCTCTTTTTAGTTTCCTTTCCAATCCTGCTCGAGAAAACACCAGTTTTCTGAGTACCAAAGGACCCAAATTGTCCCAGATCTTCAGAGAAACTTGGAAAGAAGCTTTATGAAGACCTAAGTAAGTTTAGGGGAGAATGTATACATGTATACGTATGGCTGGGTCCCTCTGTTCCCCACCCAAAACTATCACAACACTGTGAATTGGCTGTAACCCAATATAAAATAAAAAGTTGTTTGTTTTTTTTTTTTTAAAGTAGAGCAAGTGAAATCCAAAAGCACTTGTGGACTTAGACCTAACAGAGATTTTGGGGGAAGCCCCAGGTCCCTGTGTAAATGTACAGCAGGAGGATCTTAAGGAGGATAGTTCTGTTCTACAGGCTAAGGCTAAGGGAGTCAGGAAATTTAAGGGGGCCTCCCAACTGTGGTTTTTGTGGGTTTTGGAGGGCCTCCCAGCCAGGCCCTCTCCCCATGCTGGGCCCTCTTCCTTACCTTGGGCATCGCCACCAGAGGTTAACACGGCGATGGCTTTGCCGATTCCCAGGGTTTTGGCTTCATGGTGCTCTTCATGGGTCATGATCCACTCTAGAATTCAAAAGAATGGCCAGTTAGGATACGATGGGATCAAGACTCCTACGAGCTTGGAAGATGGCTCTGTTAGACTGGCTAGAGCCACCTCAGTCAGGCTGTCCCACTATATTGAGTCTGAGGTTTGCAGCCCAGGATCTTTGGACTTCTTTCAGAAAAGAACCACACCCTCACAGAATGACAGGCTGAAATGTCACAGAAATCAAGCCCAAGACCGCAAAAGTCCTGGCTAATCCCTCCCACCCCAACTGGAGCCTATTTGGAGAAGAAGCTAAGGTCAAGGAGAAGGGTGGGCGACCAAACAGAAATGAGAAAGGAAACAAGTTAAGGCAGCCTCACAGAGTCCGCCCTTTTAATGAAGGGCAGGGCTGTTGCAGAGGACAGGAATCAAATGAGGCTTGCGGCACTGCGAACCAACAAAGCAGAAGCAGAAAACAAGAGTACGCTGGGTTTGGTTAAGGTTTGAGTTGGGTGTTATGGAAATGGGCTAAGTTGGAACAGGAGTTCCAGGTTACACAGGTACATTGGAGCTTGGGTAAATAATGGTTCAGGCTTAGGAATGGTGAGGGGCTTTCTCTGGCTTTTCCCATCCCTCTCAGGGTCTCTGCCTCCTATGCATCTCTTGATCCTTTATCTTCAGGCCTTGCCCCCACACTAAGCACTACCAAATGGGAAGAGTAACACAAAATCACTGCCACATAGACATGAATATGTACACATAACATGTGAACACCTTCATATTTTTGTCTTTAGGACTTCTCTCTCTCAAAGGAAAATACAAGACATATTTTACATCCATAAAAATGCCAACTGAATCATCCCTCTCCCAGTTATCCAGGCTAACCGCTGTTATTTTAACAATTTATCTCCTCTTTACTCTCAAGAATCACAACAGTTACCAAACCCTATTATTCTCCTTGTTATTATCTTCCGTTATCCTTCTTTTCTGTCCTCATGGCCTCTTTCCATCTGAATTGTTTTCTTCAATAGCTGGTCTCCCTCTGCTTGCGCTTCCCTTTTCCACTCTATTTCAGACACCAAATAAACCTCCAAAGGAAGGTCATAGGCCTCTGAGGCCTCAGGGGAGAGAGGGCTCATTCACACGATCAGGAGCTGATGACCTTTAAGTGCAGCTCATGTTTCAGATGTGAACCCTGGGGGGCAATCAGGGTAGCTCCTGATAAAGACACAGGTCACATCCACGTATAAATCCATACACATGCCAAGAAAATACATGCAATGAGACACTCATGAAGAAAACATACACAAACATACATAGTGTTGTTAACAAACACAGGTTCAGAGATATGCTGCATAAAATCAGTACTGACAGATAAACCCAAACTTCTCGGGTTGCATTCAAAGCTTCCATGACCTAACTCTTGCCTGGGGCTCCAAACTGGGCTCCTGCAAATTTTCTCCTCCATTAACATCTAAACTTCACTTTGTTCCTCCCCACTTCTGTGCCTGTGCACATTGCATCACTTGTGTGGAAGGCTATCCTGGCTCTGTCCACAGATTAATATCCTACTCCATTATTTAAGGCCTGTACTAGTCACATCCCTGGTAAACCTATTAAGCCTTCACTGATTACCATAGGTCAAGGAGTACTGCTTTCTGAACCTCCTCAAATCACATAGTGTTTCTGAAACCAGATCACTCACTTAGCACTGAATTATTGCTTTATGTGATATTTTAGTTGCTTCTTACGGGTTGAAAAGGTTGGGCTAAATAAGGAGTCAGCAAACTACAGCCCAGGAGCCAAGTTGAACCCTTCCAATGTCTTTGTAAGGCAGCAAACTAAGAAAAGTTTTTACATTTTGAGTGGTCGAAAAAGCAGTTTCATGACATATGAAAATTATATGAAATTCAGATTTCAGTGCTCATACCACTCACATTCTTTTGATAATTATCTATGGCTGCTTTTGTGCTACAAGAGCAGAGTAGGTTATTGCAACAGAGACTCTACAACATTTACTATGTGGCCTTCAAAAGAAAAAGCTTGCAGATACTAAAGATTGCTAACGTCATTTTCCCTAACTAGACTGAAAACTCCTGGGGGGTTGGCGGATCGTTTTTCATTTTTTTAAGCTTCCCACAGCCTACTGAAGCCTATGCACATAACAACAGACATTCAGTAAAGCATCAGTGAACTGACAACAGGAGAGGCACACAAATATAGGAAAAAATTTAAATATGCTTGGATACTTCTAACACATACAGATACAAACAGGACTTAAGAAAGCAGATAGCAACAAACAGAGAGAGGAATACAAACAAGAACAGAGACACTCTCCTATTTAATGAGTGTTCATGTGCAAATTTCTGCAGTTCTCAAGGAAAGAAAGCCTAAGTGGTTGCTGCAATTAGGAAGGCAAAATTTTGGAAAGAAAAGAACAGAACGTTTGAGTACTGTGCCAATCCCTTTTTCCCTGAGTTTTCCTCTGCTTATTCACTCTGGGAGCTCATCCCTGATAGAAATCCATACAGGGATCTTCCACCCACAGAGGCTTCAGTGACGGAGAGAATGCATCATAAACGGGGGGGAGGTTGGGAGTGCTGACCTGCAAAAAAAAACCAGCTCAAATTCTTCTGCTGCAGCTCTAAAATTGTTATAGAGGCACAAGACACAGATATACAAGCAGAGTCATAAATAAATGGATCAACCGTGACACACATGTAGAAATAGACATGTTAAAACCTGTATATAAAATCACAGGTGCGCAGAGAAGCCCGAGGGAGGTAGAAAAACAGGCGAGGCAGCATCCTAGGTGCACTGACTTGAACTGGATGAGTGCCAGGGTAGGAGTCAGGCTGCCGAGAGCCACTAGGTCGGAGCACCACCCACCCATCCCTGATTCCCAGGCAAAGAGACAGGGTGTGCACGAGAGGGACGAGTCGAGGGGCTAGGATTCGTCACCCATCCCCCCTCAGCTCCTCCTTCTGATGCCGCACCACCTCTTCTTTCCCTGTCTGCTCCCTCTGTTCTCCCACCGCCAACTCCCAGCACGTTTATTCCCACCTCGCTTGCTCTCGGCTATCCTCCTCGCTCTTTACCCAAGGGCCCCTCTTGCCTTCGAGTCTTAGCTCTCCTCCGCCCGGGCTTCTTTGCAGATTGTCCTTGGGGAAAGGGGGGAGGGGAGCTTGGCGAACACTGGGAGGAGCCAGGTGGAGGCGCCGGGGAGGGGAAAGAGGAGAGGCTTTTCAACCTCCACTAAGCTGATGCCGGCCGCAAGGCTCCTCCCGCTTCTGCTCGCCTTTCTCCTCCCCCTCCCCCTCCCCCTCCCCCTAAGAACAGAGCACAAACGCTACAGGGTCTTAGTTTCTCCGGTCCTCAGAGGGTTCCCGCATCCAGCTCGGGAGGCATCAGCTCCGGTACACAGTAGGAACCAGGTTTTATTTCGTTGCTCCCCTTGTTGTCCTCAGAGACAGTTTTCCTAGCCGGGGCTTTTCTGCATTCAAACATCCCCCGCAACTAAAAATAAGCCTCCCTCTCGGGCCCTGTCGACTGTCTCCCACCTCTGTCACTCTGTTAAGTGTTAGTCGCCCAGTCGTGTCCGACTCTTTGCCACCCCATGGACTGTAGCCTCTGTCCATGAACTTCTCCAGGCACGAATACTGGAGTGGGTTGCCATTTCCTCCAGGGGATCTTCCCGACCCAGGGATTGAACCCGCGTCTCCTGCATTGCAGTCAGATTCATCACCGTCTGAGCCGCCAGGAAAGCCTTCTGTCACTTTAAACAAACATTTATTGGAAGTCTGTTTGCCAGGTTTTGTATTAGGTTCTGAGAGATGAAAAGATAAGTGAAACAGAATCCCTGCCCTTGAGGAACATTGATCACTGGTATTGACATTTTCTATGTAGTTGTTCAGTCGTTCAGTCGGGTTTGACTCTTTGCGACGCCATGGACTGCAGCGCGCATTCTTCACTATCTCCCAGAGTTTCCTCAAACTCATGAGGGATGTCAAAAACCCCTTTTGCATTTACATACCTTTCTCAGAGAAAATACAGGGAAGCTAGCGAGGAATGAGAGTTGTTTTCGTTGTTTAGTCGCTAAAATAAGAGGCAAGAACCCTGCCTTGACAGCCTCATTCTCAAGCCTGCAGTAGAAGGGGATGCAGGATTCTGAGAGTGAGCCAATCATATCTGTCGGGCCACAAAGCAAGAAGAATCCATCCTGGGGACATGGATCAAGTACTACTTGAGCAAGAGGTGCATCCTTTTACCCAGCTCCTCTTTACTCTTTCCACTGCTCCACCCATGCCTTGTTTCAACCCCTCTCCACAGCCATCTCTCACCTTCTTGCTGTTTTACCGCCCCTCCTTTTGCTTACTTTTGTTTCTGCACCTACACATACTGCAAACAATAACAATGCACGTGACTAGGAGATAAAACATATGACTACACAAAATCAACTTTTTGCAAATGCTGCCATCAAAGAAGTGAAAAGACAACCCACAGAATGGGAGAAAATATTTGCAAATCATATATCTGATAAAGGACCAGGTATTGAGAATATGTAACTCTTGCAACCCAACCATAGAAAGATAATAAACCAATTTAAAAATGGGCAAATGATCTTAACAGATACCTCACGTGACAAAGATGACAGATGGATGGCAAATAAGCATATGAAATCATGCTCAAAATCATGTCATTAGGCACTGCAAATTAAAACAGAGAGACCACTACCATCTATTAGAATGAAAACTTGACAGTACCAGATACTGACAAGAATGTGAAGCAACAAGAACTTTTTGTTGATACAAATATAAAATGGTATAGTCACTTTTAAAGATTCTTTGGCAGTTTCTTACAAAGCTAAATATAGCATTACCATATGATCCAGCAATCATATTCGGAGATATTTATCTAAGTGAGTTGAAAACGATACCTATACAAAACTCCGCATATAAATGTTTAATAGCAACTTTGTTCAAAATTGCCAGGAACTGGAAGCAACCAAAATGTCCTTCCAAAGGTGAATGGATAAACAAACTGTGACACATCCATTGGATATTGCAATAAAACAAAATGACCTACAAAGCCAAGAAAAAGAACATGGAGGAATCTTAAAACATACTGCTTAGTGAAAGAAACTAGTCTGAAAATACTACATACTGTGTGATTCCAACTATACAACATTCTGGAAAAGGTGAAACTATAAAGACAGCGAAAAGATCAGTGGTTGCCAAGGGTTCAAAGTAGAGATGGAGCAATTGATAGGCAGAACACAAGGGATTTTTATGGCAGTGAAACTATTCTGTATGAAGCTATAATGGAGGATACATGACATTATGCATTTGTCAAGTTACAGAATCATAAAACACAAAGTGTAAACCCTAATGTCAAGTATGGACTTTAGTCAATAATAATGTATCAATACTGGTTCATCTATTGTAACAAATGTACCACACCAATGCAGGATGTTAATAATAGTGGAAACTGAGCAGAAAACAGCCAGGATATATGGAAACTGCAATCTGCTCAATTTTCTGTAAGTCTAAAACTTCTCTAACAAAGTCTATTAATTTCAAAAATATATATTCTGTTCAATGAAATATTAAAGTTGTGAAAGTAACAAAGAAAAATGGGCAAGCATTTGAAAAGACATATATCTAAAGAAAATATACAAATAACCGATAAGTGCATGAAAAGACCCTTTCTTTTTTTTGGAAGGTTATTAATTATTAATTCCATTTATTTAATACAGACCTATTCAAATCATCTATTTCTCCTCGTGTGAATGTTGGCAGATTGTATCTTTCAAGGGAATGGTCCATTTGACCTAGGTTACAAAATTTGTGGGCACAGCGTTGTTCGTAGTATTCCTTTATCATCCTTTATCATAATTTTCACGGAATCTGTACAATGTCCCCTCTTTCATTTTGGGCATTAGTAATTTGTGTTCTCTCTGTTTTTTCTTAGTTAACCTATCCAGAGATTTATTAACTTTATTCACCTTTTTTAAAAACTAGCTTTTAGACACAGATGTGTATAACGGACTTTTGGACTCAGAGGGAGAGGGTGGGAGGATTTGGGAGAACGGCATTTTAACATGTATATTATCATGTAAGAATTGAATCGCCAGTCTATGTCTGACGCAGGATACAGCATGCTTGGGGCTGGTGCATGGGGATGACCCACAGAGATGTTATGGGGAGAGAGGTGGGAGGGGGGTTCATGTTTGGGAACGCCTGTAAGAATTAAAGATTTTAAAATTAAAAAACAACAACAACAACAAAACTAGCTTTTAGTTATATTTTCTCTATTGATTTGTCTTCAATTTTACTGATTTCTAATTTTTTTTTTGTCTGAGCACTTTGGATTTAATTTGTTCTTCTCCTAGTTTCCTAAGATGGAAACTTAGGAAACTATAAAAGATTTAGATCACCTGCTTTTCTGATATATCCACTCAATGTTATAAATTTCCTTTTAAGCACTGCTTTCTCTGCATCTGACAAATTTTAATAAATTGTGCTTTTAATTTTATTTAGTTTAAAATATATTTATCTTGGGATTTCTTCTTTGACTAAAGTGTTACTTAGATTTGTGTTGTTTAACCTCTAAGTATTGGGGCATTTTCCAGTTATCTTTCTGTTACTGATTTCTAGTTTAATTCCACTGTGATCTGAGAGCAGCAATTATATAATTTATCTTCTTTTAAATTAGTTAAGATGTTTTTTATAGCCCAGAATGTGGTCTGTCATGATGAATATGTTATCATGTATGTATGAATGAATGCATGGGTGAATCAAGTCACCTTGAGAAAAATGTAAATTCAGCTATTGTTGGACGAATTGCTGAAATCAGTATTATTCAGTTCACTGATGGCGTTGAGATCACTGATGTCCGTATTTTCTGTATGCTTTATCTGTCCACTTCTGCGAGAAAGATGGTGAAGTCTCCAATTGTGATAGTTAATTCATCTATTTCTCCTTTTAGTTCCATCAGTCTTTGCTTCACATAGTTTGATGTTGTGTTGTAAGGCACATACACATTAAGAATTGTATCTTCTTGGAGAATTGACCCCTTTATCATTAGGTAATGCCCATCTTCATCCCTGTTAATTTTTCTTTGAACTCTGCCATGTCTAAAATTAATACAACCACCCCTGCTTTCTTTTGATTAGTGCTAGCATGGGATATTCTTCTCATCCATTTACTTTTTATCTATAAATAGCTTTATATTTAAAGTGGATTTTTTGTGGACAACACATAGTGGGGTCATGTTTTCAGATCGACTTTTGATAATATGTCTTTCAATGGTACATTTAGACCACTGACATTCAAAATGAGTACTGGATTAATATATACCATATTCATTACAATTTTCTATTTGTTGTCCTTGTTTTTTGTTTCTATTTTGTCTTCCACTCTTTTCCTGCCTTTTGTGGTTTTAACTGAGTATTTTATGTGACTCTATTTTTTCCTCCTTTCTTTCTTAGCATAGCAGGAATACCTTTTAACTTTTTTTTAGTGGTTGCCCTAGAGTTTGCAACATACATTTACAACTAATTCTAGTCTACTTTCAAATAACACTATGTCATTTCACAGGTCATAACAAAATAAGCCTAATTCCTTCCTCCCATCACTTGTATCATTTCTGTCATTTATTTCACTTATATATAAACATAAATAAGCATATACATGATAAACACATGCGTGCATGCATGCTAAGTCTCTTCAGTTGTGTCCAACTCTTTGCAACCCCATGGACTGTAGCCTGCCAGGCTCCTCTATCCATGGGATTCCCCAGGCAAGAGTACTGGAGTGGGTTGCCATGCCCTACTCCAGGGGATCTTCCCAACCCAGGGACTGACCCCCTGTCCCTTATGTCTCCTGCACTGGCAGACAGGTTCTTTACCACTAGCGCCACCTGGGAAGCCCATGATAAACACATAAGCGTACATAAGTGAATACACTGTGGCTATTATTTTGAACAAATTCCTGTTAGATCCATTAGGAAAAATGAAAGGTTTTGTTCTATCTTCACTTATTCCTTCTCTGATGCTCTTCTTTCTTTAAACAGATCTGAGTTTCTGGCCTATATTATTTTTCTTCTCTCTGAAGAACTGCCTTTAACATTTCTGGCAAGGCAGGTCTACTGGCAAAAAAATTCCCTCCATTTGGTTTTACTGTTGCTGTTCTTCAGTCACTCAGTCACGTCTGTCATGACTGTGATGTCAGTCACGTCTGACTCTGCAACCTCACGGCTGCAGCACACCAGGCTTCTCTGTCCTTCACCATCTCCCAGAGCTTGCTCAAACTCATGTCTGTTGAGTTGGTGATGCCATCCAATCATCTCATCCCCTTAAAATCTTTATTTCTCCTTTACTGTTTAAAAATTAATTTATTTTAATTGGAGGCTAATTACAATATTGCAGTGGTTTCTGCCATACATTGACATGAATCAGCCATGGGTGTACATGTGTTCCCCATCCTGAACCCCCCTCCCAACTCCCTCCCTATCCCATCCCCCAGGGTCATCCCAGTGCACCAGCCCTGAGCACCCTGTCTCATGCATCAAACCTGGACTGGCGATCTATTTCACATATGGTAATATACATGTTTCAATCCTATTCTCTCAAATCATCCCACCCTTGCCTTCTCCCACAGAGTCCAAAAGTGTTCTTCCCATATGTGTCTCTTTTGTTGTCTCACATATATCTCCTTCACTTAGAAGGATAATTTCACAGGGTACAGAATTATAGATTGGTGGGGTGGCGGGGGAGGGGGGGGCGGGGCGGGGGTTGGCAGGTGGTTCTCTCTTAACACTTAAAATATTTACTCCACTAGGTGGCACTAGTGGTAAAGAACTCGCCTGCCAATGCAGGAGACATAAAGACACAGATTCAATCCCTGGGTTAGGAAGATTCCCTGAAGGAGGGCATGGCAACCCACTACAGTATTGTTGCCTGGAGAATCCATGGACAGAGGAGTCTGGCGAGCTACAGGTGTTGCCAGGTGTTGGACATGACTGAAGTGACTGAGCACGCATGCCACTCTCTTATTTGTATGGTCTCTGTGGAGAAGTCAGATATAATTCTTACCTTTGTTCTTCTATAAGTAAGGTGTTTTTTCCCCCTTTCAGGAATTTTATCTTCAATTTTCCATAACTGAAAATGAGATGCCTAGGCATAGGGGTGTTTTTGTTTGGCCTTCAGCTTGTTTGTTGTTCTATGAGCTTCCCAGATATGTGATTTGATGTCTGACATTAGTTCAGGGAAATCCTGTCTTCAATGTTTCAAATAATTCTTCTCTTCCTTCCTTTTCTTTTGGTATTCCCATTATGTATATGTTACATCTGTTGTAGTTGTACCACAGTCCTTCAATATTCTGTTGGGTTTTTTCCAGTCTTACTTTGTTTTTCAATTTTTGAGGATTATGTTGATATATCCTCTGGCCCAGAGATCTTCCTTTAGCCATGCCCAGTCTACTAAGAGGTCCATCAAAGGCATTTTCCATTTCTGTTACAGGGGTTTTCATGTCTAGCATTTCTTTTTGTCTCTTTCTTGAGATTTCCATTTCTCTGCTTATATTGCTTGTCTGTTCCTACTTGCCATCTACTGATATTTTAAGGCACATTAATCATGCTGCTGCTGCTGCTGCTAAGTCGCTTCAGTTGTGTCTGACTCTGTGCGATCCCACAGGTGTTTAAAATTCCTGGTCTGATAATTCTAACATCCCTGCCATGTTTGGTGTTGATGTTTGCTCTGTCTCTTCACACTGTTTTTTTCCTTTTTATATGCCTTATAATTTTTTTCTTGGTTGCCAGACATGACATACTGGGTAAAAGAAAGTGGTGTAAATAGGCCTTAATAATATAGTGGTGAGGTATTGGGGAAGGAAAGCATTCTACAGTCCTATGATTAGATTTCAGGCTTTTACTGTGCCTATGCCTCTGGACTACAAATTTCACAAGTGTTTCTCGGATTTTTTTTTTTTTCTCCCTGCCCCACTTAGATGGAATAGGACAGCTAGAGTGGGCTGGAGTTCAGTATTACCCTTCCTCGGATCAGTTAGACTCTGATAACTTACTCTAGTAAGTTAGGCGTTGGTTAAATAGTTTCTCCAGAAGGCAGGCCTTGTTAAGAAGAACAAAGTGTTCCTGTAACAGGGAAGAACAAATCTGACTCCATATTAGATGTTTCTTTTACTTTTAACTTTTGTATTCTATTGCTTTTGCTACAAGTTACTCACTAAAGGGATGTTGTCTATAGGCTTAAATTATACATAATGGCCCATCTCTGAAAACTCTGCCTCCCATGTAATAAATGTTACACCAATATACCTTTGTTTAGCTCACATGAAACCTCCCTACCAGGCCCACCTGTGAATGGTTACAGCAAGGAAGAAATTAATATATATATAGGAAACGGGAATTTACCTCCCTTTTACTATGAAAATAAGCCAGAATTCTAACTAAGGAAAGATGTTTTCTTGGGGATGCTAATTCACCATCTTCTCAGTCTTCTGGCTTTCCAAATAAAGCTGTTACTCCTTGCCACATCAACTCACCTCTCTTGGGCTTATCTTGAAGTGAGAAATAAAAGCTAAAACTCAGTAACACTCTGGTTTAGTTCAGAATGGTTCCTCTTCTCTTCCCCCTGCTGGAAGCCCAACCAGATTTTTCTCTGATACTTACTGTGCAAATCTGGTCAAACTCCTGGGAGTAAATCTCACAATATTGTGAGGGCCCCCCTTTGACTGGATCCTCCTATGGTTTTTAACTCCCAGAGTTGTCTGCACTGAGTCTCCAGCAATTTGTCAATTACAGTTCAGGTTTTCCTACCCCTTCAGTGTTTCCCAAGGTTTCTACTCCTGAGTCTCTGCTCCAGTAAGCTGTGATGAACTGTATTCACTTGTTTGTCTCTCCAATTTCAGAGTTAGCTGTTTGCCCCGAGTCCTCCCCGCTCTTATAGATTCAAGAAGAGTTACTGGCTTTTCAGTCTTTTTTTACTATTACTTTTTGTTAGCATGGAGTGTGACTTTCAAGCTCCTTGAACTGGAGCTGGGGAACTGGAATGGGGAACTGGTAGATAGAAATCCAAATTATACATTTTAAATGGATAAATTTTATGATATGTGATTTATATCTTGATAAATCTGCATTTAAAATTTGAAAAAGGAGAAGCTGGAAGAGCTGTCCATGCATTCTGGGCTTTTTAATTCCAAAAGGGAATATAAAGGCCGAAATTTAAGTCAATCTACCCCTTCCCCTTTCTACCCACTACTAACTTCTACATCTTAATGTGGGAGTTCTTAATGAATTACTGCATTACTGAGTCTACCTTACTTAGGTGAAGACAAGGAAATGTCATCTAGTCCAGCCTTGTCCCCAGATACTTGGTCCTTTGGATCCCTTTTTCTGTCCAGGGAGCAATCACCCCCATGAGGACCACTGAAAGAAACATCAAACTAGAAGGCACCTAGGGAAACTTCAGGTCAGCTGCAGGTGGGAGTCACAGAAAAGAATTTTCTCAGAAGGACTAGGCCTTGCCTATTGTCATCCCAGTGCAGTCTCTAAAACTGAAGATGTTACTTTCTGAGAGCTAAATTAGTAAAAAGCCAACACAATATAGAGAATAGCTAATGGAAGAAATACATCATATTAAGAAATGGCTGTAAATGTCTTCCTGATAAGAATTTTGAGAAACCCCAATTTGTTATTAATTTATTCATATATTCAACAAATATTTATTGAGAACTCATTATGTGCCAGTCACTGTGCCAGGTACTGAGGTATAATAAGCTCTCATGAGGCTTATCATCTAGAGGGACTATCTAGGGTTCAAAGGAAGTTATATTTCACTGGACCTGGGAGATAATTGAGAAATCAATAATTCAATCACAAATTGTAATATATCAAATTTTTGTGACAAAAATATATTAATCGAGGGCACGCGGAATAAAAAAATTGGGGCCTGGATAGTAAGACTCTAGTAGTATTTATTTAGTACTGTTTGAGAGAAGAACACCAGAGGAAATATATTCCAGCATTAGAGAGATGGATGATATGATAAAACCACAATAGCTCCTTATAAATGGATTTCCCTTAATCTTAAACTCCAAGACCACACATTTTATTTTTTCATAATTTTCTGTTTATCAAACAACTTTTAAATTTCAAATATAGTTTCTCAGGAACCTTAACAACTTGGAAGGGGCATGTTAGTGAGCTTTGGTTGACTGATGATTCAAAATTTGGACGTATAATTTGATGGTAGACTGATGACAGAAGAGAATTTTGAGATCTGGGAAATTCTTGAAAATACTTATATATCTTATACCTAATCCTCAGGCCTCTAATGGGGAGGCTGAGAAGCATCCTTCCAGGCAGGGTGCTGGTGTGTGGAGCTTATGGGTAAACAGAATATGGTAACTGAGGAAGAAGACTTTGAGAAAGGGGTCTAAACATTGTCCTATCTTAGGGTGCCTAAGGAAAGAGTAAGGAATAAAGTGCACAGCTTAGCAGAGCTAAGGACCAGGAGTCATAAAACAAAGCAGCATGTTAGGCAGTCAAACAAGAGCTGGTGCCAAAACACATCTCAAAGTGACTGAACTAAGCCAGTAGCTGAATTTGCTTTCATCATAAGATTATTTGCATTGCTGGTATAGTTTAAGGGGGCTGGAAAGGACACTGTGGATCCCTCCTCCAGAGAACACTGAAATTTCCTGAGTTTGCACTCAAAAAGAACCTGGGGTTCTCAAACAAACTTGTCAAAGGGTGAAGGGTGGGGGGTTATGGCCATTCTAATGACTTAAGGATAGGAATTAGTTAGGGTTCTGCTGGAAGTCTAGAATTTTTTCCAAAATATAGTCATCTTTTTTCAGTTGTTTGGATTGGTAGCTAGAATTCAGGCTTTAGAGAACTTGACACAGAGTAAGGGGAAAATAAGAGGTAAACCCATAAGAAGAAAGTCATCTGGACGTAGAAGGCCACGTGGTTAAAACTACTATTTATTATACTGTGTCCTATCTAGTGATGGTCTTCTTGTTTTCAGCACATCAGGTGAAGCTAACGTGCACAAAAGAGAACTATCTTATATGAGAGCTCCCCTTATATGTCATATCCTGGTATTAAGCAATGAAAGACACATTCTTTACACAGATCCTCAAAGTACAGGGAGGCATCCAGAAGGTCATCTTAGACTTCTCAGAGCTCTCTGGGTATCAGACAGCTATTGGGGTTTTGGCATGAAGTCCAGGCAAACAGTAGGGGCAAAAAGTCAAAATTATTATAAAAGAAGGCATTCTAGGGGAGAGAAGTAAAAGATGTTTAAAGAGAACTCTATAGTACCTAGACAGGAAGAGCATCTGAATAAACCAGCTGAGGTATTCTAAAGCATCTTGGTTCATATGCTCTACGCATTAACCCTGTTAAGTAATGGTAGGAAATGAAGAGATAGACAGCTTTGGAGAGGACCCTTCAAACTGGGATAAAATTAGACAGTACTGCGAGGAAGTTGAGCAGTTCTTGAGGACAGATTGCTTGGACACTGATTTCTAAAGGCTGGTATAGATTAAAGACGATAAAGAGGATGTTGTATGGCATACTCCTGAGTCCATTCACTTCCACTAGGATGGTGTCATGACTATGGAAAGGACACATATCTATATTTAGACCTCTGCGATGAGAAGATAGCTAGTGACAGTATACCAGGACATCTAGGAATGAGAAGTAGGTACGTCAGTTATCTGGGTGTGATTCTAGCCCTGGAGAACAGGAAACAGCATACTATAGGTTTCATGTGCTCAGTCAACAAATATTGAGTACCTATTACGTGTTAGACACCATTTTAGACTCAAAGGGATCCAGGATTGGAAAAACAAATCCCATTTGTCCTTATGGAGCCTACATAATAGTGAGGAAAGCAGATAATGAATAAATTAGTCAACTAGTGATTCAATAAAGCAGGGCAAAGAAGGGGAGCAACAAGGGTGCCATTTTAAGTAGAATATTCTGGGAAAATCTTGCTGAAATGACATGCCAGGAAGAAGTCTGAATAAACAAGAGAGATGAGGGAGAATAGCAAATGCAAAGGTTCTGAAGCTGGAAGAAGTTAGGAGTATCATACCAGAAGATCACCAAGATGTCCTTTGGACTAGACCCAGAACTGAAATGAGTTACTATGATTTGGTGGATTGATACTGTGAAACATCTCTCTCTGGGTTAAAACAAGTATCTACCTGTTCCTCTCACTTCTACACAAGCCCTGGGTCTCATCTGCTCATTACCTGACTAACATGCTATCTGTCTGTTTTCCTCCACTAGAATGGAAGCTCCCTGAGGACAGACCCTAGGTGTACGCAAGAAACCACTGTCTACACTGGAGCTTGAGTTGGAATAGGATGACTGCTGGACACACTGCAGCCTCTACTAGCAATGAGTATTAAAGTTTCTGACCCAGTGCACTAATTAAAGGTTCTTGGTACCAGTCTAGCAGATTCAGCATCACCTGGATCCTTGTCAGAGATGAAAATACTTGCGCCCTACTTGGAATCTACTGAATCAGAAACTCTGGGGCTGAGGCACAGCATTGCGCTTTAACAATCCCTCCAAGTGATTCAGATGTGCAATAAAGTTTGAGAATCAGTGTTCTAAGTTGAGGAGGTCTAGGAACACCAACACCTGAAGAATAAAGCTGCATGTCTCAAAGGCCTGGGTGGTTCCTATGCAGTCATTTCTGCCAATGAGGATCGACTTCTTGAGAAAGTTAGCTCAAGCAGAGATCACAGGTAACAAGATGACCCCCACCCCAGCTGAAGCACCACCTTCAAGTCTTGATAAACACAGAGGTAAATGCAGTCTTTAGCTGAGGTATGAAGACTCAAGCTTGAACCAGACACACTTTTTCTTTTCTTAAAGTAGCAAATTTTGAGGGTTATCAAGGAAGAGATGACAATCATTATACAAGACAATACTGGGTGTGAATCTTCTACTTCAGACCTGCTGACACCTCATGGAGCATAACGTTAAAGGCTGAGCAGTTTAGCAAGTCCAAGGGATATATCTTTAGACTCTTAAATACATTTTCCTCAGAGGGAAATGAGAGGGTTAACTGAGAGGTAGTTTAATAAGGAACCATTCAGAGTAGGGTACTCCAAGAGAATAAATAAAATTATTTGTTCATCAGTGGAAGATGAACAAAAGTGTTCCTCAAGTCTACTGGTATCCTTGAATATTTGACTCAAAGAAAAGCATCTGTAAGGCTATTTTCCTACTCAGTGATCTTTCCAATTTAGTTGACACTATAAAAGCTCTGAGAATTTTAGCTTTGCAAAAACACAAGTTCTTTGGAGTTGTTTCTGGGAGTTTGGGATTGGGAGGTCAGTGTTGAATGGTGTTGAGAAGAAGTTAATCTTGATAGAGGCAGAGCTCCCACTGATTTTCCTTTAGCAAGAATACAGTTTCTGGGATCATGATAGCATAGCATCTATATGTGGAGAATCCTGTCTCTGATGTAGGAAGCACGTATGCCTGTTTGGAAGGAACTTAGGTTGTGGGCAGCAAACACTTGGATAAATCATTTGTGCTCACAGTGTTGGGGTAGCTTCACGTCCTGGCCTGCATAAACTGCCAAGGTTTAAGTGTATTATCAAAGGAACTGAAAGTGGAGGCATAGGCAATGTTGGTGATAGATAGCTTAGACAAAGCAAAGAATATGATAGGTAAGTCTTATGCTTCTGGGTTGAGGGTGGGGGTAGCTGTGACAGAAGAGGCAGGTGGGGGCAACACTGCTCTCCTGGCATTCTCCCCCATTTGCAGCCCAGTAAGAAGTGGGCTCAGCAGTCACAGGTTACCAAGGCTTTTTGCCCATCAGTGAACAGAAGAGGCTTATGCACAGTTCACTTCAATTCAGTCGTTCAGTTGTGTCCAACTCTTTGTGACCCCATGGACTGTAGCAGGCCAGGCCTCCCTGTCTATCACCAACTCCCAGTCCATCCAATCAGTGATGCCATCCAACCATCTTATCCCCTGTCATCCCCTTCTCCCCCTGCCTTCAATCTTTCCCAACATCACGGTCTTTTCTATTGAGTCTGTTCTTTGCATCAGATGGCCCAAGTATTGGAGTTTCAGCTTCAGCATCAGTCCTTCCAATGAATATTCAGGACTGGTTTCCTTTAGGATTGACTGGTTGGATCTTCTCGCAGTCCAAGGGATTCTCAGGAGTCTTCTCCAACACCACAGTTTAAAAGCATCAATTCTTTGGTGCTCAGCTTTCTTCATAGTCCAACTCTCACATCCATACATGACTACTGGAAAAGCCACAGCTTTGACTAGATGGACTTTGGTCAGCATACTAATATCTCTGCTTTTTAATATGCTATCTAGGTTGGTCACAGCTTTTCTTCCAAGGAGCAAGCGTCTTTTAATTTCACAGCTGCAGTCACCATCTGCAGTGATTTTGGAGCCTCACAAAATAAAGTCTGTCACTGTTTCCACTGTTTCCCCATCTATTTCCCATGAAGTGATGAGACCAAATGCCATGATCTTAGGTTTATGAATGTTGAGCTTTAAGCCAACTTTTTCACTCTCCTCTTTCAGTTTCAAGAGGCTCTTCAGTCCTTCTTCGCTTTCTGCCATAAGGGTGGTGTCATCTGCATATCTGAGATTATTGATATTTCTCCCGGCAATCTTGATTCCAGCTTGGGCTTCATCCAGTCCAGCATGTCTCATGATGTACTCTGCATAGAAGTTAAACAAGCAGGGTGACAATATATAGCCTTGATGTACTCCTTTCCCGATTTGGAACCAGTCTGTTGTTCCATGTCCAGTTCTAACTGTTGCTTCTTGACCCGCATACAGATTTCTCAGGAGGCATAAGGTGGTCTGGTATTCCCATCTCTTTAAGAATTTTTCACAGTGTGTTGTGATCTACACAGTCAAAGGCTTTGGTGTAATCAATAAAACAGAAGCAGATGTTTTTCAGGAATTCTCTTGCTTTTTCTATGATTCAGCGGATGTTGGCAATTTAATCTCTGGTTCCTCTGCCTTTTCTAAATTCAGCTTGAACATCTGGAAGTTCACCCTTCATGTACCGTTGAAGCCTAGCTTGGAGAATTTGAGCATTACTTTTCTAGCGTGTGAGATGAGTACAATTGAGCGGTATGGTGAACACTCTTTGGGATTGACCTTCTTTGGGACTGGAACGAAAACTGACCTTTTCCAGTCCTGTGGCCACTGCTGAGTTTTCCAAATTTGCTGGCATATTGAGTGCAGCACTTTAACAGCATAATCTTTTATGATTTGAAATAGCTCCACTATTTCAAAGTTAAGCTTGAGGTCTAGTGAGCAGTTGGATCTGCTGAACTATAGTCTGGCCCACCAAGCTGCCTACTGCCTCTCTGTACTTGTCATGGAGGTAGTCATCCCACAACCTCAGCTGTCTGGGAATACTAACCACCTTTCTTTACAAAGGTCAGGGGTCTAGGAAACTCACTCCCTGCTGTGCCCCAGTGCAGGATCAAATGACTTCCTTATGTTGAGAACTAGTCCTCTACAGGCCAGAAGCACACACATACACATTCAGCCTGCCTCATTATAGTATAGGCTGATTTGTCTACACTGATGGGCAGGGAGTTGAAGAAAATAACAGCAGCAGCTGCCTGCATGCCTGGTGTGAGACTGGAAGCAAAATGTATTCCATTTTGCTTGAAGACCAGAGCACAGCACCTCCATATATAGCTTCACTTAAGTAAGGAGAAAAACATCCTGGAGTCCCTGTGAACTTTTCAGGCTGGCAGCAGCAGCCACAGAGGGACATCAAGCCAGGGTCTGGGGATTTTGGGGCATCAGTAGCTCTGGGCTCACCCCAGTGCTATTTGACGGCTGACTTCCTCACTCATGCCCTACAAGGCTGCATTGCCTAGATGTGAGGAACTGAGCAAGACAGGGACCATCCCACCAAAGCAGGGAGCCACTCTTGCCCCCTCCAATGCATCCACAAAACAATTATTGTTTTAAAACATGAATATGACCCTGTCACTCTTCAGTGACTTCCAATAGCTTGGGAGTGGTAAGACCTAGAAGGAGAGCATGATTTGGCTCCTCCACTATTTTCAGAGTTGGTGCTACAGCTACTCCTCCCCTCCCTCAAGTTGTGCTGGTCTCTCTACTCCTGCAATGAGCCAAACTCCTCATTTCAGAGCCTACAGTCCCTTTTTCTAAAAACTCTTCTTCCCCCTTTCCCTGGCTAATGTATACTCATCTCTCGAGTCTTCCTAAGAAAGGGTCTTTCTGACTTATTGGGCCAGGTTAGATCCCATGTTTTGCACTCTGATTATAGAGTATTATTTTCCTTCACTGTACTAGCATCATTCTAATTATCTAAGCATGTATGTGATTATGTGATTGCTGCCTTACACTGACAAAACCAAAAACTTCATGAGAGCAGGCAATGTACTAACTTTGTTTACTTTATGTCCAGTGCCAAGTACAGTGCCTGACATAGTATATCCTAAACAAGTTTTCTTGGAAGGAACAAAAAGAAGGAGGGACAGAATGAGGGAGGTAGAGAGGAAAGAAGAAAGCAGGGAAGGAATAAGGAAGGAAAGAAGCAGGGGATGAAGGAGGGAGGCAAGCAGGGAGAAAGGCAGAAAAGGAGGAATGGAGGTCCCAATAGGGCAAACTGGGAAGATATTTGATTCTCAGTCTCTAATGGGAGAGCTGGAAGGGTTGAATGTAGCTCTTACCTGAGGCCTCAATGCTCAAAGGCAGAAGTTGAACAGCAAAATATTGTCCATGGGAAAATGCTGAGTTCAAACCACAAAGGCAGGTCCAAATGGGTCATCAGAGCAAAGGGGGTCTGAGGTGAGTATTAGGTATAGAGCAAAATGAGAATAGGAAAAGCAGAGAAGAAGAAGGCAAATAAGAAATAATCTATACAAATTCAGGAAACTGTAGGACAAGTCCACCAGTTGGGCTTATGTCTTGACCTAGCAGCTTTTTATGCATGGGCAATGCAAGTCTGATTAAAGGGACACAGACCACACATAGTTGCCATATATGGATACATATTGTTCCAGGAGCCTAATAAATTGGGACTATTGTATACAAACCATTTGCCTGTGAGTCTGGTTAGCTCTCAGAACACTGAGGAGACTGAATTAGGTTACAGTGTATGCCATTTCAAAGCCTAGGACTGGATCCTGCCCCATGGTGCCCTGCCAACATACTGGAGCTCAGTGAAGCTCTGCCAAAGCAGTCAGCTGGCCCCTCCCTTTTCTACATCTCCAAGGCATCCTCTTTTGAAATTCAACACTTTGAACCAAAGTTACCAAGCTCTTTGAGTTACACACTGTCTCATATTATCTCCCTTCTTGATCATCAGTTTCTGGGCGAGAGGGAAAGCATCTAGTTCATTTTCTCATCTCCTATTGAGACGAGTATTAATACAATTACTTCAAACAGTAAGTGCTCAAAAATTATTGAATAAATATTGCTATATATTTCATAGATGCTGGGAGTGATTACACCAAAGAATTTTTTAACTTCTTGAGGAAAACCTTTTTAGACCTAAATTCTTTTTGAAAAATATAAGGAATTGGACTAATTAATCTCTAAAACATTTCCAAACTGTAAACTACTGAGACAATGACAAGGCCATGTCATTGTCATTTATGTAAAAATATATATTTACAACCTCTCTATCATTTCTAGTATATTATTGGGCACATAGTGGGAACTCAATAAATGTTTGCAGTGAACTGACTCCACTACAGATATATTTAAGCTGAGAAGAAACACAGAAACACATTCAGAAATGTATTTCTGAAGTTTCACATAAATTGCTTAAGAGTTGTATACTACTTAAAATATTCAAAAGAAATGTGTTATTAAATGGAGTCTGAAGGTGAATATTTTTTTACAATATTTGGAATAACTTTGTGATATAATAACTCCTTAATCTTTTTCTTAAATGTCTTTCACATTTTTATATATCAAAGTTCCTAATAATAGGATAAACCAGATTAGCAGCTTACAGTTATGGAAGAGCCAAATGACTTACTATTGATTAAATCAAGGTATTCTTCATAGAGGGAACTGTCCCTCTTTCTACAGTTTCACAGATTCCACTCCCCACCCACCGTACACAATTTTCTCTCTTGCGTCTTAACTAATTTTTCAAATTTAGTCTGTCTACCCATATTTATAATGATATTCACAATTTTTTCACTTTCCAGTGTTCCCTTTCCACATTCCTCCCCCATGCTTAACCACATGCCTCACCATTTTCAATAATGGGTATGCCTTCCACAGTGTCTGGATCATCCACGGTATCTAGACTCTCCAAGGCATCTGTCCCAGACGGTGGCTTTTGTATGAGCATGCTGGAAGTTGAAGCTTCTTCAGCTGAGAAAAAAACATTTCTAGGTTATCCTCAAGGTGGGATTCAGGGAGGAGAGTGCTCTTTATTCTCTTTCACTTTCTATTTGGCTCTCAGCTAGCTGTCCAGGGCATTTTATGCATAAATCCAGTGAAAAAATTAGAGAAGTGATGGCTCTTATCAATAACTATCTTACGTCCAAAAGGTTATACTCTTGACATAAAAGAGGTGAAAGCAGAACACAAACCTAGAAACTTTAAGACTGGGGTGGAAGAGAAAGCCATTTTCCTTCAGGATTATATTTATCTTATAGGTTTTGGAGTGTTCATACATTTAATACACCTACTACCAGCACATGTGCTATAAATCTTGTTCTATCTCAACTCCCAAGTCTTTCTTATCTGCCTGGGGGCTATCCTCGCATAATAGGCCAAAATCTCACCTGACACTTGTGAAGGGAAAAGACAGGACTCAGTCATAAACATTTTATCATAGTGAGAATGGAATAAACAAGATCAGTTGACTGCTAGACTGCCTCTGCACTGCTGCTGCTGCTGCTAAGTCGCTTCAGTCGTGTCTGACTCTGTGTGACCCCAGAGACGGCAGCCTACCAGTCTCTCCCGTCCCTGGGATTCTCAAGGCAAGAACACTGGAGTGGGTTGCCATTTCCTTCTCCAATGCATGAAAGTGAAAAGTGAAAGTGAAGTCGCTCAGTCGTGTCTGACTTTTAGTGACCCCATGGACTATAGCCCATCAGGCTCCTCCATCCATGGGATTTTCCAGGCAAGAGTACTGGAGTGGGGTGCCATTGCCTTCTCCCACTAGTAAGTCTCATATCCTATACTGAGATTCCTGGCAAAAGAATCCATTCTGTTACTGGAATATGATCAGGAGACAATGGTACCTGTTCTCTGAGGAGTCCTGACTAACTGGCGAGACTGAGTTACACACATGAAAAATTTCAGATGAAATTCCACTTTACGCATGGTTGCCTCCTAGAAATAGAGACAGAATATAATGCAAATCAACAGATCTGTGGAAAAATTAAGATGGACAAAAATGACATGGACCAGGTATGTTCAATACTAATAGGCCTTAGGTCCTAAGTATAAAATGTCAGCATATGAAGTGATACATACTATCTACTTTCATACACTTGACAGGACAAGATATCCTGAACTCAGCAAGCATTTTCTCCAGCAGCTGAGAGGAGCTAAAGGCTGGAGGCCTCCAGCTCAACCAAGTCTGACATGACTGTGGCTGTCATCTGGGTCTAGAGTGCTTACTCAGAAGCATTTCTCCAAGACTTCTAGATGGGCCTGGGTCCTGAGGCCCACCAAGCTGAGGGACTTGGTGACAAGTCTAAATGAACAAATGTATGCCTTCTCATTATTTTCTTTTAAAAATAAGAATAAAGGTTAATCAGTTCACTCCCATGAACAACAACATGGTCATCTAGTCCTTCAGAGAGCAGAATCCTGGGATGGATCTCCAGATAACTTTCCTCACACCTCCTGGAGGAGTGTTTCAAACTCATCCATCGTTCTGGAAGTTTCTCCACTTTTCCAGAGTCTAGCCTAAGCCAATCCCAAGCTGTCCCCGCCCCCCCCACCCCGGCCCACCTTTTCCCCAATAGCCAATCATGCATGATAGGCTGCAAAGAGCACAGGACTGCAAGTTAAGAAACTTGTTTCCTAGTCCCAGATCTGCCATGTACTTTATAACTTTGGGAAATGATTCCACTTCTCTGAAACTCGTAGACTAAATGATGGCCAATAACCTTTACAAGCACTAACGTTTTGTGATTCTCGCTAAAACATGAATCTTGCCCGGGCTAGATTTAGCTCAGGTCTACATCTGTCAAGGTGGCCACCGGTTCCTGCAGTTCAAGGGCCACAGAGAGAAGCTGCCATGGAAACCAAAACGTGAGCAGAAATCGCCGAGCGGAACCAGAAGGCGGCGGGTAAGGGGGCCGAGGGAACAGAGAAAAGCGAAGGACGATGGGCACACTAACAGTATTCTAATAAGGAGAAGGAGAAAAAGCCCAGACTGAAAGAGGAAATTATGACTACAGTCTTAGATGAGTCCCTTGGCGTCTGAGGCCTAGCCACACTGCGCAGGCGTTCCGCGGGTCCTCAACTCTGCTCTTTGACCTCTCGCCCCACCCCCTCCTCCTCCTCCGCAGCCTCGGAACAGCTCTTCCGGTGTTGTGGAGGCGGTTCCGGTTCGCGGCGGTTCCCGGGTTTTGCGTTCCGCGCCCGGCCGGAAACCCCTTCGCATAGCAGCCGGTTCCGGTTCGGTGAGTGGCGGCGGGAAGCTGGGGGAGGGGTGAGGATGGAGGGAGCCTTGACCGGGAGGCAGAGCGGGCCTGGGCCCGGCAGCCTGGGCTGGGCTGGACGGAAGCGGGGACAGCTGTGGGGAGTGCGCTTTTTCCTCTGCCCCGCCCCCTGGGACCACCTCTCCCCCCTGCTGTCCGAGGCCGCGATCTGGCGGGTGGCCGTTAGTTAGCTTTCCCGAGGCCGTTCCTTGAGGCCTCTTTCTCCGGGGTCGAGGAGAGGCCGTCTCCCTACGGTCACGGCCGCCCCATCTCAGCGCCTAGCCCTACTCGTGAGGAAAAGGCCGGTTGGGATTTCGGGGCTTTCCCGCCAGAGCAGGTCTTCTCTCAGGGGAAAGCTGTTTTCATCGGGAAGCTCAGCTTTTCTGTTATACGTGCTTCACCTCCCGCCTTCCTTGAGGCTTGAAAGATATTTCTCGACTACTTCTGCGTCTCATGTAAACATTTCTCCAACTCTTTTACTCTGTGGTATCTCCCAGAGATGTGATACCGCTAGTGCCACCACCAGAAAGAAACGTCTGGACCCTCCTGCCCAGGTTATGAAAATCCCCTTAACTGCCGCCGTTTGCTTACCTGGCTTATCGCCTCCTGGTAAATTCCCTCGAACCGTCTCTTTCTTGCCGTCCCCTATAACGTGATCTCTCTGGATATATACCCAGTTTCTCTTGAGCTTGGTGATTTCTGTTTATCGGTGCCTTTGCAGTATTTCCACTATCTTGTTGGCAATAACTCGCTGCTTTATCACTTTCTCGTCAGCCTTGTTAAAGTCATTTCACCTCACGTTTGTTTGCTTTTTATATTTGGGGTGGTGGTGATTCCTGTGAAATTTATGCCTTTTAGAGGCCCCCAACTAATTAACTTAGGGTCCTTCTTCCAAGTGGGTGATTTTGGATGATTTTAGATCGTATCACCTCCTAAGTCTTTATAAAGATAATTTGTGTTAAGGGCTTCTGTTGAGAGATAGGTTACACTGAATTTGGAATTACAGTTACAGTGAAACTTTAAGCATGTCTTTAAGAATGATCCCTTAACCTGCTAGTTTAGAGATTCCCTTTTCTCCTTTAGTCCCATGTTGGAAGCCTCATTTGTTGTGGAGAAGCCTCACTCACTTTTACTTAATTCCAATTAATTATCCCAACTGCAAAGATGGTCTTCCTATCACCCATCTGATGACAGATCTAGAGGCAGCAAATGAATTAAAAACAGGTTCTTCTACCTCAAGATAAGGTGATGTAATTCTTGACTACTGCTTTGGAAGTCTTTCCTTTTCTATACCTGACTCCTACACCTTCTATCAGTTGCACCAGCTTTATTACCTTGTTTTGAGTATCTGTTGATGAATCTGGTTTCCTCCCTCTGACAGTGAGATTCTCAGCAGCAGGGACCAGTTCTTACTCATCATTGTATCCCCAGTCCACTCTGTGTTATTGGTGCACAGTAAATGTTTGTGTGTGTGAAAGAAAGTGAATCTTTTTTTTAAGGATTTTAAGGTGTTAGAGTCTAATTTGAGTGATGCCTTGTAGAAATATGAAAGACAACCAAAAATTGCATAATGATAGAGTGCAGACTGTTTCATATACATAATTTTCCAGAGTTTGTAATAGGATGATTCACATGATCACTTCCACACCCTTGTCATTATCAGGAATTATTCCTTCTACATCTTGGTCCTGCAAAAAGCTAATTGTACAGTGCCTCTCCTCAGTATATACTTTCAGATAGCTTCATGGTAGCTCTAAATGTTCACTTTTATAATCACCTCTTTGCATGTTTGTCTTACTATGCTCATTACGTCCTGTTATTGTCAGGACTTTGCCATCATTTTTTTTTTCTTTCAGATTTTTTGTTACCTTGTGCTCAGCCATTTATCTGACTTCAACTGAATACCTGTAATTACTTATGTTTTTTTTGTAAATTAAATGACTGATGTGAAGTAGAAAATGAAGTACTAGAATACTCTTAGAAGGAAAAATTTCTCATGCTTGAAAGAATTTGGTGACATCAGAAGTTCCAGGTCCAACATTTCATGTTGAATCTTGGGGTAAAATATCCTTTCTCCCATTATATTTGCACAATGGCAAAAAGAAAATAGCATAAGCACACCCAAGAAGCTCGATATGCCTGGGAAATCCCATGGATAGAGGAGCCTGGTGGGCTTCAAGCTGTAGGGTCGAAAGAGTCAGGACTTGGCGACCAAATAGTAGCAGCAGCAGCATAAAAAAAGTGTGGATTCCCCAAATTTAGCTAGAGATTACTTTTATCTTGCCAAAGTGTATGAATCCTTCAATAAGGATATGTTGAAGGATGTGAATATTGTGATGTTTGTTGAAAGAGCATCTGCTTATAAGTGAGGATACCTAGATTTTTGTCTTTCCTTTGTCCCATCTTTGTGATTTCAGGCAAGTCACTAAACCTCTCTGGACATAATTTCCAACGTTCTTTGATTTCTTGCTTGCTTCCCTTTCACCTCTATCTCAGCAGTGCAAAGGAGTTTAACATGGGATTGTTCTAATGGGCACCAGGCTTTTAAATTGGCATTACTTTTAATATAACAAAAAAGACTAGTGGTAACTCCTGGCCCATGGGCCCTCAGAACTGGGGCAACTGGGGGACAGGAAGAAAAGAGAGGCAGAGTGTCCTAGAGATCATTGGAAGTGCTGAAATGATTGGACAGTAGAAAATGAGAAAATATTTTAAAACTAACCCTGAAATAAATGTCCCCTTACCCCTCCCCACCCAAGCCAAACAGGTGTGTTTTGAAACATTAAATACGGTAAATATTGAAAATACAACTTTGTGGGTTGTTTTTTTTTTTTTTTTTTCCAAAAAAAGACTAGTGGTGACAGTTATGGAATGGCTTAAAAGAGTGAAATGTGAGAAAGTCACTGCTAGTTTATTGGTTGATAGGATATTTTCCCCTTTATAGGGGACCAGGGAATTTGGCTTTATTAAAAAAGAAGGGAAAAGAATAATCTGGAGAATTACCAGATAGAAACCTTATAGTAAGTTGAGCATTTGGAAATATATTTGAAGCCTTAATCTAAGACTTAAATTCCTTGGGTAACTCCCCTGGCAAGACTGGGTAATCAGATAATAACTCTACTTAGCCTGTACCTATGCCAAGAAAAGCTCAAGCAGCCTTCCTTGATGTGTGCACTTCGGTGTTGGGACCATAAAGGGTTCCTGTTACCATCATTCAGTCTCCTTAAGTTGAAGCTCTGATAGTGCTATGTGGTTGGTGAAATGCTCAGTCTTTTAAAAAATAGGTGATAAGATTATGAATAAATAAGTGTACCACCCCTAGTCATCTCTTTGTAAATCTTCCAAGAAGCCTTGATCCTGGGATGTGTTTATTAACCTAGTTCCACCAGCTAGGCTTTTAACTTCTTTTTCTGGGCAAATTAGACACATTGAGGAGAAAATTTCATATAGGCAAAGGGGCTTTGATTTGTAACCATTTGGTTAATGATGAAGGTGGGGGCCGTATTTAGTACAACTGTGATGAGTTCTTTGATTGTCCTCAGAATGTCTTATTACTTTTTGTTTGGCCTGTAAGACATGGGGAAGAGAAGTCTTAATAGGGCTACTATAAGATCTGTTACTTGTTTATAAAATGGTCTAGCATGAGGTGATAGAGCAGTGGATTGGGAAGAACATTTAGGTTGTAATTTCAGTGCTGTCACTAACTTTATGGTCCTGTGCAAATTAACCTCCAAAGTGTTGGCTCTCCTGACCTGCTTTGTGCTCTAGTAGTCTGTGGGTAACCCATAATCGCTCTTTAGTATAGCACAGGTTGCAGAAATGTTTGGAACTACCTTAGGCTAGTTTTAATTTCCATTCTCTTCCCATCAACTTGCCTTACCATCTTATTTTTTTTCTTCACTAAGAATAAAAGCACCACTTCTGAGTGACTTCATGTTCTATAAGTATATGAAAGAGATGTTTCAGAATGTAATATTTCTGTTTTCTGTCTTCTTTTATAGGACTTTGTATCTTTGCTGAAGTCAGTGATGTGAAAACACCTGACATGGGTAAGACTGATTATGAAGTAGTGTTCAATCCTTTTACTCTAATTAGTTAAGCTGGAATGAAAGAATATTTGCATCTGTGCTTAATAATATTTTCAATATTTGGATTTTTGTGTTAATAATAATTGTAAAGGAGATCGCATCCTAATTATATAATACAATATATCAAACAATTTTCCTTTGGTTGGGCTGTTCTTTATAGCAACATTTTAAAGCATTTTCTCATTCATTGTATTAAAAAGCCAAATACATAGTACCAAGTGTTACTATGTGCAAGGCCTTTTAAGTACTTAAAATACTTAATAGTATCTAGTAGGTGGGCTTCACTGGTGACTCAGTGGTAAAGAAATCCATCTGCCAATGCAGGAGACAAGGGTTAGATCCCTGGATCAGGAAGATCCCCTGGAGATGGAAAAGGCAGTGCATTCTAGTATTCTTGCTTGGAAAATCCCATGGATAGAGGAGCCTGGTGGGCTACCGTCCATGGGGATGCAGAGTCGGAAACGACTTAGCCGCTAAAGAGCAGGAACATCTAGTAGGTACTGTTATTATCTGAGACACAGAGATTTAAGAAACTTGCCTAGGATCACACAACTATAATTGGTGAAACCAGGCTTTAAGCTCAGGCAAACTGGTTCTTTAATATTGTTATACTGTGTAATATGGGCTTCCCTGATAACTCAGTTGGTAAAGAATCCGCCTGCAGTGCAAGAGACCCTGGTTCTATCCCTGGGTTGGGAAGATCTACTGGAGAAGGGATAGGCTACCCACTCCAATATTCTTGGGCTTTCTTTGTGGCTCAACTGATAAAGAGTCTGCGTGCATTGCAGGAGACCTGGGTTTGATCCTTGGGTTGGGAAGATCCCCTGGAAAAGGGAAAGGCTACCCACTCCAGTATTCTGTCCTAGAGAATTCCATGGACTATATAGTCCATTGTGTCCCAAAGAGTTGGACACAACTGAGTGACTTTCACTTCACTTCATACTGCTTATTATATGATAAATAATTTGATGAAGGTAAAATTTTAATTTCATTTAGCTAGTAGCATTGAGAATTAATTGTTATTGGAACATTTTCCTCTGTTCATAGTAGTTTATGTCTGTAATGGAGCAATATAAATAAGTTCAAGACTAGTAGTCAGTTTAGGAATAGGGTGAAAAACTTATACAGTTAGGTCTTATAACATCGCATATGTTTCTTTGAAGTCCACATTAGTCTTCTCTGTACTGTTTTCTCCTTTTGCTCAGTCTCTCTTCTTTCTCCTGGTCATTTGTTTCCCTTTTCTCTCATAGCTGATAACAGTGTGAACCACTGAATTCCCTTCCTCTCATTTGTTTCTGTTCTAGCTCTTTTGTAGTAATAAACCCCTCAAAAAATGGTTATAAAAGTAGGGTTCTGCCACAGTATTGCAGTAACTGAGCTGATGTCTATTAAGAGCTGTATGAATAAATTATGCTTTTTGCAGGGAAAATTTTCACATGGATTAAATTTTACAGTACCTTTTTGAGTTTAAATAGGAAATAAACTGGGTTGAGTATTTGTTTTGAATGGTAAAATTTTTCCCTATTTTTTTAAGATTTTAATATTTAATATTTTTCTATAGTTAAAAAATCAAAATTTTCTTTTGGGAAGATTTCATTATTTTTAAAACTTTGAATTAAGCTCTTTTTATTCTTGTACAAGTCTTGAACTGTTTAGTAGATGATCTCAATTCCAAATTAACCAATTTCTGCACATGGGCCCCCCTTTTTTTTTTTTTGACAGGGACATTTTGAGATTTCTTGCCAATAGTTGTGAGGAGAGGTTTTATTTGATTGTAGAGGTGTTTGGGAGAATTCATTTTTATTAGGTGAAAAGATTGGTTCATGGAAAAATAAATATTGAAGCATTATGTGACTTGAACTAATCTGGACTCTCCCCAGATGATATTGCTGATAGGATGAGGATGGATGCTGGAGAAGTAACTTTAATGAACCACAACTCCATATTCAAAACCCATCTCCTGTCACAAACAGGTTTTTCAGAGGACCAGCTTTCACTTTCTGACCATCAGGTTAGTAATAATTTTCTTTCCTTAATTAATGAATTATTTAGGCTTAAGTTTTCATCTGATAGAGTTTATTTGCCACACTTGAAAACACAGGCAAATATGTAAACTTTTAGAATCGGTTATACTAGTGCTTCTCTGGTAGCTCAGCTGGTAAAAAATCTGCCTGCTATGCAGGAGACCCTGGTTCAATTCCTGGATTGAGAAGATCCTCTGGAGAAGGGCCAGTATTCTTGGGCTTCCCTGGTGGCTCAGCTGGTAAAGAATCTGCCTGCAATATGGGAGACCTGGTTTTGATCCCTGGGTTGGGAAGATCCCCTGGAGACGGGAAAGGCTACCCACTCCAGTATTCTGGTCTGGAGAATTCCATGGACTGTATGATCCATGGGGTCACAAAAAGTTGGACATGACTGAGCAACTTTCCATACTAGTATTTGGAATTTTGTTCGATATGTTAAAGTTAAGATAAGAACCAGGCTATGTATGAATTCTTGGAGAATGGTACCTTTTAGAAAACTCTTATTCCTCAATATTTTATTTACCAATACACGGATCAGTGATCTTTTAAACTGATGTCTTAAAATAGCTGAGCGTTAAACGGGAGGAAATTGAAAATATACAACAGCTCTGAGATTTCTCTGTTCTATAAAGCTTAGTTTCTCAGGGATCAGGAGCATCAGCATCATCTGAGAGCTTATGAGAAATACAGAATCTCAAGTTTTACTCCATACCTACTGAATCAAAATCTGTGGTTTAAAAAGTCTCCAGCTGATCTATATACACATTAAGATTTGAGGATCACTGTTAATAAAGCAGTCTTTCTCAGTAGGAAGCCATTACTAGTTTGGATAAGACTGTTATTTGCTGTGTTCAGAATGTTTAGCATCCCAAACCCCTGGGCACTTAATACCTGTAGCATCTGACCCCAGTAATCATTTTGATAACTGATTATATATCTCCACATTTACAGATTTGTCCTGGGGCACAGGAGCACCCCTGATTAAGAACTGTCCTGTTAAGTTATCAAAAGAATCAAAACCAGGTTGATTTTGTCAGCTGCTTTGTTGTGTGATACAGCTGGCTTTGAGAATAGGATATACTAGATACATATTACCTTGTAATGAGCATTCTATAAACTAAGTTGTTAACAGATATTTTCCCATTTTTCCCCTTGAAGCCTTAGTCATTTCATCAGATTGTCTATGTTTCTTCCTTCCTTACTAGCATGCAGTTTATCATATATATACATATATTTAATTGTTCTGAAATGTGTCATAATCTTGTCTAATTGTATATTTTTCCTGGTGTCAATCTTTATTGCATTTTATTGTTAAAAATATGGCTTAAAATGTTTTTGTTTTGTTTAGATTTTACCTTCCAGGCGAGGAAATTTGGACCGGTCTTACACTTGTTCTACAAGAAGTGCAGCTTATAATCCAAACTATTATTCAGGTATGACACATTACTTGGAGTCAAGGCATTCCTACCTTTCAGTCTTCTTCTTAGCAAATCGTTTGTGTTTACTGTCTCTAAAAGTGAAAACATTGTCAAAAGCAAAATGGTATTTTTTTCCACTAAAACATCATTTTAGTAAGCTATTTGTGGTTGCTGTAATACTTCACTAATCTAGTCTCAACCGAACATTTTTTAAAGAGAAAGTGTTTTTTTGGAATCAGTTCTCCTACTTGCTTATTATGCCATTGTAAAAAGCAGTACAACTCTGGTTTTGGATTTTTTTTTTTTAAGATATGTGTATGTAATGTGAAGCATACTTGTTTTGTACTGATTTAAAGCACAGAGCTAGCCTATTTGTATTTGGCTTAAAACCATAAATTCTGAAAACTTATTTCTACCCAAGCTTGTCCCTCCTTTAGGGCAGGAAATGTTCACTACGTGTTTCTGTCTAGCACCTGCCACAGCCATGCTTGCATATTCAAGGGCTTGCCTTTTCAACTTGTGATCCATAACAGAAATCGGCATTCTCTAGGCTATTCCTGGCCCCTGGCCTGCCTTACTTTTCATCTGCCCCCTTCTTAAGGTTTGGATTTGTAATGATCTGGCTCTGTCTTGGGGAAACTTAAGAGTTTTTTTATTGGTTAGCCTCCTGGCAGCATGACCCAGGAAGATTGTAGTGGTCTTCCAAAGTTTTTCACTCCTCATGCTTTCATCTCCTCACCTGACCACAAGTATGGGAATATTAGCCATACCATTGAACTTGTTTCAGTGGAATTTTTATAAGGATAAATTGAGATAAATATTAAATGCAAATAATAATTATTCTTATTTGGCTTCCTCAGGATTCAGCAAGATGAGATCTCCTCCCCTAAAAAGACGTTAGTATGATGTTCTTTGAGATTTATATTATATTTAAATATCATTTAGTGGGTGGTACTTTACCTTGGGCACTGGATTTTCTCTCCCAGGGTGGGAAATGGTCTCCACATAGTATGTGCTTAATTGTATAGAAAAATCAGTTAATTTTTTCAGAAAGTAACTCTGCCATCGTTGTTGAAAAGTTCTTTCTGATGAGCAGAGAGCCTGAAATCTGGCTTCATAGGTTATTAGTATTAATACTATGAATAGGACAGTTGAGTGGATAATGAAATCAGATCATTAATATTTTCATTTGAACTCAAGCTATATATGCTTGTAATTTTGTTTGCTGGTTTACCATTGGACAGAATATTTGGTTTCAGTTTAAAGTAATTACCTTTAATATTAATTACATTTAATAATAAACAATCATATATAGAAAATTATACTCAAATTATATTCAATATCTCCTGGCTAATTCAACTCTTATGTAATTCTGTGGTCATTTCTGGTTTTTTTGTCAGTATATATCCATGTACACATTGTATGATTCAAAACATACCATCTTTTGTTAACCCAGTTTTTAAAAAAGTATTCTGCTTACCTATTACTCTTCATATTTACCTTTTTCTGTTGATTTCTAATAACCCATGGAATTTATATGCGCATTCACAGTCCTTTACGTCCAATCCCAAAATTCAAAAGGCTCTGAAAACCAAAAATTTTTATCGTAATTTGTTTGACATCAAGATTGAGCTGTATTCTTTTCTTGGCAAAAAACTACATGAATTGATATTTAACTATTTTATGTTTTGCTTTTTTAAAAATCTCTGTAAATATGAATATTTATGAATTTCACTATAGATATATCAGTATGTTTGATAACAAGGTGCTGCTTCAGGTTATACTTAGAAGCACTACATAATATATGCCAGATTATCTTTGTAAAATTTCAAAATTTTTTTTAAATGTAGAAATACAACTGAATCCAAGGGGCTATGATTTAAGATAATGGGCATGTATCTACATTTCCTTCATTTTCTTTATGGTTTAGGTCCCTTCACCTTCATTGTTTTTAGGTATTATTCACCTTCATTGTTTTTAGGTATTATAAATACGTAACTTAAAAACATTTGTTTTTAGCTTTCTTCTTTTAAATTTCAGTAGACCCTTGATATTCACAAAGGGTATTTCTGAGATCATCTCAGGTCTCTATATTCTTGACTGTGGTGGTATTTAACAAATTGCTGGCTTTCTACTCAATTACATGATTCTTGAGGGTTATTTTTCTATGTTTGTCCTCATACCACAAGTTGATCCCTATATCAAAATCTTAGGTCAGAGTTTTTGTCTCTCACTTGAAAGGCCATTTTTTTTTTTTTTTTTTTAGGAAAAGAAAAAAATTTGTAAGTTACTTTAAATGTGATGATGACTTATCAACAATGAGTAATAAAACCATGTTGAATGGAGACGCTGAGCCATTACATTCATTCTCTAAATTAAAACCTGAAGCAGAGGATTCAGATTTATGCCTCTGCCAAATATAATCTAGTCTGTGACCAAACTAATTTATGGTGTTTCACAGACTGCTGAGGTTGCTCTCTGACAATTAGAAATTTAAATCTGTGAATGCCAAAGATCTGTATGCTTTTTTTTCTTATACTGAAAACTGTAATTCAAATCCTTTTACTGTGTACTTTTTTTTAAACTTTGTTGCCTTGCTACACCCATTCTTGTTTATTCCAAGTCCTGCCTGCAGAATATTGTTTCTGCTATTTCCTTTTCTTTTCTGATAATTTACACGTTAATTTCTGTGGTCATTCACCTTGATTTGATTGGGCTAGACATGGGTCCTCAGTTTACTTGCCTTAGTCTCCTCATTATGACCGTATTGGTTTTTGTCTCCTCTCTTACCTTATCTACTCCTCCACTAAGGTGAAAACAAACGCAGGGAAACCTCAAACTAGAATCTAGAGTCTACAGCTTTCCATTTACACTTTACTGGATCTGCTTCTCTATATCAAGCTTTTGAAATATTTCCAAGATCAGACCATGTAAAATGCTGATTTTTTTTTAAAGCTGATTTTTAAAGAAAAATTTAGAAAGCAGAAATGCATCATTTTCACTTTAATAACTTATTGTTGACCAGACTTCAAGACCTCTTGATTTTATTAAGAGCACATTTGGAAAAAAAATTAAAGCATTCTAAATGTTAAATAAAAGTAGCTCAAGATGAAAAGAAATGATTTTGCTCATGCTTAAAATCATTATCAATGTCTTATCTTTGTAAAATATGTTAAATTAGGTTGCCAAACTGACATTTAGTAGGTAAGATGAGTTGAAGCATCCTGTATTCATAAGAACTAAACAAACCTGAAACTTAATAGGAGCAACTGATAGTTACTTTCATTGTAAGTGATTGCCTGACACACTTTTTTTTAATATGAAGTCTCAGTGTCCATAAAAATATTGCCTGTCTCTATAGAACATGTGTATAGAAAAGTAGAAAAATACCTGTAATTCCATCACCAAATTAAAATTTTGGTGTATTCCCCTATAGTGCTGTGTGTGTACACACACACATACGTAATCTTATTTGTGGCATTTGCAAACTGACTTCTTAATGATGGCAATACTAAAAGAGAGTGCAGCCTCCTTGGTGGTCCCTCTGTAACTTTGCTTGATCACATCAGCAGTAGAGCATTGTTCAGTAATATCACTGAGTGATTCTGGTGAAATAGATTGCTTGATCCTGTGCTTTCTCCTTTAATTTTAAAGCCAAAAAACCTGTGACGTCTGTCAGATACCATCAAAGTGGCTACTCTGGTTTATCCTTAGTCTCAAATTTGCATTTTTTGGTAGACTTATTCCTCAAGTAGACAGCTAAAGTTAGATCATTCCCTAATCAAATTTTAGCAAAAAGTATGAGAAACAGATTTCTATCATTATTACTTTGCTTAAAGATAATGATTTTCTGATCCTTTAATGAAACTCATTAGCCTCATGTCTCTATTTTTACAGTAATAGTAATAGATGTCAAGTCAAGCATAGTTGTTGGCTGCAGAGGGAAAAAGTTGTAATTCATTATGAAAATAAATTTAATTATTAGATTAGGTCATACACTGGTACAGTAATGGTGGTACTTAATACCACCCTTGACTATTTCTTTTATTTCTCTTATTTACCCTAAATTCTGATAATCCTGATCAACTTCAAAAAAATCCACAATACAAAACTAGTATTTTGGTCAGTTGCCTTACTTTTTAGATAAGAGTATCAAAAGCTACATTAAGTAATTTAAACAGCAGATACTTAATATTGTGCAAAATTCTATAGTAATATGCTTTGAAAGAGGATCTTCAAAATGATGTGGGCATTAGACAAAAATTCTGGAAGTAGAGAATTACATTTTTACCTTTCCATTGGTGCTCCTCAGTCACATTGGCTAACATCTGAACTTATTTTGAAGGTGCTGTTTTAAATTGTCCCATCCTGCTGATAGAGGAGAATATAAAAATTATCCTACTCCTAGCTGAAACTGAAAGATTTTTATCATCTCAGTTTGTAAGCCACAAGTCATAAAACTGAAATAATAAGTAATCCTCACTTAGTCTGACTGCAGTAACAAGTATCAGAGTATTGATATGTTTGATCATAACATTCAGTGACTGAAGTTATCATACCAGAACCAAATGCATATCATGGGTCATTCCTGCCATAAGCCGGCCAGAATAAGCAGCAATTAGGTTATCTCTGCTCTTAGACAGAGCCCGTGAGTCGTGAACATGGTAATTAAAAACAGAGTGACACCAGCTGCTTATTAAGCAATAACTGTTGTTCATTTGAATTACAATTCTCCTTGGCCCTCCACCTGCTTTCTTACTGGTCTGGCCTACCTTCTTTCAGGCCCAGGCCTGGGAGTGCTTGCAAGATATAGTTGGGGTAAAATGTTGACTTTTGGTGGACACCACGGAGTCACATTGATGCAGATAAGGCACATGGCTGTGGCAGGATTCAGCTCCTTCATCAATTTTCAGGTTAGTATGGCTGAATCACTTATAGTTTGTAGAAGTTCCCTTACTGCAGACTTTGCTGGCAGTTGAGACTGGTATCTTTCTTCCATGAGGGACATGGTGATATGCCACATTACTTTGGAATACAATGTTGGACATGGTTGCAGTCATATGGAGAACCACTGTAGGTATTTGTTTAATTTATTCAAACTTTTATTCTTCTAGACAACACTTCCTCAGACAGTTTTATTGGCTCAGGAGACCTAAGAACCTTTGGCCAGAGTGCAAATGGCCAGTGGAGAAATTCCACTCCGGTATCAGGTTCAACTTTACAAAAATCAAGAAACAGCCGAAGTCTTTACCTCGAAACCCGAAAGACCTCAAGGTAAGTATTCTGGCTGCTTAGTTCACAAGCCCTTTCTCCATTATAAGGGAAAATGGCCATAGGACAGTTGTTACTTTGGCACTTTTAAGAAGTAACACCATTTTTGAACTTTAAACCATAGTGCATACGTGTGCATGCTAAGTCACTTCAGTCATGTTTGACTCTTTGTGACCCTATGAACTATAGCCAGCCAGGCTTCTCTGTCCATGGGATTCTCCAGGCAAGAATTCTAGACTGGGTTGCCATGCCATCCTTCAGAGGATCTTTCCAACCCAGGGATTGAACCTGAATCTCCTACATCTTCTGCATTGGCAAGCAGGTTCTTTACTACTAGTACAAAGAT
The DNA here is from genome assembly GCF_001704415.2 of Capra hircus. Lineage (NCBI taxonomy): Eukaryota > Metazoa > Chordata > Mammalia > Artiodactyla > Bovidae > Capra > Capra hircus. The sequence continues at coordinate 31,777,878 of NC_030812.1, forward strand.
GTGGACAAATTCATTTTGTACTTTCAACTTTTAATTTATTTGGTGCTGAATTTTGATGACAGCCAAAGTGAAAATGGATCAATTTCTGCAACTTTAATAGCAAAGAAACCACATTTTGCAGACTTTTGACATGAGCAGAGACCTGACTTCAACCAAGCAGGCTTTTACTTTGGATCACTATTTCTCTTAGATAATACACGCATAAAGAACTTCATCGTAGTTAGCCTAACTTATAAGCCCTGCTTACTCCCTCACCAAATTTATTCTGATAATTAAAGCCAGCTGAAGTTTGGCTTAGAAACTTTCCCCTCAAATACTTTATGTTAGTAAATTTTTTATATGGTATTTATGATTTCTTAAATATTACTCTGGTGATAGATTTTAGACATGTAGGGTCATTTAGTTTTTGGTTTAGTCAAAGCTAAGCTTTCTCGTGTTAGTTGAAACCAACTTGATAGTTTTTATTTTATGATTATTAGCACATGACCTCTGGAAACATGTGTGAGTACCCCTAGGATTTGTCTTCCCTACTTCTTAATATTTAAAAAAATTATAAATCATTAATATAAAAAAAGAATTCATTAATACAGTTGCATTGTAAAAATTAAAACATTGCCAATAAAGCCAAAAATCCCTTAACCCCTACTCACAGTCTTACTCCCTTCCTCTTCATGTGTTTGCTTCCAAATCTTTTCCTGTGTTCATTTCTCTTTCACTCTCTCTTACTTATATATAGAATGATATATATGCTATGTAATACTATAGAGTGTATAATATGTTTACTTCATTAAAGATATTCTGTATGCATCATTTGGCAAGTTGCTTTTTTTTACCCAATAATGCCATACTGCTATTTTTAAAAATAATGTTATTATAGAAACAGGGCACATGCTTTGTACAAAGTTAGAAAATACAGATAAGCACAAAATAAGCAATAAAAACATCATATTCCCACCAATCAGAGATCACCTTTGTAATGTCTTACATTAATATATATATCCTTCCAGATATTTTCCTCTGTTTACACTCATTTTTTCCAAAAATGAGTTCACACTGTGCATACTCCTCTGTAATCTTTTTCAGTCATCTTCTCTTTTTTCATTCAGTAAATTTTATCTTGTACACCGAATAAAATATATTTAAATTTTCCTAGTTGACCCAGAAGTATGCTTTACAGCTAGTTTGTCCAGACCTTATCCTTTTGCAGCTAGTTTGTACAATCTAGAATTGTATCAGTAGTTATCCCCCTTCAGTTTCTTACAGTCTTGAATAGCACTCGCTTTTCTTTATAGATCCATGATGTTTTATAATTATTTTTTAAGTAGATAAATTAAGATTTTTGTTGGAGTTTCAACATCAAATTTTCAAAAATTAATAGAATGAATATACTGAAAAGTCGAAGGATATAGCAGACCTGAAAAGCGCTGTGAACCAATTCAACATGATTAAGATTTATACAGTTTTCACATGGTGGTAATATACAAACTCTACTCGAGTCCTGTGGACTGTGAACCAGGAGGCACTGTGTGTACATCCAGGGACATGAGGTTAGAAGCAAAAGTTTCATGGTCTAAAAGCACTGAAATCATACAGAGTCTGTTCTCTTATCACTATGGAATTATGTTAGAAGTCAATATCAAAAGATATTTGAAAATAACCCACATATTTTCAGGTGCAATGTGACATTTACCAAGAGAGTTCTTCAGCTTAGCCATTGAAAGCCTCAGTAAAGTTAGAGGGTGATTGCAGAGAAGAAAGCATTTAAATGAGAAATTAGTATCAAAATGAGGGATTAACATTAAAGATACTTTAAACAAAATCCCATGTATTTGGACATTAAGTGTCCACTTTTAAATGATAAGTGTATCTAAGAAGTCATAACAAGGAAAATTAGAAAATATTTTTAGCATAAAAATGAAAAGAGAATTTACCAGAAATTGTTGCATGTAGCTTAAGCTGCTCAATGCAGTTGAATACAACGTGGAGTCTTGAATAAGACAAAACAAATAGTGGACACTAGCATAACATTCTGTGAAACTGGAACAAAATCTGTAGCTAATACTCTATCACTTGTTAATTTTTTTTTTTTTACAACATAGTATTTCTTTATATTATCAGAATTGGATTAGAAGTTTCATGCCTCATTCAAAAATTTTTTAATATACATTTTTTTAAATCACTAAGATAATAAATTTTCTAGACTTTCAGCAGTAATACTAGATCCTAAAATACATGGAATTATATCAAAGTTTTCAGTGACTGTAAGTTAGAAATCTAGCATTCTGTTCATTCTAAGTTGAACAATTATGGAATCAAAATGTCATAAATTCTTTTAGCTAGGCAAAAACTCATAAATCTTCTAAAATATACATATTACACATACTGTGTGTGTGTGTATATATATATGTATGTGTGTACAACAGCTTTTCTACTACAGAATAGCACCCCCTTTTTTATGACATGATGTTTTTCTGCATAATTTTTACCTTTTGGATTTGACACCTATGCTTCCTCACAGTATCATTATTTTGTCCTCTCTTCGGCATGTATTTTATAAACTAGGTTTTTTTGCTTGAGTAAAATCTGATACTGTGTTATATCACATTAGAAAACCTACAACCATGTTGTTAGTGATGCTGGGTTGACCTCTGGATTAGAGTGATAACACTCTGATCCTGAATTATTAGGTTTTCTTCCTCCTTTTGACTAAAATGTCACCTAAATGATGTTACTTTGGCATTATATGAATGACCAGTTTCAAATCAACCTAAGAGTTATTAAATGATAACCCTTATCTGATAATTTTTTAATTGAGGTATAATTGATATATAACATTGTATTAGTGTCAGGTGTACAGCATAATAATGTAATATTTGTATATATTATGAAATGATCACCACAATAAGTTAACACCCATCATCATACAGAAAGATCTACTCTCTTAGTAACTTTCAAATATGGTATTACTAACTGTAGTCACCATGCTGTATATTACATCCCCATGACTTATTTTGTCACTGAAAGTTTGTACCATTTGGTCCCCTTTGACCTGATAATAATTTTATTGAGTTAATGAAATAGTATTTTTCTGATTTTATCATTTCTTTTGTACTAATTAATTGGCACTCTGCTATAAGGGAGAGCTTTTTTTTGTTATTAGTTAGAGCTGTTTGTTTACCCTCTGGGAAGGCGGAGTATGTGATAATAAATCTTTCTTTTTCATCACCAATTTTCGAAGTAAGTTTTAGCCACTTCATGTGGTTCAGATCAGTTCAGATTAATTCCATCCATGACAATCGTTACTCTTCTAATGCTTACATTCTCACAGCGGTGGCCAGTGGGAGCTCCTTCACTCTTCCATCTGGGTCTGATTCAACCTTGTTGGTTGGTGGTAGCTCCCTTGCTTTCTGGCATTGCAGGATGCCCTCATGCTGTTTCTTTAGGTAGAAGAATCTTTGCGTTAAAACACACACAGACACTCTAGGAAAAATAAATACAAAAGACACTGTGGGGAATCCATTATATCCTTACCAAGCAAATTGTATTGGCCTTCCCATCTTTTCCTGGCTACATCTACCCATCTAAGAAAAGAAGCCTGTTCCTGAGATTCTAAGTTCTTGCTCCTTTACCCACTCCATCAAGTATAAAAATCAGAGTTTGAAAGAGTTAGAGTATATGTACATCTTTATTTTCTTTAGACCTAATCTGATTTCATTTGGATTCAGACCACATGTATTGATTTAAAAAGTTCATTTCAATAAATTCAGCTTAGTTAGCTATGTATTTATTCTTCATCCTCAGCAGAAAGAAAATTATATGAGTGTAAGTAGCTATGCTGGGTGATAATAGATGAAGAAGAACACGTAGGAAATAACTATAAATTATTAACCTAACCTTAGAGATAAAACTGGGTTTTGAGTCCACAAAAATATTTTTATTGTCAGTTTTCTGCATTAGTTGAAGCAGATATGGTATCAAGAAACAATTCTTCAAAAGAGGTAAGCAGAGAGGCCAGAAGAAGTCACAGTGATGCAGCCTCATAATAAGCCTTCTAGTTGTTTGTAGTGATAGATGGGAGCCCTCTGTTGGCCTTTTAGCAAACTTTAAAATTCAATTGAAAGACTCATTTGAACTTCAGCTTTATTCGTCTTTGCATATTTAATCTTAAAATATTTTCCTCCAAAAGGCTGGAAGAGGGCCTGCAGGGAAACGTGTGCATATTAATGTACCTTGAACCCATATTTTCTGAAGAAATCTAATCCAATGTGCTTTCTGTCATAGATGGTGAAACTAAGAAATAAAATTTTAGGTGTTTGATAGTTATATAGTTTGGCTGTTTAAGACTTCATAAAGGGCAGAACTTGAAAAAGCAACTCATGTATCATTTCCTGGGTATTTCCCTCGCAAGGTACATCTGTCATTCTACCTGTTAATTTTTTGTTTCTGTTATTCCACTTTGTTTCTTGAAAGTGGGAATCACTGGCCTAGATTTTCATGTCTTTTCTTACAAACTCTTTTTTTTTTTATAGTGGATTATCAAACAATTTTACAGGAAAGTCAAACCATCACTGCCACGTGTCTGCATATGAAAAATCTTTTCCTATTAAGCCTGTTTCAAGTCCATCTTGGAGTGGTTCATGTCGTCGAAATCTTTTGAGCCCCAAGAAAACTCAGAGACGACATATTAGCACAGCAGAAGAGGTAAGGAAAAGCTGCTAAAAGTTAAACTTGCCCTGCATTTGGCTATTTGTTCCCTCTGACTTAGATGTTTATTAACCATTGCATTTACTTAACCCTTTCTGGTTTTTTTTTTTCTTGATTACTCTTTGAGTGCTGTCATCTGTTCTAAAAAGATTAAGGAGATAATTTAGCAGTGTTTTTCTTACCATCTTTTATTCCTATTGGATAGCAGACTTAATCTTCAGTATTGTCTGAGCAGCTTCTCGTACATCAAACTATCTCTTTTCTCTTTTGGACCCTTCCTAAAACTCTAGCTTCATGTGGCAAAACTGTTAACCTTGCTGGATTTGATAACATACCTCCCTGCCCTTCTTACCAGGATAGTTTTTCCTCAATATAAAAGAAAAATCAAGAAGGCACTTAAACAATTTATATCTTTTCATTATGAGTAAAATGTTTGAGATCATAAATTTTCTCCACAAGAAAGATGTGTTGACACTGTGTTATTATATTCATTCAGTAAACTTAAAAGAAAAAAATCATTTCCGTAAATGTATAATTTATAAAGTAAGGAAATGTACTTAAACCTGTTCAATTAAATATTTATTATGCATCTAGTCAGCTTTGGACTGGTTGCTGTGGAGATACAAATGAATAATAATGACCTCACACTTAGATAGCATTAGATTTTCCAGTGTGCTTTCCACATATATTATTGTTTTGAATTCTTTTAATCTATGAAATAGGAAGAGATGAGGCAAAACCACATTTTACAAGGTTGGAAAGTAAACGTCAGAAGTCACACAACTAATAAATGGTCAGCCTGCAACCCAGTTCTTCTGCATGAGTCCAGTGTGGTATGATTTCTCTACACAACATGGTGATGTGGTTCCTACCCATTAAGAGCTTCCAGAGCCTGAAGTCAAGAGTATAGTGTTATGTGCTAAAGTGAAGTCACTCAGTTGTGTCTGACTCTTTGTGACCCCATGGAGTGTAGCCTATCAGGCTCCTCCATCCATGAGATTCTCCAGGCAAGAATACTGCAGTGGGTTGCCAGTTCCTTCTCCAGGGGATCTTCCCAACCTAAGGATCGAACCCAGGTCTCCCACATTGCAGGCAGATGCTTTAACCTCTGAGCCACCAGGTGATGTGCTAAACAATTACGTAATTTGGTGGTGAAGATCTCTTAGGTGGCAAAACTTCATTATTTGTGACATGGTTAGTTAAAAATGCTGTATGTTTTTTGGTTTTAAATTTGTATTGAATCTACACTATTCACAGAGGGTGACAAAACTAGTGAATCATCAGAGAGAAGGATAGACAAAACTGGCAACAGTTGCCTTTGGTGATAGCTGAGCAACAGCTATTTCTTTTTCACTGTACCATTTATAACATTGAATTTAGTACTATCAGTTACTGCATATATAATTTTTTTTTAATTACTGAAGTGGCAGGAGTTGTGCTTCTGCTAGAGCCTAGGCAGTCTGCAGATTACAGAGACTTGTGGGGAAAGAGTGAGGGCATGGCAGCAGGACGCAGGCCTCCCAGACCCCTCCTTGCCTCCTGGCTGCTGGGATCACGAGTATCCTTCAAACCATGTACATTGTAAGCCCACACCATTGACTCACTAGCCAACCAATATTTGGGACAACTCAGCCCCTTCTTCTTCTTTCACCTTCACTTCCAGCCTGAGGACTTGGGCTGACCAAATACTTTCATCCTTCCAAACTACCCTCCAGGCCACAGGCTGGGTCAGTAGAGAATGAGAGGCTGGTTTCTCTTTCCTGCTGTAGTGTCAAGAAGATGCCAAGGATTGAACCTGTCCTATGGAATAAAAGCTGCAGAAAATTTTACCTCAGTTGTTTTTAGGCCTTTAATCTGCTGTGAAAAGCAAGGTACTTGTAGTATAGAAATATGAAGTAGTCTGTATTATATGAGTAAGATAAAATATTGGACCAAACTTTATTAAATGAAACTCTCAACAGATTATTTAGATGTTTAGTCTTAGGTGTTATAGATAATACAGATTAAAATATTACTTTTTTCCCACTAAAGTAAGATTATTGTTGGTAGCTTATCTGTTCAGTTCAGTTCAATTCAGTCACTCAGTCATGTCCAACTCTCTGACCCCATGGACTGCAGCACGCCAGGCTTCCCTGTCCATCACCAACTCCCAGAGCCTACTCAAACTCATGTCCATTGAGTCGGTGATGCCATCCAACCATCTCATCCTCTGTCATCCCCTTTTCCTCCTGCCTTCAATCTTTCCCAGCATCAGAGTCTTTTCAGATGAATCAGTTCTTCTCATCAGGTGGCCCAAGTATTGGAGTTTCAGCTTTAGCATCAGTCCTTCCAGTGAATATTCAGGACTGATTTCCTTTAAGATGGACTGGTTGGATTTCCTTGCTGAAAACTTATAAACTGGAGGAAAAGTTATTTTCCATGGAAATATTGGGATCTCCTAGGGAGGTGCTGTTGCTTATGTTTAAAGAAGGAGAATTGTGTATAATCTTACATCTAGAGTTGTCTAACATCTTCAGGAATATGAAGCCGTCTATAGAATTAACGTCACCACTTACTGTTCAGTTTTACAACAGAGATTTGAAGATATATACAAGGAAGAGGAATTTGGAAATATGCATGTGGTGGCTGTACTACCACTTGGCTGATGGCTGATTCAAGGGCAACATTAAAGAACAATAGAGGTTACTATTAATTAGATAATATTGTTCTTTAATGTTGCCCTTGAGGACTTCCCTGGTGGCTCAGACGGTAAAGTTTCTGTCTATAATGCAAGAGACCTAGATTCAATCTGGGTTGGGAAGATTCCCTGGAGAAGGAAATGGCAACCCACTCCAGTACTCTTGCCTTGAAAATCTCATGGACGGAGGAGGTTGGTGCAGGCTACTGTCCATGGGGTCGCAAAGAGTCGGCATGACTGAGTGACTTCACTTTTCTAGCCATATGCGCTGTTTAAGTTAATTTAAATAAAATAAAAATGTAGTTTCTCAGTCACATTAGCCACGTTTCAGGCACTCATTAGCCATACTTGGCTAGTGACTACAATATTGGATAGTACAGGTTAGGAACATTTCCATGATCACAGAATGTTCTCTTAGTACTGTTACAGAGGGTGTGAGTTTCTGTTTGGAAAAGAAAAAATACTAAGAAAAAAATAGAAATATTAAATGGCAATAACACAGGTAGTTTCTTTTCAGTTATATATTGCTTCCAGACATGCTTCTGTGCTACGTATTAAGCAGCATTTTAAGATGTTGGGCTGCCTTACAAATGACACTGGTGGGTTTATTCCTTTTTTTTTTAAGAAAAACATACTTGACTAATTATCCTTAAACTTATTAAACTTTCTTTGGTCATTTATTAGATTTATAACATAATATTAGCCAACTTCCTTTGCTCTAATATTTTACCCAGTTATAGCTTCCTTTCCTCTTAATTTCTTAATTTGCTCACTCAATAGAAAATGGTTTAACAAGTAATATTGTTGTTGTTCAGTCGCTAAGTTGTGTCCAACTCTTGGCAACCCCACGAACTGCAGGCTTCTCTGTCCATCACTACCTCCTTGAGTTTGCTCAGACTCATGTCCATTGAGTCAGTGACGCCATCCAACCAGCTCATCCTTTATTGCCTCCTTCTCCTCTTGCCCTGTTTTTCCCAGCATCAGGGTCTTTTCTAATGAGTCAGCTCCTCACATCAGGTGGCCAAAGTATTGATGCTTCAGCATTAGGCGTTCCAGTGAATATTCAGGGTTGATTTCCTGTAGGATTGACTGGTTTGATCTCCTTGCTGTCCAAGGGACTCTCAAGAGTCTTCTCCAGCACCACCATTTCAAAGCGTCAGTTCTTTGGCTTTCAGCCTTCTTTATGGTCCAGCTCTCACATCCAGACATGACTACTGGAAAAAACATAGTTTTGAATGTATGAACCATTGTTGGCAAAGTGATGTCTCTGCTTTTTAATGCACTATTTAGGTTTATCATAGCTTTTCTTCCAAGGAGCAAGCGTCTGTTAAATCATAAATCAGTTTAAACTGACAGTATGGGGCTTGAAGAGACCTCAGATAATTTGGAGTATTGGACATTTACTTCTGTTCGTTTTTTGTTGTCTAATGACTGAGGTTGTTCAGGCTCAGACAGAAGCTTTTCTTTGAAAATATGTTTATTGAAGAAAATGATTTGTTGGGGACTTTTGTGTATGTTAAATTATTTTTAAAAGTCAACTTTGTGTTGAATTAATCTAGATTTCTTATAATTTGCATTAGATGAGTCACTTAATGGCATGTTGGTTCTTCATGTTTTATTTATAAATATAAAAATTTATTCCAAGAAAACATTTTTTATGTGATAGGAGGGAGGAGGGAAATGTTTCTAACTTTTTATGGTTTAATTCTTTTTTAAAAATTGTATTGAATTGTGATTTACAATATTGTGTTAGTTTCAGGTGTACAGCAGAGTGATTCAGTTATACATATATGTATTCTTTTTTCAGATTTTTTTCTCATAAAGGTTATCACAGAATATTGACTAGCGTTCCCTGTGCTATACAGCAGGTCCTTGCTCCTTGTGTGTCTTGTAATCGTAATGCGTATATGTTCATCTCAAGCTGATTTATTCCTCGCCTACGTTTCCCCTTTTGTTTGTAGTATTTAGGGTACCACAAAGATCCTTTCTATCTCATCTATTCTTGGTGTTCTCTTGAGGTCTTTAAGTGATGGGGATATTTCTTTGCCTTCCATTCATATGCAGAGTAGCCTCTTACACCAATATATCTGCTTTACTTTTCTTCCTGTGATAAGATAATACAGTCAAAGCTTTTTAAGATGTAATTTGTTGGGATAGTGGAAGTGAACTAAAATTTAGAGTTAATATCCATGACCCAGGTGTAGTACTCCACTTCTGATTCCCTTCCCTCCCTCGATTTCCCTTCCCTCCCTCCATTTTACCACCCTCTAAGACAACATACTGTTAACCCCATAGTATCGTGGATTCAGTTATTTGGTATGGTGGGAAAGTGAAATCAAGATTTATATTGAAGAGTATTCAGAATTTCAGTCATTAAAGTGCCAGATAGTACAGCTTTCCAGTATATAGATCACAGTGGAGTTAGTTGGCAAAGATCTCTCTTACACCCTAATAATCTGTAATGATGCTGCTTTCTTTCGATTATGTACTTTAAGAATTTTCATAATAGAAAATTTGTGTTTTAATAAGGGCTTCCCTAGTGGCTCAGATGGTAAAGAGTCCTCCTGCAATGCAGGAGACCTGGGTTTGATCCCTGGGTTGGGAAGATCCTGGAGAAGGGAACAGCTACCCACTCCAGTATTCTGGCTTGGAGAATTCCATGGACAGAGGAGCCTGGCAGGCTACAGTCCATGGGGTTGCAAGGAGTTGGATAAAGAGGCATTAATTATGATTTTTAATTATAAAAATATATAGACAGTCTCTTCACAAACACTAAAAAAAAGGACCACCATTGTCTTGAATATATTAAGGTCTAAGGGGTAAGATAATGGTATTTATTTTCTTCATAGAGAACATTGCAAATTTGTTTCTTCTCTTGGTTCTATTTTGCCACCAAATGCTCAACTACTTCTTTGTTTTGTGATCACTCAACTATTCAGATTTAAGCATAGCTCTTTCTCATAAGGGGTTGTCAAGTTGCACAGTGCAAGGTGTATCTTGTTAGACTGATAACATACTGACAATGTAACTGAAATTTACTATGTGCCCCTTGGACTGCAAGGATATCCAACTAGTCCATCCTAAAGGAGATCAGTCCTGAGTGTTCATTGGAAGGACTGATGTTGAAGCTGAAACTCCAATACTTTGGCCACCTCATGCGAAGAGTTGACTCATTGGAAAAGACCCTGGTGCTGGGAGGGATTGAGGGCAGGAGGAGAAGGGGATGACAGCGGATGAGATGGTTGGATGACATCACCAACTCAATGGACATGGGTTTGGGTGGACTCCGGGAGTTGGTGATGGACAGGGAGGCCTGGTGTGCTGCGGTTCATGGGATCGCAAAGAATCGGACGCGACTGAACTGAACTGAAAAAAAAGATTGAAGAAGAAAAAATTTAGTGTCTCTTTACCTTTGCCTCAATCTTTGCTTTATTCTTTGTGCGTTTAACAAACTTTTGTAATTGAATGAAATGCTTATGTGCGTATTGAAATATGGCAGTGTAGGATGTTGCTAGCACTGGCACGAAGTTTAAGATTATTTTGTGAAAATTGAAGTTTGTATTAAACTGTATATAAGATTCTTTTTAAATCCTGGGGCATGTTATTTAATGAATTCAGCCCATTACTTCAGGAGATCTGTGCAGAGTAGGTACATGATTAGTTACAAGTTCTCACGTAAACTGGTTCTCTGCTAAATGGCCTCATTTCTCACTGTTGTTCTCCTGATTCACACTGACCTTACTATTCCTTGAACACATCAAGCATATTCCTGTCCAAGGCCCTTTGCATTTGTTCTGCCAATACCTGGAATACTCTTTATAAATTTCTATGACTGATTTATTCCTTTGATTTAGGCTTCTGTAGAAATATCACCTTTTTAGAGAAGTCTTATCCATTCTTGCTGTTCTTCCTCCATCGCTTTCTGTTCTCTTCAGTTTTCTTCATACTACTTGACTTATTTTTTGTCAGTCCTTCAGCTTTAATGTAAGCTCCCCAAGGCACAGATTATTTTATTCAGTGCAGCATCTCTAGTGCCTGGAGCATAGTAGGTGTTTAGGTTGGTAAGTGAACTATGCTGTGGAATATATGGCCTAAATTCAGTATTGGAACTTCATGGGAAAAAAAAAGAATAAATGAAAGTTGGCAATGAAAACCATCTTTGGAAAGTACTTACACTCTTAAAAATTGGGTAGAATAGGAAACAGCTCTGATCTTGACTGTTGCAATTACTTCCTTGTGATTTTTCTAACGGGTATCAGGAGTCAAGGACTTTGTTAGAGTCCTGTTTAGAGGTCCTCATTTTTTTTAATGTTTTATTTCTGGGACAATCAGTGATGCAAAAATGGCCTTCTAGTTTCATATCCTACAGTTTCTGTGTGCTGCTGTTTACATATATGCCCCATAATTTTCCAAAATACACTGTCAAGTATTTGCTTCACTCACTTCTCTTATACGTGCTTTATAATTTTGTAGAATATTATTAATGAACCATAATTCTTAATTATCAAGACACTGCCAGAGCTTTAAGAGAGCTCTCAGAGTCTAGATATTACCTAGAGAAATATTGCCTCACTGAATGTATTTAAGATTTTTTTTCTTCTTTTATAGACAGTTCAAGAGGAAGAACGAGAGATTTACAGACAGCTGCTACAGATGGTCACAGGGAAGCAGTTCTCTATAGCCAAACCCACCACACATTTTCCTTTACACCTGTGAGTCACAGAAACATATTTCAAATGAATTTTATTCTGCATTTTGTTATTGGATGTTGAAATTGTTTTCTTTTCTTGCTAGGTCTCGATGTCTTAGTTCCAGTAAGAATACTTTGAAAGACCCACTGTTTAAAAATGGAAACTCTTGTGCAACTCAGATCGTTGGCTCTGATACTTCTTCATCTGGATCTGCCAGCATTTTAACTGCCCAGGAACAATTGTCCCACAGTGTGTTTTCCTTATCGTCTTACACCCCAGATGCTGGTACATTTGGATCCAAAGATTCTGATCCTGTCCATCAACCCGAACATGACCACTCTCTTTCACATCAGGCAAATAACTTACCAGCTTCAAATACAGAATCTGAAGGTAAAAATGGAATTGTATCACTATAGTTTCAGTAACCAATGAACAGTTTATTGGATCTATGAGAATTATATGAATTATAGGCAAGGTAGTAATACACATGTAACTTAATTAAGATATAAGATACAAGATACCTTAAATACATTTAATTCAGTTAGCCATGCCATGAGTAAATGAAACATATAAATAGCTTACTTTTTTCTTACAAATGATTGAGAGGCAGATGATTTCATATAATATTTAAAAGGTTAACTTCCTGAACAGTCTTGTGTCAGAGTATATTAAGCCCACCTACTTTAGTACTTTCTCTGTTTCTAGTACTTTACAATGAAAATTAAGTACCCTGAAGTTCTAGGAGTTTTGAAATATCAATTAAGAATTGAAGTAAAATTTCTTAAATAAATAGTACTTATAAAACCTGTGTAGTAGGTTTATGCATTTTGGAATGCTTGTCAGCAAGTTTTGAAAACAGAATTTTCTGTCTAACTTTCAGCTAACCAAAATATTTAGTCTCCTGGAATTCCAGTTAATTAAAGGTTTTGCTATGGTAGTTTTTTGTTTGTTTGCTTAGTTTTCCCCTCCTTTAGGTATGTATTATGTGTGTATTTATGATATGTATTTAGGCATGTAACTTAAAGCGAATTTTTTAATCTGTTCCTTACTTTCTTAAAAGTCTCACTCGGGGATAAAAATTTTTGGTGTCATTATATATATGGCTACACAAATTCACAGAAACTTAAGATTTTGTGAGGTGATTTACTGAGAATTATTATTAAAAGGCTTTAATTTCAGAAGCATTTATTTTATGTCAGATGCTTAGATACAACTCAACTGGAATAAATATACAATATTGAATGGTTTAGTTACTTCCCTATACCATTTATTAAATATTCTAAATAAGATTCTAATCATAGTGCTTTAGAAGGATATGATTCCTACCTTTATCAATAGAAAATAAATGCTAGAATTTGTACTGTTTGGACTCTGGTGCTTCTCACATAGCTGTTGCTTTCTTTCTTTCTGCCTTCCCCCTCTTCCCTTCCTCCTTCCCTTCCCTCTTGCATCTTGTTCAGTCTCATACTGGTTCATGAACTAAAGACTTTTGAGAAATCTTGGCATGTTCTTATTTCTCAGGAATAGAAGGAAGAAGCACAGGGAACAAGCGCAGTCCAGGAGAAGATGCTGAAGGGCATATATACTTTTTTTTGGCTTTATTTGTGAGACAGGCTCTTCACTAAGCCCTATTTGTGGCTCAGTGAAAATGGACCTGCCTGTCTTTCTCCCGTCTTTCCTTTATCCTTATGCTGTGTTATTTTTATGGAAATAGAATATAGCAAAGTATGGGAACTTAAGCCGTAGACATCTAGAAGGTACAGCCATGTGGAATTTTGTTAATGATAGGCTCTTGTGTTTTTTGTTTAGGATCAGACTCTGTGATTTTACTCAAAGTGAAAGACTCCCAGATTCCAACTCCCAGGTAAACTTTGGTTAAAGGACATTCTTAACATTGTTTTCCCTCTCTTTAATCACAATTTCTTCACTAAGAGTTAAGTAATATAAAACAGCCTCAACTCAGACCACTCTTGTGTGTCGTTTGAGTTATTTCAGTAACTTCTTAATTGATCTTTTTTCCTCCAACCTCCGTTTTATTCTTCATGCCGTTTTCCACCGTGTTCTCTAACCCATTCTTTGCCTTGTTCGTTAGTCCACCTTCAGTTCTGCTGAGTGAACTTTCTAAAATGCTTATTTAATCATTCATTAAACACCCTCAAGAGTGCCTGATAAGATGTGGAATCAAGCCCAAACTCCTAGTATGGTATTCAACACTCTTCCTCCACATGCCTTGCTTCCTGTCATACATTTTTTCTTTGACAAATATTTATTGATAGCCTAGGGGTGCGGGTACTGGTACAGACATTGGAGGTAATAGCAGTTAACAAAATGAAGTTCCTGCTCTCAAGAAGTGTACATCCTAATTGTACCGAAAGGACCTTGATGTTGGAAAAGGTTGAGTGCAAGAAGAGAAGGGGGTGACAGAGGATGAAATGGTTGGATAGCATCCCCTAATCAATGGATATGAATTTGACCTAACTCTGGGAGATAGTGAAGGACAGGGAAGCCTGGCGTGCTGCAGTCCATGGACTTAACAAAGAGCCATGACTTAGTGACTAAACAACAACAAAGGAGAGGGATGGGGGACAAATAATAACGAATAATTAAATATACGTATACCTGGTGGTGATAAGTACCATGAAGAAAAATAAAGCAGGGTAACATATAGACTGGGGATTGGGAGTGCCATTTATCTAGATGGTCATGACGAGTTTCTGCTAAGCTGACATTTGCAGAGAGACACAGTGGAGGTGAAAGAAGGAGCCATGTGCAAAATACTGGATTCTTTCATGTGTTTATTATATGCTGACTTACAAGATGATAGGTATTTTCATATTTTCACATGAATATGTGAAGTGTTTCTTCTGCCTGATATGTTCCCCTTCTCCCCCTTCAACTTGTCTATCAAGCAGTAGTCTTTTTCTTATCTTTTAAGTCTCAGGTCAGATGTGATCTTCTGTATGAAATTTAACCCCTCTGAGAGGTACCAAGTATTTCTTCCTCTGTAATCCAGTTCAATTCAGTTCAGTCGTGTCCGACTCTTTGCGACCCCATGAATCACAGCATGCCAGGCCTCCCTGTCCATCACCAACTCCCAGAATTCACCCAAACTCATGTCCATCAAGTCGGTGATGCCATCCAGCCATCTCATCCTCTGTTGTCCCCTTCTCCTCCTGCCCCCAATCCCTCCCAGCATCAGAGTCTTTTCCAATGAGTCAATTCTTCGCATGAGCTGGCCAAAGTATCGGAGTTTCAGCTTTAGCATCATTCCTTACAAAGAACACTCAGGACTGATCTCCTTTAGGATGGACTGGTTGGATCTCCTTGCAGTCCAAGGGACTCTCAAGAGTCTTCTCCAGCACCACAGTTTGAAAGCATCAATTCTTCAGCGCTCAGCTTTCTTCACAGTCCAACTTTCACATCCATACATGACCACTGGAGAAATCATAGCCTTGACTAGATGGACCTTTGTTGGCAAAGTAGTGTCTCTGCTTCTGAATATGCTATCTAGATTGGTCATAACTCTCCTTCCAAGGAGTAAGTGTCTTTTAATTTCATGGCTGCAGTCACCATCTGCAGTGATTTTGGAGCCCCCAAAAATAAAGTCTGACGCTGTTTCCACTGTTTCCCCATCTATTTCCCATGAAGTGCTGGGACCGGATGCCATGGTCTTTGTTTTCTGAACGTTGAGCTTTAAGCCAACTTTTTCACTCTCCTCTTTCACTTTCATCAAGAGGCTCTTTAGTTCTTCTTGCCTTTCTGCCATAAAGGTGGTGTCATCTGCATATCTGAGGTTTTTGATATTTCTCCCGGCAATCTTGATTCCAGCTTGTGCTTCTTCCAGCCCAACGTTTCTCATGATGTACTCTGCATAGAAGTTAAATAAGCAGGGTGACAATATACAGCCTTGACGTACTCCTTTTCCTATTTGGAACCAGTCTGTTGTTCCATGTCCAGTTCTAACTGTTGCTTCCTGACCTGCATATAGGTTTCTCAAGAGGCAGGTCAGGTGGTCTGGTATTCCCATCTCTTTCAGAATTTTCCACAGTTTATTGTGAGCCACACAGTCAAAGGCTTTGGCATAGTCAATAAAGCAGAAATAGATGTTTTTCTGGAACTCTCTTGCTTTTTCGATGATCCAGCGGATGTTGGCAATTTGATCTCTGGTTCCTCTGCCTTTTCTAAAACCAGCTTGAACATCTGAAGTTCACGGTTCATGTATTGCTGAACCAGTATTGTAACCCAGTAGGTTACTGTTAATACTTAGATCGCTATGTCTGCCATATGGGGCCTTGGCAATCAGTTGCTAGAATAATAATAGTATTAATTTTCCATTGAAACGATTAAGGATAATAAGATATTCTTTCTTATCTCAGTTTCCCTACATCTTTGCAATTTCCCAGTATGTTCTAAACTTTTTGGATATTTTAAAAGTATTCTCAAAAATAAAGTATTCTCTAGTTAGTATAGTTTCTCAAGGAGACTTTACAGTTTAGATTCTTTATAGTTTTGGGGGGTTTTTTTGAGTGAGACCTGGGTTCCAATCTTGCCTTTTCCAGGCTTCATGTAACTTTGAACAAGTTACTCTTCTAAACCTCAGTTTCCATACCAATAAAATGCCAGTATTAATATCTTACTATTGAATTGTTGTGAAGGTAAACTTATAGATAAAACACTTATAAAAGTGTTCTATATGTATGCACAAAAATAGGTGTTCTTTCTTGGGAAAAAGTTGATTTCATGTAATGTGTGCTCTCAGTTCTTTCCTGAGTCTGTCTTTCCTTTATGGAGAATTTCTTTTACTAATGACTGAACAGTGAGAAGGATGAGAAGTAGTCTTGGGTGAGGCTCACTGGATAATGCTGTCTATCAAAGCTGGAGCCTAGTCTCTCAAGGCTTGGTTCATTGGCTCCTTAATCTCCCACCACTGCCTCTTGGTTAAGTTCCAGCAATGAAGATCTGCCCTTATTTCCCAGAATATGCCGTGCATTTTATGCCTTTGTGTTGTTATACATTCCAACCCCTTCCCCTTCTGCCTGGAGTTTGCTTTCTCTCCTTGTCGACTTGTTACACTCTTAGCTTGCTTTTTAAACTCTGACTCAGGTGTTGGTTTCTTCCTCAGGACATTTCTCTGGCTTCTCCAGATATCATTAGTCTTTTCCTCCAGTACTTCTGTCTCTGTACCTTGTGTTACTAATATCTTTGCACCGCCTCCTGCTTTCAATAATAGCACGTGGCGCATTAAAAGTACTTAGTAAATAAATCTTTGTTAAATAACAAATTTCCTAGAAAGCCTGAAATACTGTCTTGAGTAGTCCAAATACTCATCATCTCCATTGTGGCTTAATGCTTTGGTTTATTAGAAGACATTTTACAATAATACAACACAGTCTGTGGAATTGGACTGAAGTAGTTTCTAACCCTGACTCTTCCAGGGCAAATAATTCTTTTGAACTCAGTTTCCTTTTCTGTACAGTATAAGTAGTGTTTCCCTATTACACATTATATTGAGGCTTAATAATTTGTGGATTATCATAAGGCTTTGCCAATACGTAAAACCTCTCTAAGAGAGTTTTGTACACAAAGCACTAAGTAGGTGCTTATTGCATTAGTTATATGAGAAGTAATATGTAATCTCTGAAAAGCAAAGGGATTTTGCTTTTCCTTCTGTGTGTTGCTTTCCTACACCAATAGATACCTTGAGCATTAAAGAGAAGTGCTTGTCCTTTACATTATTTATTTATTCAACAAATATTGAGTGCCTGCTAGATGTCAGGCACGATTCTTGGTACAGAGGATACAGTAGTAAATGCAAAAGACAAAAATTCCTATCCTCATCAAGTTTATATTCTAATATGGGGAGCATTGGGCTTCCCTGATGGCTCAGTTGGTAAAGAATCTGCCTGCAGTGCAGGAGACCCTGATTTGATTCCTGGCAAGATCTGCTGGAGAAGGGACAGTCTACCCACTCCAGTATTCTTGGGCTTCTCTGGTGGCTCAGCTGGTAAAGAATCTGCCTGCAGTGCAGCAGACCTGGGTTCAATCCCTGGGTTGAGAAGATCCCCTGGAAAAGGGAAAGGCTACCACTCCAATATTCTGACCTGGAGAATTCCACGGACTGTGTAGTCCATGGAGTCACAAAGAGTCTGACACGACTGAGCGGCTTTCTTTTCTTTTTTTTCACTTTCATGGGGAGCAGATTTGAGTAGCATGATCCAGTACCATGAAATGCTGGGTGATTCCTTGTCACGTCGTCATATTGTGCAATAGATGTGTTCTCACGTTCATTTATTTTTAGTATCACACACTAAGTAGTCTCTCAGAGTGCTTCCACTGATCTCTGTGACTTTCTTTCTTGGCTGTTACATCAGTTGTTGACTGCATTAAGGAGATAGGCTGCCTTCTCTGTGTTCTCCTCTTATTGACCTCAGTGACAGTGAATAGGTAATAGAACAGCATTTTTATCGCTAAAGCCCAAAACTAAGGGTTACTGGGAATACTGATTCTCAGAAGTTAGGCTTAGGAGCAAAGGATTACCTCTGAGCCCTTATTTTTGCCTTTACAGGACAGATTGTAGAAGTTTAAAAACTGAAAGGGACTCTCATCTCCATATTCACAAACCCAGAAATTGAGGCCCGTGTAAAGGGAAGTGACTTGCTCAAAGTCACAAAGCTAATCAGAGGCAGCTCTAAGAGATTCCAGTCTCTTAACTTTCAGTTTGACACTCTTTTAACTTATTCTGTACATCTGAAAGTTTTCTTTGGAAAAGTGCTCACTTGCCTTTCATTTGGTTCTGTGAGAACTCCTTCAGTTAGAGGGGAGATGAGCAATGACATAAGAAAGTTTGAGAAGAGCAAAAAGGCTCTAGAACAGATAACATACCTGTGACTCTGCTAGCCTTATTCCCTTGGGTTGTCAGCAAGAGCTGCATGGAATAAAAGCAGTCTCTTATCTTTGGAAGGGAGTCGTATTGCTAATTATCCATATTGGTTCATTGGTTCATTAGCCATTTAATATGGGCTACTCTGTGAGTGGGAATTTTCAGTATCTACTGTGATGTGGTTGAATGTATTTTGACTCAAGCAGACCTACAAAAAGTCCAACAACCCATAATATTTTATTAAACCATTAATAAATCTGTCAATCTGAGCCATTTGGAAAGAGGAACATTCTAGTTTTAATATATTACCTTGATAAATAATGTATTTTTCACATCATGTTGGTCTGTCTTGCAAGTAAGGAGCATGCTAAACTAAATTTCTCTGCTGAATGTTGGGTCATCTTTTTAACTATATGTGTGCAAATGACTCATATTTGTTTTCCTTTGCTTCCCAGTTAGAATTGTTTTATGTAATTTAGGTCCTTTTATTTATCACATATTTATAAAGCATTTGTATAAACTATTTAAATGATTTGTTTTCTTGATGAAAATATTTGATACTCTTTTAAGTCTCCTGTTCATTTGTCACATTTTTCTTTTCCTGCCCATAGTCCTACTTTTTTCCAGGCAGAGCTGTGGATCAAAGAATTGTAAGTAATTATTTTTAATATCATTTTGCCTCTTCATCACTTTCTTTTCAGTTAGAAGAAATCAATTAGCCAATCTTGCTACCAATTTTTAGTCAGTAAAAATTTCCTATTTATTTATAAAATAACTTCTAAGTTACTGAGTTTTAAAAGTTTTTAGAGTTGGAACATTTCTATGCTCAGGTTTATTAAATCTGTAACAATTGTTGAAACTAAATTGAATTGGAAAAATGTTTCAGTTAGCTATTAAACAGAAAGGAAAATAAATGTCTTTATTTTCATATTGATAAAACTAATTTATTGGATATTATTTCTGGAGTTTGCAGAATCACTGAAAATTTAGTTTCTAGTTTCAAGGATTCACTTTGGTTATCTAAATCCCTTGGTCTGGTAGATTTTTTTTTTTTTTTTTTTTGGCTGTGTCGGGTCTAAGTGATGGCATGCAAGATCTTTGTCATGTCATATGGGATCTTTCATTGTGGCATGAAGGCTCTCTACCCTTGACATGAGGCTCCAGAGCAGATGGGCTTAGTAGCTGTGACATGTGGACCTAGTTGTCCCAGGGTGTGTGGGATCGTAGTTCCCCAACCAGCAATGGAACCCGCATCTTTTGTATTATTTTCATCTTTGGGATTCAATCTCATTTTTGGATTTCCAGAATGAAGCTTCACTTTCTCCTTAATTTTAGAAGCATGGTTTAAAAAAATTTAAAAAAAGACTACACATTTACAATCCACAAAAGTCACTTGTTCGTGTTTAGCAACAAACTAATAATTTTCATCATTTCAAAAAACTAGTAAGGTAATTTCAGTAACACCATGTAGTTTCACTTTTAAAGCAAGTGTAGTGATAAGTTAGTATAAGGGTTTTAGGGTTTTTCTCTGAGAGTTTTATATTTAATGCTCATTGGGCATCAGCAGTGTTCTGGATGCTAAGTAAGTGGTCTGCATTTTTTGTTTCCTAGAACTAGTGTTTATGATTCTCGAGCACGGGAAAGATTGCGCCAGATTGAAGAGCAGAAAGCACTGGCATTACAGCTTCAAAACCAGGTAAAAAAGTGTTTTTGAGATACAAATGAATAGCACATCCAAGTTGAAACTAATTTTGGAAGGTTACCTGAATTTGGAATCAAAGGTGTTGAATTGCAAGATAGTATGGTAGCATAGCCTTGCTATGCTCTGTGTTCTTAGTCTGTCCAGCTAGTCCTCCTCAGTGTTCGTAGACAAGCAGTAGATTTCTGTACTCCACTTATTTTGAAGGTCTGTCTTTCAGAGACTGCAGGAACAGGAACATTCAGTACATGATTCAGTAGAACTGCATCTTCGTGTGCCTCTTGAAAAGGAGATCCCGGTCACGATCGCCCAAGAAACAGGGAAAAAAGGTCATAAATTGACTGACAGCGAAGATGAATTTCCTGAAATTACAGAGGTAAATTATATAGTATAAATTCCTATACTGGCAAGTGTTGTGTTTAGAGAGAATTCTTTGGACAAATTTCAAACGTAAAAGTAATAGACCAAGGACTCCCCTGGCAGTCCAGTGGTTAAGACTCGGTGCTTCCACCTGCAGGGTGTTCGATCCACAGTCAGGGAATTAAGATCACAAATGCTGAGCGGTACAGCCAAAAAACAGACAGGAAAAAAACAGTAGTAGATCACCTGGTATTTAAATTGCATTCCATACTCCTGCTTTCATTTGTATTGCATAACAATATTGGCTTTGTTTTTCAAAGATTACTGAAAATTCAGGAAAGAATTATGGGTGACTTGTGATTTCAGTGAAAAAGCATTCAGTAAATTTGTTTCATTTCCTGTGCATTTTTACTTAATGCATATGTATAGTACTTTTACATCAAATAGTAAGTTGAGCCTTACTATTTTTTTTAAATAATAAAAACTCAGTATAAAAATTTGGAAATTTAATCTGTTTCTTAGTTCATTCTCCTGTTTGAAAACCTGTCATATAGCTGGTAAGTATAACACATTTATTAACACTAAAGTTGTGCTGAATTCTACATTTTTACATTAAAAAAAACACATTTTTCTGGGAAAATGTGTCTAAAAGACATCACTACTTTTACTTCCTTATTACCTTTGAGAAAGATTCTGTTTCTCAGGAAATTGTTTGGACTGAAGATATATAATTAGGTCTTTTCATGGGCTTAGGAAATTTGATAGCAGAAAGTTATTTCAGACTCAAGAAATAATATGAAATAAGGGTCTGAAATGTGCTGAAAAAGAGAAGGGAGGAAGGAGATTACTGGAAGGAATAATAACCAAAATGTTAGGAGTAAATGGTTGATTTAAGTCTGAGGATTGCATGGGAATCATTGATGAGAAATTGGTACGTCCGAGGCCATGTATGCCTAATCTCTGACACTTCTTGGTTCCCTAGGAAATGGAGAAAGAAATAAAGAATGTATTTCGTAATGGGAACCAGGATGAAGTTCTGAGTGAAGCATTCCGCTTGACCATCACACGCAAAGATATTCAAACTCTAAATCACCTTAACTGGCTCAACGATGAGGTAATCTAACACTTGTTTTTATATTCAAATAGAAAGTGAACATCAAGTGCAGACTAAAGGCATTATATATTTCACTGTTTCTCAAAGTGTGGTCCTTGCTGACCTGCTTCAGAATCAGCTGTCATAGCTTTCTCCATTTTCCTGACTAAGTATGAGGCAGTATGGTAGAGATAACATATTTTAAACAAACATCTCAGGTGATTTTTTTTTTTAATGTGCCTTAATGTCTGGGAACTGCTGATTTACCTTTTTATGTATCAAAGATTTGGATACTGATAGGACATTTACTCATTGGTATTTTTACTCTCTTTAAGCTACCTGCCATGCAGTTCACATCTTTTGTTAAGCAAATATTTAATAGCTGACCATGTTACAGCACATGAAGGAATACTTTGGGATTTCCATATAGAAATCCATTTCTGTTACCCTTTCTCTCTGTATTTAGGTCACTTAAGTTATGAATGGTAAGCTTTCTAAAATAGCCTACATTTGTACATGATATTTTTTAAACTGACATTGAAGAAGTTTTATTAAATATTTGAGGTATTGAGTTAAAAAGTGTTATGGCTCTTGGCTCCCGAATGTTCTAATTATTTTATGTAGCTTATTTGTGTTAGAATCTTCCAACTGATCTGTCTTATTCCTAAACCTGTAGGAGCCTGTTTTATTTCACAAGGATATTTTCATAGCAAAAGAAGAGAACTGGGTTGGGGTTTTTCCCTAAGTACCTGCCTCCTTACTAGGAGCATTCCTGCCTAAAATGTTCGGTGTACTCAAGTTTCATCACTATGGAAACTTTTTAGATACTCAATATAGTAAGCACTAGATATTCTAGGGGGCTTCCCAAGTGGCTCAGCAGTAAAGAATCCTTCTGCTAATGTAGGAGATATGGGTTCAATCCCTGGGTCAGGAAGATCCCCTGGAGAAGGAAATGGCAACCCACTGCAGTATTCTTGCCTGGGAAATCCCATGTACTGGCAGGCCACAGTCCATGGGGTCACAAAAGAGTCAGACCTGACTTAGCAACTGAACAAAAACAAAATAGTCTAGATACCAGTATCCTGGCCTTGTATGTGTATGACCTTCCAAATATTAATATTTGGCCAACATCTATTGGACATTTACCTCATGTTAGGCGCTAATCTAAGTGATTTGTGTGTTTTGCTTATGTCATAGTCACCACAACTCTTGGAGATGGATGCTATAGTTTTATCATCTCCATTTAATAGATGAAGAAATAAGACATAAAAAGATTAAGAAACTTGCAAAGTTACATGACTTTGTAATAGCAAGCCAGGATTCAGAGTCAAGCATTGGGTCTTATCTGTTATAGCATACTGCCTTAGAATCTTAAGTTGGATCCTGTTTCAGGATTAGATAGAGAGAATTTTAGAGCCGTATATCATGTCCAGTAGGTTGATTTTCTGTGGGATCTGTTGAACTAGCCCATTCTTTGCCTTTGGTGAGTTTATAAGATAAAATTTCAGAAGTTCATCATTCCTTGAATAATATCTTTGACCAAGAATAGTAAAGAAGGCATGGTTTGAGATACCATCTTGCTTTACAGGAAACAACTCTTGCTTCTTGTGGCCCAGAATAGTGGTATTAGAACATTGGTCAAAATAACAGGAAAAAAAAGAGCTCACCAAATCAAAGAGCAGAATGAAAATCAAGAGCAGTCAAAAGTATCCACCAATTAAGTATTTTTCTTTGAAGATATTAATGTGAGGTCTCTGGCCAGTTTTTACCTGCTGCTTTTAAATGAGGAAGACCCAGTTATTTTATTGGGATTGCAGCTTGTTTGTTGTAAATTATCCAGAAACTTCTAGGGGGCAGCAGTGAGCAGGGCATGAGCTGAGTTCTTGCTATATGTACTGTGGTAGTTACCTCAGTGAGCCCCCTTACAGAGGCAGCGTTCATCAGGACATATTTTCCATTCCCTGGGTCCACTAGAGGATTTTTAGCAAGCAAAGTTAATGGAAATTACATTATTTAGAAGAGAAAAGGGGAAGGAAAGATTCCTTGTCTACTTTATCTCTACCACATTTACCCATAACTTTTGTAAGGAGTCCTTATTTTCTGAGTGGAGAATAATGTTAACTTTGAAACCAGGTGCCAGTTCACATGTCCATGATGATAATGAGAACTATTTTAATAAGTACTTTAATAAATGTTTTAAAAAGCAGCATTTTCAAAGTACCATACTTCTCACACTTTCAGAGTTACTGCCCTTAAAAAGCTGATAACATTCTGAAGGGGAATTAGTAGATATCCTAAGTATTCATACTCATTTTGAAATACTTAATTGTTTCTTAATTGTGAACCCTCAATATTTTGCAAATAATTTGCTCTCTCTTCAATCCTGGTCTCCTTCCCTTAAATAGATATTTTCATTAATAGCCTTTCTTTTATTTTTGTTTCTCATGTCAGTTTTATAGACTTCATTAAAGTTTTCTCCCAAGAAAGGTGATTGACATTTTACAGACAAAGAATATAAGATCCTAGAAATGAAAGGGATCAGATTTAGCTTATAAAGAAAATAAAATCAAGAAGTCCTATATTTGAGATATGTACAAATAGCCATTAGGCTACTCTTTCTCAGGTCGTTTTGCTAAAAGAAGAGTAGGCCACAGTGCCTGTTCTTGCAATAAGCTTTCCAACATATTTGCAAGAATGGATTTATATATAAGTGAATAGCTAAATTCTATGCAAATTCAGAGGACTAATGACAGTATTAACATTGTACCTCACTGTAAGAAAATGAAACTTCTCAAAATTGGAATGTGGGAACTGGCTATTTGCAAAGAGTTACAAAATGAGGCTGGAAAGGTAGAACATATAGATGGAGATTTCTAGTCCAGGTCTGGTGATTAGTGATAGAAATATCTAATTAAGGGAAGGAAGACAGGGTTAAAGAGAGGAGGAATTAATTGCAAAAGCAGATTGAAAGTCACAGTTAAGAAACAAAAGGAAGTATTTTTAAGTAAATGTCAATTGAAATAACAAACAGAAATTGTGTATTATTTCCTGAAGACAGAGTTGAATAACTTACGGAATCCAACTCTAAGATTTCAGGTTAATGATCCTGAAGTGAGGACTACTTTAGGCTTTGTGTTTCTCTTTATGGCCTGCTAATTCTGCTCTTAGAGGGCCCAATAGTTGTTTTATAAAGCATCAGATAAATTTAGAAATATGTGAAAATTATTTAGGCATACAAATAAATTTGACATCTTCTGGTCATGATAGAATAAAGTAGATCAGATTTCTTCTCTCAAATAGAACAGTAGATAAAACACCTGAAACAGCAATTTTCAGACACTGGATAACAGTGATTCCTAAGAAAACGGAAGTGAAAAGCATGAACCTATGATTCCCACAGCTTACCTGGGTGGTGTGCTAAAGGGAGAGAGCTGGTAAAAACCTGGCAGTGCCTGGCAGTCTTGCTGAGTAGAGGAGACAGTGTTCATGAAGGCCAAAGCGGCTAAGGTTTGTGAGATAAATACTGGTGGGGAAGTTGCTGAACAAAAAGAAAGCTTCAGAGATGTGCAGAGGGCCCCCCTGGAATCTTTGGCTGAGTGCTGATCTGCACATATATGGCAAGAAACTACCAGTGGCTGTGGAAAGAACCACCAGAAAGAAGAAATCATAACAAGCCTGAGCGCTAACACAGGTGCCAAGAACAGTTTATGTCCCAACCAGCTGGAGTGGAAGAGTTGCAGAGCATTGACTAGCGAGTCCTCAAAAGGGCACTGCCTCAAGAGTGGGGCCAGACAGGCAGGCCCTAGGGTAAAGGCTGCTCTGGACCCGTGGTAACAAGCCTAAATACAAGTCTTAAAAGCTTGAAACTGATCTGAGTAACTTAACTGTATCACAGAGCAAAACCCAACAATATTTAAAAGAATACAACAAATTCTGGTAACAACAGAACCCAACAACATTGAAATTCACAAAGTCTAGCATCTAATTAAAAATTCCCAGGCATGAAATAGAAGAAAAATATAACAAAGGGAAAAAGACAATCACTATAGAAATACCCAGAAAAGAAAAATATGTTAGAATTAGCCAACAAAGATATTAAAACAGATACCATAAATAGTATTCCACATGTTCAGGTAAGTAGAGGAAAGTGGCCATTATGAGGAGAAAAATGGAGAATATAAAAAAAGATCCAAATTGAATTTCTAGAGATGAAAAATACAGTATCTGATATTAAAAATACATGAAATGAGATTAACAGTTTAGATACTGTGGAAGGAAAAATTAGTAACCTTGAAAATAGAGCAGTATGAATCATCCAAGTGAAATAGAAAAAATGCTGAAAAAAGATGACTGGAGCTTAGTGAGCTCAGGGACAGTATCAAGTCTTAAGCATGTAATTGAAGTCCCAGAAGGGAAGATGGGGTGTTAAGTGGTATCAGAAAAAAATGTTTAAAGAAATAATTGTGGAAGATTTTCCAGATTTGGAAGCATACTGACAGATTCAAGAAATTCAATATACCCCAAGAAAGAGAGATACCATATTGAAATATATAGTAATCACATTGCTAAAGGCCACTGATAAAGAGAAAAATAATGAAAAAAGCAACCAGAAGAAGAGACATGTTATATACAGAGGAACCAAGATCTGTCAGAAGCCATGTAGGCCAGAGGACAGTGTAGCTACATCTTTAAAATACTGAAGGAAAAAGAAAACCGTCAACCTAAATTCTATACCAGCAAATATATCTTTGAAGAAATAAGTCTATACTTTTTTAGGCAAGCAAATGCTGAAGAATTCATCACCAGCGGACTTCTTCTTTAAGAAATAGTAAAGGATATTTTAGGCAGAGGAAAAATTTGAGTTGAAAATTTCAGTCTACACAAGGAATGAAGAGCAGTGAAAATGCTCTCATCCTTTATTATCTCTGGAAGACAAGGGACTAGTCAAATAAAAAAGAAAACAACAACAATGTAGGGTTTATAACATGTTAAAGTAAAATATATGATAATCATAACAAAAGAGGGGGGAAATGAAAGTATATACTTGTCTAAGATTCCTGCACAATGTATGAAGTTGTATAATGTTTTATGAAGATGGACTACAGTAAGTTACAGACATAAATGCTAGAGCAACCAGTAAAAAACAAAGAGGTATTTTAAGAAGCTGGTAATGGAGATTAGGTGCAATTAAAAGATAGTCAATCCAAAGGAAGGCAGAAAAAGGATACAAAGAACAGATGAGACACACAGAAAAATAAAGAACATGATGGTAGATTTAAAACGAACCTTGTCAATACTCTGGTTGCTCAGTGGTAAAGAATCTGCCTGTCAGTGCAGGAGACTCAAGTTCAATCCCTGGGTCTGGAATATCCCCTGGAGGAGGGCATAGCAACCCACTCTGGTATTCTTGCCTAGGAAACCCCATGGATAGAGGAGCCTGGTGGACTACAGTCCATGGGGTCACAAAGAGTTGGACGTGACTTAGTGACTAAACAACAACAATCTCAATACATTAAATGTAAATGACCAAACTCAACATACCCAGTAGAAATATAATGTGAGCCATATATGTAATTTAAAGTTTTCTAATAGTCACATTTTAAAAAAGGAAAAGAAACAAGTAAAACTAATTTTTATAATATATTTTACTTAACCCAATAAATCTAAAATATGTTTATTTTGGCATGTAATACATATTAAAATATTATTAATGGTATATTTTGCCTTCTCTAAAATATATGTATTTTACACTTAAAACGCATTTACACTTACAACACAATTTGAATTAGTCAAATTTCAAGTGCTCAAGAGTTACATCTGGCTAATGGCTACCATACTGGACAATATAAGCATCCAGTTAAAAGGCAGAAATTATAGATTAGATTTAAAAATATGTCTACAGAAAACATTTTAAATGTGAAGACACATATAGGTTAAAAGTAAAAGGGTGGAGAAAACATACCATACAAACAGTAAACAAAGGAAAGGTGCTAAGTCGCTTCAGTCGTGTCCAACTCTGTGTGACCCCATAGACGGCAGCCCACAAGGCTGCCCCGTCCCTGGGATTCTCCAGGCAAGAACACTGGAGTGGGTTGCCATTTCCTTCTCCAATGCATGAAAGTGAAAAGTGAAAGTGAAGTTGTTCAGTCATGTCTGACTCTTAGCGACCCCATGGACTGCGGCCCACCAGGCTCCTCCGTCCAGTAACTATATTAATATCACACTAGTAGATTTCAGAACAAGGAATATTATCAGTGATAGACATTTCATAATGGTAAAGGGGGAAATTCATCAAAAGGAGTAACAACGTAAGTATGTATGCACCTAATAACAGAACTTCAAAATACACGAACTAAAAGCTGAAAAAACTGGAAGGGAAAATAGACAAATTCATACGTAAGTATGAATGTTGAAGATTTCAGCACCTCTGTCTCAATTATTAATTGCTTCCAAGGAGATGTTAAATCTAAGTGATGCTCAGTAAGAGAGGCAGCAGCCTATAAAACATTAAACTCAGCTAGACAAACCTAGCACAGGAAATAGATTTTTCTTAGGAAATAAAAACTGATTGAGTCAGAAGGGAAGAAAATTAGACTAGATGAAATAAATTAGTTAAGTGAATATGATGGTGTCTCCCATATGCTAATGATCAGAATGGAAGTTACAGTGTAGTCTTTCTAACATGACTCATTGGACGATTCCACATTATTATATATTACCTCTTTAAAGTGTTTCATAATAGAACTAGTCCTTTTGATAAACTAGGGATTTATGTCAGGTCACAGGGAGAATAGTAATTACAGTTGTCATGACTCCATAAAAGTAGACGCTGCCTGTCTTTCTCTAAAACTTTTGCAGTGATTCTAATTGTTCGTTACTTTAATTTGCGTCTGAGAAAAGTCCTGGGCACAGTGAGGGATGCTATAACTCAGAGCTTCCCTTAAGTCTGCTATCTTGGTTTCTATAGTATTATTAGGTTAGGTCTTAGGAGTGAGTGACCTTCTGATTTATAACATTCAGAGGTTGTTGCTTAATTAGTCTTTCGGGGTTTGTGGTTGACAAGTCACGCTCGCCCCTGGCAGATAAGTCTAATTTAAAAATAAGAATGAGGAGGTAGAGGGGAAAGTCTGGAGGGATAAAGTAGGAAAACAGCTTTTTCTTTTCTAAAAGTTATCTTGATCTCTGCTTCAGAACACTGTCATGCTCAGGATTTTTAGAACACTTTTTTCCAAAGTCTGTTATAAGGGTTCAGTTTGTGAAATCGGGAAGGGTTAAAAGTTAGACTTTACTGTTGGTGATGTATTTTACTTCTAAATGCATGAGAAGGCAATAGTTTGGCTGGTTTACTGCTTGAGAAGGATACAGATAGCAGTAGTCATTTGTGTCATTGTGGTAACATACAGGCAAAGGATTGAGTGCTAAGTTTGAAAACACTGTAGACTTTTCTTTTAAAGAAACACTTTTTTCAACTTAGCCTGGCAGCTCTTCACATAAAATCACAAAGGAACAAGACACCATAAACAATCATTCCACCCCCAAACAGGATTGCATAGACAAGTAGACGCTCACAGCGAAGGCTGTGAAGGCAGCAGGAAAGGCAGTTCTTCAGGCACCAGGGACTGCAGCAAGCAGAGGCAAGTGTGGGCCCCCAAAAGAGTGGCAAGTGCAAGGCAAACAGTAGGCACAGACAAACAGGCTTGTTACTCTTCGTCCCCAGTTCCAAAGGGAATTCAAGATCTTCTGGAGCTAAGAAGAGTGCCTTGTACGGAAAGACTCTACCACAGGAGGGGAGGGACCCTTGCCGTCACAAAATGCAAGCGACTGCTCTGACCATCATTGCTTCTCTTTCATCTTAGACACTGTGATCCCTTCTCTCGTTTCTTTTTCCTTCCTCTTTAGCCCTCCTCTGTGAGATGATGTGTAGGATTCTTTTTGTTCTTCTAACTTCTAGCTTTTTTTTTGGTGTCATTGTGTCTTGGCTGAACTATGGCAATTTTCCTTATTTGGAGTGAGTGATAGCCGAAAAACTGAGGAGAGAAACTTGGATCTAAATTCTGCTTCAGATGTCAGGTTACACATCCTCAGCTAATGGGAGGGAACAGTGAGGCCACCAAGCCCCCTCCTCCTAGAATGCAGGGCAAATGAAAAAGAGCCCAGATCACTCCCCAGAGCTAAGTAATGAGCTGACTTTGGAGGAGGCCATTTCCCTCACAGTGGAGAAACCTTGGTGGGAGGGAGAAGTAAAGCAGAGAAGAGGGGTTCTCAGTGTGGTGCCCTGATCTCTAGGTCTCTGTTCCTGTTCAGCTGGCTTGGTCTTTAACTTTAGAGGTCCACTCTGTCAAAATAACAAAATAAAGTAACATAAGAAACCAAGCAACTCAGGCTGTATAGGTGCAGCTAAGCTTAATTGGTTTTTGACACTTTCCCCCTGAAAAATAGGATAGGTGTATGTAGCATGATGCTCATTTATGTCACCCTTTTCGCTTCAGGGTAATGATCCCAGATATGCCCTTCTGATGGGCACCTGGGGGAGATATATCTCTGTGGCTTTCATGTGCTTGGCTATCCTTATCTCTCTGGTTCCTTCCACCTCCATCTTAAGTCCTTATTGCCTGTTGCAATATTTAACTTATCTGCCCCCATGGAGGGTTTGGCTTATAGTGATTGACAGGTTGTCTGTCTATTCGCTTCACCTCTTGAATTGAAGGATTTAGCCTCATGGCATGGGTAATGTCATGGGATAGAATTCCAGAGGAATCAATCCCTTTTTGCTAATTTTCTCTCACCAGAAGATGCAGATTATAGCCAAGAAATCTGTGCTTGCTGAGCAGGTAGATCATCCTGCGTTCCTGGCTGCCTTCACAAGCCTACAAGCATCCTTTAGCACCATTAACCTCAAGGATAGAGTGAGATTAAAAACCTGAATTGGAGAAACCTACAATCCTAATTGTGCCCTAATTCATTATCATTGTTTTATATAACTGAGCTCTAGTTACCTGTTGGGCATCATACTAGGGAAAGAATCAACCACAACCTGAGCCTATTGCTCTATCTTCAGAGATGCAGGAAGAACAGTGTCTTTCTTCAGTCCTGACTTTCCTTCCCACCACCCTCAGAGTGCTGCTTCTTGGTGAATGTGGTTTCCCTGCAGCTGCCTAGGCATCCTCATCTATAGGCCCTTTCTCTAGTCTAGACCACGCTCCGGTGTGTTCCTGGCTGTGTTCCTTACTGCCTACCCAGTATGTAGTTGCCTACTGTTGGGCAGTAGCTCACTGCTCTGGCATCTTAGTGTATAAATATTTGTCAAAGGACGGGGGTGTTTTCCCATTCCCCAAAAAGCATTCTGAAAAATGTGCCTGTTTTCTTAGTCATATTTCCAAGCTTTGGATCAGTTAGCCCATTCATTCCTTGCAATTGACAGACACTGGCCTGACCTCAGCTGGCCACATAAAATAAGTATGCAGTAACTTCCGGCACAGTAACTTTGAGGCTTTAATACCAAGGAGTCCTAGACCTAAAGGAACTGTGGACAACGTAGTCACTATTAGAGAACACATCGTTTCATTAACATATCTCCCATGTCAAGCGTTTTAATCTCTTTCACTCATACTTGATATTGAAATAAGTGGAATCAACAAATATAAGGCAGCTAACCTTACAGATTCTAGGAGAAAACTTGACTCTTCATGTTTGTGGTTTTACTTTCAGGTCTTACATAATGTAGGTTATAGTATATCCATGTCTGTCTGGATAAAGGTGTTGTTGCCAAGCTACTACAAGTTTAGAGATGTTGTTCTAATATAGTTGATGGTTTATTCTGTCACTCAGTTCTACTTGAGACCAAAACAGTTTGCTTCTGCTAAGTAACTTGTTAGGCTGAAAATACAGTCTTAAGTTATGGGGCAGAGTTTTCTGTCTTTGTGCAAAATCAGGAGACCTACATAGAAGGATTGAACTACTAATCTTAGTTTTTATTAACACTAGACTCTGAGCTCAGAGTTTATTTAAGTTGCTCGCACAGTCCCAGCAGACTAGAGGAACTGCTGGTGTTTACTTTGCTGAACTCCTGCTTGTGATGTGTACCTGCACATGCTCCTTCCTTTCCTTTTCTCTGACTCTAATCTTGTAGTACTTCTTCCTCCCCATTTTCCAGTTTTTTTTAACCTGATCTTCAGCCTTCTACAAGTCTGGCCAACATCTTCCCAAATGTATCCTGAACCATATATATATGTATCAGCCTTTTATGTTTTCACTGTTTATAACCACCTCAGCCCCCCTCTTTTCTAGTCAGAATTTGATATAGGGACATTAGGCTGTTGGGTGTTGAGGTCATAACTGAGTTGGTTAGGGAACTAGCCTATGCTGTGCAGTATAGCAGCTGTGTTTCCTTCTTACAACACAACTGCTTTGAAAGGCTGGAGTATCTATTTTAATACATATACCTTCTTTCCACAGATCATCAATTTCTACATGAATATGCTGATGGAGCGAAGTAAAGAGAAGGGATTGCCGAGTGTACATGCATTTAATACCTTTTTTTTTACTAAGTTAAAAACGGCTGGTTATCAAGCAGTGAAACGTTGGACAAAGAAAGTGGATGTCTTTTCTGTTGACATTCTTTTGGTGCCTATTCACCTAGGAGTGCACTGGTGTCTTGCTGTGAGTGCCTCTTTTATTACTGATAAAATTTAAAAGAAGTCTATATGATAGAATACACAGAGAGCAATGAATACTAGTTCTACATAGATGATTGAAAGAGTAGCATTTAATTATCTAAAAATTGGATAGATTAGCAAACTCCCTGTCAAGAGTGGGAGATACTTAGACTTTGAAAACAGCTATGAAATTTTTTTTTTCTGGAAATACTTAAAAATGGAATTGTAGTCAAAGCAACCTAAAGGCAAGGAACACATGGGGAGAAAAAGTGACTTCTTAACGATGCTGCTAACCCAGATTCTGTGACCATTATTTTCTGCCTAATCATGATTTGCCTTGCATAGTTGATAATTTATTATTGCTTCCCTGGTAGCTCAGACAGTAAGGAATCTGCCTGCAATGAGGGAGACCCAGGTTCAATCCCTGGGTAAGGAAGATCCCCTAGAGAAGGGAATGGCTACACACTCCAGTATTCTTGCCTGGAGAATTCCATGGACAGCGGAGCCTGGCAGGCTACAGTCTGTGGGGCTGCAAAGAGTCAGACATGACTGAGCAACTAACACAAACATGACTCTGAGAACATGGATACATTAGCTTAATATATTAATAAAAGTATACAAGTTACAGCCTGTTTTGAATTATATTTGAAAAGCATTAAGTCTAAAGGAAATTCTCTAAGAAACAAAACCTAGAATCTTTTACCATCTTTCTGAAAATGTGTGGAAATGATCTCACTTAGTTTACATTCTCTGAAGAGCACGTCGTGTCTTCACTCTTGCCTCCGTTGCAAATGGAGACCCTGAAACTAGAAAAGGGTTTCAGGGCAATTAGTCAGTCAGCCCCCAGCATAGTTCTGAGTAAATAATCACCCTGTTCTTCTTTCCTCTGCAGATGAAGCATGGTATAATGCTAAGTATCCATCAAACTTGTCATGATTTCATAGGAAATCTGGCAGAAGGTTCCAAGTTCCAGGGAAGGGAAAAGCTGAGATTTTCTTCAGTTCATAAACACACAGATTTTTTTTATTCCCAGGTTGTGGACTTTAGAAAGAAGAATATTACCTATTACGACTCTATGGGTGGGATAAACAATGAAGCCTGCAGAATCCTCTTGTAAGTAGGGAGTTAAAGACGAAGAGCTTGGTGTTGGATATATGTTGTTTTTCTAGCTGTTGAACTCAATTCTCTGATACCTTCAATGGAGTGGTTAATAAAGGAAATCTTTATATTGATTAAGATGGGTATTTTCCATCTAAGTAAAGTTTAATAATAATATAATAATACCCAAAATACATCCTGATGGGCATAATTACTGTCCCAGTGCAGGAAAATAAAGAGTGGATATAGACATACAGATACAGAAACTACTTAGAAGTCATCTACCCCAACCTCCTGATTTTTCAGATAAAGGAACCAAGACCCACAGAGATGACTTTGATTTGCTCAGGTCCTACTTTAATGGCTCAACTGGGAACCAGAATGCAAATCTGGTTTACATTCCACCTGTTTCTCTTTCCAAAATGTCTGTGGTCAGGAGGGGGTGGGTTCCATGAGGTGGAGTAATTGATTTGGATTGAATTTTTATACAGAAGAATCAAGACTATAAATAAATATATACCCCAGCATTGCTAGAGAAACATTTTCCTTCCACTAGATTGAATTCTAAAGGACCATATAAACCAAGGAAAAGATCAAAACTCGTTCCTCAGTGGGGACAGTAGGAAGAAGGACCCTGGGTATTAAAGTCAGAGGTCTTGTTTCCCTGGAGCTGACAGAGTGGGCATGAACTGTGGGAGTTCTAAAGATTCCTTGTCCAGCAATATATACTGTTTTCCTTAGACATGGCAGAAGAAAATTCTTCCTGAGGATTGTCAGCCCCATTTTTGCAGTGGCAGCTCCCCAAGCTCATCTCATTCTCTCCCAATACCTTAGGCAATATCTGAAGCAAGAAAGCATTGACAAGAAAAGAAAAGAGTTTGATACCAATGGCTGGCAGCTCTTCAGCAAGAAAAGCCAGGTACGTTTCATCTTGGTGAGATGGAAATCCTGAGATTAGAGTACTGGTTAGAAAAGGAGCATACTGCTTGGGCCCTGGCGTCCTTCTAAGTGTCTGGCCTGACCTCAGCCAGGGAAGATAGAGTAGAGTAAGCTATCTGTGGGAAAATTAGTAATGTATTTCTTATGAAGAACTAGGTTTTCTAAATGCCCAGCTATTTTGCTAAACTTTCATCTATGGGAGAAAATGTTTGCAGGCTGCTTGACCCTTGTGGGAGGGACCAGCTTTTACACTCTTGGGATCATAGAAATCTCAGATAGTCTCCTATGTGATAAACATGAAGTATACAGGCTGGACTGAGATGCTGAATTTTTTGCTCTCTGAGCCTGTGTTATTCTGAGTGGGGGACCAGGATCATCTCTTCAGAATTCAGGGAAACCTGGAAAATTTATATCCTTTGGTTCTTATTTATAATTTAATAAGAAGGAAGGAAACTTGGAAAGAGGTCACCTTTTTGTTATTTTTTGCCTTTTAGGAAATTCCACAGCAGATGAATGGAAGCGACTGTGGCATGTTTGCCTGCAAATATGCTGACTGCATTACCAAAGACAGACCAATCAACTTCACACAGGTAAGCCAAGCCTTCAGGAGGGGGCTCTGTGACCACCCTGTCTCCAGGCTGCCTGATAGATGTTTTTCTCTCCATTTGCTCCACCTAGGGGCTCTGCTTCATTCTGTGGCTCATAAGCCAGGGTGGCGGCTACCTGTGCCACACTGTAGGGAAAGGAAGGCAATGATAGGCCACATCCTGGGCCACCATACATCCCATATTGTAGGCAAGGAATCCCGGCCAATAGGAGAGCTGCCGTCTCTGCTCATGCACACTGCCTACCCCAAATCCTGTAAGAGGCAGAGAACTGGGACCAGAGCAAGTTTCCTCAGTTACGCTGTATTTGGTAGCAGTGAAGTTTTGGAACAGGCCACACCTTGATCTAGTGTAGTTTGCTGCCCTCTTCCCCTCGTTTTATGCAGCTGATCAGTCTTCCTTACAGTTTGTGATCGTTAATTTCTGTCCATGTGGTCCTTTGGAGACCTAAGTGAATTGAGACTAGAGATTATAGTTTATTTGGTGTCCTCCACTTAACCTTTTGCTTCTGTTTAAAGTAATGTCTTTACTAGATTTTCCACCACAGCCCTTGGGTTGAGCTGACTGTTGCCATTCATTTAATTTTGGGGCAAAATGAGTTTTGATTTTCAAGCCTCAGATCTCATAGCCTCTTAAAAGTTCAACACAGAGGACTTTGTTGAATTTAGACACCATTCTCAGAATTCTTGGAGACATTTGAGGATGATAGCCTGGGGATTCCTGCTGCTGCTGCTGCTGCTGCGTCGCTTCAGTCGTGTCCGACTCTGTGTGACCCCATAGACGGCAGCCCACCAGGCTCCTCCATCCCTGGGATTCTCCAGGCAAGAACACTGGAGTGGGTTGCCATTTCCTTCTAACCAGGGGATTCCTGGTGATACCTAATTAAACTTCTAGGTTTACAACAATGAAAAGTAGCAATAGCAATAGTAATCAGAAAAAGCACTAGGAAAAAAAAATCACACATAATGAAGAATGAGCAATTTGAAAGACCAAAAATGCAGCTGAAACTATTTTAGGTGAAAACCTCAAGAAGGAAAGGAGTGTTAGGTCTGCATGCAGGAAATGAAAATAAAGGTATCTCTCTGTCCCTACAGCAACACATGCCCTACTTCCGGAAGCGGATGGTCTGGGAAATCCTCCACCGAAAGCTCTTGTGAAGACCGTCTCAGTTAGCAGACATGGACTTGCAGGGGACCAGCTCTTTGTTGTCTACAGCTAGAGACCTTGGAGACAGCTGCTCCCACCCCTCTCTTCTTGTAAAGTCCTTGACCCTGGACCAGGCCCTGGAGAGATGCACTCACAAGCACATCTGCCTTTCCTTTTGTATCTCAGATACTATTTTTGCAAAGAAACTTTGGTGCTGTGAAAGGGGTGAGGGACATCCCTAATCTGAAGAGAGAGACTGCTTTTCACTTCTTCAGTTCTGCCATCTTGTTTTCAAAGGGCTCCAGCCTCACTCAGTCTCTTAATTAGGGGCCTGAGAGAAGCTTGGAAGGACTCTTGGTTTCGTATAAATTCTTGTTGTTAGGCCTTACTAAGAGGTAGGAATGGATGTGGGTAAAAACGTAGGGATGAAAACCACCAGCATATACACGCACACATACATACACACATGATTTTCAAAATGTGTCACCAGGATAGTGACTGTAAACTGGACTTTGGGGCACCTGCATAAGGCCGTCCTCCAGGACTTGTCCTTTTTACATGCCCCTTGTGAAGTCCGTCTGCTTCTGTACAAGGCTGTTTTATCTGTAGCTTCTTCCCCTCCTGAGGCACCACATGTGCGCCCTGGGTGGACCCCAAAGTCCCGGGCAGTCCTTTCCTTAAAAGCAGTGGTTTGCATGTGCTCACAGCACATGATATGGGGAAGACCCACCCAGGGAGTGGTTTAGTGGAGTAACAAAGGCGCCACTTTTACTGCTACCTACTTCTGACCAAGAAGAAGAAGGACCTCAGTCTTTAGCATAAAATTCCAGCTTTGGATGAATGCAGGTCTAGTTTGGTCTGTGGCTAGCTAGTTTAAATATGTTTCTAACCACAGAGAATTTAATATATATATATATATTTCACAGGGATATGCTTTTTTTTTTAAGGCTGAATGTGTTCACCATTTTAGCCTGTAGATTTATTACCATTTTCCAAATTTAGCTCCAGCATACACAGATCCCAGCCCCTATGTGTAGGGTGTTTGTGGACTTCCTAAGAGTATTTTGAGGCCTGGATGAATTTTGGCTTGGGGTAGAGGTTACAGAGGAAGACGAGATTTTCAACTGGAAAACGGGTGGAATTTGGACTGATCAACTTGAGATTGAAAAACTGCTATTCTTTTTGTTCCTTGTAGCATCTCCCCCACCTTTTGAGCGCTCCTCAGGCTAGATAGTGAAACGATCCAATGCCAGTGTCATTTTGTACCTAAGTTCCAAAATAGGAACATTTTATACTTTTTTCTGTATTGTAATAGGTAGTTTTGTATGAGATCTTTTCTTCTCTTCCCTTGTACCTCATCCTTTCCAACATTGTGCTTTCTCCCTGGGCTTATTTGAAAATTTTACTCTGTTTTATATCAAGCTTGTTTAGTACATTTTTCTATGTGTTACCACAGGTTACAATTTGAAAAGAAAACTATTTTTTTTAAATATTCCATTGTTAACTGAATGTTACTGTTTCCACTCCAGCAACTAGATGTCCTACCTTTTTCATACTGCCTGCCTTTGGGGGGGAAGACCACCTTTTTTTGTTTTCTTTTTTGTTTTCTTTCTTCCTTTTTTTTTCCTCCTTTTTTTCCTTTTTTTTTTTTTTTGGTGTTTTCTGTAGGTAATAAATAGCTTTCTACATATGAGTTGCTGGGACTTTTCACATTCTCTTAGAAAGCTATGGCATGCAGGCTCATTGTGGGACTCCTGTACATTGATTCTTGGTACTTACTGTATTGAAGTGACAACTTGAAAGGTGGCAATATGGTATAGATTTTGGACCATGAATCAAAAGACCTGAGTTTTTCAGGCATGTTTGCTATTGTCTGGGGAACTCAGAACAAGATAGTTCTCTGTATTTATTGTTTGTCCATTTAGATAACATCTGTCTTACCTTCTCACAGACTTTTTGTACAGACCAAAGCAACAAATATTTATTGCCATGTATAGCAGAAAATGAAACATGCAACAAAAGCACTTTGAAAAATATATAAGGAATTGTTAAGCCTGTCTGAATTTGGCCCCGCTTTCTGACCAATACAGTTTTGTACAAGGTGAAGTTAGTGATCCTGAGACCACCCTGTGAGTGGGCCAGGCTGAGACACAGACTGGGGTCCAGAGTGGGAACCAATAGTGGGGGCCATTCTTTCCAGAGAGCTGCCCAAGAAGAGCAGAACTAGCATCTGAAAACTTCTTCATTTTGAGGGTGGGCCTTGATGACTGGGGTGGGAGGGTGGAGGAATGTGACGTTCCCGCCTTCCATGGCCAAGGACGTGTTATCAGCATCTTGTTTAACCTGCTTTAAACTAAAGCCTACTGCTTTCCTTTTCTCCGGTCTTCCCCTCTCTGCTGTGCCCAGTGCTCATAATTCCCTTGTTGTTTGTCATTATTCCCTTGCTGAGTCATGTTCGACTCCTTGCAACCCCGTGGACTGCACAGGCTCCTCTGCCCAGCGGATTTCCCAGGCAAGAATACTGGGTGGGTTGCCTATTTCCTCATCCAGGGGATCTTCCCCACCCAGGAATTGAACCTGTGTCTTCTGCATTGGCAGGTGGGTTCTTTACCACTGAGCCACCAGGGAAGCCCCATAATTACCTGCCTCTTAAAAAAGGAACATTGATGGATGGTAAGCTCTAGATGCCAGATATGTAACCTTCAGTAGAAATAGTCTCACCGATCACTCCTGGACCCTTTATGAAGAAAGACCATTCCTGCCCATTTGAGAATGAATACATGGTTCAAGACTAGTTCCATCCCATTTGTCACTGGGCCCCCTGAGACCCACTGTTGCTTCCTGGAGCCCTGTTTAGGGCTGAAAGCAAGAGTACTTTAGTCATCTGGCCTAGCAGCTGTGAAAATTAACTCCTCTGTATATGAGGTGCTTCATCCTTCTCTGTGGTGTCAACTTCTTTCTTGTTTAGCCCCTGTAATTGCGCTAGCATCTTCTACCCACTACCTCTAGTGATATTAGCTCCAAAGTTCTGGGATAGAAACAGGAAACCTGGAAAAGCACTGCCAGCAACTATATTGCATAGTCTGTCCATCACCAACTGGTTTACGTGGCCCATGAAAGGCTCCAGTGGATAGTCGGAGCGTTCACTTCAGAGCCCCAGTGTTTGTAATGTTTCAGCCTCTGGTCCTTCTCCCACGCCATCCCTCCAACTCTCGAACGTCTTGACCTGGATGAAGAGACAGCTGATGCTTGGGCTTTGTCTTCTCCCTTGTTCCACCTGGATGGGCTAAGGTAGAGGGGAGGAGAGAGTGGAATATGATGCTTTCATCTGGGAAGCTCACGTACCCAAGAGCATCAGAAAAGGATGT
Source organism: Capra hircus (assembly GCF_001704415.2). NCBI lineage: Eukaryota > Metazoa > Chordata > Mammalia > Artiodactyla > Bovidae > Capra > Capra hircus. The sequence continues at coordinate 31,817,793 of NC_030812.1, forward strand.
GTAAGACTACTGGACCCTGTTGACATACTACTGCTGAGCTCCTGGCCAAGTGGCCATATTTCCCTGCCCAGGAAAAATCTATCCATAGCTTCAAATTCATCCTAACAATTGGGAAGGGATGAGTAGGGCTCAGCCCAGTATCTTTCCTAACAGCCCAGGCCAATTTTGCCTTGCTGAATTCTAACAGTAGTCTTTTAAGAGCCCATAATTCCTATTCCCAGCTGTGGAGGCGGGGAGAGATGTAACATGAGGTAAGTTGGGTAATGCTGGTCAACACTAAGAGAAGGGAGTGCTTAGACATGAATGTGAGAGAGAAATGTGAAACTAAGGGACTTTGAGCTGGAGGATAAGCCTTGAGGAAATGTTCGTGCAGGCTGCTGCTCTGGCCTGTCAGAGGGTGGGGTAATTCCAACTGGGAGTGGTTGGACTGGATGTCCAGGGTCTTGTCAAGGTCTAAGATTCTTAAATGATATTGAGGCCCATAATGCTGCTTGGAATAGAAATTAGTCAAGGTAGAGATTCAAAGTCAAATTTAAGGCCAGTATTAGCACTGGCTTAATCTTAAGAGGTAAGGCCCAGGTCAGTCCTCCCTAATGGAACAGTTTGTAGCTGCTGACTTTTCTCCATTCTAAACTGAGGGGTAACCATCAACCGCTTGACTTCTGGAGAGTCTGGTTCCATCCTCAGAACTTCGGTGCTGGGAAAGGAAAGCGTGTGGGGAGAGGTATACAGGGAGGCCAGAGCACCACTTACTAGCTTATACTCCCTGCTTTCACACACTCAAAGTGCTCACACACCCAAAGCCCGCCTCCTCAAAACCTTCCCTGATCACTTTATGTCAAAATCTCTTACCTGGACAGCCACAGCCCTTAGAATCAGCAAACAGTACAACTCCACGTGGCATATGTATTGTAATCTGTCCTTTACATCAGAAATGGACTGAAATCTGTGTAACCGCTGAAGGCAGATGAATAATTTGATGCTCTTCTTTCAAGCCAGGAGTTCCAGTTGCTTCTCTCTGGCCTGCTAGGGAGGAGTAGGGGCAACTGACTAAACATTTACTTAGACAACATTGCAGGAGTCAGGGAAGAAGGTCCATTTACAGAAGCCTGCAGTGAGGCTGTGCCTCCTCTGTGCCCCAAACCTGATGCCTCGGTCCCCACTTAACAAAACCCACTTCCTCAGCAGTTCAGCATGCCCTTCAGGATCTCAGTCTCTGCCGGGGAGCTATGCAAGTATTTTTTCCCTAACCACACCTCTTCCTATTGTATACAGTTTTCTCCATCTTTTTATTTCCAGTACATCCATCATGGATTGTGGGTCCCCTCCTGTTAGCCTTGTCCCTTAAATGGACTGTTTCACATGCTGCCTGTGTCTTGTCTGTTGGCCAGAGCTAAGTTCCTGGAGGGCATTTGCCTCATCCACTTCTGGGGAGCCCCTTATGCTAGGTGTTTAAATAGGCCTGTGTTTAAAGCACTAGGCTTGGGGGGCCCTGAAGGGTGGAGTAAAGAGATGGTTTGACCAAGGAAATAAAAGCCACCCATCCTCAAGAACCTTAGAACTTAATTTAGAAATCCAGGCAGGTACCAAGCAATGGACATTATCAAGAAGACAGACACAGGCATATGGTCCAGTTTGAAGCTGGGTGTAGATGATGGAGGGCAGATGTGGGGAGAGGTCAAAGATGATGTTGCCTTAATCTGACTATCCATGTGTGACTCTGTCCCTAGTTTTTATGGGCTGATTTATTGAAAATAAGTTCTGTAGATTTCGTTTTCTTGCTTTGACTGGAAACTCCCTGGTAAGAAGAACTCGATGGTGTTTGTCTCTCTGACTGTCTCTCTGTCTCTTTGACTGTTTGTTCTGTCTCTGTCTGTGTCTGTGTGTCTCCTGATCCAAGTTGGACCAGTGATTGGATCCTCAGTGTGGTCTGGATTCCCGAGTCCACCCCTTAACCAGGAGTCTGAATACTGTTCTTTCATTCATTTCATTCCACATACCTGGAATTGAAGCCTAAAACACAAATAACATGCAAATCTGTGGCTCCCTGGCACTTTTTAAAACCAGACCTGTCTGTGCAGTTGGCAAGAGAGCCCTCCTGAGCCAAGCACACCGGTTGGGACTTCCAACCACCCTGCTGACAGTGTCCCTTGTCTCATTGCCCCCTCCCATGCCTCTTTCTCCTCACAACCCAGCCTCCAGGAACTGCTTCCACTGCTCTCCCTGTTAAACTCACACTCCAAAGAATAAAACAAGAATCCACCAACATCTAAAAAGTCTTCCACTATCCTGGTGAAACAGTTTTTTCTTTTTAATTTTGTTGTATTTATTTTTAACTGAAGGATAATTGCTTTACAATGTAGTATGGGTTTCTGCCATACATCAACATGAATCAGCCATAGGTATACATAAGTTCCCTCCCTCTCTGCCACCTCCCACCATGAAATAGTTGTATCTGTGTTGAGTTAAAAGAGTCCCTTGTCATCTTCAGGGCATTCTTGAGTTCTAACATTTTTCCGACATGGTTAAAATTTTTCAGCTATATGAAAATGATTGCAGTGGAAAGGAAAACCTTCAAGCCACTCTTGTTTTCTGATTCCCCAGTGTGGCTAAAGATAGCTGATGATTACCTGGGTCTACACAGGGAGAAGGCGCTGTCACAGTGGGGACCTGACCCGATGGCAGTCAGTCAGCCTCTGCCAGCAGGTTCTGGGATTGGTCTTGGGCACTGCAAAAAGTCACAAAGGGAAGTGGGGATGGGAGTCACATTCCTTAATGAACTTGTGTTCCAGATGCTCTTTTTATTTTTTATTTTTCAGACTCTGTTCCATTGTAATTTATGACAAGATATTGAATGCCCTGTGCTATGTAGTAGGACCCTGTTGATATTTTATATATAGTGTTTGTACCAGATGCCCTTCTGAACCCCAGAAAAAAACAGTTTTGCTTCCTTGTACACCTGTGCCCCATTTTCCATCAGCCCATCACCAGCCAATTTATCTATGCCTACCGCGGCTCATGAGGCCTGCATGTTCAGCTCACCACCTCTCCTACAGCTTCCCCCCAGGCTGCACGGCCTCCTTGGTGTTTGTCTAACAAACCCACCTTGCTTCTCTCTCATGGTGGTTCTTCTTGTAGCTTCCTACAGCTGGAGGGCTTGTCCCCAGACATCCTTCTCCTTGAATCACTCCCCTACTTCCCCCATCATCCCCACACCCCAGTTCCCACACTCCCTAGCTCCCTTCATCTTTTCTCTGTAGCATTTCATATCTGGCTCTGTTGTTTACTCATTTGCTTTGTCATCCTCTCACCAAAATGTCTATTCTGTTTATGCTGCATCCCAGGTGCCTAGAACAGCTGCAGGAGAGAACTGTTGAAGAGTGAATGAATTACACTTATTGAGCATCTCTGAGCAGGGCTTCTCTTATGTATTGAGAGCCTCCACCCTATTCAAGTCCTCACTCACTTCCTCTTTTGTGGTCAACAGTGCACCCTCCCCAGGGCCTCTGGCTTCCAATTCATCATCCACTTAGTACTAAGAGCTGTCTTCTTCCAATAATAATAATAAGAGTGAGCATTTACTGAGGCCTGGCCCCAGCCTTATATACCAGATCTTTATATATATATATATTACCTCATTTAATCCTTACAAATGTATGATGTAGGTTCTGTTATCCTCATTTCTCAGATGAGAAGACAAGGAGTGTAGCGTAGCTTGCCCAAAGTCTCACAGATTGTCACTGACAGAAACAGGGACTCCAAGCCAAGAACCTGAGTTCCAGAAGCCTGTGACCTGTCACTGCTCCATCTCAGGAGGGTTCACAGGCCCCACCAGAGTGAAGCCAAGGAGAGCCTCCAGTGATGAGGTCTGCCCAGGCCAATCTGTCCTCACTTCCTTCAGGAGCAAGGTTGAGGCCCTTACTTGTCTCCTCACCTTAGGAGGATCAAGGGGAATGGCACCTCTCCTCTGGGGTTCATTTCTTCTTCTTTAGAAAGAAGTACTAAGGAATTTCCTCAACCCTCCTTGACAGCTCTTTCCCCACCTGCCCTTCTTTCTGACCCCGACTCTCATCTCCAAGCCTAGATCACCCATATTATTAGAGGGCAGTGAGTAGGGAGACACCAAGCAGACCCCATGCACACCTACTGGGGCTCAGGGATCGAGGGGGTATGTATGGGGGCACATTTGGAGGCATTCTGAGTGCTCTGTTCTTCCCTGGTAGCTCAGCTGGTAAAGAATCCACCTGCAATGCTGGAGACCCTGGTTCGATTCCTGCATCAGGAAGATCCACTGGAGAGGATAGTCTACCCACTGCAGGATTCTTGGGCTTCCCTAGTGGCTCAGATGGTATAGAATCCACCTGCAATTCAGGAGACTGGGTTTGATCCCTGGGTTGGGAAGATCCCCTGGAGGAGGGCATGGTATCCCACTCCAGTATTCTTGCCTCTAGAACCCCCATGGACTGTAGCTCGCCAGGCTCCTCTGTCCTTGGGGATTGTCGAGGCAAGAATACATGTCACAAAGAGTTGGACACGACTGAGCACAGCACAGGGCACTCCATTTTATCTTTTCGCTCTTGAGTGTGTCTCAGGCTCTGCCCCTCAGTATGGAGTTTCCTCTCCCGACTGGTTTGAGAATCTCAGGAATGTGGATCCCGGTGCCCTCCTGCTCTCCCCTGCCGCCTCCGGACACAGAGCCCCTGTAGAGGCCGAGGGGGAGGGGTCCTCCTGGCTTCCCGGAGAAGAAAGACAACACACACTTAACCCTTCCTCCCACTCTCTCTCTCCCTGGTTTTTTCCCCAAAATCTGTCTGCCACTTTCAGCTTCCTCTTAAACAGACGGCCTTTCCCACCCTCACCCCTCACTGGGGGCCGCTCTTGATGGTAATTACTCCTAATTGTTTTCCCTTGGCGCACTAGGCCTTTTCTCACCAGCCCTGAACCAACAGTCCTGTGTCTGCTCAGAAAATGGGCTTAGCACAGGCCAAAGGCAAGCCCTCTCAGGCCTCAAAACTCAGACTTTCTAGGTCTAATTCAGAGGACAGATTTGACCATGGATAAACTTTTAAGGGAAGGCTCCATTCGACTCTCTCAAGGCAAATTGCAGCAGGGAATAGTGATTAAACTTCAGGAGTCTGTTCCAGCGACAAGAGCCCCTGAGGAGCTCGGAGTACTTCCTTCCATGGAGATCTCAGCACCAGAGATCTACTGGATCTGGCCAGAGGCAGAACCCTTGAAAGGTGTCTCTGAGCCCCATAGCGCCGGCTTTCGGTGGTGTGGAGCTGGCCATCTCATCAGTCAAGCACCAGAGGACCAACTGCGCCCGTCCCCTACAACCCTCAGCCCCGTCCTGAGTGGACTGAGGAAGCCCTTTGCTGAAGCTTGAGCTCATCACAGCCACTCATACATGCACACATGCAGACAGGTACACATGGCGGCTTTGTGTTGCTCCCTCCTGTCACCCCCAGCTTCTGGATCCATACCATAGTAGCTAGTGGTGGGACCAGAGGAGGAAGATGAGGGGGTGGGACCATGGGTAATGGAGGGGGTGGTGAGAAGAGTTCAAATGGGGGCAGAGATGTCCTTAGTGGTCTAGCACTCTTGAGAATTCTATATACATTTTGGGAAAGGGGATATTATCCAGAGTGAAGAGGACATAGAAATGTTTTATTCATTCATTCAGAAATTACAAGTGACCTACATCAGACCTCTGTGTTGGGTTCTGGAAAATATTGTCCAACTCCTGGTCCCAGCACGTAACACTTCTCTAGCCCCAGCCTAGAAACATTTTGTCTGGGGCCCTGTTTCATGGCATCCCTATCAGCCTGAGCCTCGCCTCTCCATCGACCTCCTCCCAGACTCTGAGCCACTTCACCCAGCTGCAGAGCACCTTTCCTGGTGGGCAGAGAAGCCTCTGTAAGAAGGGGCCTGAAGAAAAACATGAAGTTGGAGAAAAGGCCAGTTTCACCCAACCCAGCCCTCCAGGAGCGTCTCAAGGACATGCTATAAAGGGTCTGGGAAGAAAGATTTCCTTGAGACTCAGGAATAAGTTGGCTGCACCTTCTAGACCCAGATTTCTTCTTTCCCACATTTGGACCAAAATCTCGGGTTAGTTTTATCAGAATGTCTACTTGGATCTAAGAGTCCTCACTTGTTTATTTATCTTTCTACCCATTCACCCATCTACACATTGCTTATCTATCCCTTCATCCATCCAACATTCACTCACTGATTCTTTTAGGACCTACTCTGGGCCAGGCACTGGGGAGTGAGGGATGAATACGGCTGGTCATTGGTCTCTGTGGTCCTATTCCTTGGTCCCAGGGCATCTCTTTCAGCCTCAGCTCTTTCTACACAGAACCCAGATCTCCCTTCTCCCCTCACATAAGAAGCCAGATTCCTACTGAGGAGTTGTCCCAGTGGCTAACTAGAAGTCCTGAACCAAAGGTAACCGGGGCCAGCAAGGGGAATGGAGACCAGGTTAGTGGTTGGAGGGATGAGGAAGGCTCCCAGCCAGGCCACTGAGCCCATCACTGTGGTCTGGCTCTTTTGTTGAAAAAATACCAAGTTTGGACAAGTGTCTCCCTGTGTCCTGAGCTCTGGGTTGCTCCCAGACAGGAGTCACTCTATTACACAAACCACAGCCAACGGCAACAAGGGCCCAGGGAGGACTGGAAGGGGGGAAGGCGGGAACATGGGGCTCAGGACAGGGCTTGGGCCAAACCTGTCCATCACAGGCACAATGGTGCAAGTGAGGCCTGTGGGCTGGGTTGGAGGTCTGGGCGTGCATCATGGGAACTGCAGGTGAGACAGGGGAAAGAGAAGCCTAGACTCACAAGAAGAAGACAGACACACACCATACAAAACTTAAACCACCACAAAAGCAAATAGGGTCAACTCTCTAGAATCTGTTTGAAAATGTTATGAGCAGACAAAGGACTCAGCTGGGCAACAGGAGGGTGACAATGGGGTTGAGAAGAGGAGGTTATGACAGGGCACCAGAGCATGTGAGTGTGTGTGTGTGCATGCGTGTGTGTGCCCGGCAGCTCTAGCTCTAGTGATACGTGAGTTAGAATCAGTATAATTTTCTTTCTTCGCTGTCTTCTGCTTCATTCTAAAATCAGGACTCTGAGTGGTTTGGGCTTCTCCAGGCCTCTCCTCCTTCCACATGTGGCTGAGGACGAGTTAATGGGACCTGCACACACAGAGGCTCACACAGCCTTGAAGACAGAGGCCCATTCATCTCAGGACACGGTGGCACCTCTCTCCCAGGCTGGCCTGCTGTCCCGGGCCGTAGCTCCCACACATGCGAGGGGAGACGTGCGCCTTCGCACACGCCAGCTTGCCCTCGAGCACACACAAAAAGCCATACTTGGGCTCTGTTAACCCTTCACCACCATGTGTGGGCGCCTCTTGGCTCCTAGCCTGGGCTCTGGCTTTGCCTGTCTCAATCCCTTTTACCGAAGCCTGGCCCTACCTGATTTAACCCTGGAACAACCTCCTCCCGGTCCCCAGGGAGCCCACCGTGGACCTCCAAAGCCTCGGTGTATCAGGGAGAGAACTCAGCCAAAGAACTGGATAGAGGCATTCCTTCAAGTGGAGGAAGAGAGAGGACTCTGAAGGTCTGGGTTCAAGTTACAGCTATGCTCTCTGCCAGCTGTGTGTCCTCGGACAAGTCATTTAACCCCTTTGGGCTTCAGTCTTTGGACTGTGAGATGAATAGAAGTAAAATTAAGGTCCACAGGTACACTTACTGAAGTCATATGCAAAACATGTAGAATTTTATATTTTGCTGGAAAGAGATTTCGTAAGTTTAGCCAGCTTTTCATAAGTCCCTTTAACTCCCTCAAACCCCAAGATCAGTGAATTTCCCGAAATTTCAGGACTCTACACGCATAAGTTATGCGCTTTGTAAGTGTCACAAATGCGGCCATTGAAAGTCCATTTGTCATCTAAGGTCAGTGTCGGAAGTCCTCCCATATGACCGCTATTTGCATAAATCCAGGTGGGGAACCCCATGCCCATTACCTCCATGAAGACTCAAGATCAGGCTCAGACTGAGATGCTCTTCTCTGATGAACTCATGTACTGGGGTGGGGTCATCAGATTGGAGGGTCAAGCTTGGTATGGGTCATGGAACAAGAAAGAATGGAGGATGGGGTAGGTGTTAGGAATAATAACCATGATACTGATGTCTATTGAGTGCTTTCTGTGTGCCAGGCCTTGGGAAACCAACCAATTATCAAAGTGAATAATATCATTATTCTCATTTACAGATAAGGAAACAGGCTTGGGGAGATTGTCCATTGCTCAGAATCACTTAACTAGTTAAGCGGTGGAAACTAACACTGAAAGCAGGACTCCCTGAGTCCATGGTCTTTACTCTGTTTTTTAAGCAATCTTAAAGAAAAAAAAAAAACCTTGCCCACCCTCCATGGCATGTGGGACCCTAGTTCCCCAACCAGGGATGGAACCTTAACCACTGGACCACCAGGAAAGTCCCCAAAGGCTTTATTTTACAAACAGAAGGACATTGAGGGGATAAGCCCATCTCCAGTGACATTTCAGAGGAACTGGGCACAACACTGCTGTGTTTGGGGTTCAAAGCTACACAAGAAACACTCTTTGGAGAGAAGCACTGGAGTCTGAAGTCTGCCTGAGCTGGTCCTTGGGGGTCTGAGGGCAGCAAGGAAGCTGGGCCAAGGGCACTGGCTCTTCAGAGCTCTCCCCAAGGCCTGGTGCAAAGGCCTCTTTGTCCACTGCTCTGAATTCTACATGGTCCTCCGTCTCCATCCTCAGGAACCTTGGGCTGCTTCACCAGCATAGGGTGGTCTCCAGTCCCTCCCAGCCTCAGCCAGCACCCATCATGCCTTGGGGTCCCTACGAGGATGGGTGGCTCAGGACATCAGGATACGGGGCAGGCAGGAAGGACTGTGTCAGGAAGAACCAGTGTGCAGGGACTGTGTGCCTGCTGCTCCCCCAAACAAACACCTTTTACTTCTTTTAAGGCAGAGACTCAAAGACTTATTAGCTGTTTATTTCTGTATGACTTAGAAAACAGTTTTGCAAATTCCTATTAATTTCCTATTAAAGGGCTCAGAACTCCTCCACCCACTTGTTAATACAGCTCCCCATCTTCTTCTGCCTGCAATCCTTCCCAATGCCCCCCTTCAACCTCTGCAGCAATGAAAAAAGATGGGAAAATATGCCAGTTGGGTTCTTTTTAAATATTTATTTTTATTTGTTTATTTGACTGCACTGAATCTTAGTTGCAGTATGCAGGATTTTTAGTGGTGGCAGGCGAATTCTTAGTTGTGGCATGGGGGAATCTAGTTCCCCAAACTAGGATTGAACCTGTGCCCTGGGAGCTTGGAATCTTAGCCACTGGACCATCAGGGAAGTCCCTGGATTCTTGATAGATATCCCAGAACTTAATTTCAGCTTTCTTATCCCCAGACTGGAATCTAGAAGGAACCTGAGACTGAATGAAGGAGGTTCATTCATTCCTAGGGCTAGGAAGGAGGTCTACCTCTAGGGAGTCCTGGAGGATGGGGTCCACTCTGCTAGGGAGCTGGGGGTCAGGGAATCTCCACCCCCTTTCCTGGTCCCCTTGCTGGACACTCTTAAAACTCCATTCTTCTCACGCTGTTACCTCGGCCTGTCCAGATTTGGGCTCCATCTTCTCTCCCTGAGGGTAGGGATGGTGGTCATGGTGGCATTTCCTAAGCCCGGGAAGAACATGACTGACAGCTCGGAAGAACTTCCGTTTCTGAGGCCTCATTTCCCTGCCCCCTCTGCCAGGGAGGGCACAAGGCTGTTCCTAGACAGGCTTTGTTCCTCCTGCTTACCTGAATGCCACCCCCTGCCGGCCCCCACATGCAGCGTCCCCTTCAAGTACCCCTGGTCTCCCTTCAGCATCACCTCCTGCTCTGCACAGACATCTTCCTTCCTCGCCCAAGTTCATAGTTCTAGAGATTTCTTCTCAGTGCAGAGCAGTGTGTAGCCGAGGGGCCCAGGGACCTGTAATGGTGGGATATCCTCAGGGCTGAGCAGTCCAAAATGGGCTAGGGACTACTTGGGACACCAGTAGGGCAGAGTCACTAAACAAAAGATCAATCATGTAATTTCTGATATTTGACTTTTTTTAAAAAAGCACACAGGTAGTCATCAGGATAAAAGGCAAAACTTTGTTGGACTTCTTTGTACTTAGTTTACCATTTGAGTTGCTTTTATTTTGAATACCTATCTTTTTCAAAGCTGGCACCTGTCAGAATGTTAATCCAGCTCCAAGGGCTCTGCATTGTCCCTAAGCAGGAGGAATATCAGCCTGGAAAAATCAGCCCTCTGTGGCCCCCAAAATGAGGGTGGAGGGATGGCAGCAAGCCAGAAATAAGGGGCATAGGCTTTGGGGCCAAGGGGCTTAGGCTCAGGCTCCTGAAGGGAGCTCACCCTGCGTTCTCTCTTAGGCAGCATGGTATTATCTGACTCTACTTCAGTGAATTGTAATGAAGGTCAGTAGGACTGCAGATGTCCAAGCACGTTAAAAATAGTCACCTCATCAAGAGGAGTCATCATTAGAGCAAAGGGTGGAGGAAATATCCCAGAAAGCCCCTCAGAAGATTCACGATAGTGTCTTGCCCACCTCTGAGTCTCTAGTCCAACCCAAAGATACGCAGGGAAGGAGACCCCAGGGGCCTTCTCAGTCTAATTCTGGCCTCACCACCTTGTGAGGGTGGTCTCTCTATATTGCTGAAATAAACACTTTTGGGTTACATGAACAACAGCCGTTTAATTCAAGGTAAATTTCCAAAAGGATTCCCTTTGCTAATTACAAACACAACCCCAGGGCACCTCCAGAGGAAGTGGACCCCACTGTAAGGAGCCCTGTGCAGGTAAGGCTTCTTGGTCCTTGTGGTGTCTGTCGGTGGGGACCGTCATCTCCATGCTCACCCTCTTTCCTCTGTCCGGGGCAGAGTGCAGCCCCCCATGTGCAACTGCTGTTGTGTGAGAGCGCTGTCACAGCCTGCTAACTGAAGACTGGCTCTCCTTGGATGGCCCTCAAGCACTGCATTTTTTTCAGCAACTCTCACCAGACCCGCAGATGGATTTATCTTCCCTGCGAGCGCCCTGTGGCTGTTTCTTTCAGGGACCCGCTAGCTCAATGAGCTGCACTGTTCTGTGGAGTCAGCCAAACAGCCACGGCTCTGTTCTCTCAGCCAGACCCTGGGGCCTGGAGTCCTGCCTCCGGGAATTCCAGGCTTTGAGAATGTTAGAGCTGGAAGACACCTCAGCCGTCACCTAGTCCTGCCCCAACCTCTGTGCAGATGGGGAAACTGAGGCCCAAGGAGGGGGAGGCTCTTGGAGAACAGCAGCCTTTGCTTTAACTTCTCCAGGTACCACTCCCCCTGGTCCGCTGGCCTCTCAGCTGTGGAGAGCTCAGACTCTCCCAGGCAGCCCACTCCACTGCTGGAACAAGAGGAATGTTCTTCCTAATACCGGGCTAAAACTGACCCGAGCCTCCCTTTGTGGTTCATCTTTTTGCGCAGTCTCCATGGAGAGATACAACTGACCCACAGGGAACAAATTAGAAATCAGTTCATCCTCAAAAGATTTGGAGCAGATGGTCCTGGGTCTCTCCCGGGCAGCCTCTGCCACCAACTCGGAGACCAGACCTGGCAGCCTCATCACAGACACTTGGATTCAAATGGCGCTCTCCAGCTTGAGAGCTATGTGATGGTGAGCACATTAGAACCTCAGCTCCCTCATCTGCAAAAACAGGGGTAGCAGTAGTTTCCACCTCTAAAGGCTGTCGTGAAGATGCAATGAGATTACATGAAAAGCGATTAAGTACAGAGCTGGTGTATCATCAGAAGGCAACCAGTACAGCTTTGATGATGCTGTTGGAAGAGCCTCAGCTCTGTATTCACATTGCGAGTGTCCGTGCCTGCGTGCTAAGTTGCTTCAGTCGTGTCCGACTCTTTGCCACCGCATGGACTATAGCCCGCCAGGCTCCTCTGTCCATAGGATTCTCCAGGCAAGAACACTGGAGTGCGTTGCCACGCCCTCCTCCAGGCAATCTTCCCGACCCATGGATTGAACCAGCACCTGTTAAGACTCCTGCATTAGCAGGCAGGTTCTTTACCACTGGCATCACCTGGGAAGCCCCTGGGTTCTCAGCTGCCATTTAAATCCCAGCTCCATCACTTTTGTATCATACTTGACTTTGAACAATTGCTAGCTTCCCTAGGCCTCATATTCTGCATCAGTCTGGATACTTGCAAGTTATCAAAAATAAATAACTAAATAAAATCCAACTCAACTATCTAAAGTAACAATGGACTTCATTAATTCACACAACAGATAATCCTAAGGTCATGAGGGTTTCAGGAGTAGTCTGATCAGGGCTTCAGCTTGTTCTCTGATTCTCCTGGCTTGGCTTGGCTTTGCTGATATGTTGATTCGACCTCACCTATGATAACTGTAAGATGGCTACCAGCAGTTCCAGGCCCCCACACCTGTGTCTATCACAGTCTAACACAAAAATGAAAAAGAAGAGTGATCTTTTCTTTCCTCATCATTAAACCAACTTCTGCCTATGCTTCACGTGGACCAAGCTGAAGGAGTTTCTCAGGCGTGAATGATAAGATTACCCTGATTGGCTCAGATCTATCAGGTCCTACCCTTGAAACTGGGCCTGGCATCAGCCCTACCAAACTGCAAGTCTGCTCCACAGTGGGGGCAGGATGTGACGGATGCTGGGGGAGTCCTCTGCAGAGGATAACTGTCAGGGCCGGATAAGATAAGACATGCAGTGTTCAGAACAGCACCTGACTCGCAGTAAGTGCTAACCACTTCATTCATTTATTTATTTTTGATTGGAGGATAATTGCTTTACAATGTTGTGTTGGATTCCGCCATGCATCAACATGAACCAATCATAGGTATACACATGTCCTCTTCTTCTTGAAACTCACACCCACCTCCCGTCCCGTCCCACCCATCCAGGTTGTCGCAGAGCACCAGACTGAGCTCCCTACACTCTATAGCAACTTCCCGCTAGCTAGCTATCTGAGGCTTCCCTGGGTGGCTCAGACAGTAAAGAATTCGCCTGCAAAAAAGGAGTGAAAGCGAATCTCACTCATTTGTGTTTGACTCTTTGTGACCCCATGGACTATAAAGGTCCATGGAATTCTCCAGGCCAGAATACTGGAGTGGGTAGTCTTTCCCTTCTCCAGGGGATCTTCCCAACCCACAGATGGAACCCAGGTCTCCACATTATGGGCGGATTCTTTACCACCTGAGCCACAAAGGAGACCTGGGTTCAATCCCTGGGTTGGGAAGATCCCCTGGAGAAAGAAATGGCAACCCATTGCAGTATTCTTGCCTCGAGAACTCCATGGACAGAGGAGACTACGGTCCACGGGGTCACAAAGAGTCAGACACGACTGAGTGACTAAGACTTTCACTGTCTTTCATTAGCTATCTAATTTATACCTGGTAATATACATATCTCAACGCTGCGCTCTCAGTTCATCCCACCTTCTCCTTCCTCCACTGTGTCCCTAAGTCTGTTCTCTATGTCTGAGTCTCTAGTCCTGCCCTGCAAATAGGAGTGCTAACCATTTTTTTTTTTTTGAATGATCATTGTTATTAGCATCCTGAGCACATGCCGTGAGTCGGTTTTCAGATGCATTGCTGATGACCAGTTTGGGGTATAGCCCCAGAAGCGTCACCAAGCCTTCTCCTTTCTAGTTCACATCAGCCCTGTTGCGGCAGCCCCACTCCCTATTTCTTTCTTCCTTAAGACTGTTCAGCCTCAGGCTACAGGGAACACTTTAGGCCCTGCAGTGCCCACAGCCTGCTTGTGGTCATGGTTGAGCCCTCTTTAGGCCCTGCAGTGCCCACAGCCTGCTTGTGGTCATGGTTGAGCCCTCTTTAGGCCCTGCAGTGCCCACAGCCTGCTTGTGGTCATGGTTGAGCCTTCTTCTAGCTTTGCTGCACAGCTGTGCTGCGTGGCTCTTTGTTCCCAAAGTAGAGCTTCCTCTATAGACTTTCCACGTTTTAATTTCTCCCTCCAGAAGTTGAGGTAAGGTATCCTAGACTCCCCTCTTCTCTTTAATCCATGTCACTCAAAGAACACCAGCTCCAAGTCCCAGGGAGACTGTATGTCCCCCTCAGCTGGCCCCATAAACTTTCCTCCTAAACAGAAGTTTCAAGGGTGTCTTGGATGGCACATGTCCTACCAAACTCTGATTCTAAGTAGCTCCATCCCAAGCTTTGGTGTTGAAGAACTATGGGTGATTTCTTACAGCAAGGGACTTCACTTACATGGTTAGTATTAGAACCTATTCTTTTCCGAATGACTGATGCTGGAGGCTCCTCTTTGACCTTCTTCCTGCAGCAGGGAGAGCCTCTCCTGCAGCTTTCAGGTGGCATGTGTGGTCTGGTTACTAAGACTCTGATGATTCTTGAGTCAACATCAGCCCATTGCCAGTGCCTGGAGAAATGTGTCCAATGGGCCATTCCCTCCTGTGGTCTTGCTGGCACCATACAGCTTAGAGAGTCCATTGGATACCCTTCAGTGGATCTGCCCCATGGCCCTGGGAGGTTGGGGCACGGGGACTTGTTATTTTTCTACTTTACAGATAAGACTTTAAATGATTTGTACATGACCACCCAGCTCAACAGTGGGAGAGCTGGGACTTGAACCTAGGCCTCCTGAATCCGAGGCCTGTTCCCTTTACTCCTATAGGATTCTTTTCTTGCCTTTGGACCTGGCTCTGGGGAAGGAATATGCTGAGAAACCCGAGTCAGCCTCATCTTCATGCCTTGCCCAGCCTGAGGCAGAGCAGAAGCTGGTGCAGCTGAGCAGAAATGGGCCCCTGGAGCCCAGGTCTGGCCCGGCCCGGCCTTCCCCCTTGTTGGGTGGGGATGTGAGGGTGGGCTGGGGGTTGGTGCACAGACAGCACAGATCCCAGGGATTGGACCAGATCCTTAGCTTCATCTGAAAACATGGCCGTGGCCTCTTCTGGTCTCTCGAGCTCCAGGTCTGTTTCTCACAACATTCTTCACGGTTTTCTTTCTGCTTTAACTTTGGTCTCCTCCCTGTGTCTCTCCTCTCCACTGAACTTGATTTTCCTCTTTGTTCCTCTCTTGGCATCCAGAGTATCTCTTGTTGATTTCTTCTTTCTCCTCTCTCAGTCTCTCTCCTTCTTTAGAACTTCCTGGGTTAAGCAGGCATGGAGATGCTTCAGCCATGTTAGCAGAGAGGCTGCTGAGCGCCTCCCCTCCCCTTTCTCCTCCCCTGCCCCCTCCTCTCCTCCCTCGAAGCCCCCCATGCCCTCCATCGGCAGCCGCACCCCCCCCCGCCCCCTCACTTGGGCCCTCGCCCCCCATTGCCTAGGCCAGCTCCTCCTTGATGTGTGGGGCTGGGACGAAGGTACAGGGAGGCTCTCAGAGCCACTTCTTTGGATACAAAAGCTTCTTTCTCCCCCTCGGAGATGAGGTTTCCAGGCAGGTTATTTTTATAGCAGGGCTCAGGCAGGATCCTTCAGAGAAAATAAACAAAGTCACACACGCCAGTCCTTCACACCCCTCAGCCCCTTCCCTGGAGAGGGGCCCAGCCGGCTGTGCCGACACAGGGACGCCCACCGCCCCAGAGGGGCCGCGGAAGCTGCTGCCCGCATGGAGAGAGGCTGGGAGGTCCGCGCTGGGGGAGGGGCCCCTTCGAGGGGGACAGACAAAGGTCCTCTGCGACTGGTCCGGAGGGGGTCCGGAGGAGAGGGTTGAAACCCTGGGGCTCCATCTCACAATCCGGGCCAGAGGCTCCGGTTCTGCTTCCATAGGAGAGAGTCATTCAAATTCAGCTTTAACTCCCATTTGCTAAATGCCTCCCCAAAGCCAGGCACCGTGCTTGGAGCTTTCGTGCACATCTCATTTCTTCATCATCATCATATCCCATAGAATTCAGCTCAGCAAATTGCTGTTTTGCATCCACTGCTATGCGCTGCTTCAGGTGCCTGAGACAGAAGAATACACAGCACAGAGGCGTGTCCTCAGGGCACCATCTGGATTGAGGGGGTAGGGGGGAAGGGCGTGATAACAGGACCCCAAGAATCTGAGGTGGTGGCCATCACGCTCATCTTGCAGATGAGAAAACTGAGGCTCAAATGAGGTGAAGTGACCTTCCCTTGGAAGGTACTGTCCAGGGGCACCTGGGCCTTGGAAATCAGGGCATCAGGGAGGTCTGGGGTGGGCTTCTGTGAAGAGGATGAGGAAGGCAAGAAGCCTGAGCAGGGCTGAAGGAGAAGGCACGAGCCTGCCTCCAGCTTTCTCAGGGTCCCCAGTCCCCAGCATTCCAGACCTAAGGTGGGGCACACAGGGTTCCCAAACCTTCAGGGCAGGCAGGCAGGCGGCAGCGCCTCCTCTCCCAGATCCCCAGAAAGGAGGGCCTTTCATAGCTAGGTGCCCTGCAGTCTCCTCAAAGCTCCTTTATGAGGAAGGCTCAGGTTAAAAGGCTTCATAAATCACACACATTCCCCGTTGGGCAGGACAGAAATATACAGCCCCTGAGCATCCCTGCCCAGTGAAGGCAAACAGCCCATGGCTGTGGCCAGGAGTCCCCCCCACCCCAAGCCAGCGCTGTCCTCCCTGCCTCAGCACAGCCAGTCCCTGACTAGGGGGCGCCACGCCACCCCTCTCCCGCCCAGAACAAGGAATTCCAGACCCCAGCATTCACACTAACAGCGCTCCCTCAGCCCCAGTGTTCATTCCGCCTTTCTGCGGCTGATTGCGGAGTAAAGGAATGTGCCCTCGGTTCAAAAGTTTCAAGTGTCAGGAGGTCGAGTTCTAGTGAGTTCCTGAAGAGCCGAAGGAGCCCCCAGTAACTCATTCTAGTATCTCGACTCCCTTATCTTTAAAATGGACTAATGACACTTAGGTGGTGGGGTTACTAAGAGTATCGAGACAGGCAGGACTCAGCGCTGCACACACACAGAAGGTCAGAGCTGCTGCCAGCGCTGCCGGTTCCACGCTGGTGCTGGCCGTGGAGGTTCAGGCTCCCCTGAGGCCCCGCCTCCATCTCCAGATGTTCACATAATGGAGGCTGTTTGGACCTCGCCTCTGGGACCCCCAGGATCAGGCAAGAGAGCTGGCTGCCTTTCCAGGACCCTGGCCTTCCCTTTCCGGCCTGAGCCCAGGGCATCCCCGTTAAACCCCCCAGTTCACGTCCCACCCCCTCTCCCGGGTCGCACTTGATTATTTTCATTCGACTGGGGCTGACCTCAGTATGGTTTAATGGCCCTTTCCTCCCGCGGCCACTCTCATCTGACACCTGGAATGCCGCTCTGAGCTGCCCGCGCCTTTCTGTCTCTGCTAATGAGGTTTTCTAACAAAGCCCTGCGTCACTGGAGTCTGCTCACAGAGGGACTGCTGGACCGCCGCCTGGGGACCCGGGCTCTGTGGGAGGAAGGGGATGTGGGGGGCGGGGGGGAAGGCCGAGGGAACACAGAACTTCTTTCAGAAAAGGCTGCGGGCTGGGCGGGGGAAGGAAGGCACGCTGCTAACCTCCAGGCCGGCTCCAGGGTGGCCACGGGCCGGGCCAGTTGCTGGAGAATTCTTCCTAAGCCTCAGGCTCTGGAACTGCTTCTGTAGCCAACCTGAGCAAGGGTCGAGGGGCCAGACCAAACAGCAGGGCCTGGCGCTGGAGGGTATACTCAGCACAGGGCCTGGGAGAAGGAGCCCTTGGGTGGATGCAGATGGCCTTGCGTGTGTCCGGCACTGTCCTATCTCCACCCATCTGCTCTGGGGACCCTTCCTGTGTCGTCTCCACTGGCCTCACCAGCTGTCCTGCCAAATTTGAAGGATAAGAGGAAGGAAGCTTCACAAAGAGCCCTGGAGGCTAAAGAGAACTTGGTCCAGAGAAGAGTCAGCTACAAGATGGCCCAGGAATAGATGTTCTTCAAGGCTCCAAAGTGTCCTTAGAGCCAGGAAAGGGTCTCGGACTCCATGGAGCCTACTATCAAGAGAAAGTCAGAAAACACATCACAGGACAGTCATGATCAATCATCAGATCTCCTCCCTGGAAACCCAGTGCCAAAAGGCTGCTCTTGGCAAGAACTAAACTCAAGTTCAAGGAAGGTGCAGCTGCCATAGTTTACTTGCTGTTACTGTGTACCTGGTGCTTAGCCAGGAGCGTCTCACTCAGCTCCCCGACAAGCCTGGGAGGGGGTAAATGTTGCTGTCATTACTCACTCGTTACAGATGAGACAATTGGGTAACAGAGAGGGTGAGTGACTGATTCAAGGACACACAGCTGGTAAGCAGCAGTGCCAGGATTGGAACTCATGAGTGCTGTGCTGTGCTAGCTGTCCTTCCGCAGGGAGGGGGTGGTTTGGGGGCCTGGGAGGAGGCTGAAGGAGCAGGACAGGTTGGAGGCGGGTGGGCAGTTCACCTAAGTCAAGCAGTATGAGCAGAGAGACCAAAGGAAGGAGACCAGATGTCTGGGCAGTGAGTACACTGGGCCTGGGGCAGAGACTGGAAAGATGGATTGAGCAGGGACTCGAGCGCCAGGCTGAGGAGCTGGCCTCCATCCTGAAGGCAAAGGGGACTTACAGCTGGCTTCTGAGCAGTCTGAGATGTGATGAGAGTAGCGGGTCAGACCACAGGGGACAGGCAGAACCACCATCCGGGAAGCTGTGACCTGTCACTGGAGCTCTTTGGACACAGGGCAGCCCCTCTCTGCCCAGCCCAGGGTAGCACCCTCCTGTTTAGATTAAAACCTTGTTCATCAAACCACCATGTCTAGGAAGCTTTAGGGGAAGGTTGAGATCAAGGATGACGTGTTCTCAGGTGGATTTGCCAGATTTGAGGACCACCGGGACTACTATTTTTTTTTAACTT
Organism: Capra hircus; assembly: GCF_001704415.2. Lineage (NCBI taxonomy): Eukaryota > Metazoa > Chordata > Mammalia > Artiodactyla > Bovidae > Capra > Capra hircus. Next base: position 31,836,693 of record NC_030812.1, read on the forward strand.
TGTATTTTATATTGGAGTATGGCTGATTAACAATGTTGTGATAGCTTCAGGTGGACCACACCTGGCCCACCTGAAGGGTGGACAGTACATATACATGTATCCATTCTCCCCCAAACTGCCTTCCCAACCACCTAGACTACTATTGATGTGATTGTTTCCATAAATCAACTCTCTCGTTCTCTTTTGCTTTACTCAAGTTTACATGAGCTGAAAGCTTTATATCGTAGCACTGATATTCTGCCTTTTCCTCCAATGCACATCAAAATGAACACATTACCAAAATGTATAAGTATAAAACCAAAAATATTTACCTGTGTTCCACCTAAAATCACCCCCAGGGAGCTCTGCACTTAGGAAATATTGGTGACCCTCCCCTTGCTCCCCCACTTGGAGTGACCTCATTCAAAGATTTCACATTTGGAAAAAGCAAGTCAGAAATCACTCAGAGCCAAGGGAGAGGAGGAGGCCAGGCCTGGGGTAGGGGTGGGGCTCTGTAAAGCAGGCCCAGCGGGGAGGGGGTGCTGGTGGATGTGAGACTGGGGGGTGGGGGGCTGAGGGCATTGGAGGGAGCTGCCCCAGGGAAGTGAATGAGGCCTTGTTAGAGCCGTGGCAGCTAGGCAGTGTGCAGAGACCATGCTGCAAGTGTGAAGCTTCCAGTAACTTTTATGGATGATTTCTTAATAAACATTTGAGCCATCTGTCTGGACTGGGACATGCGTTGTCCTGGGTGCCTGGAGACAGGACCGGGTGAGGGGCTGGTGTCTCGTGCATGTTCCATAGTGTCCTCTCCCCATCCTTGACTTGTCCCCTTGTTCTTTTTTGTCATAATTAGGACAGCTTCCATACGCTGAAGGCTGACTGAACCCAGCAGCTTCCATTGAAGTCTACATTCTGTCTTTTTTAACCCTCGTAATTACTTTATAAGGCCAGTGCTACAACTGTGCCACTTTAACATGTCAGGAAACAAGTGAGCTCATCAGGTGGCCGAGCTGCTAAATGGCAGAGTCTGGCTAGCCCTTTGGGCCCAGATCTGAGTGACCCCCAAGCCCATGCTCTGAGCCCCCTGACAACTTCTATGTCTTACTCTTTCTTGCTCATATCAGCACACTGCTTGCCCTTTCATCCTCTGCCTCTCCTTTCAGAGCTAGACTCAGCTACTGCCTCTCCTCTCAGACATCGCTAGGGAAATACCTGCCCGCCCTCCACTGCCTGGATGTCAGAACTGGTACCACTCATGAACACAGCAGGCCAGTTCATAGGGCAGCTGACTTTTCTGTGATGGGACTGACTAGTCTAATGCTGAGAAACCTTCTTAGTCATTGAAAGCCACTTGGATTATTGGCTTTGGCTTCAAATAAACAGATAAACTGTAGCTAAAAGGAAGTGGTTTCTGGGGTCTTTCTCTGAATTTGGTATATCAAAGACAACCAAGTTCTAGTTGGAAGCATGAACTTCTTACAAGCGTCTTCCAAAGGTGTCCCGTGCTTTGTGTAGTTGCTGTATATGAATTAATAATAATTTTTTCAAAGTTATAAATGCACAATGGCCTTGTTGGGTCTATCCTAACAAGGAGAGACCTATCCTACCCATTCTAAAGACAGAATGTTATAGGAGAGGAAAACATCTTGAGAAGAAATGTTCTCAGGTGTCAAGTGGCAGAAATGGCAGCCTTGAAGCACTCCATTTACAGCCCTAGTAAAACCTTAACAACACAGCTCCTAATGAAGCATATAGTCCACTAAAACTAGCCAAACTGACTTCAATCCTGTATTTCTAGGGCCTGGAACTCTTGTAGGGCCCATTTGATCTGTAGAAATATAATTTTCAAAACCCCTAGTGAGGAAGCAGTTAGCTAATAGTAATAACCCATGAACAGAAGATACTCTGATCCTCTGTGCAGAAAAACAGTAAATTTAGATTATTCAAAACCCCGGATCAACTGGTGCGTATATGTGTGCACTCAGATGCTGCCTTACGGCCTCCCTCACTCTGTGTTTGCGGACTGTGAGCTCCCTCAGGGTGGAGAACATGGGCCAGAGCAGTCCTTCCCCCTCCAAGATGGAGATCAGGGCGAAGAGGGCCTCAGGGTCCAGGGGATGCTGTGGGCTCGCTTCACGATCTGATCGACATTTGGCTTAAAGGGCAGTGGGCCTCTAGGGTTGGAGCACCCACACTTGTTCTACTCTAACACAGAAAGAGCGAGGCTGGAAAGATATAGCGTTACCTAAGGAGTCTCAGCAAGTAATGAGCCCAGGCACTGACCGTCTACTGCATGGGGGTGCAGCCCTGGCTGGGAATCGGGCCTGAGAACCGGCCCAGTTCCTCCCTTTGCCTGGTCTGTGAGGGCTGCTCAGAGAGAAGAATCATGGACCAGGCTCTAGACAGCGACTTCCCTGAAGGACAGAGAGTGCTTGTTACAAGCAGCTCCTCGGGGTTGAAATTCCACTTCAGGTCTCAGCACCTAAAGTCATTTTTCTTCCTTATTTATGTTTCCTGTGGAAAATCTGAAGAAAAAATCTGTGGAGCATCTTTTGAGCTTGCATTTGGAAGGGAGAAAATATGCTCCCTTTTTGCTGGGCAAACATAGCAAACATTGGTGCTTTCACAACCCAGACACAAGCTGGTTTTCAAAGGCTCCCGCTTGGCGGCCCCACTTAGCTCATCGGAGGGGTGAGGGGTGTAGCACCTGGGCTGAGGAGGTTTGCTTTGGGAGCAGACCTTGGAATTTGTGAATTTTCTACTCCAAGCACATCCAAACGGAGCAACCAGAGCCCCCTTCTGCAAAGCTTGCTCTGGCAACTGGGGCTCCATCTGCTTGGGGTGGAGCTAGAGAGCCAAGGGCCTCAGATGACCAGCAACCTGGTCCCCATGAGGACTGTGCTGGGGTGTTGGAGGCTTAGCAGAGAGGATGCAGATGGATCAAGATGGCCTCAGGGACTCTGGCCCCTTTCTCTGGGTGATGCTGAGATTAGAAGGTGAAGGTGAGAGTGAAGGGGACATGCTTCTGCACCCACAGATATTTTCAGGCTTCCAAACACTAATCAGGGAGACCACTGGGCAGACATTCCTTTAAAGCTAGAGCGGTGTGACGGCAGCTACCCACTGTGAGCTGTCTGGTTATTTCAATGTGGTCTGTAGCAAGGATTTCCTTCCCTCCATCCCTCCTTCCATCTCTCCCTTCCTCCATTTATTTCATGAGAGAGATAATAAACTCCCAAGCACCCATCAATAGCACCAACAATGATCTACTCACGGCCACTCTAGTGTCACCAATCACTACACCTACTCCACCCACTCTACACCTTCCAACTGGGATGTTTTGAAGCAAATTCCCAACATCATCTTGGAGGAGTGTCAGTCACTCAGCTGTGTCCTAGTCTTCAAGACCTATGGACTGTAGCCTGCAAGGCTCCTCTGTCCATGTAGGATTTTCCAGGCAGGGATACTGGAGTGGGTTGCCATTTCCTCCTCCAGGGGATCTTTCCAACCCAGGCATTGAATCCATGTCTCTTGCATTTTCTGCACTGGCAGATGGATTCTTTACTCCTAGCGCCGCCTGGAAATCCCTGACATCATCTTATCAATAGATATTTAGAAGTATTGGACACTGAAGAACACCAAGAACCCTCCCTCACCCCAGGCCCATGTATGTGCATGCGTGCGTGCCCATGGCTTCAGTCGTGCCCAACTCTTAGGGACCCCGTGGACTGTAGCCCGCCTGGCTCCTCTGCCCGTGTGATTCTCCAGGCAAGAATACTGGAGTGGGGTGTCCTGCCCTGCTCCAGGGGATCTTCCTGATCCGGGGATAGAACCTGCATCTCCTGCGTTACCGGTGGATTCTTTACCGCTGAGCCACCGGGGAAGCCCAGGCCTATGTGTTCATTTTGCCAATCATGGCAGGGGCTCAGGGAATGTCTGAAGTGCATCTGAAGACCTGAAATTAAAAGCCGCTGTTACACAGGATAATCTCTGTCTTGGAGACAAAAGGAACCTTTCCTTTTGGCATCTTGGAACTCACAGCTGTTCCTTCTAAGATGAACTTCCTTGTTTCATTTGCAATGGCTGTTTTTTGAGTGTAGAGGACCATGCTGGAGAAGGCAATGGCACCCCACTCCAGTACTCTTGCCTGGAAACTCCCATGGATGGAGGAGCCTGGTAGGCTGCAGTCCATGGGGTTGCTAAGAGTCGGACTCGACTGAGCGACTTCCCTTTCACTTTTCACTCTCATGCGTTGGAGAAGGCAATGGCAACCCACTCCAGAGTTCTTGCCTGGAGAATCCCAGGGACAGCGGAGCCTGGTGGGCTGCCGTCTGCGGGGTCGCACAGAGTCGGACACGACTGAGCGACTTAGCAGCAGCAGCAGCAGCAGAGGACCCTGCTGGGTGACTGTAGGGGAAGGCAAGAGAAGGCAGGGCAGAGCGGCTGCCTTCCTGGTCCTTTCAGTCCAGTGGTGGGGTGCGAGGAGACATGAGAAGGAGCCCAGTGGGCTGAGGGAGCAAGAACCCAGCCTGAGAGGAGGAAGAGCCTCTCCTGCACAGTCTCTTCTGGGGGGTTGTTTATTGGCCGGCATGAGTTAGGTCTCTTAGCGGCTGTTAATGTGTGTGTTTAGGGTCTCTCGTAATGTCTCTAAGATGAGGACCAGCTCAGTTTACACTCCACCTTCAAGAACTGGACTTGGGGTGTAGGGAGCTTATGGGGGAAGCAAGGAGGTGATCAAAGTCCTTCCCAGGCTTCTGAAACTGGAAGGGAAGACACTTGGAGAGAGAGGATCCGCTGAGTGCACAGGGGAGAAGGGCTTCCCTCTGGGCTGGACAAATTGCCAGATTTTTTAAATGAGGAAATGCACTTTGTTCTCCTTCTGATTTTCTTTTGAGAGGAGATATGAGGCCATTGTCTATGTGGGGTTCTTTGGAAAGATCTTAGAAGATTTCTGACCTTCATATCAGGCCTTTTTGCTGTTCCCCAATCCTGACCCCATCCTACCCTATTGTCTGCAAAATCAGAGACCTGAGCCACGTCCAGGTGGCACCTAAAGAAAAGACAGAGCCTGTAGCTGGTGCCCGGGGGCGTGAGCCAGTGGGGCAGCAGGAGGAGCAGAGAGACAGGCGCAAACACGCTTTGAAAGACGACATAGTAAAGACAGCATTTCGACCTGTGAGGAGAGACAGACTTCTCAATGAATGTTCTGGAACAACTGAGTACACACTTATGGAAAAAAAATTGAAGTAAGATTTATACTTTCCAGCACAAGAAATTATAAGCATTATTTTGTAATAACTTCTAACAGAGCATGATCTATAAAATACAGAATCACTATGATGTGCACTGAAACTAATGTTATAAATCAACCATTCATCAAAAAAAAAGAAACAGATTGTATGTGGATCAAATTTTAAATGTTAAAAAAAATTTTAAGGAGTTTAAAAATATTTACTTATTTATTTATTCGGCTGCACCGGGTCTTAGTTGTGGCATATCGGATCTAGTTCCAGGATTGAACCCAGGCCCTGTGCATTAGGAGCATGGAGTCTCAGTCACTGGACCACAAGGGAAGGCCCTACATGTAAAAATTAAAACTACATCTAAAATAAACCTCAAAGAAACAATGAGAAAGATTTAAACCTATGAATTAAGCCAGAAATAAAAGTAAAATAATGATCAATTTGACCATGAAAAGCAAAAAAAAAAAAAAAATTCATGGCAAAACCAAAAATAACACCATAGGCAAACTCAAAGATGAAATGTCAAACCATGAGAAAATATTGACAACTATCATTGCAGTATTATTTCGGCAAAAGACTAGAAATGGTCCAAATGTCCATCAAACAAGGATTGGTTAAATAAATGATGGTATATCCACACAATGAAATTTCACATTTCGCAATGAAATGCTGCTGCTGCTGCTGCTGCTGCTGCTAAGTCGCTTCAGTTGTGTCCGACTCTTTGCGACCCCATAGACGGCAATCCACCAGGCTCCCTCGTCCCTGAGATTCTCCAGGCAAGAACGCTGGAGTGGGTTGCCATTTCCTTCTCCAATGCATGAAAGTAAAAAGTGAAAGTGAAGTTGCTCAGTCATGTCTGACTCTTAGCAACCCCATGGACTGCAGTCCACCAGGCTCCTCCATCCATGGGATTTTCCAGGCAAGAGTACTGGAGTGGGTTGCCATTGCCTTCTCCAATGAAATACTAAGCAATCATTAAAATAGTCAGGTGATTTTTCTTGTATTGATATGAAATCATCTTTAAAACACACAAAAAAAGGCTCATGTAGACCGGGGCCTAGAGTATGTTACCATTTGTGCTGAGAGAGAGAGGAGGGGTGTTATTTACCATCTATAATGGGAGGAGGGGAGCACAGTTGCTTAGCTAGGCTTGGAATCCCTCAGGAAGGACATCTGAAAACCAGTCATGTTGGTTCTTTCTGGGAGGGGTTATAGGTGGCTGGGAGGGAGACTTCACTTTGAAATTTCGACACATGTGAATGAATTACCTATTACAAACAGTATTAATGCTATGATTTTTTTCTTTTAAAAAAAGGAAGAGAAAAGAAGGGAGGAAAGGATATGACTGAGGAAGAAAAGGAAAACCAAGTAACATGCAAAGCTGACGCAGCTGGGAGCTGGTGGCAGTCACTGCCTTCCTCGCTCCTTCCTCATGGGCCCTCTCAGCAGCAGTGCTCACAGAGGGTTCTCGGGAGCAGTTGTCTGCAAAAGCCCACCACCAAGCCACAGTTTCCTGAGTGGGGGACAGTTGGTCCTTCAGCTACAGGATGCGAATCCCAAGCAGCACTGATTCTGGGCACAGACCACATGCTCACTCTGAGAAAACAGTGTGCTATACGTGACTGTGCGATGGAGAACCCTGGAGAAACAAGAGCGGCTTATCCCCAGCCAGCAAGGTAGGGGGTGGGGAGAGAGAAAGAGAGATTGAGAGAGAGGGGAGGGGAGAGGAAGCGGAGAGAAAACAAAAGGAAGCAACCAAGTGTCCATCAACGCGTGACTGGTGTGCCGCAGTGCATCCATACAGAGGAAAGCCTCGTCTCGTGCCCATACGGCGGAAGAAGGGCCCTGCTCACTGCCCAGGTAGTATATTGTTCACCTTGTGTGCCTAAGGCTGTGGTCGGACACGACTGAGAGACTTCACTTTCACTTTTCCCTTTCATGCATTGGAGAAGGAAATGGCAACCCACTCCAGTGTTCTTGCCTGAAGAATCCCAGGGACGGGGGAGCCTGGTGGGCTGCCGTCTATGGGGTCGCACAGAGTCGGACACGACTGAACCGAGTGAGCAGCAGCAGCAGCAGCCTGCATTTGGAAAGGATGGAAGGGGCTTTCTCGCTTCCAAGATAGTGGAGGTGAGAGAGGTTTGGGCAGGGGAGTTGGCCCACATTTTAGCCTTTATTCATTCCCATATCTCTTCTAACCTCAATACTGTCATCAAGAGTAACTTATTTGGGGAATAATTTTGCAGTTTTTTTAATTTGCAAATATCACTTCTCTGGCTGGGTAATAAGCAAGTAACAGTGGTATTACTCCACCAGTTCAGCTCCCTGCCAGCCGGAGCGCTCCACTTTTACGGAGAAACAGGATCTTACACTTGAGGTCGACAGAGAAAAAGGAAGTAGACGTAGCTGGAAAACTCAAGCTCTCTTTTTGCTTCTGGTCAAAACCAATGCTGCCTTGGCCAAGTCCTTAACCTTCCCATCAGGGCCATTCAGGCCTAGGGTAAGAGAGGAGCAAGGCACTTGTTTTGGGTGCAAACTTTTAGGAACACAAGGCTCAGACAGTAAAGAATTTGCCTCAATGAAGGAGACCTAGGTTTGATGCCTGGGTCCGGAAGATCCTTTGGAGAAGGCAATGGACAGAGAATCCTTGCCTGGAGAATTCCATGGACAGAGGAGCCTGATGGGCTGCAGTCCATGGGGTCGAAAATAGTCAGACACAACTGAGTGACTAACACTTAGTGAAAAAGCCTCAGGAATCAAGAGAAACAGCATTTAAAGATACTATTTTAAAAATAAAAATCAATGCAAAAAATTTCGTTATGAACAGAAAGCCAACCTTTCAAATGAAGATGAGAGGAGCATTGCTGGTTTCTCTTCTAGCTGTAGGCTCCACTGGGGCTCACAGCTCTGTTCCCTAGGCCACACTGCTCCATCTCTAAATCAACAGGGTTGGACCATTTGACCTCCTGAGATCCTGCTGGGCCCTGATGATTCATGGCTCAGGAATGAAGTGTCGTTGGAGGACTAGGGACAGCCTTGCTGCGCAGGGGGCCTGTTTTTCTCAGAGCCTGTGTTCAGATGCACTTTGCCGGAGCCTCTGCCAGCCAGGAGTGAGCGAGTGAGTGAAAGTTGCTCAGATGTGTCCCACTCTGTAGTCCCCCAGGCTCCTCCATCCATGGGATTCTCCAGGCAAGAATACTGGAGTGGGTGGCCATTTCCTACTCCAGGGAATCTTTCCGACTCAGGGATTGAACCTCAATCTCCTACGTTGTAGGCAGATTCTTTGCCGTCTGAGCCACCAGGGAAGCCTGCCAGCTAGGAGAGGAAGAGTCATCTCCTAAAATCTCACTCGTCACTAGAAAGTGACAGGGGCCTTTAAGGTCCTGCTCGAATCAACAGGATGAGAAAGTCTGGTTCTTCAGGAAAACCCACCTTTTCTACTTGGCCCTAGTGACCCTCGGACGCTTGCTGAGCTTCAGGGAAGACGGTAGCATTGGAAAAACCAGCTGCCTCCACCCCGGAGGGGAAGAATAGCTCCCTTCATGGGGCTGCTCCGCGATGCCAGGGTTATCCAGGTCGACGGGTGAGGAAGTGAATCAGCCCTTCCCGGCCCTCCAGTCAGAGGCCCGTTCAGTACCCTCTGGCGGTGTGGCATTTGGATGTGTTTTGTCGAAAACTAATGAACATCTCACTTAGGCGCTGGAAACAAACATCAGCCCCAGCCAGTTCTTACACTTGCTGAGCATGAATAACTCCCTTTGGCTTCGCAGTCAGCCGGGCCCAACAAGTGAATTTAGAGGCTGAGAAGTCAGTCGCTAGCCCTCACACAGACTCGCCCATCAGGGTGGGACCCAGGCTGGCCGCATGGCCCAGGAGAAGCCATTCTCGCCTTGGGTGCACATTGGAATCACATGAGGAGGGGGCTTAAAATGCACAGGTGCCTGAAATTTTGGCTTAACCTATCTGGGGTTAGGCCCAGCATGGAGAATATTAAAAGATCCCTGTATTAGGAATTCTAATACACAGCCAAGTTTGGGAAGCACTGCCCTGAACCAGTGCTTCTTGGACGTCACGTGCAAACACATTACCTCATTAAGAAACAGATTCTGATTCAGTGTGCCTGGGGCGGGGCCTGACACCCTGCATTTCTAACAGGTTACCGGGTGGTGTAATGCTGCTGATTTGCAGACCATACTTTGTGTAACAAGGATGTCATACGTGGTCCAAGATGGTAGCTACTAACCACACAGCTATGATTAAAATTAAAACCAATTAAATTTAATATTAAACTTAAAAAGTCAGTTTCTCAATTGCATTCGGTTCAGTTCAGTTCAGTTGCTCAGTCGTGTCTGACTCTTTGCGACCCCATGAATCGCAGCACGCCAGGCCTCCCTGTCCATCACCAACTCCCGGAGTTCACTCAGACTCACGTCCATCGAGTCAGTGATGCCATCCAGCCATCTCATCCTCTGTCATCCCCTTCTCCTCCTGCCCCCAATCCCTCCCAGCATCAGTCTTTTCATGTTTTATTTATCTAAAAAATTGTTTATTTATTTATTTATTTGGGGCTGAGCCAGATCTTTGGAGAAGGCAATGGCACTCCACTCCAGTACACTTGCCTGGCAAATCCCATGGATGGAGGAGCCTGATGGGCTGCAATTCGTGGAGTCACTAAGAGTTGGACATGAATGAGCGACTTCACTTTCACTTTTCACTTTCATGCATTGGAGAAGGAAATGGCAACCCACTCCAGTGCTCTTGCCTGGAGAATCCCAGGGTGGGGGGAGCCTGGTGGGCTGCCATTTATGGGGTCGCACAGAGTCAGACATGACTGAAGTGACTTAGCAGCAGCAGCACAGCCAGATCTTGGCTGCAGCAGGGATCTTAAGTTGTGGCAGGTGAACTCCTTGTTGTGGGGTGTGGGATCTAGTTCCCTGTCTAGGGATCATACCCAGGCCCCTTGCATTGGGAGCTTGGAGTCCTAGCCACCAGACCACCAGGGAGGTCCCACATTCACCACTTTTTGAGTGCTCAATCATCACGTGTGACTGCGTGCATGCTCAGTTGCTTCAGTCGTGTCTGACTCTTTATGACCCTATGGAGCCCACCAGGCTCCTCTGTCCATCGGATTTCCCAGGGAACAATAATGGAGTGGGTTGCCGTTTCCTTCTCCAGGGGATCTTCCTGACCCAGGGATTGAACCCGTGTCTCCTGCGTCTCCTATACTGCAGGTGGACTCTTTATTGCAGAGCCACCAGGGAAGCCCATCCCATGTGGCTACTGACTACCATACTGGCACAGATACAGAATGTTTCCATCATCTCAGAAAGTTCTGTTAGGCAATTCTGTCCTAGAGCATCTTTTCAAGCTGTATTGGAGCAGCCGTCTCTTGAAATGTGGGTCAAAGCTTTCTTGGTGTGGGGACTACAGAATACTTCTTTTGCACTCCTCACAGTGAGCCTGTGCACTAGGCCTATGGAAAATGCTTGGTTAATGCCCACTCAGGTTAGCACACTCATGCTTTTGTGCACAGGCAAGTGCCACATCAGCACTGGCTGATTGACTGATGTCTACTTGGGCATCAATTAACATTGTCCTGGAGTTTTATCCAGGACAGCTCAATGGGCATGGCAGAGCTGTACGACTGCACTGGGAATGTCTCCCTACCTCTGGCAGGCCCATGATTCAGGCAAGAAGGTACAGGGTTCCAGGTGATCACCTCTCAGAGCGTCTGCTCTTATCAGTCACGCCAGGCTGGAGGGTGGACTAGGACACAGAGGTGCAGCGAATGGGGCACTTCACCTTCCAAGCCCGACTCAGACATTACAAATCTAGACAGATTCTCTCTTCTCAAGGGATTTTTTTTTTAAGGGTCTTGGGGAGAGGAGAGTGCTGGAGACGGCCTACTCCCTATTCCTGGGTAATCACTCTGCTTCTCCTCAGGCAACCAATATGGACCCGAGCGGAGCTGGGAGAGAGGTGCTGAGCCCATTGGTAGAGCAGGTTCCACCTGACTTAGTCACACTGGGTGGGAAAGCTAAGCCCTTTGCCTGCTGATCTCTTAGCTTCACAGTGGTTGACGGTCAGATCCAATTTAGGGGTCACTGACAGTGAAAGTAGGATTACAGTGAAGTGGGAGAGGAAAAGAAACCAGGTGCCTCTCATCACGAAACCACAAGCAGGGACTTCTGTGATGGCCCAGTGGTTGAGACTTCGCCTTCCAAGGCAAGGGGTGCTGGACTGATCCCTAGTCAGGGAACTAAGAGCCCACATTCCTCCCAGCCCAAGAAACCAAAACATAAAACAAAAGCAATATTGTAACAGATTCAGTAAAGACTTTAAAAACAGTCCCCATCAAAACAAACAAACAAACCACATGCAGCTACCTCATTTTACAGATGAAACATCTGAGCTCACAGAGTAAAGCAATTGGGTCAAGATCACAAGGCAAGTCAGATGCATTTGTTGTTGCTGTTATTTAGTTGCTAAGCCTTGCCTGACTCTCTGCGACCCCTAGACTACGAGTCCGGCACGACTGAGCAACTTCAGTTTCACTTTTCACTTTCATGCATTGGAGAAGGAAATGGCTACCCACTCCAGTGTTCTTGCCTGGAGAATCCCAGGGACGGGGAGCCTGGTGGGCTTCCGTCTATGGGGTCGCACAGAGCTGAACATGACTGAAGCAACTCAGCAGCAGCAGCAGCAGCAGCAGCAGACTGCAGCACAGCAGGCTTCCCTATCCTTCACTATCTCCCAGAGTTTGCTCAAACTCATATTCATTGAGTCGATGATGCCATCCAACTATCCCATCATCTGTCACCCCTTTTTCCTCCTGCCCTCAATCTTTCCCAGCGTCAGAGTCTTTTCCAATGAGTCAGATCTTCATATCAGGTGGCCAAAGTATTGGAGCTTCAGCTTCAGCATCAGCAGTTAGATGCATGGGGAGGTTGTTTCCTGACTTCAAGGCCAGTGTTTTCCCCACTGCTCTATACCCAAGAGATTTGCAAGCCATTCAAGAAAAGAAATAGAATATTATGTAAATTTGTATCTCCAGTAAAACAGATAATATAGGTAGGTCTTCTTTAAATTTTCTAGTACAGATGATAATGAAACTGCTTTTTTTATTAATTTCTTTTTAATTGGAGGATAATTGCTTTACAATGTTGTGTTGGTTTCTGCCATACAACAATGTGAATCAGCCATAAGTAAACATATATCCCCTCCCTTTTAAACCTCCCTCCCACCTCACCTCCTCATCCCACCCCTCTAGGCTGTCACTGTGAAATCGCTTTTTTCTCGTCTTCTCACTTCCAGCCACCACTTCCTACTGCCGGGTTCACCTTGCATAGACTGCTTCTGAGATAACTGAACTTCTCCCAACCCACTATTTTTTCAATAGTAAATATTACAGAGTTACACAATCCGCAGTTGTTGAATCCGCAGATGCTGAGCTGTATACACGGAAGAACCACGGATAAGGGGAGTCAGCTATAAATTATCTGCTAGTTTTCTGTGGCCAGAGAGCTGGAGCCCCTAACCCCTCACCCCTTCAACTGTACAGCATTGGTGCTATTGAGACCTGGGAAGAACCAGCTTCTCTCTCTCCAGAGCTTCTCATCAAACTGGATCAAAAAGCCTTGAAAGGAAATTTCTCTTCAAATCTTGGTCTATTCACAGTTAAAGCAAACTGACTTTTTGTTTAAACTGATACTCATAGAGAAGATTAATTGCTATCCTAGTCTTCCTAGCTTCCATGATAAACTGAGAAGTTTCTGTTCTCTTTCTTAGGCAGAAGTTTTGCCCAAGTACTGAGCCCATGTATCAGTGCCAGCTTTCCTTTTCAGGTCATATAAAAGTCTGTAAATCCTGAGTTTGTGTTACTGACTTCAAAACAATGGAAACACTTTCAGTTCTACACCTCCCATCCCAGGATCTTCATCAGTCAACCCAGATCCTAACTGTTGTCATCCAAACACTAGGAAACATAATGGGTAAGACAAACGTGTTAATAGGACTCAATTAAATTAAAAACAGAGACACGAGATTGTTTCTTTATGGTGTGGTAGGCAGGTGGGGCAGGGGGAAATAAAAAGGTTGGAGACCACGGAAAGCAGGGATGAAGATAAGAAACGTGACTCTGAGCCTCCTCTGTGGAGCGCATTGGGGAAGCTCCACATCTGTATTTCTTTTATGCTCACGATGAGCCCAGAAGCAAATTGCCGTTATCCCTGCTTTCTGGATGAAGTTCAGAGAAGCCGAGTAACTCGTCTAAGGGAATAGAACTGGGCAGTGGAGTCGCCCAGTCCCGCCTGGGCAAGTTCAAGAACCACTGGAAGGGTATGCACGTTTCTAAGAACTTTAGGCCAAAACTAGACAGGCATTCTGACGGGCTGGCAGAGGAAGGAACAGGGGTGCAAGTGGGACTCATTTCTCTTGTTCCCATAAGAATGGAGTCCTTGAACAACCGGCTGAGGATTCCCAGGCAGGGTCCCCGCAGGACAAGGAGCAAAGCCATTGTGGGGGCCTCGCTGGCATCTCAGCTGAGCTGCCAGAGGAAGAAACTTCTGTTTAGGGATGGAGGTGGGGTGGGTGGCAGATCTCTGGAGACTCTGAGTAGTCTCACTGAGGCACAGGTGTAACCAAGCTGCTTCTACGACCCAAAACTGCACAAAGAGCTATTCTCAGCTAAATGCCAGAGCAGAGAGCGTCCACAAATGGCTTTGCACTGAGCTGCCTCGTACCGGATATACGTCATATTGCAGCCTATTTACTGGCAGTTTGGCTCCTTGTGTGACTGTCTCCCCCCAGGACAGGATCCCCATCAAATAGATCGTTCTGTGTTGGTGCTCAACACAGTGCAGTGGGAGGAACGCCGGCCGAGGCACAGGAGAGGGCAGGGGCAGGGGCAGGAAGGGGGAGAGAGTAAGGGGAGACAGTCAAAGAAGAGTCCCCAGCTTTGAGCCCAGGAGCCTGGGGGAGGGTGTCAGGGGTGGTGGGGGGTGTCAGCAGAGGGGCTGGCCTGCAGGCGGGAGCGTGGGGCGGGTATGCGGAGCAGGGTGGTGCCCTGTCTGGCCCTGGACAGGTGCCTCCCTCAGCAGGGCACATGAGGTGCCCTCACTGAGTTTGTGGGTGGGGAAGGGCTCACACATGTCCTTCTGCTCCCTCCTGAGGTTGTTTTTGGCAGAGGAATCCACTAGAAGCTTACCACGCGTTCCCTTGAGCTTTTCAAGGACTTCCTGGAGGGCTGGTCCACCCCACCCACTGGGGTAGAATAAACTTGGTTTCCAGGAGCCTGGTTTTCTCTGAGGGGTATGTACCCTGCTAGGCCCAGAGGCTCCTTTCCATGATAAATCCCATCCAGGGAGAGCTCATGGGTCACGAGTCCCTAAGAGGTGGGAAAGAGGTAAGACACCGGCTTCCGCTTCGGCTCAGCGCCTGCACTCTCCATGGAGCTCAGGACTCAAGCTCTAGAAAGTGTTCATCTCGTCCTGGCTCCAGCTCCACCACCTATCAGAGAAATGGAACAGGGAAAGTGGCCCCTCACCTACGGCAGAAAAAGACAGCCTTTGAGAGTTACCACACTCATGGCCCCAGCAGCAGTCTTTCCAAAGCCCTGCACCTGTCATCTCCTCTCCCACCTCTGTCAAGCCCTCTCCCTCAACTCACTTCTTTCTGGCGCCTTTTCACTCAGGCCCCCTCCTTGCCATGACGATGCAGTACGTGCATGATCGCGGCCATCTGGAACTGCAGACCCACTCTAGGGCCACAAATCATCATTTTCAACCCAGTATTTAGGCTGGCACTTCTCTACCCCTAATGGGCGCATGAGTTATCTGGAGATCCAGTAAAATGCCAAATCTGATTGAGAGGATTCTGTGGACCAGTCTTACCATAGTGAGAGTTTAGAACACTTACTATGTGACCACACTATACTAAATAGACTTTGTGGGGGCTGTGCTGAGTCATTCAGTCGTGTCCAGCTCTTTGCAATCCATTGGACTGTAGCCCACCAGGCTCCTCTGTCCATGAGATTTTTCATCCAAGAATACTAGAGTGGTTTGCCATTTCCTCCTCCAGGGAATCTTCCCAACCCAAGGATCGAACCTGCATCTCCTGTGTCTCCTGCACTGCGGGTGGATTCTTTTCCTGCTGAGCCATCAGCAGGAAAAGGGAAGGGAAGACTTCATGGGGGGAACTGTAAATGTAAAAATGGTAGCTCCTGTTCTCAAGGAGACATGTGAATAAATTCACACAGGATTTTTCTCCGTGGTTGAGGGATAGAAGGATGAATGAATAAGGGTACAACTGCATGGGATGGGCTATATTAGTGCAAGAGTTCAAGGGATGGAGACAGAAGATAGAAGCTACTCACTTTCACACATCTGGCAGGTTGTTGGTCCCTCAGAGTGTGTCCCCTGGAGCCACAGTGCCATGCCATTGCCAGACAAGCGCCCAGGGTAAATGCCTCCTGGTCCTTGGAGACAGTTGTGGCTGGACAACCACGGCTGCTTCACATACAACCCCTGCTGGGAGTGGTCCAGCATCTCTGCATCGAGGCCCTGATGTTTCTCCCTTCACCCCATAACTAGCAAGAGTTAATGAGAACACACATGTTCTCAAAGCCAGAAAGCCATATGCTTCAAGAGAATGTGAGATATTGCATGAACGGGTTATGCTTTTTTTTTTTTTAAAGTGAAATAGGAAGGTCATGTGCGTATAAAAGTGCAACTACTTTTTCAAAAAATAAGACTTTAGAAAGCATTAGAAGAGACACAGATGTATAGAACAGTCTTTTGGACTCTGTGGGAGAGGAAGAGGGTGGGATGATTTGGGAGAATGGCATTGAAACATGTATAATATCATATAAGAAATGAATCGCCAGTCTAGGTTCGATGCAGGATACAGGATGCTTGGGGCTGGTGCACTGGGATGGCCCAGAGAGATGATATGGGGAGAAAGGTGGGAGGGGGATTCAGGATTGGGAACACATGTACACCTGTGGCAGATTCATGTTGATGTATGGCAAAACCAATACAGTATTGTAAAGTAAAATAAAAAGAAAAAAAAAAGAAAAATAAATTAAATAAGCAGGGTGAAAAGAAAAAAAAAAAAAAAAGAAAGCATTAGAAAGCCAGATGTCTTCCTCTTTTGCCTCAAAGGTCTATCTAGTAGGAGATAAGTAGAAGAGGAAAGAATGAGAAGTAAGAAAGGCAGGTCTGAGCCAGACCCAGTGACAGCTAGCGGCACTCCCGGAGTCCTCTGCGCCTGGCCTCTTTCTCATCCCTAGCACTACCTCTTACTCCCACTGGCCCCCACGGCTGACTCCACACTGGTCTGGGCCCCCAGCCATGTCTTCTGGTTCATCTGCTCTTCTTCGGCTTCTTATAGGTGCCACCCTGTCCGCTCACTATACCTCCGCATTTCAACACTCCTCTCACCAGCTTGCTCTATGACTTCCAGAATATCTGTTCTTTCTGGTTTTGTTTGTTTAGTTTTTAAGAGGAGGATACCATGTTTGCAGGATTTTTCACAGTCTTTTTTCTTATTTCCCTTGAAGATGAAAATACAGTATCTTAATTCTCTCTGTATAATTTCATACAGAAATGAGTGTTCATTATGAGCACTTAAACTGAATTTGGATGGTGCTGGGACAGGACAGAAGAGACGGTTGGATTCTTAACACTGTTTGCACTGGGACTACATAGTAACACATTTATGCTCATGCAATGGAATGCACACCATAAATCTAGCAACCCTATCCTGGACAGTCCTGATCCTGTTACTCTACCCCAAAAATGCCAAAGGAAAACATAAACACATCTTGAAAGGATGTCTGAACTGAGTCAACCAACAGAAGCAGGCTGGCCCCGCTCTCCCTCCACCGTGGCTGTCTGAGTGAAGTGTGTGCGTTCACCACCTGCCATATTTGGGGCGGGCTTACCTCTTTGGAATGTGAATCCTTCCACACTCTATCACTATTTTTAAATGGGATTTGTGTAGAGAGAGAGAAAGAGGTCTTTTCTTTACAGTTTACCTATAAATATCTTTCCCAATAAGGAAGGCTATGTCCACTATAGGTCTAAATTTAATATTGCCATAAAAGAAAGAAAAACAGTGAAATGGTTATTTTGTCTACACAACACAAAATGATGGGTTGAATCCACCTGCCTCACTAAATGGATGTAATTTGGGGTAGATACACTGATGGTGTCTGTTTAATTTCTAACTGTTCTAATATTAGGCCTGCCCTACTCAAAGATGTAAGTGGACAATGATTGCCACGTGGGACCTTCATTCTTAGCCATCCATGCCCTTCTTCCACTAAGTGGGGGAAACAGCAGCTCTTTGATTCCACTTCTAGTTATAGACATTTCAGTGCTTCTCATCTATCTAACACTGCCAGGATATAAGATTTTTCACATTAAACGAACAAACATTTATTTTCATTATGTTTAATGGAGACTTTTCTAAAATGGAATACAGATTTCCCTTTCTCCCCGAAGAGACCATAATAAACTTGAGTTAACATTTTGTTGGACATTTAAGTTTATTATTATGAATCACAGGGACAGCAGCAGAGGCTGTAAGCCAGGACATGGGCTGTTTACCCCTACCCTATCAGGTTTTTTTTTTTTTAATTGGTTCCTTTTCTTTTTTTCTTGGCATGGGCAAAACTGCACTTTATTTTTAAAAAAATTTTATTGGAGTATAGTTGCTTTACAGTGAGGTGTTAGTTTCTGCTGTACAGCAAAGTGAATCAGCTATATATATATCAGCTATATATATATATATATATATATATCCTCTCCTTGATTTTCTTCCCATTTAGGTCACCAGAGTATGAGCGGAAGTCCCTGTGCTATACAGTAGGTTCTCATTAATTATCTATTTTATTGGTTATTTTTCTATCTCCTGTCTTATTGTCCCTTCTTGCTATCTTACTATGTTTCATCAACTGCTCTCCTATCTGCCCTCATTGTTTCTGCATCTAATTGGTGAGGTCAGATGACCATCTGTTAACACAATAACTAAACTATGAATAAACACGGACAGAATAGGAGGGACTCTACTACACATAAAATGCATAAGCTTTCGCACATAACAAATTTTGGCTGCCCAGAATTCTGCCTGCTGCTTCTCCCCCAGCTCACAGGTTTATTTCTCCTCCTTTTCAGTTTCTTGGCTATGTTCTGGATATTGAGATTACTAGGTAAGTGACCTCCAAATCAATGATTTTTTTTTTCTCCCCACATAAAGGTTCAGTCCCAGTCTGAGTCACAGATTAGAGGTTTTTAAATTGTAGTTGGATTCATGGGTGGGTAGAATATTGGTATTGGTGTTTAGTTGACTTTAGAATTTAAATAATTTCCATAGTCTATTTTGGTTCTGAGAATTTATTTTGCTTTTGTCAGTTCTCATCTCTGATGAAAAAACCTTCTCTTTTTTTCTCATGAGGAGCAGAGAACTAAATTTTGTATTCACAAATGAACCATTATTACTAGACAGACCCTAGAGCTCTTATATGTAGATACAGTTTACTGCAAAGATGAATCACACACACAGTTAGAGTATGAAATCAAAAGCAACTAACCAACAGAAGTACGTATCACTTTGTTGCCCACTAACTAGATCACTTCGAAAAAGGCTTCAATTTTTTCATCTATTTGAGTGTCTTCACCCAAACTTTTGTTGTTGTTGTTGTTGTTGAATTTTTATGGCAGATTTTTAAAAAAAAAATCAGTTGTATATATACTTGCTTTGTAGCTGTCTATGGATTGCTCATATCAGAAAATAAATCAGATTTTACATCTAAATGCATCCATCCAGAGGGGTTTACTTAAATACTCCTATGTGCTAAAATTGTGCTAGGCACTCTTCTTGTCCCCAAGGAGCGTCTAGACTCATCGTTAATATAAGACCAATGAATATAGAGTTGGGGGGAGGGAATGAAAACTACATAAAACGCATGTAGCTTAGAATATAGGATGTGGATACAGGCTATACCTGCCAGATGGATTCAGAAAGGCAGGGAGCCATTGCATTCTAGAGTTATCAGAAAAGACTCTCAGAGGGGCTTAAACATAGGGGGTCTTGAGAAATGTGCGAAATTTGGTCTTTCTACCTTCCAGATGGAGAAGATAGAAGCCGTGGCTCCAAGGAGGGCATGGGACATATCAGGGGGTAAGACTGGCTTTCTCTGGCCAGAGGCTGGGGCTGGGGAAAGGCTAAGAGCTTAACACTAGGACTTGAACAGGAAGACAGGAAAATAGCCAAGGAGGGCTTACAGCAGGTAGAGAAGTTGAAACCAGTGCTTTAAACCTTCACCCACCTCCATCCAGACAAAGTATGGATGTATTTCTTTAAACAATGTAAGCCCCTTCACTTTCCAGCCAGCACACTTGCATGGAAGTTAAATTCTGCACACTTGGAATTCAGGGCTTTATTCTGAGAAGCATCAGAGCATGAGAGGGTGGAGAGAGAGGGAGGAGAAGCCCAGAGCCTCCTGTGAAGACTGAGGCCTGGGTGAGAAAAGCAGCTTCTAAGTGGCTTCAGCTTCAAGGAGGAAAGGGCTGCAGAAACCCCATCGCTGGGGAGGGGAGTACTGGTTAAGTCAAGCTCCAAACTCTGAGTTTTGTGAAAGTTTGCATTTCTGCCTAAAGTTCCTTGGGGGACTTTACAATCCTCGGGGATAGAAAATCGTTTACTCAAGAGGAAGGAGGTCTGTTAGGGAACTTTTCCTCCCCGGTATTAATGGAGACACCTGGAGCCAAAAGACAGCACAGCTGAGCCCAGGGGAGAAGGTAGCATTTAGGCCAAGGTGAGATGAGGTGGGAAGTGAGGGCCGGGGGGCCAACTGGGAAATTCTGGCTTCTCCCCCAGCTCACAGAACTCAGTCCAGCTGGAGCGGCGTGCTTCCTCCCGGGCCAGGGCTGCAGCAGTGGCCGACCGTCCCTGGCCAGAGCTGCTCAACCCCCGCCGGCAGCGCCCACTCCCCCCAGGGACTACCGGACCCCGGCCAGGGAAAGCAGAAACCCAGGCTGAGCCTGGAGCTAGACAGCCCCTGACCTCGGCAGCGCGCACGGCGTAGTCTCGCCCCACCCCACCCGCCACCCATCTTCTGTGTCTCCTCGCGTCCTCTCCCCAGGGTCTGCGCCCGTCCCCCACACCTTCACACAGGTCTCGGTCTGTGCTGTAACACCGGCCCAGTTCCCGGCGCTCGGCTCGGGTCAACGTCTGCTGAGCTTCCAGAGGAAGCTCATTCATCGCATAGTTGGATGCGGGAGGAGTTGGGGCGGAGGCGGGGGGCGCTGTCGTTCGGAACCTCCAGGTGGGAATCCAGGGGCCAGGTGCTCCAAGAAGGGGCTGGAAAATAGATCGGGACGACCCTTCCCCCGCCTCCCCGCCCCCCCCACCAAGTTTGGCCCTGCTTGCCAGTCTCCAAGATTTAGGACTCCTGATACTTCGTGGGCTCCCCTTGAGCCCTTCCCCTCGCCCGCAACCCAGGGACCCAATGCGATGCCCCTCTCTCCCTCCCCTCTGCTTCTTTCTACCGCTTCCCCTCCTCCCTCCCGAGTCTTTTCCGTCCACGGTCTAGGGCTCGCGGCCTGCGCCTCTGCAAACACCCCCACCCCTCCAATCCGGGCAGAACTCCGAGGGGAGGGGCCGGAGGCCCCCCTTCCCGCCTGTGGTCGGAGAGGGCAGCGCCGCAGCCCGGGGTGGGTAGGTGGGAGGTAGACAGGGGCCGTCTCTGCGCCCCGCCCGATCAGGCCACTCTGCACACTTAGGATGGGGGGCGGGAAGCAAGGCTAGCGGAGAGGGGGGCTCCGGTCCGGGCAGGTGCGGGCTCTGGCTGGGCCCAGGCGGGGTACGGGGCGGGGTCTCAGGTTACAGCCCCGCGGGGGGCCGGGGGCGGCCCGCGGTTTGGGAGAGCTCGCCAGCCTCGAGCGGGGCCGGGCGCATATAACGGGCGCCGCGGCGGAGAGAAGACGCAGAGCGCCGCTGGGCTGCCGGGTCTCCTGCCTCCTCCTCCTGCTCCGAGGGCCTCCTGCATGAGGGCGCGGTAGAGACCCGGACCCACGCCGTGCTCCTGCCGCCTCGCCGCGCTCCGCCCGGGCCCGGCTCCGCCAGGCCCCGCGGTGAGCTATGATCCGCCTCGGGGCTCCCCAGACGCTGGTGCTGCTGACGCTGCTCGTCGCCGCTGTCCTTCGGTGTCACGGCCAGGATGTCCGTAAGTCGTCCACAGCTCCCGCCTGCCACCCTTCTGTGTCGACCCTCAGCATCCTCTTCCCTGGCCCTCTCGCACTCTGGAGCCCGCGGGTCTGGGTTAGAGCGGCTCCGGGGTCAAGGAGCGCGGAGACGGGTGCAGGATGCGCAGAAGCTCATTGAATGGAATTCTGCAAGTCAGGGGCTCTGTCCTAGCGTCCTCCCTGCGGGTGGTGGTTGGAGGCGTTTGCTGGTCCTCCCGTTGCGCAGGAATATTAAAGAAGCAAAGCGTCGGGTCGGAAGTTTGCGCTTAGATTCCAGCGCGCTCTCTTTGACCAGCTTTGATAATTAAGCGCAAACGCACACTGCTTGCCAAGCACTCAGAGTTCGGCAAAACAGGTTGTGGCCCATAGATCTTAGGAAAAGTAGGCGAGAAAAAGCACGAGCGAAGAAGTGAGCAAGCGCCAAAGGGTTGAATTCCTAGTCGTGTCCAGGGGTCGGTGTCTGGGGTTCAAAGGGAAGTTAGTTAGACAAAGGAGACGCTCTGAAACCAGTAGGCTGAAACCCGAGGCCGCGATGAAGGGCTTCGGAGAGACACCTTGAGATCTCAGCGCCCCTCGTGGGTTTTCTGCCCTTCATGGCTGGCCCAGGAGCAAGGTGCAGCCCGCTTGGCATCTCGGCTTTCCCCTTGCCTCTGAAAGATACAGAAACTTCCCGCAGGAGAGGCCATCTGAAAGGCGATAACATTCCAACCAGACCTTGCTTTTGAAACGTCCGGGTAAAATAGCGCCCCCTCCCCGCCGTCTTCCCCCCATCCGCCCTCTCCCGCACCCGCCCCCCCCGCCCAAGCCAGGTACTACAATGAGTTACTTTTATAAAAGTTTCTGGAACTAGCCGAGGCTCTGCCAGGAGTGAGTGAGCGAGTGTGTGTGTGTGTGTGTGTGTGTGTGTGTGTGTGTGTGTGTGTAGCAGAGGAGTGGGACACGGTTGGTCGATTGCTATAACAATTTCAACCGTATATAGTTAGAGATGGCAGTTTTACACTCTGGTCCAAAGACAATTCGAACCGCACCTTTCCATCATCTCCTTTGGTAAAGTCCCACTGTCTGGGATTATATTTAGGACAAATGAAGCCTGGAAAGTGTATTAAGTAGAGAATTTTTTTTTCCACGTGTTTGGGCACGTTTCCGACGGCTGGGATTCCAGCCCTGTCTTTGTATGTTACAGATTGTAAATCAATCGCAGGGGAAATTTGGGGGGAAGGTATGGAAATCAAAAGTCCGTCTGCCGACGATTCTCTGCAGGCTCTCCTGCCACCTGGCTATCTCTGGAGACAGTTTAGAAGGCTTCGGGCCCAGAAGGACTTTCCGTTCGTTAGGGTGATCGACAGGGGCAGAACTGGAGCCCGCAGCGCAGCAGCAAGGAGCCTCAGGCCGAAGATTTTGGTCAGGGGATCGGGAGGTGCACTAAGCTGGAGGCGCGCTCACGGCACTTGGAATACGGTGTCGCTTAGCGGCCCCAGCTCGGATTGACTATATATTTGTCCTAAATTTGCACTTACACACCCACAAAGCTGTCTTCTTGACTGATCTCTGCCATAGTGCGCAATGGAATTAGCTAGGTGACTCTCAAAATCCCCAAACTCTGCATCTGGTATTAGAGGCGCTCACTTAAGTGGCAGAGCGTTCTCAGCGCCGCAACTTTCCTAGGAGGGAATGAATTCCACAGCTCTTTGGGCCCAGATCTCCCAGTCGCTCCTCCCCCCACCCCCCCTCCCCAGGGGCAGAGCATTGGAGCCGCTGGCTTTGCGCCCTAGCGCACCCTGGCCGGGTAACCCACTCCCCTGGGTCAGAAGACCCAAAGACGTGACGTGGGGAAGGATGCAGTCTGCGTGGACGTCAGGAATGTCAGTAACCTAGGGCTCGGGCACGCCCCTCCTCCCCATCTTTCCACAAGTTTGAGAAGCTTATTGGCTGCTGCGTTTTTGACCCACATCTGCATTTCACAGCCCTCGTCTCTGAAAAGTGCCCCTCGGCTCGGGGGAGAGACCTCAATCCGTCTTTGTGAGGCTTGTTTGCGTTAGGAGATTGGCAGCGATGGCTTCCAGATGGGGCTGAAACGCTGCCCGTATTTATTTAAACTGATTCCTTGCGGAGACCTGTGAATCGGACTCTGTGTGCGCTCGAGAAAAGCCCCATTCATGAGAGGCAAGGTCCGGTGGGTTCCCCCGGACTCCCCGACCCCCTCTCCCACAATGCCCCCCCCCGTGCCCGCCCACCGCCACCTCTCAGGCTCCAGCCCTGCGCCGAGCAGCCGCGAAGCAAAACAGTTCCCCAAAAGAGGTAACTTTTTAATTGGCCTACTACAAAGAGTCGCTTATACGGCCCTGCGGTAATGAGGGGAACACGATCAGGCGCGCCGGGATGCTATCGGCAGCCGTTTCGAACAGCAATTATGGAGGTGCTGGGCTCCTCCGTCCACACCTAAGGG
Organism: Capra hircus; assembly: GCF_001704415.2. NCBI lineage: Eukaryota > Metazoa > Chordata > Mammalia > Artiodactyla > Bovidae > Capra > Capra hircus. The sequence goes on from NC_030812.1 coordinate 31,860,608, forward strand.
ATCCGGTTACGGAGCTGGCTTCTTTCTGGGGCAGTCATTTAATCGCACTTTCCACCCTCCCAGTGTCCGTGGGCGAACTGCGTTCAGAGCTGCAGTCACAAAGAGTCACCGTAGGGCTCTCACACCCAGCGCTGCGGCCCCGCCCCAGCGCCCGCGCATCCCGGGACCGCCCTTCCGAGGGAAATCTGATCTGCCTTCTGGGTGAACCCCTCGTCCAGCATTTTGCTCTTTTCCCCCTACGGCCCTCCTGGCTGAGAGTGGGTTCTTCTTTAGTCTGGACCCCACCCCTCGCTTTCTGCAGCTCCACCCATTTTAGCAGTGGGTGTGGCCCAGCGATTTTGATACTTAAGCTAGGATTCCTCCCCCCCACCCCCCGCCACCCCCCCCCCACCGCGTGATTATCTTGCCTAAATGCTGAGTGGATTTTTTTTTTTCTAGTGGAAAAAAAAAAAAGGTTTATCTTTCAGAGTCTCCTTAAAGAGCAGGGGCAGGCCCGTTTCTCTCTCCGCCCACCTGGTTTGTGGCCCGTTCCTATTATTCATCCATTGCTGCCAGTGCTTTGACGATTCTGATGAGAAAAACAGCGCTGGGCGCTCCCTAGCACGTGGTGCGGGCTCTGCCACGCTTGGCGCTCTTCGGAGCGCTCTTGTCAGCACAGGCTTCGTTTGCAGGGTGAATTCCAGACGGCAGGGCGCTTATGGAGGGGGACTACTCTGTGCCCTTCTTTGTCTGCATTCTTGGAGGGGGCCGGGCCTGGACTGGCTACTCTTGGCCGGGACCAGGCATTCAAAACCTCCTTGCATATCCCCTCCGTCACGTTGAGCCGTTGTCTTCAGATGGAAGCAGGCTCTCTCCAGAGGGGGGTCCAGCTGGAGGTCAGCACCCGTAGAGGGATCTTTGGCCCTGCGTGCCTCCGGGGCATTTTATCAGCCCTCGTGGGTTCTATCCAGGTGTATTGTTTGACTGGTCCAAACCCCTTCCCTAAATTGGTCCTAAGACTAATATTATTTAAAGAATGGGACAAGATCCTACCTCTAATAGCTCATCCTTTCACACACCTCCACCCCCATATATCTACTTCTGGAGCCTGGCTGCTGATAGAGTCTAATTTCTGTGGGTAGAATTTTCTCCACGCCTTCTGAATTTTAGCTGTCAGTTGTATTCAGCAGATCCCATAATTCCTAGAGGCAGGCAGAAGAAAGAAGGCCTCTGTCCCTGTGTTGGGGGTGGGGTGGGGTGTGGGCGGCACTGCATTTTCCCCTCCCCTCTGTCTTTACAGTCCTGAGTCCCCCAGTTCAGAGGTTCATCCTCCTCCTGCTCCTACTCTAACTTGCCCATGACCCCCACATCATCATGTCTCCCCAATGTGAGATGCACGAAGAGAGTATTTCATCCTCAGTGCCACCCCCCCCAACCTTCCCTGCTGGGTCAGGATTTTCATTGGTGAATAGAGAGCAGAGTGCAAAGTGGACAATAATATTTGTTGACTACATGGCAGAATGAATGATGTCTTAGAAAAAATAACAAGTTCTCTATGTTGGGTGGCCGGAGTCCACACGCTTCAGCATTCAAATGATGTCAAGTTGACCTGCAACCTCTCTCTTTTTCTCTTCTGGCTCCTCATCCCCTCCTTCCCTTGGCTCTCCGCTTCCCCCGCCCCACCCTTGGTGCAGAGAAGGCTGGCAGCTGTGTGCAGGACGGGCAGAGGTATAATGATAAGGATGTGTGGAAGCCCGAGCCCTGCCGGATCTGTGTCTGTGACACTGGGACTGTCCTCTGCGACGACATAATCTGTGAAGACATGAAAGACTGCCTCAGCCCCGAGACCCCCTTCGGAGAGTGCTGCCCCATCTGCTCAGCTGACCTCCCCACTGCCAGTGGTCGTAATTTATTTATTTCCTGTTCCACATAAATAAATTACTTGCAGGGGCAGCAAATGCCCTGCCATGGATGCCAGTCATCTCTGTGAAGCAGAGGGACTGGTTATCCATGGCACCCCAGCAGCTGAGGCTGAAGGGAAAGGCGACTTCTCGCTTGCAGGATGACACTGAGTGAGCCTGACACACCAGAGGGGTCCTTCCTCACCTGACACCTCCAGAAAATATGCTCCTAAGACCTGGAGGACAGAGGGGACTCCACACAAGCGTCCTCACTGTAAGCACCTCTGCAAAGTCCTTGAGCCACAATGGAGATCCAGTGCTCCTTTTGGCCAAAACACAGATTCATTTCTCCTCTGTTGCCCACACCTTGGCCTCCAAACATGCTCAATGTGAAGCAAGCTCTGCTGGCCAACTGGGTGACAGAAAGGGCAGGCCCCCTTTTGAAAAATATGGAGCATTGGTGGCAGTTTCCTTTTGGTTTTGCCTCTGTTGGTATTGACTGCCAATTAAGAAGCAAGTTCCTAGCAGAAGGAAGAGCTGGGGTCTGGAAGTTCTAGTGGTGAAGAGCAGAGCTGGGCCCCGGACAGAGCCCCAGGTGCCTACACCCTGGAGCCGGGGCTGGTGAATGTGTAGGTGTGCAGGTGACCCCTCCCCAGCTCTGGAGCCCATGCCCTATCCCCCTGAAGGAGGATGGGGACAGACATCTAGGCCTTTTGGGTAGCCCTCACCATTTTCTTCCTGATCAAGCAGAGGAGACAGTTGAAAAGGAAGCGAGCAGTTGCCTTTCCTTAACACTTCACCCACCGTGGAAAGCTGCTTGGGGAAGCCGCTTTGATAGCCCACTTCCCCAGATCATTTTTCAGGGGGCCTATGTGAGTGAAGCGTTGATCACCTTTACTATTTCGCTGCTACAAATGGGGAAAGGGTTATTGATTCGGGGGGCACTGGCTCCAATGCCCTCTGTAACTTCTGTGCTCTGCTGTTTTTTTGTGCTTGCTTCATGGAGACCCAGCTTGAATGTAAGACCTTTCTAAATACCTAACTCTTCTTCTGGGGTGGGGGATGTGTTGCGGGGTGCTTGGGCTACGGGAGGGTTTTCTTACCCTTCTGAGGAAGAGAAGAAACTGAGCTTCTCCGTTTCTCAGTTTTGGGTGCTTTCTCTCCTGGTGGCTGATAAACCTTGAGTTCTTTGTATTCTTTTTGGCCCCTGCATGCTGATTGCCTTTCAATAACAAATTCTGGGTCATCTCTGTTCCTCTTGGGACCTCAGCAACTCCAGACCCCAGTGGAACCTAACACCCCAACAGAGGGCTTCAGTGGAGTAACAGGAAGCTACCCCCTTCCCTGGTTGTGTCCCTTTCTATGATGCCTTCATGAAAGTTTGAATGACAAGAAGTTGTACTTATCCATTTCATGACTCTTATATTCTCCTTCTCTGTTTCTTCCATTTGCAGGGCAACCAGGACCAAAGGTGAGGATTGTTGTTGTTTGCTTTTTTTTTTTTCCTCTTTAAATTTTCTTCATTGAAAGCAATGCTGTGCTCATTCAGCGTGCGGTTTTTAGGCATCAACAAGAGATCTGTTACAGTGGGCACCTTGATGCAGGGGCTACTGTTTTGCACTGGAGGCTTGGTGAGCTTGACTCAATCCTGACAGTGTTTCATGTTTCAGGGACAGAAAGGAGAACCTGGAGACATCAAGGATGTAAGTACACTTTCTACTCCCATGTTGCGTCAACTTTTCTAACTGGGTCATTTCCTTGAGGTCTCTTCTAACTTGCCATTTTGTCGGTGTCTCTCTCACAGATCGTAGGACCCAAGGGACCTCCTGGACCTCAGGTAAAAAAGAGAGAAACCCCGTTTTCCATGCTTTCCTTGAGTTATTGATCAGCAGGCTCTCCCGCTCTTGCTGTCGTCTCAATATTTTCTTCATTTTCAGGGACCTGCAGGTGAACAAGGACCCAGAGGTGATCGTGGTGACAAAGGTGAAAAAGTGAGTAGAGAAACAATGCTGTCTGACCCTTGTGGACTCCCCACGTTCTCTAAGGACCCCCCCAAATGCCTCAAGGGCAGCCCGTAGACAGATGGGTCTTGTATAAACACTGCTTCACATCGGGGCTTCTTTCTCTTTCTGCCAAGGGTGCTCCTGGACCTCGTGGCAGAGATGGAGAGCCTGGGACCCCTGGAAACCCTGGCCCCCCTGGTCCTCCCGGCCCCCCCGGCCCCCCTGGCCTTGGTGGAGTAAGTATCCTTATGTCCCCTTCCTTCAGGCTGTCTCTCCAGAAATGTGGCTTCTAAATTGCTAGTCACACTCACCTGGCTGGCTCCCAGGGCTACCAGAAGTGTGTCCACAGCCTGTCTTGAACATGGACTTCTCCCCCAGGCCTGTAATTTAGTGGAATCACATAGTGGGCGTGAGACTGTGGCGCTAAGGACTGACTTTGTTCACTCACTGGGTTTCTGTAAAGAAAGTCTTCAGTTACCTGGCTTCCTGGCATCTCTACTGTGTGGCTGGTCCTTGGGAGTGGGTGTAGGGGTTGGAGGAGAGGATGACTGGGCACTTGCGGTTCCCTGGAAGAAGAGTGACCGCTGTCCTTGGAAGACGTTGAAGCTTCATCTTTGCCAAGTACATTCCAAGCAACTATTTATTCTCATGAAAGAGCCCCACTGAGGAAAGGTGTGTGGCTAAAGTTGGTTTTGGAATCAGACCAATCAACAAATTACATTATTGCCCAGTTTTTGCAGGTTTGCCATTTTGATGTTTGCTATGATTTAACTTTTTCAACTTGAATGGCGCATAGATGCCTACTATATTCTCTGGTAAAATATTTTAAGACTGTTGATTTTAGTGTTTTGCTGGGCATTAAGGTCTTAGAAAAGAAAAAAAAAACCTTTAAAAGTTATATTTTAGTTATAGTTTTCAGTTTATGTGGAATAATATATTTAATATTTTAGAATTAAAGAAAACTTACAAAATGAAATGCAAGTAATGGATACTCTTCCAAGTAACACTTCATCTTCCAGGGAAATGGTTGTGCCACTGTCATCTAATAAGCCATTTCCAAAACTTTTTTTCAGGAATCATTAGTGTTTCTGATCAATGCTAGGTTAGTCTCCCGCAATTAAAGTTTTTTTTCTATCCGTATATAGCTTACCTAGCCATGTAGGAAAAGCATATAGCCTCTCAAGCTTTTAATGTTGTTGGATTTATGTGCAGAACTTTGCTGCCCAGATGGCTGGTGGATTTGATGAGAAGGCTGGTGGCGCCCAGATGGGAGTAATGCAGGGACCAATGGTAAGAAAAGGCACCAGTTCTTCGCAGCCAAACTGGCAGGAGGTGGCCCTCAGCAGAGCCAGGGACTCTGACAACCTCACTTTACAGATAATTACTTGGAGCGACCCTTCCCCATCAGTTACATAACCTCCCATTTAGCTAGCCCAGAGCATTTGGTTTTTAATGGCGATGGATGCCAGTTTTAATGATGCGCTGGAGTGACTAAGAAGAATGAGGATGGAGAGAGGCATATAGGCTGATCTGTCAGAAGGCCAGTTGCTATTGCTCTTGGAATGAGAACTGAAGAATGCAGACAGCAGCCACTGTTCTCCAGCATCCACAAGACTTCCAGCAGGAAATCTCAGCCCTGCAGCTCCCACTTGGCACATGCTAAATGAAACTCAGACTTTAGTAAACATGGCTGCTGTCCAGAGGAACGCAAGGCCAGCTTCTCTGTCCAAATGGTACCTATAAATAAAAATAGAATGTTGCGAGGGGAGAGGAAAATGAGAGGGAGCAGCCCCTGCAGGCCCCTGCTCACAGAGTAACTCCTTGTCCTTTGTCTGGGCTGTTGGCTGGGAGGCGGCGGCACCGTGGAGGCCAAGGGTGAAGCCTTTCCAGTAAAGCTCCTCATTTTCTGTTCCAATGCAGGGCCCCATGGGACCTCGGGGACCCCCAGGCCCTGCTGGTGCTCCCGTAAGTATTGGGTTTTTCCTTTTGGAAAGCGGAGACACAGATGCTTTCAAGCTCTCTGATGTCTGTTCTAGGGGGCCAACCTGGTGTCCTCGCTTTACTTTTTAGGGACCTCAAGGATTTCAAGGCAACCCTGGTGAACCTGGGGAACCCGGTGTCTCTGTGAGTGCTGGCGCTGGCCCTGCCCTCCTGGGGGATCTTCTGGTGATGCGCCATTCACACCGTAGTCCTGTCGCCTTCCGGGCTCTGCCCAGTGCTTTCTCCAGTGGAGGGCTCAAAGGAAGCTCAGATGTCCCGTCTTAGCTCTGGGGGAACTGACAGGGAGCCAGATGTGGCAGGAACCACCCAGGATTCTGTCATGTCAGTCCTTTTTCTGGGTCACCCCTTCTGGCCTGTGCTGTCCACTGCCTCCCGCTGTGATCTGCTCTGCGCCTCTTCTCTCTCTCAGTACAAACTGGGTTCCTCCATCTTTTTTTCCTTTTAGATGCATTAGCTTCCAAAAGCTATAATCCCCAGGTTTCTCCCACTGATTAGGCGTCTTCCCCCCTCCAACCATCTCTTAAGCTCACTTATTTTGTTTGTAGGGTCCCATGGGCCCCCGTGGTCCTCCTGGCCCCCCTGGGAAACCTGGTGATGATGTGAGTACACCTGAGTCAATCAAGTGTCTGCCTCACTGGAAAGGGCCTGGAGAGAGGGGGTGCTGGGTGGTGATGGGCGGATGCACCCTCGACTGGGCCCGGGGGCGGGGCTCGTGCGGCAGAGACTCAGACACTGCACCGTCTACATTTCCGCTGGCAACTTAGCTTGCAAGTGCCTTTGGGGACAGCTTTGGACCCACTGGGAAGGGAAATAATTAAAACATCATTAGCTCCAGGAAGGGAAATTGAGAAGTGAGAGAAGGGAGGGGCAAAACACAAAGGGAAAGATGCAGAGAAGGAAAAACAAAAGAGAAACACTCAACAGCCCAAGATTATCTTAATTGTAAATGAGTTGGGGAAAGCTCAGGCTGAGTCAGGATGTCTGCAAGGGATGTAAACGAAGGGGAGAGAGGAGAACCGGCGCTGAAGCTGCTCGTGAGAATCCTATTAGGCAGTGAACGTCTCCGAGGTTAGGGAACACAGGCTGGTGAGCAGTGCCTATGAGAGGAGACAGTGAGCCCACCAGGGAAGGCCGGAGGCTGTGAGGGGTGGAGGAGCTTGCCCAGGACACAGGCAGGGAAGGCATTCAGGGAAGTCTGGGGCCTGCAGGGGTGGGGGAGCTGAGGAAGCAGGTGGGCAAAGGCTCGGCAGGGGGGAGGGGTGATGGCATGGCAGTGCGCGCGAGTGATGCGAGCGTGTCTTCTGAGGAAGCCGAGGCACATCTCTCTCCCTTCAGGGCGAAGCCGGAAAGCCTGGAAAATCTGGCGAGAGAGGCCCTCCTGGCCCTCAGGTAAAGCCCACCTTTCCCGGTTTCTAGTCTTGTTCGCAGCGTCTCCATCCTTGCAACAAACGCAGTGGCCTCCCACCCAGCTCATCCAGCTCCGATAGCTCGCTCCTAAAGTTCCAGCCGTCCCCGCGTGTCACGCTTTCATACTGATGACCATGTCCCTGATCCTAGCACAGTCTCGGGGCATCCGGGGGTGCTGGCAGATGTTTATACCCACTTTGCCTAAGCTGGGGTGAGGCAGAGAGGGGGATTCTGGGAGTGACCGAAAGATGTTCCTGGTGCCGGGTTTCCCCTGCTTCCTGGCCACCCAGGGACCTGGCTTCAAGGCCTCTCCCATCAGCCCAAGGCAGCCTTTACCTGGTTCTGCACAGTGCTCTGAACATCTCTGCTTTGGATTGCAGGGTGCTCGCGGCTTCCCAGGAACCCCAGGCCTTCCTGGTGTCAAAGGTCACAGAGTAAGTATAATGGGGGGAGAGTGCTGGAAGGAAAAAGACTGACCAAGGGAGAAAAAAGTCTTGGGGGAGACATGAATCGTCCTCTTCGGCTTCCCCAGAAGCGTGACTGAAAGTCTTCTCTTGTCCCGTAGGGTTACCCAGGTCTAGATGGTGCTAAGGGAGAAGCTGGTGCTCCGGGTGTGAAGGTAAGGACCAAGAAGCACATAGGCATGGGGGACGGACGATGAGGAGATGCTGCTGAGCTCAGTGGAGTTAGGACGTCTGAACAGCTTGGGTTAGGAACACCAGCACTACAACCTAATGAATGAACAGCAGGTCTGGAGAGCTCCGGGAATTGTCCCTCATGGAACTAAAGCTTGGAGGTGTCGGTGCTAGCTGAGATGACCAGAGCTTTCGGCTTCCTCCATGGGAACTGTCTTGTGGGCTGGCAGAGGGGGCCCTGCTCACTGACCCCCTGCATCTTTTTTCCAGGGTGAGAGTGGTTCCCCAGGTGAGAACGGTTCTCCAGGCCCAATGGTGAGTATGAGCACCACCCCCTGGAGGGCCTCCAGACACTCTTGAGACACCTTCTAAAGCCCAGCAGATGGCGCCACTGTAAATGCCACTGATCCCTTTGGGCAAAGTAGATATTCAGTTTTGTAGATTGATTCGATTATGAGCAAAACGTAAAGTGTGTCAAGTGGATGGTTTGTGCAAGGGCTCACCAGCATTTCTTTGAAATAACCCTGTTAACACCCTTAAGGTGTGCTTCAGTTTTTACAAATTCTGTTTAAGTTTTCAACATTTGGGGGAGTTTGTCTATTGCAAGGAGCAAGATGTGCCTATAACAGGGCTCCTAATAGGTAACAATGGGAGCACCTGTGTGTTCTGCCATGGCCGAGAACCCTTTGGTGTGATAGGATCAGGAAGGCGGACCAGGGGCATCCACACCTTTGCCTCCTGGGTGCTACCGGCTCCCTCCTTTCCAGTGTCCATGAAGGGCCTGCAGGTTAAGTGATGGGGCCGAGCGGTCCTTGAACCAACTCATGCTTGTGCCTCTTGGTGTGTGCTCCAGGGTCCCCGCGGCTTGCCTGGTGAGAGAGGACGGACTGGCCCTGCCGGCGCTGCAGTGAGTAATTGACAAGACCCAGAGCTACCATTTGCCCAGCTCTTTTGGAGTTCACAACGCACTTGTGTTCAGGGTTATTTTGCCTGACCCTCAAAGCAACCCCACGAGGTGTAGACAGTATCATCCTCCCGTGAGGATTCACTCTGAGTGTGCCCGTCACAAATTCCCAGACTGGGTCTGCACAATCAGAGGACTGGGGGGGTGGAGGGAGGCCATGGGAGAGCTGGCAGGCGAGGATAGGAGTCTCTTTAACCAGTCTCGATTATTCAGGTAATCCGTCGACAGTCTCACCCATTCCCCAGTCAATCCTGTTTGAATATATGGACAGACTTTAGTTGGCTATAGTACTGTGTTCCTTTTAGTTCTTTCTGCTCACTTAGATGCTGCCCTAGAAGAGTGTATAGTCTAGGGTCAACTCACATACTTTACATTACTGCACTGTTGGTGACACTGTGATATACCAGTGGCCACTGCTTCACGGGCACGTCCTCTGTTTAATACCCAGATGCTCTGTCTTATCCAGCCTTCCCTCGGATCCTACCAGGCGGATTCTGTTGTCCTCCCCCCTTCAGAGGAGAAGAAACTGAGGCACTGAATGGTTAATTAGCCTAAGACAAGCCGTGCTCTGCAGCCTCAGACTCCGGTGGCCTCGCATTAATGGGAGAGTTAAGAGCATGGGGATTTGTAGCAGTGGAGGGTGCAGGTGTTTAGCTCTGATCCCTTAGCAATAGAGAGCCCTTGTGGGCGCCTGGTCAGGCGAGTGATGCGATGAAAGCTGTGTTTAAGAAAGATTATGCTCTCTGTTGATTTCACACCCCAGCCACCCAGGCTCTGAGGCCCCTCCTCATGGGTCCTTGCAGGACCAGCCAAAGTAAATCAGCTTCCCTCAGTTGTGCCGCAGTCCAGATAATGTATCTGTTTTGGCAGAAATTTCCCTCAGAAGCAGATCAGTGAGATAGCATGCAGTCTCAACCCCCATTTGTCAGCCAAAACTGTTGAAGTGGCTTGTCCTTAGGTCACTTTGTGTGAGGGGATTAGAGAGCCCCGGGCCTGCCAAGAAGCACTGTGATTGCTACAGATTGTCCAGACCTGGCTTGTGCCTTTTTGGCCAGGCTTGGAGTCATGGGGGCCACACTCCATGAGGGGCACAGATGACCTCCACCGCTGTTCTCCTTCCTCCTCCAGTCGGCCCTGCTTCTTGCTTCTCCTTGCTGACTCCTGTCCCTACCATAGTTAGACTGGCAGGGTGTGCATAGGATTTGGCATGGAAGATTGACAAGCTCACATAGTTCAGTGCAGGCCTGGTGTCCAGGCCTGGCCAGGGGCTGGGCTGGGCTGTGGTCATGTGCCCCCCACCTTGGGCCAGATGGTACCCACTCCCCAGCTTTCCTGCAGGGGGCAGCCCTGGATACCCATCCAACTTTGGCCTCTTGGGCAGCACCACACTCCCCTTGCTCACAAGCAGCCCAGGCCTCTCCTCTGGCTGACCCCTGGAGGGAGGGTACTTTGCGAAGCAGCCAGCCCAGAAGGGGCTCTGGCCAATGCTGAGGGTTTATGTTCCCTGTGACATTTTCTTCTGTTAAGTCTTCTCCTGCTTCCCTGGTTAATGCCAACCAGGAGAGTCTCAGTCATGAGAAATGGACCACAGCCAGGAGAAAGACTTGAGTCTTATTTAAAACAGGAGCTCCCCCTAAAGCATCCTTCTTCAGCTTCCCAGGAGAGGCAGAGGCAGGCAGGCGGGGCTCAGCTGAGGTCCTCCAAGGACCAGGTGTTCGGCCCAGCTCCACCCGGCCTAATGATTCCCGGGACCCGGAGGGGCCTCGAGAAAGAGACCCTGGAGGTGCTCCCCCTCAAAGCGCATGGCCTGTAGAGGAAGAGCCAGCAGCCTTGCTGTCTGTGAAAGAAGTCTCAGGACAAATTTGGCCCTCAGACTGTGCCCGGTGCCCTATCCCCATCACCAAGCTTCTTCCTGGGCTGGTAGCAGGTGCCCTGCAGCTTCTCTGTCTTCCATAGAAGCAGGTTGTTCTGTGGGTTGGGGATGGGGACACAGATCCAAGAGTTGACCAAGGAGATTAACCAAGTCCTAAAAGAGCTTTCTGCTGCAACAGGCAGGAAGAACTGAGTCAGAATCAATGCTTGGCTGTTTCATTTTCACTGTGTCTTTAAATGATAACATGGCCTTGAATTTGGGCATACTCGGGGTCTAAAAGGAAGTTTAAAAAATGATGGAGTAGCTGGAAAATTACCCAAGTTCTTTGAGGCTGAGAGCAAGCCCACTGCAGGCCCAGTTCTCAAAGGCACCATGGAGGGTCCTGGGGCTGCTTCCTCCCGCAGTGCACACCTGCCGGCCTCCTGCTCAGCCCTGGGGCACCGTGAGAGGGACTGGAGATGTGGGTGTCTCCCGTAACGGCTGCTTCCTTCTCGCTCACAGGGTGCTCGAGGCAATGACGGTCAACCAGGCCCTGCAGGGCCTCCGGTAAGTTCACTTCAGCCCCGGCAGGTTTGCCTGAGTCCCAGTCAGCCGCCCAGTGAAGTGGCAGTGTTTACTCAATATCCGGGCCACATTCTGGATTCTCCTGGAAAAAGAGGAACAATTTTTCATTACTAAGGGAGTAGGTTGGTGACAAGCTTTGAAGCAATGGTTCATTTTTCTCAGCTACACTTTTGGTAGTTTTTCTGGGGAGGGGTAGAGAGGGAGGTGAAAGGATGACTTGCTTCTCACCATGTATATATTCAGAAACTATATACTGCGTCAGAACCACAGTTTCCCCAAGCCAGGCTTGGGGACACTGGCAGCAGGGACAGTTTTCATCCAGGGACTTTCAGCCACAGTGGATATAGAGCAATATCAGTACAAAGGTGGGAAGGCATGGGAGGTGAGGGGTGGCTTGCTTTGGAGGCTGGAGATGGTCTGCCCAGACTGGGCCTTCACCTCTGCATCTGCTTGCTTCCTCCAGGGTCCCGTGGGTCCTGCTGGCGGTCCTGGCTTCCCCGGTGCTCCTGGTGCCAAGGTGCGTGTTCTGCTTGTCAAGTCAGGAACCCCCCCTTTCCCCATAACCCTTGCTGACTGCCCCCCGGATGATCCGCCTTCCCTTTGGAGTGTCCCCCCCCCTCGCCCCACTACTGCTATCCGTGGAAGCAAGGAAAGAGCCAGGCGTTTTGCAGAGTCACTAGCTAGAAGGGAAAGCAAGATGGAATGATAAAAAGCTGGAGATACAGTTACAGCTTCAGAGTGGGACAAGGCAGAAAAAGATGGGGGGACCCCTGAGACCTGGGAGGGGACCAAAGGAAACTGAAGAAAAAAGGCAAAGCTCAGCTGACTTAGATCCGGAAGAGAGTTGGAGGGAAGTGGGCGCAGAGATGGTTCCATCCTTCCCTCTCACCCCTGCTTCATCTTGGGGGGCAGGGCTTGTCTCTCCCAAACCGTGTTAATAGAGTTCTTCCAAGGATTAATAGAGGCCAGTGGGAGGCCAGCCAGTTCAGGGAAAGGCCCCTGTGGCCCAGGAGGGATTCCAACACGCGTGCGTCCCTGGGAATTCTCTCCTGGTGCCGCCAGGAGATGAATAAGGAGCCTCCATGTGGTCACTGGCATCAGGTTGCTTTTCCCCTTGTGGGGGTTTCCATGGCAACCAGACAGTGTCTGAGGCCCCAGGAGCTGGGTGAAGGAGACCCATTGTGAAGAGGGACAGCGGAAGGTGAGGGGGCCTGACCTTTAGAAAATAATAATTACAAAAGTAAAGCAAGAATGTTCTGAGAAGAAACCTGAGGAGGCCGTGCCCTCCCTCCAGGTCAGCAATCCTCCCCAGGGACTCCGCCATCCAGAGAGCCCAGCTCACAGCCAGCTGTAACTTTCAGGAAAAAATGAAAGTAAAAGCAGAGCCCATTTTGGGAAAAGTGGTGTCGGGGCGCTGGTCCCCCAGCTTGCTTTTTGTCCTGGCTTGCTGGCTTTCTTCAAATAGGCTTGACTCAGAGCCTGGTTCACATTAGCCAGATACATGCCCAATGGCACCCCGAGCTGAGATGTTCAAGAGCCTCAATAAAAGAGAAAATAGGTGGGAAAGGGGAGGTAAAGGTGCCTGCCCATCTCAGCCATTGTCCATCATCCCACAGTGCTGGACTGGCAGGCTGCCCAGCTCAGGCTTTTCTGATGAGTGCTGAGGGAACCAGCACAAAGCCCAGCCTGTAACATGAACCTGTGTGCCTGCTCCTGGTGGCCACCAAGGAGGGGGGATGGAGAGTAGAGCGGGGCAGGTAGAAAGTCATCAGGTCAGCGGGCTCAGCCAGGCAGCCTTCATAGGAACCCTTTTTCGTGTGTGTGTGCAGCTTGTCCACGGGGTCTGTGTCCCCCTGACCTGTCCTCACTGCATCCTTCCCTGCCTCTTTCCAGGGTGAAGCTGGCCCCACCGGTGCTCGAGGTCCCGAAGGCGCCCAGGGTCCTCGTGGTGAACCTGGTACTCCTGGGTCCCCTGGGCCAGCTGGCGCCGCTGTGAGTGTATTTTGCCTGAAGGGTCTGGGGTCTGAGGCCTTGGCACACTTGACTGTCTGCTGAGGCAACTGGTGCCTCAATCATCACACCTTCCTTCTGGCTCAATGCCTGCCACCCAGCCACCAGTCTCTAGAGACACGTCTCCCTCCATCACCCATCCTCCCTTGAAGTGTCCGGCAGGGCCACGCCTGGAATGGACCAGGGGCCGGGGAGCATGATGTGGGGTGGGAATGTATTCTTCACTGCTTATCTTATAATGACACTGTCTCCTTTTTCAGGGCAACCCTGGAACTGACGGAATCCCTGGAGCCAAGGGATCTGCTGTGAGTGCTGCCCTCGGACTCAGCTCCTCCAGGTGGGGTCAGTCCCTCCTCGCACCCCTCTCCTAATGCCCTTCTCTCTGCTCATGCTGACAGGGTGCCCCTGGCATTGCTGGTGCTCCCGGCTTCCCTGGACCCCGTGGTCCACCCGGCCCTCAAGGTGCAACTGGTCCTCTGGGCCCGAAAGGTCAAACGGTAAGATCCAGTGACCACCCACAGCCCCGAAGTCAAACCCACCACCCTACTTCCTGTGCCCACAGTGTCCTCTAGCGGGCTGCCTTTAAGGGTGGGGGTGGTGGAGGATTTTTAGGGCCGTGGGGAGAACCGAGTGTGAGAATCTGCTTTTCTCCTTTGTTAAGGGTGAGCCTGGTATTGCTGGCTTCAAAGGCGAACAAGGCCCCAAGGGAGAACCGGTGAGTACCTGGCTGCCACCCCTGGCCCACTGCCCACCTCCGCAGCAGGCGTGTCCCCTATCCTGGGCCCTCTGAGGGCATACCCAGAGATGAATGTGACAGAGAAGCTGATGCAGTCTCACCTGCCATCTTCGGCTTGACCAGCTTGACTGCCCACTGGGCCACTTCTCCTCACCCAGCTGACCCTTTGTGACCTCACTTCCCCAGGCCCCCCAGCCCTGAAACAGCAGTCATAGCCACCTCCTCCTCATGCCAGACCTGTGCTTACCCCAGGGCCAGGCAAAGACTCACCCTGTTTCTCTGCTATGCTGGTTCTCAGGGCCCTGCTGGTCCCCAAGGAGCCCCTGGTCCTGCTGGTGAAGAAGGGAAAAGAGGTGCCCGTGGAGAGCCTGGTGGTGCTGGGCCCGCCGGTCCCCCTGGAGAAAGAGTAAGTGGGCCAGGAGTTCTTCCCCATGCTTGTTGGGGTGTGCCCTGGAGATACAAGTTGAGTGGCTCTGGGTCTTTGCCAGGTCTGTGGACCTCATATTCTTTTCTCCACCCACCTCCACACTCCTTAGTGTCCCTCACCCCTGGGTGACATGAAGCAGTGGGAGTTCCTTTCCAAGAGGTGGGGGCAGGTCCAAGAAGTTAATCTCTCAGAATCTTGCACCTGGAGCTTCCCAGGTGGCGCGAGTGGTAAAGAACCCACCTGCCAATGCAGGAGACGTAAGAGACACGGGTTCGATCCCTGGGTCAGGAAGATCCCCTGGAAGAGGGCATGGCAACCCACTCCAGTATTCTTGCCTGGAGAATCGCCACGAACAGAGAGGCCTGGCAGGCTACAGTCCATAGGGTCGCAGAGTCAGACATGACTGAAGTGACTTAGTAGGCATGCATGCACATAGCTTCTGCTCTGCAGAGACTGCAGTAGGAGGGTTGGAGGGATTGACACCTGGATCCTGACTAGGCTCTCTGCAGCCACAGTTGGGTCAAGGGCCTCTCTAACTCATTGCCTCTCCCCTCCACTTCTTCCTAGGGCGCTCCTGGCAACCGTGGTTTCCCAGGTCAGGATGGTCTGGCAGGTCCCAAGGTAAGTGGGGGAACAGGGACTGGGGTCCACACATCACTGGTCAAATGGCTTTCTGCTGACCCTCTGCCTCCTCTTGTGTAGGGAGCCCCTGGAGAGCGAGGACCCAGTGGCCTTGCTGGTCCCAAAGGAGCCAACGGTGACCCTGGCCGTCCCGGAGAGCCTGGCCTTCCTGGAGCCCGGGTAGGTAGCAGGGATGCTTCTGTTTTCAGCTTCCAACTCTGAGAAGACTCCTCAAGCCCTACCCGACCTGGTCCCTCCAACCCTGTGCTGACACCCAGCCCCTTCTCTCTCCTAAACAAAGGGTCTCACTGGTCGCCCTGGTGATGCTGGTCCTCAAGGCAAAGTTGGTCCTTCCGTAAGTCCATCCTCTGGGGTCATTGGGAGAGGTTGGGGGGCACTCTTGGGGAGGCAGGTGGGAAAAGAGACAGGAGCTGGGTGGGGGCAGCCTGTGAATTTTGAGAACTGGGGAGGGGAATGGATGGGATGGTGGGTCCTGTGGCCAGGTGTGGCCTATGCAGTGGCTGCAAGTTCTAAAAAGGCCACCCCTTGTGCATTTGGGCCTTCCTTTGGGGAAGACAAAGCCTGGTGTGCACTTTCAGGAACAAAACTTCTAAGCTAAGCAGTGCCTTGTCACTGATGAGTCCCGTGTGTCATGCGGGCTGCCGGTTGCGACCTTAGTCAATCCTACATGCTGTTTGGCCGGTGACCTGCCCTGAGCTTGCACTCAGTAGAGGGACAAAGGTGGTCTCGTGTCCATGTGCTGAGAATGGTGTCCTCTCTTTCAGGGAGCCCCTGGTGAAGATGGTCGCCCTGGACCCCCAGGCCCTCAGGGAGCTCGTGGGCAGCCTGGTGTCATGGGTTTCCCTGGCCCCAAAGGTGCAAATGTAAGTAATCACCTGCCCTTCCATTTCCTTCCACATGGTTCCGCTACCTCCCTGCCCCTGGGGAAAGGGCTGGTTCCCAGAGTTAACCCAAGGGCTGTGATGAGTGAGGTCCATGGTGTTCTGGGTGGCTTGGACCTCCACGCCCCAAGGAGTGCCTGTGATCAGGGGAATCCCAGGGCTCTTTAGAGCCCTCAGAACATCTCAGCCATGACACTGATCCCTGGGTCAGCGCTATCAGCCCACACCTCTGAGCATAAGAGAGGCGCTGATCCTCGACTTTAGCCTTTGTTGTCCATCAGGCAGTGGCCCCACGCCCCAGTCTTCCCAGCCGGCCATACCCCTACTCCCACCAAAGCCCTCCACCTCATGGCCCTGCCCTCTTTCTTCCAGGGTGAGCCTGGCAAAGCTGGTGAGAAAGGACTGCCTGGTGCTCCTGGCCTGAGAGTGAGTGCCTCCCCACTGCCCACCCCTTGGTGTTTGTTGCTCCCTGTGGGGAGGGAGCATCCCTGTGGCATGCTCCTGGGACCCCTGGTTGGCCGCATGATGCCCATGGCTGAGCCTGTGCTGTCCTGGGCCCTGTGGGAGTCCACACCAGGAGACTGGGGGCTGACAGCAGCCGGGGAGGTGGAGAAGGCTCCTGTGCTGAGGACTGAGGGAACGGAGCGGAGTGGGAAGGGCGGGTGGAGAAATGGAGTTCAGGCGGAGGGTTGGCTGGAAACTCTGGGCCACACAGTGCACCTGCCCGGTGCTGGGGTCTGCAGAACTGGAGGAGTGTATCATGATAGCGCCCCTCTCTCTCCCCACTAGGGTCTTCCTGGCAAAGATGGTGAGACAGGTGCTGCAGGCCCCCCTGGACCCGCTGTAAGTACCCGCCCAGCCTCTCCAGGTAGCCCGTGGGCAGGGGCTTGGGGGGCAGAGGTGGGGAGTGATGGAGCTGACAGATGTGGGTCTGGGCTGATCCAGGACCATGACCCAGCCTGAGCAGAGGCAGTGTGGACCCCACCCTGGTGGTCCGGGGTGCGGGTCACTCGCTGGCGGGAGAACAGCGGGCAGTGAGGGTGGTGTTGCCTGCCGTGGGTGGCCCCCTGGCCCCTCTAGCCCTGGATGTGGTGTCCAGGCTCTCCAGAAGCTGGCTCAGCTCACCATTGTCTTCCTCTGCAGGGACCAGCTGGTGAACGAGGCGAGCAGGGTGCTCCTGGGCCATCTGGGTTCCAGGTAGGCAGCTGGACCAGCTTCCTGTTTATTCTCTCTCCAGGGCTCTGGGGTGGCGCAGCGCCCCCTCAGTGGGGGCCAGGGGATGGGTCTTCCCTGCACCCCAGCTTTTGCCCTGTGCCGGCCTCGCCAGAGGGTAGGGCAGCAACCTCACTCCTTTCCTAACTAAGTCACCTTGGCTTCTAGGGACTTCCTGGCCCTCCCGGCCCCCCAGGTGAAGGTGGAAAACCAGGTGACCAGGTGAGTACAGGGCCCTGGGAATACTTGGGAATCTGCAGCATGTTTAGGTGGGAAGGTCTATTCTGATGCCCAGGAGGCAAGGGCGGGAGGGGAAACAAGGAGCTCAGTGAGGCAGGGAGTGTCTGGGTCCCGCAGCCCAGCTCGCCACAGTCTGAGCTCCGCAGCTAGCAGGAGGGGTGCTCGGCCAAGGCTCCGGGGCAGAAAAACCTTGCTCTCTCACATTCTTCTTTGATCTTCAGGGTGTTCCTGGTGAAGCTGGAGCTCCCGGCCTTGTGGGTCCCAGGGTAAGTGTCCTGTTGGCCATTCCCAAGTGGCCTCTTGGAGTGGTTCTGGCCTGCCTGTCCCAGCAGAACCGTAGCCCCAGGTCCTGCCCGCCCCCCTGCCCCCGCCAATCCAGCTCCGCCCGTACCTCCCTGCTTCTCCCTGGCTCTCCGTCCTCTTTGGGCCTCCACCTGACTGTTCCGTGGTGTCTCCACTCCAGGGTGAACGAGGTTTCCCCGGAGAACGTGGCTCCCCTGGTTCCCAGGGCCTCCAGGGGGCCCGCGGCCTCCCCGGCACTCCTGGCACCGATGGTCCCAAAGTAAGTGAGGCGGGTGTGGTCCTCTGGGTGGAAGGGGATGGGGCTTGGGGGATGAAAATGGAAGGAGGGAGGGATGGAGGGTGAGACCCAAAGGGGTCTGGGCAGAGGAAGAAGGGGAGGAAAGGGGGTTTGGGGCGCCCAGAGGAGGAGCTGCCCATCACAGAGTCCTCTCCCCCACAGGGCGCAGCTGGCCCAGCTGGCCCCCCTGGGGCTCAGGGCCCTCCAGGTCTACAGGGCATGCCCGGCGAGAGGGGAGCAGCTGGTATTGCCGGACCCAAGGGAGACAGGGTGAGTACCGGGCTGAGCAGGCCTCCCCCCGACTCCCTCCTGCTCCCCACGGCACCCAGACGTCCTCTTGGGGAACTTGGAGGCCCCCCACGGCTCTTTGTTTGACCTTTAGTGACGTCATCCAATGACATCCCTCCGTCTCACTTCTCTTACTGCTCATCACCCACCCTGAGGCCACAGCAAACCCCTCTTGGCCAGGCTCTGACCCCGCCTGGACCCCCATCCAGGGAGGACGCTGAGCTGGCAAAGGGGGTCTTGGAGTGCCTCCCTGAGGTGGCCCTTTTTCTGTATTCCCCAGGGTGACGTTGGTGAGAAAGGCCCTGAGGGCGCGCCCGGGAAGGACGGTGGACGAGTAAGTGGGTGCTGGTGGCAGGCTCCCTGGGGCTGGGATGGGGACAGATGCAGGGATTCCATGCACGCAGGGGACAGAGGGGCTGTGTGTGAGCGTGGTCCCTGCTCCTGTGTTCAGTTGTGTGGGCTGGGCATCCGCAGGGACTTCCCTGTCAACACTGGGACCCCTTGGTGAGAGGGCGTTCTGGGGGCCATGGAAGGATACACCAAGGGCCCCTGGGTGTGGGCGCCCCAGGCTCCCTGCTGGGCACCGCGTCTCTGGCTGCCTCTCCCGGCCCCTCACTCGGCCTTCTCTTCCCAGGGTCTGACTGGCCCCATTGGCCCCCCTGGCCCAGCCGGTGCCAACGGTGAGAAGGTGAGTCATGGACCCCTTTCTTCACTCTGCCCCCATCAGATCTCCTTCTCACCTCCTGCCAAAGACTGCTCTCTCTCCTCCCCTCGGTCAACAGCTGTCACCCTCCCCCTCTCCAACTGCTGTAAGGAGTGAGGGTGGGGGCCTTCTTAGCAGCAGAGTCCTGGGGTGCGCGCCATTGAGGGAAGCAGAGGGGTGGGGCACGGGTGTCTTTCTCAGCGCCCTGAGGAGGGTGCAGGTGTGGCTGAAGCAACGAGAAAACAGGCTGCTGGGGAGACCGGAGCCCCCACCTACCGTCAGGGCTGCTTCCCGGGTGCACTTTGCTCTGGAGGGTCCCCCTCTGAACCCACACCCCTCATCTCTGGCTTTTGTCCTCCCCTGTCCCTGACCTTAGGGAGAAGTTGGACCCCCTGGTCCTGCTGGAACTGCTGGTGCTCGCGGCGCCCCGGTGAGTATCTGCCTGGAGCCTGGCGCTGCAGGGGCGTGGCTCCCTCCCTGAGAAAGGAAAGGGGAAGGCACACACCCCTCTCCCGTGATGTGATCACGGTGGAGGACTTCAGGTCCCCAGACCTCTGGCCACAGGAGGCCTTCTGGCCTGGCTCGGTTTGTTTAGGATGGAGCTCCCTGACCCCTTTTCTCCGGGGTTACTGCGCAGTAGGCTGGGCCAGGGCGGGCTCTGGGCACCAGGAGGAACTGAGCGGGCAGGCAGCTGAGCCTCCGCGCCCCTTTCCTCATAGGGTGAACGCGGAGAGACAGGCCCCCCTGGACCCGCTGGATTCGCCGGCCCCCCTGTGAGTATCTCTGTCCACCTCCCCTGCCACACCTACTCTGCTCAGCTCTGCATCATTCCCCAGCCCGCGGGGGAGGCAGGGAGGGAGGGACAGGGCTTTAAGGGGAGGGGAATGGCTCCTTTCCCTCCACACCGATGTGACAGCCCCGACCTCAGAGCAGGCGCTCAGACCCAG
Organism: Capra hircus; assembly: GCF_001704415.2. Classification (NCBI taxonomy): domain Eukaryota; kingdom Metazoa; phylum Chordata; class Mammalia; order Artiodactyla; family Bovidae; genus Capra; species Capra hircus. The sequence continues at coordinate 31,880,601 of NC_030812.1, forward strand.
GGTGGACACACACTCACACAGAGTCTCCGGCCCTGTGGGAGGAGTTCTTGCCCCCCACTCACTGGCTTCCTCCTCCCCGAGCCAGGGTGCTGATGGCCAGCCTGGTGCCAAAGGTGAACAAGGAGAAGCCGGCCAGAAAGGTGACGCTGGTGCCCCCGGTCCTCAGGGCCCCTCTGGAGCTCCTGGGCCTCAGGTGGGTAAAACTGAGCTCCCCTGGGAGCTGACCCCACAGGACAGGGAGGCTGGGCGCAGGGGGAGGGGCCTGGGTGGGCCAAGGGCAGCAGGGCGGCCTGGCTGCTGCAGCCAGGCAGAGGGCAGAGGCTGCGGGAAGGAGGAGTTTGTACTCAGGGATGAAGGCTCAAGGAGCTACGCTACCCTTGCTTTCGCTGTCACGGGTGTGGGTGTGGGTGTGTGGTGGGGGCCGGGGGAGGGAACGCAGGTACCGCCTGTGGCTCAGGATGGAGCAGCCAGCCTCCTGGGAGACCCTGGCTGGGCTCTGAGGACGCCTGATGGGCTTCTCCTCCCAAGGTCTCCTGGAACATGAGTCTTCTATTGGTCGGGGTAGCAGGCCCGCCTGTGATAGCTTCCCAGGCTGGGATGTTCATGCTGACAAAGCCCCATCTCTGTGGTCCTGGCTCTCAGGAGTCTGTGGTCAGGATGACTGGGCCTCACTATCTCCCTCCTTCCTCCTCAGGGTCCTACTGGTGTGACTGGTCCTAAAGGAGCCCGAGGTGCTCAAGGCCCCCCCGTGAGTGAGGCCCCCACCCTCACTGTCTCTGGGCCGGGTAGAGGGCACTAAGGGGGGTGTTGGCAGCTTCTCTCACACCCATCCTGGCCTCACAGGGAAGGCCCGGCCCCAGAGGCTGCACCCCACCTCCTTCCTTCTCACCCACTTTTGCCCCCACCCATCCCACAGCCAGGTGGGAGAGAGGACGCCCCTAAAGTTTGAATGCCCCAGTCCAATCCTCCCCTGCAGAGGCAAGAAGCTGCCGCAGCAAGAGGCAGTGGCCACACCCCGGGGGCTCTTTCTCCCTCTCTAATTCCCCTGGCTGCTCTGCAGCCCCTTGCCCCTTTCCACTCCAGCCTGTGAGACCACCCCAAAACCTTTGATTCTGGGGCCTCCTGAGGGTCCAAGGTGCTGAGTCTCCCCTCTCCTCACATAGGGAGCTACCGGATTCCCCGGAGCAGCTGGCCGCGTCGGACCCCCAGGCTCCAATGTGAGTGCCACCCCGACTGGTTTCTACCTTACCCCTAACAGGAGGCACAGGCAAGGGTCACAGAGTCTGGCCCAACCCCATGCACATCTTGTGCCCAGGCCCACACCTGGGAGGAGCAGTTAACTGACCGTGGGGTCCTGTTCTCCACATGCACAGCTGGGAGCAGGGGCTGCGCCCTTGTGCTGGCCATGGGCTTCTGGCTCTGCTTCACCGTGGACACGCATTTCCTGAAAACACTGTGCTTTATGAGAAAGTCTGCATCTTGCCCTTGGGGAGCTCACAGCAGAGGGAGGAGAAATGATAAGTCAGCGGGCTCACCAACACTGTCAAGTGCAGGCGGGTGGGCACAGAGGCTTAGGGCTGAGGGGATCGAGACTGGAGCAGTTCCTTGAGGATGGGTGGTGGGAGAGAGGCCACAGGGAAGGAAGCAAGAGAGTCGGAACAGGGCGAGTGTGCAGCGGCTAGGGAAGCCAGGCTGGCTGTCCAGAGCTCACATGGAGCAAAGATGAAAGGGGTGGACCAAGGGGGCCAAGCTGTCCCTACTGTGGAGGAAGCCCCAGAGGGTCATGGCACCCTGGAGGGACGGGGAAGGGTGAGAGGAATTCTCACTTCCTGTGTTTTGCTTCTCTAGGGCAACCCTGGACCCCCCGGTCCTCCTGGTCCTTCTGGAAAAGATGGTCCTAAAGGTGCTCGAGGAGACAGCGGCCCCCCTGGCCGAGCTGGTGACCCTGGCCTCCAAGGTCCTGCTGGACCCCCTGGCGAGAAGGGAGAGCCTGGAGATGATGGCCCTTCTGTAAGTCCCACCCAGGGCCAAGGTCCCTGGGGAAGGGGTGCAAAGGGCAGGGGCTCCCAGAGCCTGGAGTTGGGAGCAGGGCTGTGGGTTTGCCAGGAGGGGGTGCTGCAGAAAGTGCCCTGCAGGGCAGGAGGAGTACTGACCTGACCCCCGCAGTGGGCAGCTGGCCACAGCACAGATAGGCAGCGGCTGCATGTCACTTCTCAAGTTCTCACCTCCTTCCTCTCCCCGCTCAGGGTCCCGACGGTCCTCCAGGTCCTCAGGGTCTGGCTGGTCAGAGGGGCATCGTTGGTCTGCCTGGACAGCGTGGTGAGAGAGGATTCCCCGGCCTCCCCGGCCCCTCGGTAAGTGGGGACGCCCCTTCCTCCAGGAGAGCCGGCCCAGCCCGGCTCAGGTGGAGGGTCTTCACTGGGTGTCCCTGGTGGCCCGGCCACCTGCTCCACACCCTCGGAACTGACCCACGGTCAGCCGTCTTCCCAGAAGGGCTGAGAGGGGCCTCAGAGCGCACACTCACCCTCTTTGTCGCTGCCCCCAGGGTGAGCCTGGCAAGCAGGGAGCCCCTGGAGCATCTGGAGACCGAGGTCCCCCTGGCCCTGTGGGTCCTCCTGGCCTGACTGGTCCTGCTGGCGAGCCTGGACGTGAGGTGAGCAGTGGGTCCCACTGCGGGGACAGGGGAGCCCTGGAGGAGGTGGGCAACAAGGCGGGCCAAGCCCAAGTGCCCAGATGCGATGGGAAGGTCATGATGGGAGAGAGAAGGCCAGAGAGACTGAGAGCTGGATGCATGGGAGGGCGGCAGGAGGAGGCTAGCTGGGAAAGCCTTGGCTGGACGGGGGTGGGGGCAGCTCTGATGGCGTCTGCTCCCCTTTGCACAGGGAAGCCCCGGTGCTGACGGCCCCCCTGGCAGAGATGGCGCAGCTGGAGTCAAGGTGAGTGTCTCGTGTGGTGGGGTGGGAAGGTCATTTCATCAGCCTGGCAGGGTCAGGGTCAGAGCCACATCCCTCCTTGCCTCCTCTGGAAGTTCCTCCCTGAGCCTGGGACCTCTCTCCTGACAGGGTGACCGTGGAGAGACTGGTGCTGTGGGTGCCCCTGGAGCCCCTGGGCCCCCTGGCTCTCCTGGTCCCGCCGGCCCAGTTGGCAAGCAGGGAGACCGAGGAGAAGCTGTGAGTATCTTGAGTCAGTAAAAGCTATGGTGCAGGAGGGTGGCCGGGTGGGCAGGGAGCGCCTCTCCACCTCCCGCCCTCCCCTGCCCCAGGCCCTGGGAACAACCCTGGGTCTGGGTTGTGAAGCAGCTGCCTCGGTGCCCAGCCCATGGGCCGTTGGGCCATGGGCACACAGCAGTGGGCCATTCCTGCCTCAACTGCTCTCTGACATTGCCCCCCCCCACTCCCCCCACAGGGCGCACAAGGTCCCATGGGACCTGCAGGACCTGCTGGAGCCCGGGGAATGCCAGTGAGTATCTGAGTGCCCTGTGCTGGGTCCTGATGGGCAGGCTCGGTGGGGAGGGGTGCCCACAGGGACCTGGGGCTCCTTGTCTCAGGTGAAGCCAGCAGAGGGCTCTTGCTGTGGGCTGAGCTGACCCAACCTGTGTCTGTGTGTCTCGTTCCCAGGGCCCTCAAGGCCCCCGAGGTGACAAAGGAGAAACTGGAGAGGCTGGCGAGAGGGGACTGAAGGGACACCGTGGCTTCACCGGTCTGCAGGGTCTGCCCGGCCCCCCTGTGAGTGCTGCTGTCTGTGCTTGGCTCCCCAGGGCCTCCCGCTCCGCAGGGACCACTTGAGCTTCCCAGGCTGCTGACGTGACTTGGGATGATCCTAAGAAATGTCCAGGCCTGGACCTCTTCCGAGTCGGAGGGTGGAGCACATGGAACGGCCATGGGGCTGGGGGTCGGGGAGCAGATACATGTCCCAGCCTGGGGCCTGTCTGTGCTCACCTCTGACCTTGGCCTCTTCCTTCTGCACAGGGTCCTTCTGGAGACCAGGGTGCCTCCGGTCCTGCAGGTCCTTCTGGCCCCAGAGTGAGTGAGAGGGAGTGAGCCCTCCCTTGGGGTGGGGCCGGGGCTCTGGGCAGGTGTCTGAGGAGGAGGGGAGTGTGGCTGCTCCTGGGGAAGCCTTGGCCTCAGGGGGCCTCACCGGGCAGCAGAAGTGGGACCAGCTTGGTGAGAGTGTCGCCAGAGAAGAACCTGAGACCCCAGGATGAGTATACGAGTGGCTCTTGGCTGTCAAATAGCCCCCCCTGTAACAAGGGTTTACAGAGAGGCTTGTCGGAGGGTAGGAAAGCTGTGAGGCCACCCTGCTGGTTCTTGGCCACACACGGGCCAGCGTGGGGTTCCATGACTGAGAAGCAAGGAAAATTGGGAACAGCGTGGCTAGTGCTAGGAGGACCCCTCCCCAACCCCAGCTCCTCCCCAACCTTCCCTTTGTTGATGCTCTCTCCTCACCGCCTGCCTCTCTCCTGGCCTGCAGGGTCCTCCTGGCCCCGTCGGTCCCTCTGGCAAAGATGGTGCTAACGGAATCCCTGGCCCCATTGGACCTCCTGGGCCCCGTGGACGTTCTGGCGAAACTGGCCCTGCTGTGAGTGTGCAGAGCCCGGCCTACTGCATGGGGCCTTCCCAGCACTGGGAGGCTGGGGCTCTCTGACGCTAAGGGCTTCTTTCGGGGTGCCCGCCTGCAGCTAATGTGACAGTACCCTTTATCCTGGGAGCCCCCGGAGGTTCAGAGGGTCCATGGGAAACAGAAGAGGGGCTAATGAAAGAATAAGGCAGATTCTGTGGTTTTCTTGGTCCTGTCCCATTGCACGTACACCCACATCCCCAACCTCCTGGGACTGGTAAAAAGACATTCTATTGATGGTACATTCTAGAAGGTGGGGATGGACAGGAAGGGCGGCGTCCCTGTCATTCCCGGCTGACTTCTGTTTCGTGCTGCAGGGTCCTCCTGGAAACCCTGGCCCCCCTGGCCCTCCTGGCCCCCCCGGCCCTGGCATTGACATGTCCGCCTTTGCTGGCCTTGGCCAGAGAGAGAAGGGCCCCGACCCCCTGCAGTACATGCGGGCTGACGAGGCAGCCGGCAACCTGAGACAGCATGACGCCGAGGTGGACGCCACACTCAAGTCCCTCAACAACCAGATCGAGAGCCTCCGCAGCCCTGAAGGCTCCCGCAAGAACCCAGCTCGCACCTGCCGAGACCTGAAACTCTGCCACCCTGAGTGGAAGAGCGGTAAGGACCCCCACCACAGAGAGCAAGCAGTCAGCCCCCTGGGCCCAGCCCCGCTCAGAGCACAGGAGCAGAGTCAGACCTGGAAGGGTCTAGCGTGGGTGTCCCCCTGCACCCTACATCGCCCAGCAGAGAAACCGCAGCCTTGGCCCTGTCCTGCCGTGGCCACATGGCAGAAGTGACTTCAGGGTCAAGTTCCATCCACAGGCTGGCCCTAAGCCTGCCCTTCGCTTGCACCCCTATTTAGCCCTGGACATTCCCCTGGCCCGCTCCCTCCTTCTCCCCTCCCTTTGGCTGCATGTGGCCCTCACACCCTGCTCCTCTCCCCCTGGGTGTCCCTGTAAACCTGTCAGTCACTCCAGGCAGGCCTGGCCGTCTCAGGGGTGTGGGTCTGTGCCTATCTGAGCCCCGATGGGGTGTTGCCTCCCCGCTGCAGGAGACTACTGGATCGACCCCAACCAGGGCTGCACCCTGGATGCCATGAAGGTTTTCTGCAACATGGAGACTGGCGAGACCTGCGTCTACCCCAACCCGGCCAGCGTCCCCAAGAAGAACTGGTGGAGCAGCAAGAGCAAGGACAAGAAACACATCTGGTTTGGAGAAACCATCAACGGTGGCTTCCACGTGAGTCCCCCGCTTGCTCTAGGCCATGGGCAGCGCCTCAGAACCTCCCTCTGCTTTCTTCTGGGGAGTTTTCAGCACCTTGCTCACATTCCCACCAGTTCTGGGTGAGAGAAGGGGCTTAAGAGGAAGGAAGGAGGAGAGAGAGGATTTTTTTTAAACCACCATTTAGAGGTGGAGGAAGAGGTCCTCAGAGGCCTGCTCCACTTTCTGGAAGCAAAAGTGTCTTCCCAGTGATCCCTCCCCCAGCACCTTCAGCTCCTCCTCCCCCCGGTCCGCTGGCAGCCCCCATCCCCGGGCCTCATGCCACTGCTCTCCATCCTCACAGTTCAGCTATGGAGATGACAACCTGGCTCCCAACACCGCCAACGTCCAGATGACCTTCCTGCGCCTGCTGTCCACCGAGGGCTCTCAGAACATCACCTACCACTGCAAGAACAGCATTGCCTACCTGGACGAAGCTGCTGGCAACCTCAAGAAGGCTCTGCTCATCCAGGGCTCAAACGACGTGGAGATCCGGGCTGAGGGCAACAGCAGGTTCACATACACCGTTCTGAAGGATGGCTGCACGGTGAGTTGGGCGGGCTGGGCCACCAGAGAGAGAGAGAGGGCTTCCTGGGGCGCAGGGCTCAGGCTGGAGCAGGCTAAGGGCTGGTCCACAGTGGGCGTCATGGTCCTAAAGGGGCACGCGTGTAAGGGGCTGTGTAGGGACAGCTGGAGGCGAGGAGCTTGTTGGTTCTGTCTCCTCCCCTCCCTCAACTCAGTGTGTCCAGTGACTTGTAGGAACAGTCATGCAATGTGTGGGGGCCTCTGCCCTTGCAGGTGGGGTGCTCACTGTAGGGATGGGGAGGAGAAGGGCGGGGGGCGCGGGAGGCCCTGCTGCTGAGAACTAGAGTCTGGAGTCGAGGTGGAGGTCAGTCCGAAAGAGAACAAGAGCCCCCCCAGGGTGTTCTGCGCTTGGTGTTCTGTGATGCTTGGTTTTCCCGATCACAAGGCATCCACTGACTCTCCTCTTGTTCTTCCCTAGAAACACACCGGTAAGTGGGGCGAGACTGTGATTGAGTACCGGTCACAGAAGACCTCACGTCTCCCCATCATTGACATTGCACCCATGGACATAGGAGGGCCCGAGCAGGAATTCGGTGTGGACATAGGGCCTGTCTGCTTCTTGTAAAAACCTGAACCCAGAACCAACACAATCCATGGCAAACCCAAAGGACCCAAGTACTTTCCAATCCAAGTCACTCTAGGACTCTGCACTGAATGGCTGACCTGACCTGATGCCCATTCATCCCACCCTCTCACAGTTTGGACTTTGCTCCCCTCTCTAAGAGACCTGAACTGGGCAGACTGCAAAATAAAATCTCGGTGTTCTATTTATTTATTGTCTTCCTGTAAGACCTTTGGGTCAAGGCAGAGACAGGAAACTAACTGGTGTGAGTCAAACGCCCCCTGAGTGACTGCCCCCCAGCCCAGGCAAGAGGCCCCCTGCAGGTGCCGGCCGCAGGAACTGTGTGTGTCCTACACAATGGTGCTATTCTGTGTCAAACACCTCTGTATTTTTTAAAACGTCAATTGATATTAAAAACAAAAAAATTATTGGAAAGTACAGACTGGCTTGTGCTTTGTGCTTTATTCTTTCTTTTCCACGAGTCCTGGATTCTGTGGGCAGGACAAAACGGCTGTCCTCAGGCCTTCTCTTGACTGAAGCCACACTGCCTGGTTTAGCCACCTCACACAGACACCTTTTTTTGTAACCCCTGACGCCGAGTGGAGCCCAGGGGAGAACAAGAAACAGAGACCCAAGGTTTGGGAAGGGAGGCCCGAAGTGGGGGTGAGGGGGCTTGTTCTTGAGCATAAACCCGGGCACACCTCCAGGGCTGATTGTGCAAGGGGAGAGATGCCCTCTGAGCTCGGGTAGGGATTGGGGCGGTGGGCTGCATCCTGCTACTGGGGAGAGATCAAAGATGCTCCATGGGAGCTGGAGGGGTGCACGATGTGGAGAGAGGAGTAAATCCACAGAGGCCCATGATAAGTGCACATAATCAGACAATCTTGCTGACCTACTTATCTATGTCTTTCCCTAAGACTTTAGTTCAAGGAGAAGTGTTAGGGCTGGCTAAACACTCACCCCTTATTCCTTTCTCCTGGCCCCTATTCCTCACTTCCTGGGCTGGCACTTGAAGCTTCCACGGATGTCTTAACTGTGGACTTATGAATGGACAGCCTTCCACTTCTTGCTTTTCAAAGACTTGTGTATGTGGGGCAAAACATGAGGAAGTGGACACCTTTTCCATTAGAAGGGGCTGGTGGATGACAAACTAAAGAGTACAATACAAACATAATTAGAAGAGCTCTCTCATAATTTCAACAACACTTCTACATGCCAAAAGAGCTAATGGGGCAGTGTGGAGAGGTACATAGGTGCTTACGAAACTTCCTCAGACCACAGGTGGAGCTGATAGTCGAGTTTGGTTCCAATCTGTCAGCCACACTCGAAGCCCATCCTGCCCTTTGGCTCACTTCACTGGCCACGGTGGATCAGAGCTACTTGCTTACTCTACGATGGCTCAGTAGATCCTGATCATCAGCTCAGACCCTGGTAAGAGGAATCCCATGTGCGCCAGGATATCAAGCTAATCTCCTGCAGCCCACCCATTTCCCAGGGACCCAGTTAAACCCTAGAAATAATAGCAACTGCTGCATAGGTAACTGATGAATGGCCCAGAAGATGGAGCTCACGGGAAGGGAAGCAGCAGGACAGAAAGCCCCGCATCTGTGGCCGGATCAAAACCACCCTGGGTGGCAGTGCTGCAATGCAGTACAACTGCCCCCTTGTCTTAAACAGGGCCAGAGGCTCGCCACTGATTCCCATGATCCCTGATGCCCCCAGGAAAGGCAGGTCTCTCCTGGCACAATAACCTCTCAGATAACCTTTTGACCCCAGCAGGACTGGGTGAACAGACCTGGCTGACTAGCTGAAGTCCTCAGTCAGGTTACTGTCCCTTTCTGGAGCTTCCTCATCTCTATCAGAGTGTCCAGCCTCAAAAGGCTTTAGTTCTTGGCACTGCGTGGAACCCAGGAGTCTGACTCCAGTGAAGACTTACTCAAGATCCTGGGTACATCACAGACAAACTTCTAAAATAGTTTCCTCTTCTAAAGAAAAGAAGAAAGAGAATGACACTTGAGGTGGTGAAGAGTCTTACTTTAAAAGGCAAAGAATAAGGATTATTTTTGCCCAGAGAAATATTTCAGTTCAGTTCAGTTCAGTCACTCAGTCGTGTCCAACTCTTTGCGACCCCATGAATCGCAGCAAGCCAGGCCTCCCTGTCCATCATCAACTCCCGAAGTTCACTCAGACTATCGTCCATCGAGTCGGTGATGCCATCCAGCCATCTCATCTTCTGTCATCCCCTTCTCCTCCTGCCCAAAATCCCTCCCAGCATCAGGGTCTTTTCCAATGAGTCAACTCTTTACATGGGGTGGCCAAACTATTGGCGTTTCAGCTTTAGCATCAGTCCTTCCAAAGAACACCCAGGACTGATCTCCTTTAGAATGGACTGGTTGGATCTCCTTGCAGTCCAAGGGACTCTCAAGAGTCTTCTCCAACACCACAGTTCAAAAGCATCAATTCTCTGGCACTCAGCTTTCTTCACAGTCCAACTCTCACATCTATACATGACCAGAGGAAAAACCTTAGCCTTGACTAGACGGACCTTTGTTGGCAAAGTAATGTCTCTGCTTTTGAATATGCTATCTAGGTTGGTCATAACTTTCCTCCCAAGGAGTAAGCATCTTCTAATTTCATGGCTGCAATCATCATCTACAGTGATTTTGGAGCCCCAAAAAATAAAGTCTGCCACTATTTAGGACCCCTAGATTCATGTAGAACTTTTACAAACAGACTGATTCTTTCAATAATTTGTTTCACATCTGGGGCTAGAAACCCTAGCAGGACAGTTGACCTAGAGGTCTCAGGGATCCTACTTTGGGGTAACTAGTGTCGCAGAACAGATAGTGGAGGTATACTGTAGCCTATAAGGGACCTGGTATTGTTGGCATATAATTGTGAATAGTGTTCTTGTGGTTTGGGACCTAACCAAACCTATAAGCTTTTACATAGCAAAGGAAACCACAAACAAAACAAAAAGACAACTTATGGACTGAGAGAAAATACTTGCAAATGATGAAACTGACAAGGGCTTAAGTTCCAAATTACACAAACAGCTCATACAATTAAATAACAACAACAACAAAACAACCCAACTGGAAAAATAGGCAGAAGACCTAAACAGATATTTCTCCAAAGAAGACATACATGTGCCCAATAGACACATGAAAAGATACTCAACATCATTATTAGAGAAATATAAATCAAAACTACAAAGAGGTACCACCTCACACTGGTCAGAATGGCCACCATTAACAAGTCTACAAAGAATAAATGTGGAGGGTGTGGAGAAAAGGGAACCCTCCTACACTGTTGGTGGGGACGTAAATTGGTACAGCCACTATGGAAGACATTATGCAAGCTCTTCAGAAAAACTGGAAATAGAGTAGCCGTGTGATCCAGCAATCCCACTCCTGGGCAAACGGCCAGACAAAACTGTAACTCCAAAAGATACATGCACCCCTATGCTCACAACAGCACTATTCACAGCAGCCAAGACACGGAAATGACCTACATGCCCATCAACAGATCAACGGATAAAGAAGGTGTGTGTGTGTGTATATATATATATCTCACATGGAATACATGGTAATATTAGTCAGCCATACAAAAGAACCAAATCATGCCATCTGCAGCAACACGGAGGGACCCAGAAATTAAATGAAGTAAGTCAGAAAGACAAATACCGTACATCACGTATATGTGGAGTCTAAGGTAGAACACAAATGAACTTCCTTACGAAACAGAAGACAAGACTCACAGACATAGAAAACAGACTTGCGGGTGACAAGGAGGAGGGAAGGAGGGGGAAGGAACCATTGGATTAAGGTGCAAACAGTTACATATAGGATGGATAAACAATAAGTTTCTATGGCATAGCACAGGGAACTAAAGTCAACATCCTGTGATAAAACATAATGGGAAAGAATATGAAAAAAAAAATATATATATATATATGTATATATCTAACTGAATCACTGTGCTGCACAGCAGAAATTAACACAAATAGTAAATCAACTATATTTTAACAAAATTTTAAAAAGCAATGCATTCCTTCCAAATCTCAATCCAGTACAAAGGTGATGGCAGTGACAGCTGAGCCAATCACTTCCTCTATTTGGGCGTTGCTAAGAGCAAATTCTATATGCATTTGTTCAAGTACTAACAGAGAGCATGACACAACTACTCAGAGCATCTCACAGTGCCGGATGGGATACTGAGGCTATAAAAAGACATGACAGTTTGTAGTGTCCTTAGATCAGGCTTATTCCTTTATGTTTAAAAATGTAACTGCTCTCATTTGAATATTAGAGTTGCATTTAAAGACAATGTCGAGGTGCAAGAAATGCTACCGAGGCACATGGTCACAAAAAGTTACTCAAAACTGAAGTACCAATAGGAGTAGCTTTTTGAGAATCACGTGAAAAATATGCTGGAGGCTGTTTGGAAAATGGAAAAAGAAGAAATGAAGCAATATGAACATCTTCAAGTATTTAGGGCATGTTCTCAAAACTGATGCACTTGTGCCTCCATACAAGTCATGTTTCATCGTTTACACAGAGAACAGTCATCACCATCATGTACATACAGACCGTTCAAGTTTGACTCAGGTTAACAGGGAAGCTCAGCTTTTGAGTTACACAGTCGTGGACAGAATCAGCCAAACAGCCAGGAAATTTAGCCTCAGTCTGAAGACTCAGAGTGCAAAAATCATTAATACTGAAAATCAAGCTATGGGAATGGGGGCAAAAAAAACAGACCCCCAGGCACCACCTACTGCTGTTAGGTATTTCCTGAAGCACCAGAGCACGTGAAGGAGCCAGAGCCTATCTTAGTGCAGCTCTGAAACCAGCTACTCAAGCTTCCCCCAGAGGCCCTGCCATCCTGGGGCTGGAGCCTGCTCGGCAGTGGCCCAGAGGATGGAGAAGTTCAAGAAACTTGCAACTTGACACCACGTCCTCTTAATCAGCAAGCTACTCCTCAGACGGTAAAGAATCTGCCTGCAGTGCGGGAGACCCAGGTTCGATCCCTGGGTTGGGAAGATCCTCTGGAGAAGGAAATGGCAACCACTCCAGTATTCTTGCCTGGAGAATCCCATGGACAGAGGATCCTGGTGGGCGATGGTCCATGGGGTCGCAAAGTCGGACAGGACTGAGCGACTAACCCTACTACTATTCCTCCTCAGAGAAGCAGCTTCTCACTTCTCAGGCACCACTGCGCTACCTCTTCCAACCTCCAGGGGGCCCTAAAACAGTGTTAGGACAGCCTGTCCCCACCAGAGGCGGACGCACAAGAGCGAGGCTTCCCTGGCCAGGAGGCTGCTTTCCGTGACAGGCGCTCACAGCAACAGGGCTTCTCTTCCCTTCCCATCCTGTGCTGATCCACTGCGCAGGCAACTGTTCTACAGTCCCCCAGAGGTGCCCACTTGAGACATCCAGGAAATCAGAGGAAACACAGATCAATCAAAAGCAGGGTTTATTATTTTTTTTTTTTTAACCAAACTCCCCAATCCATGTTCCAGCCAATGGATGGAGGGTAAATTACACCCTACATAGACTCTTAGTAAAAACAATTTTAACTTTCTACAGAAAAAAAAAAAAAAGTTGTTTTTTTTTTAAATAAAATTCCTAGGCATTTGGAAACAGATGAAAAACTTTCACAGGTTGAATGTTCTGTGCTTTCTTCGTCAATATATTCAAATGCTCCCTCCCTGCTGCCTCTTCTGTGAAGAGGCCCCTTCTGCAGCTACACTGACAGTCCTAGTTCCGTATCATTGTATCGTCTGATAACCTAGAACCGTGGTAGGATTTCAATTTGTAACGCCACCCCCCCTCCCAAACAGCTGAAAAGATCTCAGCCAAACTCTTCAAACCTTCTTTGAGTGCCTGCTATTGGCTTGGCATCAGCTGGGCGCTAGGCAGTGGTCCTGCTGGTTCTGGGAAAGGCCAGTGGTGCTACGGGGAGGACGCTTCCTCCCAAGTGGCTGGGGACTGAGAGAACCAGTTTCTCCTCTGGTTCTACCACTTGGAGCAGGTACAGGGCTCAGGTCCTGGGAAAAGAAGCTGTGTCTCTTCTGACAGCTGCTGCCATGGAAGAACAGAGGGCAGTTTCTAAACGGCTGTGGAATTTACTCCACAATCCACATAGTGATGTGTCTCTAAGGAGCTCTGGGTCACGTGGCCAATGTACGAAATCTTCACTGAAGTTCTAGGGAAAAGAAAACCGAGAAGAATTAATTCTGTTTCTGAGACAAATTAAGTAAGAGAGATTGCCCAAATAAATTCTTGCAAGCTCAGGCGGTAACACACAGGTCTCAGACGCATGTCTTCATGGTTACACAACCAGGAAGTCAGAGGATCTTTTCATATCCCCAGAGACACTGTGCCCTGAGATGACCTTCTAAATAAATAGTTCTCAGCTGAGGACATTTTTACCCCACAGGGAACTTTTGGCAGTGTCTAGACATTTGGGGTTGTTACAGCTGAGCGGGGGAGGAGGTAAGCCTCTAGCAGGTAAGGGCCAGGGATGCGGTCAAACATCCTACAATGCACGGAACAGCCCCTCACAACAAAGAACCGTCTGGCCCAAAATGTCATCAGTGCCAAGGCTAAAAAACCCTGCTCTAAACCCTCATAGTTCAAATGCCTGCAGCAGACCCTTGTCACTTGCAAATTTAATTGTCATGGTTCTAAAAATAACCCTACAGGTCCATGACATGTCGTAATTTGTGTGGTCAGAGTGTAAGTCTGGCTGGATGCCCTGGGCTTACGCCTTGAGAAAGCTTTTCTCCTCTTTACTAGTCCCATGAGGATTCTAAAGCGATCACACAACTGGACCCCATCTCATGGAGAAAATTCTTTATCTAACTGCTTCCTGTGAGTCTGGTGACTGGTGACAGGGACCTGGACACTGCATCTCAAGGACAGCAAGGCTCTGCCGTGACTGTGCCCGCAGTGCATCCGGCATAACCTCTTTGCCTTGCGGGTCCCACAGGCTCTCTGGAGCAAAGCTGGCCAGCTCACGTGGCCCGCCAGTCCAAGCCCTGGGCACAAGGAAATGAGCAACATACCGAATGAAGACCACTATGTTGTGCGCTCCAATATAGGGTAGCGTGCAGAAGAAGCTGCCAAACAACAGACAGAGGAATGGTCAGTTTAGGTGAATCAGCAGGAATGCTGAGCTACCCTGTCACACTGAGGAGCAGCCAGCCCCATCTGGGTGCTCCCCTACCCCACACCCGTCCTCCTGGCCAAAGCACTGTCCCGGCTCACTGGTTCCAGGTCCCCACAGTGTCCTTCCATCCTCCCACATCACTATCTTCTTGGTTGTTTTTTTTTTTTTTTTTTTTAATGCCCATCACAAAATGCTGGAGTTTGGAAATATTTCTAGTGATCTAATGTTCTCTTTTCAGAAATCTGAGCACTTGAGTCATATATCAAATACCACATCCTCCAAAAAAATCTCAAGATAGTGAACCCACAGGCTAAAAGGCTGGAACTTTAGGCAGGACCAGCTCCCCTCAACTGAGCTCAACTCTGAACCCCTTTCATCCCATAAAACGCACACATATAGAGAACACTGTCCTTACTACACATAGGAATATGGTCCTCCCATCTCGGCGTTCACGGTAAAATTCACCTGAAAACAAGACACAGAGTCAGTCTGTGGCCAGGCAAGCTTGACATAGAACGGTTCTATTACTAGCAACCCAAGAACCTGAGCACATTCTTGTATCACACATAAAATATTTCCTCCAGATTGTCACTAATCCTAAGGCCATGAGCCTCTAACAAAACTTCCCACCTCTTCCCTTTTGAGAGGTCAATGGGCCCCAGATCATCCTAAGGCCTCTTCTTGATTGTTGGTGAATTGTTTTTTCCTACATATTCTTGCTTCCGTAACACTTAATTCTTAGCTGATTTTTTCCCCTAATATTTCATAACTACAGAGCCTGTCAGTTCTTCCTCATCAGCTAGTTCCTACCAGTGAAATGAGGAGAGGGAGAGGAAAGGAGCGAGGCCACAGCGTTTCACAGCCCAGCGGGGCCAGGCTCCTAAAACCAGGCATACCAGGTGTTCGCTCCGAGGTGGAATGAGGGAGATGTTAGTCGTCATGTACGACCCAACCACGGTGTTCATGTACTGAACCTCACTGGACAGGCTGGTCACCGCCACGGAGTAGAAGTTGGAGTTTCTAATTTTCAGGGTGGCCTGCATCAGTGCAAGTGAGGGAACACAGTAAGTGTCCTGGGTACAAGACTTGCAGGTGCACGACCCAGGAAGGGCAGCCCTAATCTTACCGTGATGGCGAGGATGACAAGGGACCTCTGCTCATTAAATGTGACTTTCACCACTTTGATGCCATCGTCATCCACGAGGACTGAATGTGGAAACAGGAAGAAAACCACCAAACCAGACGCCAGGAGGCAGAGCAGGATAGAGAGAAGGACATACTGCTTCCTGCAAATGACAAAGCACACAACCAAGGCAGGGAGTCAGATATCAAGGTCCAACGAGTCGAGATACAATGCAAATCCGGGAATGAGGAGGGGAGGGATGAGAAAGCGCACAGGGCCAGGAATCGCAAACCAGGCAAGAAGGCGTAGAGCAGGAGAAGGCTTTCAAAGCCCTCTGAATGCTGTCTGCAATCTGGGAAAAGAAGCTGATGAGAGGAACTGTGTGGACACAAACATCTCTTTCCCTGCCAGGACACCCTCTTCTCCAATTCCTCCCAATTCAGCTCCTTCACTTGAGCCTCGGCCCTCAGAGTGTTTCTAGCTTCACGTTTCCTTCCCCAAACTGCGATGAGGGCAGAGACATCTTGCTTAAGCAAAAAGTATTAAAGGAAGTGGGGAATTTTACAAGAACAGATAACATTTTCAAAACCTGAACTGGCATTCATACACAGAAAAAGAGGACTAGGGACTGCTGCAGGTATTAACAGGCGAGACTCAGATGACTCACGTTCTCTGAGGACGCAACCGCTGATCGCTGTGAGGGATCAAAGCCACCAACTCATTAACTTGCTCTAAAAAAGAAACAATTGACAATTTTGGTAAAATAAATCCCCCATGTGACAGTACTTTCCTTCACATACGCAGAAGCCTGCCACAACATATACTTGTCCGGGATTATTTGTTTCTAAGATTCCCGTTTCACATTTTGGGTCTCATGAACAAGAAACAAATAAATCTGTAGAGAGGGCTACAAATTACACAACATCTATCAGTGCTGCCAGAGTGCTGACTCGGAAGCTGAGAAATCTAGGATCTTGGGACTTCCCTGAAGGTTCAGTGACTTAGACTGGGTGCTCCCAGCGCAGGGGGCCCAGGTTCTGTCCCTGGTCAGGGAACGAGATTCCACATGCCTCAATTAAAGATGCTGCATGCCGCAACTGAGACCCAGAGCAACCAGATAAATATTAAGAAGAAGAAGAAATCTGAGATCTTGTTCTGGCTTTACTGCCTGGCCTTGAGCTGAGGCATGGTTATGAACTGCTGTCTAGCCTTAGGTAAGTCATTACCTCTCTAGGCCATTGTGTCCTCATCTATAATATGAAGGCTTTGGATTGAATGATTTCTAAGGTTTTTATCAGCTTTAAACCTCTGTGACCCTTCATCTAAACTGCTAAGACTTTTTGAGAGCCAACTGAGTGATAGATAATTCTGTACCCAATCCAGGCTCCAGTCCGGGGCATGTTTTTTCTCCCCCGACTTGACATTTTATTTTTTCAGACCTTAGGTTGTTAATGATTCACTATCTGCTTCCTTGAATAGAAGCTTCCAAGATGGTGTCTGTTCCTCCTCCCCCACAAAGCCATGCCAGGCCCCGAGTGTCAGCAATGAAGAAACGTAGGTCAAACTGCAGAATGTAGAGCAAACCACGTGTTCCAACCCAAGGAAACAACAAATAGAGGAGTGAAAGTGAAGAGAAGTAAGGCTTTCAAATATCAGGAAACCCAGAGAAGCTGTGGAACCTGCCCAAGTTCATCAATCCAGCAGAGCTGGCTCCTGCTCAGGGCATGGTCTATGACCGTGGCACTGCTGGAAGGAAAAAAGTCCAGTCTGGGAGAGGGGGAGTCTTGTGGGCATCCTGGCACTCTCCTTGAGGAATCATCTTTTACCGTGATCACCACTCACCTGGAATGTAGCCTGTCCCCTGACACGTGAGACAGGTAATGCTATCTCGCCCGGTGAACTCCACATAGGGGAACTGAGCAATAGCCTCCTGCTGCTCCCGTTCGGCCAGAGAATCCTCAGTGTCATCTGCTTTCCGTCGCTTGCTGAAAGGCCGGTGAGCATAGATGGAATGAGGGGACCCCATGGCCAGGATGTGCGCCTTGTGTCATGTCCTAGGATGCAAAGAGGCAAGTGAGTGCGTGTTACTGGCTGTGCACCTCTATGAGAAAAGTGTAACACAAAAATGACCAAATTCCCTTCCCGAGTGTGGTCCCGAACACCTGCACAATTTCTAGCAGGCCCCTCATTTTCTACCAGGGCTCCCTAACCCACCACTCTCGACACACAGCCTGGGGGAACAGGGGCCGCATTCGCCAATCTGCCCAGCTCCTCATCGCCCCGGGCATCGGGGGCAACCCAGCTCCTACGAACTCCAGGCTCACCCCTCCTGTCTGCTACTTGCAAACTCTGTGTCTTCCTGGGAAAAAACCTTCCCGAACAAACAACAAGCCCCAAATTAATAACAGGCCTCAGAGAGTCCCACTCTCTTCCGCCCCCAGCTCCAGGAGGCGGGCTCAGTTCACGCCCCTTGTCAAAAAGAGCGCTCCGAGCCCACCAGAGTCGCCCAGGCGGGAGCGAACGCCGAAGACCCCAGACCTGCAGGACACGAACTCCCGGCAGCTCCTCTCCGGGCCAGACGTCCCCGCCACCCGCCGGATCCTGCAGGTTTACCTGCCTCTCGGGTGTTTAGAGCTGCACGCCCTCGGTGCGCATGCACTCGGTGCGCAAGCCGGCTCGGGACGCCGGCGTGAGCGCGCGTGCGCCCTTCGAAGCCCAGCTGGCGGCGCCGATAGAGGGCAGCAGAGAGGAGAGTGGGGTGGGGTGGGGAGCAGCGCCTCTCGGGGGTTGAAGCTGGTGGACCCGTGGAGATGCTCCGCGGTCGCCCAGAAACACCGGGAAAGGTTCCAGTGAAGGTTCGACTGAAGGTTCCAGATGAAGAGAGAGGCGGAAAGCGCTGGCAGACAAAAACATTCTCAGCTAGTCTTTGACCACAGGAGTTGTGAAGATGCTGAGAGTAGAAAGATGCATCGCTGAACCTGCTCTCAACCTGCTTCAGGGCGTCCCCAGCCCTAGAGACAGAACAGACACACACACACACACACACACACACACACACCATGCTCATGATGGGTTAGAGGACACTTTTTTAAGGGCGAGTTTCTCTGTAGAGACTGCCTGATTGAGCTTCTCCTGCCGCAGAAGCAGACATTGCTGCTGCTGCTGCTGCTGCTGCTGCTAAGTCGCTTCAGTCGTGTCCGACTCTGTGCGACCCCATGGACAGCAGCCCACCAGGCTCCTCTGTCCCTGGGATTCTCCAGGCAAGAATACTGGAGTGGGTTGCCATTTCCTTCTCCGAAGCAGGCGTTAACCGTATGAAATTATGAAGGTGATGCTGGGGAGAGCAGAGATTCTGAACTGGGGGCATGCCCTGCAATGGGGAGTGAAAATAGCGACCTGTGAGCTCCGTGCCGCCTCCATCCCTCTCGCCTCCTTCTCTTGTGAGGCAGGCTGATGTCCCTGCTGCTCTCTAGCCACCTGCCAACTACTGGTCACAGTCAGCCCACAGAACATTTAGAGTGAGAAATATTAAAGAAAAACACTGAGGGGCACGCTGAAGACAGTAAGGCAGACTTTATTCAAGGGGGGGATACAGTGATAGGCGTAGGACTGCTGCTACCAATGGGGTCTTGCCATGGGGCAGAGAGATTGGGCTCAAGTCTGAATACAGCGGGGCAAGTGGGAGCTTAGAGCCAAGGAGCAGATGAGGGTCAGTGGATGGAAAATTACTAAGAGACAGCATCATGGGTAAGGGGAATCCTGGCCAAACAGACCTAACAGGATTCTTGCTAAAGACAGGCCATGGTGATTAGACATCACCTGGGGGCTGGAGGAGGACAAGGAATCCAATCAGATATGGAAGGTGATCCAATTTTGAGGGCCTGGGATTCCTGCTAAGGTGACTTATCAGGTGGTGTTGGTTTAGATGCTAAGTCGTGTCTGACTCTTGCAACCCCATGGACTGTAGCCTGCTAGGCTCCTCTGTCCATGGGATTCTCCAGGCAAGAATACTGGAGTGGGTTGCCATTTCACTCTCCAGAGGATCTTCCTGACCTGGGAATTGAACCCGTGTCTTCTGCATTTCAGGCAGATTCTTTACTGACTGAGCTATAAAGGAAGCCCTGATTTATCAGGGTTCATGCTAAAACTGGATTTTATAATAAGTGCACAGATGGACCTGGGAAAAGATTCAGGAACCTGACCAAAGTCCGGTCAAGCAAAGATTATTTGTCAGAAGCAACAAGGAGCCATTGCTCCTCTTTTTCCATTTCTGGCCCACACCTTCTCCTTCATGAAATTGTCTTCACTTCTCTCCTTCCAAGCTCTACACCAGTTTACATTCGTTGTTTACACAGTTCTGATTTCGTTGGAGGTAGCAGTATGTTCAGTGAAAAGTACATTTCCCCGCCTTACTTGCCATGTCACACAGTTTGAGTCAATGAGATGTGTGAGACTTCCAGGAAAGCTCCTTATAAGGGATGAAGATTCAACTGGTGCTTTGACTTTATTCTTCCTCTTTGGAGTTTGGACTTGATGTTGGAGATGGGGCAGCCGTCTTCTGCCCATGAGGGAAGAAGTGTGCACTAAGGAAGGCTGTGTAGAGGGATTAAAAGAGCTCAGGTGGCTGATGACATTTGGACTACCTTCCTTCTGACTTTTCATTACATGAGAAAAATAACCACCCCCGCCTCTACAGATTGTGGTGTGTGTGTGTGTGTCTTTCTCATAGTGGGGTGCAGTCTTAAAAGATACAGACATGAAGCTAGTTGAGGGGAAAGCCTCGATTTTCACAAGGCAGTCTGACTGCTTTACCCAAACACCATGTAGGCCACCCTTAGGCTTCTATCGTCTTCTAACATCTGCCCTCAGGTCACAGGCCTTTAGAGAGAGGGAGGCCCCTTGCCTGTCTGAGGCCCATCTTCCAAGTTCAGTTTTCCTATCTGAAGACCCCCTTTCACAGGGAATTCACCTGGGGCATCTGGGGAATGCGCCCATCCTTCAGTCACATGGGGCCTCACTTCGTGGCTTCGCTGGAAGCCTGCCAAGGGCAAGCGGCAGTGAGCCTAATGCCCGCACTATGGACGGACACTGCAGAGGGAATCCAGGCTGTCCTAGGAGCAGGGAGGGTGAGGAAGGTAGCAGAAGAGAAGGTCAGGGGAAGATTGAGGGCTGTGGATGCTTCGTAAAGGAAGGGAGACAGGCTAAGGGCTTGGGCCCATGTGAGGAAACCAGTGCTCAGGTTGCTGGGGAATAGAAAGGGGGTCTGGGGGCTAACCAGCAGAGCCCCTGAGGCTTTCCGACAGTCTGTTGTCTGGGACAGACTGTACCCTCCTATTCCTCTTTGTCTCCCCAGCACCCAGCTAGAAGCCTGGTGTGTGGTAGGCCCTCAATAAATGCCTGTGGAATGACCTCACCTGGAGCCTGGCCTGCACTGCCTGGGGGAGCAGTCTCAGCATCCGCCACAGCCATCCGGGTGGCTGTTTTAATTGGGCAGCACATTCCTGAAGAGCCACCCATCACTTCTCACCTGTGCCTGGCTTCCAAGGTTATCTGAGCATCCGGTTATGAGCAGTGAGGCTACTGCAGACGTGAGCTCACCGGGGCTCTTGGTGGTGTCGGTGGGGGGGGGGGGGAGTGGAGTGGGACCAGCCAGAGATCCCTGCCCCCCCAGTCCCTTGGTTTCTCCATGTGCATCACATACCCCTGCCCCACAGGCTGAGGGGAGTCATGCATCGGGTGGCTGCGGTCCTGAAAGGCCTTGCGCACGAGGAAAATGAGCGCTTAAAGCTGGCGGAGTTCTTCAGGGTCTTTCTTCATCCTGTGCCCTTTGTTAATTCCCACAGTGGAGACAACTTACCGTTGTTGTTTAGTCACCAAGTCCTGTTTGACTCTGTGACCCCATAGACTGTAGCCCACCAGGCTTCTCTGTCCATGGGATTTCCCAGGTGAGAATACTGGAGCGGGTTGCCATTCCCTTCTCCAGGGGATCTTCCTGACCCAGGGATGGAGCACGCATCTCCTGCATTACAGGTGGGTTCTTTACCGCTGAACCACCAGGAAAGTCCAGAGAAAATTTGCTTGCTGTTAAAAATACAGACCAGAACCAGACATGCCGTTGCCTTGTCCCGTATACTTTCCAAAGAGATTTGGGGACTCACTAGAGTGTAGAGAGAGGCTGCTGCAGACACTGTGGCCATGGGCAGATTTAAGGGGCACACAACCCATTTAACTTAAGGATTCCATGTTTATTCTAACTCAGAGATTTCAGTGTGCAGAGCTCTGGTGCATATGTTGTTCAGATAAAGAGAAATAATAGGCCCTGCCCTCCAAGATTCCAGTTCCAGTTCTAGTGAAACGGAGCAGGACTGTATGGTCTTTGTCCTGCCCCCCATATCCTCTGCCTGCCTTTTGCCTGTGGAAAACTTCAGTCAAAAAATAAGTTCAATCAGAGAAGTGAGAAATGCTGGAACAAAGGAAAACAATCAAAGGAACCTAAATAATAATAATGTGCTCCTTAAGCATAGTCCAGGACCTTTAGTTCTTTCTCAAGGGCTATAGATAATATTCTGAGCTGTCTTATATATACCAAAACCCCAGATGGAGAAGATAACTCCATGATGACCAGACTGTACCCAGGACATGAGCTGCCATAATTCTAAGAACTGACCACAAAGAAACGGGAACAAACTGACCCTGGAACTGAAGATTAACTGTACCTAAAACAATCAAGATGATGCTGGTCAGACCACTGATGACCAATTTAAAGATGACTCTTAGAGACGACTGTGCTACTTCTGCACATAGGCCCCCACCCGCCTCCACCCCCAACCCCACCCCCCACCCCCCACCCCCCGTCTATAAAAGCTCTCACCCCCTGCTTGTTGGGGGCAGTGGCAGGGGGGCAGTCGGCCTTTGGACAGACGTCTACAACCTTCCCCTTGCCCAAACCCCAGTTGCCAGCATCTGAAATAAAGCAAACTGTCCTTTCCACCAACCTGGCCTGTTTATTGGCTTTTGAGCGATGAGCAGCTGAATCCACCATACAAATTCCTTTCGGTAACGCTAGGAAGGTCTAGAGGGAGAAGGGGGAGAAGATGGTCTCTTGCCTTTAAGAACCTCTTCTAGCAGTGGAGCATTTTGCCACTTACCTGGCACTTATTTAGATGGGAAGCAGCTGTTATTCCCATTTTAGGCTGAGTCCAGGAGGCTGCCTGCCCTAGCCGTAGTGGTAAGGTCAGAACTGGAACAAGAGTGTTCTGCTATACTTTACTGTGCTATATCCTATGAAGAATGGTCACAGGAAGTAGGTTTACAGGCCTGTTCTAGGAAGAGAAGTGACCCAGAGGGTGCTTGTATGCAAAAGGGATCTGGGGGCGAGGGGGCTTCCCTGTGTGCTGAGCCCACAGCAGCTGGAGGCAGGGAGCTCTGCCTAGAGAGCTCTTCCCACCTTGATGGGAAGACAGTGGGGATGCAGGGGCTTGTGCATTCAAGGAACTGATAATTTACCACACACCACTGAAGGTCAGCGAGGCCAGGGTCTTCTCAGCTCCATCCCCAAGGGCACAGAGGAGGCTGACTGTGGGACCCACGCTCACCTGGCTCAGGGGTGCACCCTGGGACAGCCAATAGTGTTCTGAGTGCTGTCTGCATGGGAGGTATGAGCCTTCCTCCAAAAACCCAGGTGGACAAAAGATATCCTATTGAGGCAGGAGATAAATGGGCCCAGGGTAGGTATTTACAGCTAGTTTCCTGTATACATTTCCTGAGGAAGGAGCAGGTGGGCTCAGGGCTAGATATTTACAATCAGCCTCCTGTTTGCACTTAGAAATAAGCAACAAAAACAGGTCGAATAGCCAGGCTTTGTCTCTTGAGGACACTTGAAGATAACAGCTATGGCAGGGATGGAGAGAGGCTAAGCCTTACCTGAGTAGAAGATCAAGAGGTCACATATTTCTCATTCTTGGGGCAGCGGAGACACTGCACACGTGTGGAGAGGCTCCTTGGCAGTCGAGAAGGAAGGGTATCATCTCAGAACAAGTGATGCCGAGGTCCCTCTATAGGACTCTGGGCTGAAATCCATCTTGGAAAAAAGTTGTGCATGAGTGTTGGGGAGGGTCCTAGGGCAGGTCAGGAAAAAGAAATCAGGTAGTTGGCCAAAGATAAGCAAAGACTCCCCATGTAAATGACTTAACCACCTCTTTACCGCTCTCCTTCTCAAAGAGGGGACGCCCAACCTCTCTCTCTGGGTGTGTATCTCTGTGTTGCTTCTGTCTTAACTGAACAGACTGTTTCTCTGTGTACTCTCCCATTTGTTGTGCTGTGTCTCTAATAATACACTTTTAATCTATTTTTACAGTATTTGCCTCCTTGAGGAATGCACTTTTCAATGGAGGCAAGGGCCAGGGGAATTTTGCTTCTAGTCTCTAGCCCCTGCTGTATTGTGGCTAGGATTCCTCGTTTTCATCCAGGCTGCCCAGGTTCAATTCCTGGGCAGGGAACTAAGATCTCACTTCCAGCTACTACTCACTGCTGCTGCTTCTGCAAGATCACTATTAAAAAAGGGGGGCTGGGGAACCAACCTAAATCTAACTCGGAGACCCAGACTGGCGTGGAATTTAATCTCCTTGGTCATCAAGGCTTCTTCTCTTCCCCAGGATGTCTCAAGAGCCCCACAGATTTGCTTGTTAGAGTCAGGAAGCAGGGGCAGGAAGGGCCTCTCACACTCGGCCCACCATGGCATGCTCTCTCCTCCTCATCCAGCACTCCACAAGCCTCTGATTTGGGGGCTGTTCGTGCTTTCTCGGAGTCTGGGAATCATTGCTCTGCCTGGCACAGCTGATGCTCAGGGTTCAGCATGCTCAGGGTTCAGCATGCCCAGTGCTCAGGGTAGACCCAGGGCAGGGGTCTCAGAGCCTCACAGCCTTGTCAGTGGGCTTGCTTGCAGGCGGTCCTTTCAAAACCTATTGATGTCGCTTCGGGGGCTCTGAAGAGCTCTGGTACCATAGTCCTTTATCCCTCGGTGCAGAAAAGAATTCAGCGAGAGCAATGTGGTAGGTAAGAAGTGATTTATTAGAATAGGATGTTTGTCAGGCTTACAAGCAGGCAGGTGAGAAATGCTGTGTCCCAACAACTCACTGGGCTACTGTTTTATAATCAAAGGAAAAGTGGGGGGTTGTGGGCAGGGTGGAGAATGGCCTTCTTTGTCTTTCTTAAGCAGACGGCACGTTTCCATCATCAGTTCCTCCCCCGGGTCGGACAGGGACGTTTACTTGTCCCTGTATGATCAGGCCAGGACTGTCCATATAGCACTTTGGAAAAATATTTTCAGGTTTCAGTACAATGAGGGTTTTTTATTTTGAAAAGTCACCTTTCCATAAATGATTGCTTTTTGTGTGCACAGAACCTGTCCTAGGGATCATTAACTTATTGAGCTCACTGGGCAGGGTGTGGGTCTCTCGCCACCTTTGTTTATTGTTTGGGGGCATGTCCCATGCTTCTGTGTATGGTTTTGTTGCTAAGCAAGCCTGCCTGGTTTTGTGGTTAAGCAAACCTGCTTTTCTGAGTAATCATTAACTTATCAGGGTCTCCCGCATTTTTCTACTTACAATCCCTTAATGGGATTCATGGACTTCCCAGGTGGCACAGTGGGTAAAACCCTGCCAGTGCAGGAGACGCAGGAGGTGCGGGGTTGATCCCTGAGTGGGGACAGTCCCCTGGAGAAGTGTCACACGAGTGTATGCTCCTCGGTTTTTGTCTCGTCACAACAAAGATTTGGAGTGATGGACACTAAAGCCCCCTAGGCGTGTCACAGCTCTTGGGTCTTGGATAGACCGTGTTATAGCTCTTAGGTCTCGAATGGACCATGTTATAGCTCTTAGACAAATCAGTGTTATAGCTCAGCGTTACAGCTCTATTTTATTTAGAAGATAGCAGGAAAACCCATCTTTGAGGCCTGAGGGCACGTCGATCCAAAGACAAGAGAAGAGCGCCCCAGCGTGCGGGGTGGGGTGGGGAGAGAGAGAGAGAGAGCTGGCTTTGGCTCCTCTATTTCTATGTTTATCTCTCCCTGGGCCTGTCCTATGGAAATTGGGCAGCCAGGGGTGTCGTTTGTTTTACCTGAGGTCCTCATTCCTCGGACCTTCTTTTGCTCTATTTTCGCAGGCTTTTCCCTTCCTTGTCTTTTAGCCACTGCCATTTTGGACTCCTTTTCCCTATTCTACCTACCTAACAGAAGGAAACAGCAACCCACTCCAGTATTCATGCCTGGGAAATTCCACGGATAAAGGAGCAGAGTCAGAGACGGCTGAGCACACACGCAGCCAGGCAGTGGGGTTAACTGATCACTTATTTTGTCCCTTCATTCTGCCCCTATCACTTTCCCCACCTGATGCAGGCTCCAGCTCTCCCTGCCCTCCCCTTGTTTTTCCTTTCTCTCTTCAACAGCACCTCAGGGACACCTAGTATTATCTCGCTCAGCTCAATCACTGAGCCATTGATGAAAGACAGATTAAGGAATAGTCTTAAAGCAGTCTTTTAAGAAAGCTTCTACCCCACAGAAATCAAAGAGCCCCAAAGGGCTGATATCTAAATGGAACAGGGGACAGAAATACAGGGAAAACCAAAACACAAACAGACATCTTAAAAGGCACACCAAACTAGACTCTCTTGTAGGGGGACTTGCAGATGAAGGAGACAAATGCCCACCCCTGAAGCCTATTGACAACTGTCCCCAGGGTCTATGTAATGGCTGTGGGGGCCTTGATCCTTATAACTGCCAAAGTCCCTCCACTGACGATGACTTGAGATGAGCACTCTCTAAGTCACATTGATGTGTGTGCTATCCACACGTAAGGTAAACTCCATGGCCCTCCCTCCCCTCTGGGAATTGACACCCCTAAGCAACGCCGTTCCCCTAAGAAGGTGATAGGAATAAGGAAGTCCCAGAGAGAGCCTGAGGGCAGGAGGCAGAGATGGACTCCAAGAGGTCCTTAGAGAAACAAAATCCACATCCAACCCCATCCTGAAAGCCAACTGTCTGAAGAAGCTCTGGGTGTCTTCCCTCCTGTCGACTTAAAAAATTATCACAACCTAAAAGTTATGACTTTATTATATGCTTTATTCGGTGGGGATTTTTAGGACTCAAAACCCAGGAGGCAGCATCTCAAGTAACCCTGAGAGAACTGCTCCAAGGAGGCAAGGGGAGGAGACAGATCATATAGAAGTTTTGCTAAGGATGGTAGTTTGGATTTCAGAAGATTATTGTTAATTGAAGAAAATCAGATATCCCAGGTTAAGGAAATGAGTGCTTTTCTAAGTATGGGAGGATGCAAGAGTCTGGGCTCACTGAAATTCATTTCATATACATCCCAGCTATCCTGGGCCAGTATCCTCTGTTTTTTCACATCCTGAGCTCCCTTGGGGCTCACCGTAGGGAGTGTCTGCAGTCCTGATGGCTGCTGGATCACAGGGATTCTCCTCCTTCCTGAGTGCCCTTAGGGCTCTCGCCAGTCACATTGGAGGGCTGCGATTGCTGATGACTGCGACATCCTTGTTTACTGATACCGCAGGAAGTGCTCCATTTCTCACTCCTCATCCCTCTATGGTCAGTAGTTGGATTCAGTCCTCCACATCTGTTGCCTAAGCAATTGTAATAGCCTGCCTAGTAGGCTTTCTGACTTCAAAATACATGATCGTTTACTGAGTGTCTATTACGTGTCCGGCACTGGGGTAGGCGCTACCCACACAGTCTCATCTGGTCCCCTCAACAACTCTGCCGATGGGGCATCATTACCGCCTTTGATGGATGAGGAGTCTGCAGCTTGGAGAAGTGAATCCATGTCACCCAGCTGGAGCACACGAGCCCCTGGTGCTTGTTCTTATAGCCCACATTCCATTGGTCTAGTGGTCCTTTTCTAAATAAAATGCAGGGACTTCTCTGGTGGTCCAATGACTAAGACTCTATATTCCCAATGCAAGGGACGTGGGTTCAATCCCTAGGCAGGGAACTAGATTCCACATGTAGCAACTAAGACTCTGCATGCTGCAACTAAAAATCCCACATGGTGCAACTAAGATCAAAGATCCTACATTGCCGCAACTAAGACCTGGCACATCCTAATTAATTAATTACCATAAATAAGATGCAAACGTGGTGGTATCATCTTGTCTCTTAAAACCTTCGGTGGCTCCTCACAGGCTGCAGGAAGAGACCCAAACCCCTTCCACAGCTTGCAAGGCCCTTCCACTCTCCTGCTGCCCTCTTGCCTCTAACCACACGCTCTGACCACAGCAGGCTATTTGTAGCTCCCTAAACATGCCGGGACTCTATGTGCTCGCTAGTTCTGCCCTCTTTGTGTGGGATATTCTTTCTTCCCTGCCCCACCCAATCCACACCCTTTGTCCTACTCCCGGAGAGATCCCACACAGCCACCCAAGCCCAGCCCAGATGTCACTCTGAGGTCTTCTCCTGCCGCCCCCGTGCACACGCTGCTCGGCGTCAGCCCTGCTGTCTTCACATCCGTCTCTTCTCTAGAGCCTGCGCTTTCTCCATTATAACCCTCTGTTAACCAGACTGAATGTCCTGTTAGACTGTCAATTCCGTGTGGGGAGAGGTGGCGTCTCCGGCGCCTGGAGGAGAGCCTGGCGGAGAGTAGAAGCTCCGCAGCTGTGTGTAGGATGAGGGAACGACTTTAGCGAGTACAAGGTGAGCACCTCAGGACAAGCACAGTGTCACAGTCACAGGACACGGTATGCATCCCCATCTCACGGCAGGTGCCCAGCCCCCAGTGGACGTGCAGTCAAGGGTGAGTGAATGAAGGCGAGGAGAGGAGAGAGGATGGAGGGAGGAGAGAAAAGGGAAGGTTGGATTCACAAAGCAGTTGCAGGCACAGGCACTACTTTGTTCCTTCCACCAGGGGGCGCAAGAGGCCCAGGAGCCTGGCCGTTGGTTCTTGAGGCTCAGCCTTAACACCGGCAGAGGTTTGGGGTTGTTTGCTTCCAC
This sequence comes from Capra hircus, assembly GCF_001704415.2. NCBI lineage: Eukaryota > Metazoa > Chordata > Mammalia > Artiodactyla > Bovidae > Capra > Capra hircus. The sequence continues at coordinate 31,908,909 of NC_030812.1, forward strand.
AGAAGAAGAAGGAGAAGGCAATGGCACCCCACTCCAGTACTCTTGCCTGGAAAATCCCATGGACGGAGGAGCCTGGTAGGCTGCAGTCCATGGGGTCGCTAGGAATCGGACACGACTGAGCGACTTCACTTTCACTTTTCACTTTCCTGCATTGGAGAAGGAAATGGCAACCCACTCCAGAGTTCTTGCCTGGAGAATCCCAGGGACGGGGGAGCCTGGTGGGCTGCCGTCTATGGGGTCGCGCAGAGTCGGACATGACTGAAGCGATTTGGCAGCAGCAGCAGCAGCTTCCACAGAAGGATTCAGGAGGAGCCAGGATCCGAGCAGGGGAGTCCACCCAAAGCTGAAGTGTCTCAGCAGCAGGCCTGGCACTGACCGGGCCTGGCCTGCCTGGTGGGACCAGAAGGAGCCAGCTGCCCATCCTGGGATCTCAGTGCACCCAGGCGAGGCCCACCTTGGGACAGGTAGGTCCTTGCAACTGAAGTCGAGCTGGCCCAGAGCTGAGAAAGGACTCAGAGCCCTCCACTGCATGGGCCTGGGGCAGGTGGTTTTCACAGATTCCTGGACAGGAGGCAGTTCTTTAGAATTCACAGGTTTGTCTTTGCACTTCTCCTGTGCTAGTAACGGCCAGCCTTGCAGGGACTTGGGGCAGAGACAATGAGGAACAAAACACAGTCATTGCCCTCCGGGTTCTCCCTCCCTCCCTATGAAGCCCTGCACCTGAGTGTGACCTTGGGCACCGCCTTTAACCCTTTCTGGGCCTCAGCTTCCTGATATATTGTTCAGTCACTAAGTCGTGTCTAACTGCAGCACACCAGGCTTCCCTGTCCTTCACCACCTCTGGAGTTTGCTCAGACTCACGTCCACTGAGTCAGTGATGCCATCCAACCATATGTAGCATTGTTTAAATGATGAAATGAGCTAATCCATGAGACATTTCTAGATTACTGTGCATCAGGCAATAAGCATTCAGTAAACGGCAGCTATTATCAGATATTACGGTGATGGTGATTCAGTATCAACAAGCTCTTAGAAGCTTACGTGGAAGACGCGCGGGAGACTGGCCACTGCCGCCAGCTTTGAAATAGCCTTGAGCATCCACCCAGCTGGTCTTTCCATGGCAAGCCTTAGGGATGGAGAAGAGAGATGAGTACTCTGTGCTCACGAGGCCTTCAGTCCTGAAACACAACACACCAAACAGATCCAGAGAGAAAACTGAGGCTCAGACCCCGTGACTGGAAGAGGCCTCAGAGATAAGTGGAGGCAAGGCAGAGAGAAGGGGTGTCCAGCCCAGGGACCTGCCACCCTATCTCTTGGGGTCTTGAGGCCACATGGCTGCATGGCCACAAGATAGCTTGGTGACTTTGGTCTAAATTAAATGCCACCAAACATTTGTGTTATAGAGAATTTTTAGTAGTTTTGGCCTCTCACCCACCCTTGTGAACAGGTGTGCAAGGGGACCAGTACAAACAGGAAGGGTGAGAGGATTGGATGGGAGGTGTCAGAGGGAGGCGAGAACGCAGCCTGGGATGCTGGAGAGACGGAGGGTGACTCTAGACCGTGGTCACTGTGGCCGGGCCTGGGTTCAGCTATGCATTCTTTCTCTCTGGGCACTGGGCAGGGGTGGGGGTGGCCTCTCGAGTGGTGGGGGTCATATGCTGGGAGTTGGGTCCCCTGGGTCCCGTTTCTGTCTGCTCTTGCCTCAGCTTTCTCTGCTCTATACCTTCTGCCCCTGCCACTGAGAAAGGCCCAAAGTCCCCACTCTCCTTCCAGAAGTGGTGCTTGTGCGACCTCCTGCACGAAGCCCTCCTTGATTCTGACCCTCTGCCGGGGACCATCTCTGAATTTTCCTGTTAGCTTGTTTATACTGTCTCATGGGGTTCTTGCCTGGCCTTTGCACGTACAGAGGTGGCAGAGTACAGCACTGAGAGCATGGATTCTTGGCTCCCTGGGCCAAGATTCTGGCTCTAGCCTTTATAGTGCTATGGTGGGTGGACGTTTCCTAACTTCTGTGTGCCTCGGTTTTCTCCTCTACAAGATGAGGAGAACAGCAGTACTTTCTGCACAGGGCTGATAGGACTTTAACATTTCATGTAAATATTTGGCCGTGTTGGGTCTTGGCACCTGCGCCTGGGTTTTCTCTAGCTGCAGTGAGCAGGCTTCTCCTCGTGGTGGCTTCTCCTGTTGTGGAGCAGGCCTTCAGTGGCTGCAGCCCTCGGGCTCAGCAGCTGTGGCTCGTGGGCCCTAGGGTGTGCAGGGTTCAGTAGTTGCTGCTCGCAGGCTCAGTAGCTGGGGCGTACGGGCTTTGCTGCCTTGTGGCATGTGGACTCTTCCAAGACCGGGAATCGAACCCATGTCCCCAGCATTGGCAGGTGGGTTCTCAGTCACTGGACCACCAGGGAAGCCCTGATAGGGCTGTGAGCCACATTTGTAAAAGTACTTAGGCCTGGACCTCGAACGCAGGAAACGCTCTCTAAGCGTACGCTCTTGTTGTCACTGGAGGGCCTATGCCTTACCCCCTCCTGAAGCCTGTTACTCCTTAAGGAGAGGTCCCTTTACTTAAGCTGATTTGTGTCCCTTCAGGGCCCCAGCCCAGGGCCTGGCCACCGCGAGTCTTCACTGACCTTGTGTGGAATGGTGATGGGACCCGAGGGCCCTCTTGCCTGGTCTCCTGTCCCTCTGGGGCCCCCAGAGAGCCGGGCTGCCTCCGTGGCTGAGGCCCTGCCTCCCACAACCCCGCCTGAGCTCCGGCAATTTTCCCTGGCAGCTCCCACGTTCTGGACTAACTTTAGGGTTGGTTTCCAGCTGTGGTTGGATTTTTCTGTTTGAAAAATATTTTAAGCAGCTGGTGGGGAAGGGGTGGAGAGGTGGGAAAAGAATAATAAATAAGGTCATGAAAGGAGGATTGTCTACATGGTTTGGAGTGGCCTCTGCCTCCAGCATGGTCTCTGGGCTGTGCCAAGGACTGGGGAGCTTCAGGTGATTGGGGGTGGGGAGGGGACATCCTGGTGGCTTTACAGGCTGACGAGAAAGACTCTCTCTACCCTTCGCAAGCACCTCCTGTTCCTGCTTTCACGTTACTCCCTGCACAGGTTCTGACGGTGCAAGAAAGGAACAGATGGGGAAGAGCTAGTTCTGCAGCAGGCAGGCTTGAGGTTAGACCCCGAGAAGAACGTAGTATCAGAATTCATCCCAGAAACCCACTCTTACGTCACTCAAGGCTCTGTTTTCCTCCAGAACTCAACTTCCTTCTTAGCTCTTATTACACAAGACCTCAGACAGCCCCCCACCCCGTTGCTCTTCATTCCCCTAACAACAGAAGTTCCATCTGCCTGCACCCCAGTTTCATCAGCTTCCTCTTCCCTTTCAGCTCGGCTCTACCACTGAGGCCCTCGGGCTCTCTTCACCTTGTTGGGGGTGGGGGGGTGCTGTGAGGTGGGGAGACCTCCCAGAGGAGCCAGCAAAGGCTTAGGCTGGGGACCAGGGTCAGAAGCCCAGGGGCTGCCCCCCTCCCCACCCCTCTGCAATGCAGTTAGAAGGTTCCTGCTGCCCCTGTGCTGGCTGGGCAGGATGGAGGAAACAGAGGCCCACAGAAAATCAGGGAGGGGAGACAAACTAAATCACAGAGTCGAACAGAAGCCGAGTCAGGAAGAGACAGGGAGCAAGTCAGATGGGGGGTAGGGAGCTGACGGTCACCGGGCAGAAGCCCTGGCCGGGTCCCACAGAAATTCCTGTGGCCTCTGATGGCAGGGTGGGCTCAGGCCTGAGGGCCATTGGGATGCTGTGGCCCAGCATGGTGTCTCTGGCCTGGGAGGGCAGCGGGAGCCCTGCCTCCATGCCCAGTTCTCCCGAGGGAGCCTTCTACTGGAGTCAGAGCCAGCACAGGGGGGACGCCGTTGTGCAGACTGGCCTTGGAGCCCCGAGGTGCTGTGGGGTGGCAGAGAATGCCTCACTGTCTAGGAGAGCTCAGAGCAGGGCCAGGAAAGGCTGGGAAGTGGAGGGCCAGACCTTCCAGGCACGAGGAAGGACCCCAGTGAAGCAGGAAGTGGTGGGCCTGGGAACCAAGGAAGGGGCCATGCTGCTGAGGAATGCGGAGTGGCAGCTGGGTGAAGAAAGGAGGCTGTCTGGGGTTCAGGGAACTTTGCAGGGGTGAGGATAATGCCAGCCCGGAAGCTGGTTGGGCAGCTGTGTGCATAGCTCTCAGCCCTCTGTGGTGGAGAGGAGCCGTGGGGAAGAACGGGCTAGTTTTGAGTGGACCTACAGCAACCCACACCTCTTAGGCACTTCTGCCCTCCCGGGCCTCCCCTAGCAAAGAAAACAGCACTGGTCTAGGTTTATAAATGAAATCTCTACTTGTTAGGTCACCCTTGCCACACAGCTAACCCTGACCTCAGAGAGTGTGAATGAGAATGGGGCCTTATACTTGCTCATATTATTTTACATTTATGCTGAATATGAAACTTTTCAAAACACTTTTTCTTTTTATGAAACATCACATGCATCTGTTAAATATATACGTATATGAACAGTTTAATAAATAATTTTAAACTAAACATCCTTGTTCCCATAGCCCAGAATTAGAGCACTGCCAGCACCTCAGAGGTCCTTGTGTCCTTCCCTGATCACAGCCCTATTCTCTGCCCTGGAGGGAGCCAGATCCTGACACCTGATTATCATTTCCTTGTCTTCTGAAGCATTTCGTCTCATAGATATTAACCTTATTATTCCCATTTTACAAATGAGGAAACTGAGGCTCAGACGGTTTTAATAACCTTAGTCCAAGATCACCCAACATGTAAGCGGCAGAATCGGGATCACATTTGGACTGGCTGAGACCCAGGTGGTTTCTTAATCAAATCGAGATCCAAAGGAAACCCTGGGACAGCCCCGGTTTTGGAGATGGGTGCCCCAGGGCCCCAGAGGAGGGGGAGGCCATCTTCACGGCCAGGCCACGCGCTCCTCTCCTGGATTTGTTGACTCCCTTGACTGGGCAGGGTCCTGCTGTGTGAATACCTGGCAGGAAATGCTGGAGGCCTGGGGGGCTTGGGCGGGGAGGGGAGGTGGAGTAAATGGAGGCTGGGGACGCAAGAGGATGGGATCTGTGCCTAGAGAGAGCTTCGGGCCCTGCCAGCCACAAGCCAGGGGAGCCTGGGTCTGTGGGGTGTGCCTGAGCCAGCTGTGCACCCAGGTTTTTGCCAGATTTACCAGGTGTGCCCTCCTTGGTGGGCCAGATGTGCTTGGTGTGAGCATGCGCCCAGGAGTGTGTGTGTGTGTGTGTGAGTGTGTGTGTGTGTGCACACACCTGGCATGTCTATGCGTGTGCCCAACTCTATCTACATACTTAGACTGCTCTAAACCACCTCCCCAACCCTCATCTTTTTTTTTAATTATAAAATTATACACACTCGGGGGCTTCCCTGATGGCTCGGGTGGGTTAAGTATCTGCCTGCAATACAGGAGACCTGGGTTTGATCCCTGGGTTAGGAAGATCCCTTGGAGGAAGGCATGGCAACCCACTCCAGTATTCTTGCCTGGAGAATCCCAAGGACAGAAGAGGCTGTCAGGCTACAGTCCATGGGGTCAGAAAGTGTCATACACGTCTGAGCAACTAAGCACACACACACATGCTTAGCATAAAAATTCAAATACGAAATTCTTTCCTTTAATTCTAATCCAGATGACCCCGGGCATAAGTGTGGACATTTACTTCTCTATGCTTCCTTCTAAGCACATTCAAAGTGAAAGTGAAGTTGCTCAGCTGTGTCCGACTCTGCAACCCCATGGATTATAGCCCGCCAGGCTCCTCCGTCCACAGGATATTCCAGGCAAGAGTACTGGAGTGGGTTGCCATTTCCTTCTCCAGGGGATCTTCCCAACCCAGGGATTGAACCTGGGTCTCCCGCATTGCAGGCAGATGCTTTACCATCTCAGTCACTGGTTATTTAAATACAGATATCCAAGTGCAGTGGTTTGAAGTCTAATTATTTTTAGCAAAATGGTTTCAGAATCTACTTATTGTTTTTCCACTTTCTGTACTTTGGTACTATACTTTGGTACAGGGAGGACGCTCCCTGTCTGGATACATGGGTTTATCTGATATTTTTAAAAAGTTGACGAGGGCTCCATGCCATACCATCATGTGTTTAACTGGGTGGACCTCTCCCAGTCCCAGACTGCTTGGAGGCTGGGAGAGTCGGGTATAAGTGGAGGCAGGGGCCACGGAGACTGGCCCCACTATGGGAGGCAGCCCAGTCCCAGCTGCAGTCTGTGTGCTTAGTCGCTCAGCCGTGTCTTACTCTCTGCAACCCCATGGACTGTAGCCTGCCAGGCCCCTCTGTCCATGGGATTCTCCAGACAAGAATACTGGAGTAGGTTGCCATGCCCTTCTCCAGGGGATCTTCCCAACCCAGGGATTGAACCCAGGTCTCCCGCACTGTGGGCGGATTCTTTACCAGCTGAGCCACCAGGGAAGCCCAACTGCCCTTTGACCTCCTACAGATGAATTCCCTTCAACCCCACCCACCCAAAGTCCACGCCTCCTATGCTCTGTCACTTGACCTCTGCACAGGGGTGCAGGTTTAGGGGGCCACTAGGTGCAGTGAGCTCCTGAACTCTGAGGCTGTCTGATCTTAGAGAGCTGGGAGGACTTGGGATTGAGGCCCCAGAGTTCAGGAGGCTCTGCAGAGCAGTGAGTGTGCCTCCTACCCAGATGGCCCCAGCAGAGGGCGCCATGCTGGTGGTGAGCCTGGCACTGCCCTAGGCCCAGGTGGCAGCTTCCTGCTTCCCAGAGGGCACGGTGATGGGAACTGAGCCAGACAGTTCAGCAAGGCTCGGTGCCCCCGCCCCTGCACAAGTGTCATGGAAAATCCGAAGCCTTGATCTTTGTTCTTGATCGCTCCTCCCCGACTTTTACAACTGGAAACTTGCAGCCTCTTTGTTCCCATCAGCTTGGGAGGGAGGTGTGTGAGGTGGGTGGGGGCCATGGCTGAATCAGCAGCGGGGGATACAGAGCCTGCTGTTTCTGAGGATCAACCACGACCCCTTCTCTCTCTTATCCACAGTCACAGTTCGTCTGTAAACAGAGGGCACTCCTGCGCTGGGAGTCAGAAGGAGCGGGCATGGGCCTGGCCTTGGGTTCCTTCTTGGGTAAAACGCCTCCCCTCGCTGAGACCAGTCCCCCAGGGGACCAGGGCCTGAGTCCCTTGATACCAGCGCCCCTAATTCCTCTAAAGTCCTGGTGGCATGTGGCTCCCAGCCCTGCTCATTCCTCAGGCAGATCCTGTGTGTCTGTTTGTACCACTGGATCCAGATCCAATTAGAAATTTATGGTAAGGAAACCACTAGGAGAGGTTACTGCCTTCCGCTGTGCTTTGCCCGCTTGTGCAGGCCTCTCCCCCTTCTCCAGCATGGCCAGAGTTCATGGAAACTTCTCAGGTCAGTGATTCTCACCTTCCTTTCCTTCCCTGGGAGAGAGGGGCCCAACCCTTGTGCTCTGGAGCCTGGCACCTTCTGCTCCTCAAAGTCCCACTTTCCTGGGGATGGTGTGCTATGAGGGAAGAGGGGCAGGCCTGGGGGTCTCACTCCATCTTCCGGCACCATCTGCTCAGTGAGAGTTGTGTCTCTTGCTTCCTGCAATCTTAGAAGTGAGCCTGGGAACAGGAAGTGAAGCAGAGAGATGGAGCCTAAGGTGAGCTAGGACAGGGGTGCTGAAAGAGGGGGAAGGACCAGACCCTTATTCAGCAGGTTCTGCACCCAAAACTCACCCATCACCCAGCAAGTCATGGATGCTGTTAGATCAGCCTTCCCTCTGAGGACTCTGTCATCTGCTGCGTGTGCGAGGGTATGTTGGGGGCAGTGTGTGCATAACCTTTTGGACCTTGGGCAAGGAGATCTGAGGGAGGCTGGGGTGGTCGAGGCCTGCCTCCTGAAGTAGGGTGGGAGGCCACCCCTCCCTGACCTCAGGCAGCTGGGGCTGTCCAGGCCACGGCTGCCTGGCTGGGGCTCAGCGGGGCTCTGCCTGCTTGTCTGTCTGGGTGATGTTCTCATCTGGGGTCCGGAACAGGCAGTGCTGTGAGGCAGAGGGGACCGAGCTCACTGGCCTGGGCACTGGTGCATGGCCATTAATTGAGGAGGCTCTGCCTGCCAGGACCCATTGCTTCTGGCCGGGCCAGAGCAAGACTGAAGAGCAGAGCCCGCCCCTGCATGCCAGGGAGGGCTGCTGGGGGCTGAGGGACCGCAGGCCAGGCCTCTCTGGCCCCCACATCTGATCTGCCTCACCGCCCAAGCGGCACAGATTATTTTTGCTCCTTCAGGCTCTGCCAGGGCCTTTGCCCCATCTCCAGGAGTTACTCAGTTACCAGCACTGGTTTTCTATTTCCAACGCGAGGCAGGCCCTCCCCTCCCAGCTTCCTTCACCCTGGTCCTGGCACTTCTCTCCATGCAGCCCATAGAGGGGCCCGAGGGGCCCGAGAGGCAGAGGTCTGGGTTCGAGGGTAGGTGGTGATAGTCGCTAAATCATGTTTGACTCTTGCGACCCCATTGACTGGGGCCTGCCAAGCTCCTCTGTCCATGAGATTCTCTAGGCAAGAATACTGGAGTGGGTTGCCATTTCCTTCTCCAGGGGATCTTCCTGACCCAGGCCTCGAACCGGGGTCTCCTGCATTGCAGGCAGATTCTTTATCAACTGAGCTACGAGAGAAGCTCCGTTCGGGAGTAGAGGTTTCCTCAACTCTATTGGAAGAGGTAGGGGTGCCTGAGGGAGGCCTAACCCCCATCTCATTCACACTTTCATTCTCTGGCTTCCACCCAGAATGCAGAACAGGTCTTTCCAACATCCCTCTACCAGATCCACACCGCCTCCCCTAGAGCCGTAAGTTGTGGGGACATGACACTTGCCTCTACTTCCTCCTCAGCCATCCCCTCTTCCCACGCCCTCCAGCCTGACTTCTGCCATGCCACCATTCATAATAAATTCACCAGACTCTCACCTCACAGGCTTCCTCTCTCTCGGCTGCTTTAACTCAGCCTACCCCACCCTGAAACCCTTCCCTCTCCGGGCTTCCCCACACGGCGCTCTCCTGATTTTCTTCCTGCCCCGGTGGTGGCTTCAAAGTGACTCTAAAGCCAGTGCCCTTGCACTTGGCCTGGGGCTCCTCTCCGTGCGTTTCCATGGCTGTACAGACCACCCACAAGATGGCAAGTCCTCATTTCTGACTGGCCCTTTCCTCCTCTTTGAGGCCCAATTTCCAAGAGGCAGGTCCCACGTGACATTTCTACCTGAGGCGCCTGGTCATTCTGAGCCTGCTACCTAACCCCCCAGGGTTGCCTATGTCACCTCTGCTTCCTCATTGCCAAGGACTGTGCTCCTTGATTCCTCCTCACCTTCCACATCCATATTATCATCAGGTCCAGCAAACCCTGCCTCCAAAGTGTACTGCTAATCCCACCATTTCTCTCAATTGCCATGACCATCCCAGCGTCTTCAAATTACCCTCCTCTCCCCACCTGGACTCTGCCCTCATGACCAGTCCCCTGCTCCCAGCATGGGACTCCTCCATTTCAGTCCCCATGAGCATTAAGAATCAGCATTCAGACCGTAGTAGCCTTTCCCCACCTCTCCCCCCGCCCCCACCCCCGCAAACCATTCAGAGAGTGTGTGTGCGTGTGTGTGTGCGCGCACACGCCCGCACACTCAGAATGCTACCGTAGACTGTAAGGCAGGTCCTGAGTAATTCTGGACTTCCCCCATGTCCCCAGCTTCATCTTCTGCCCTCCTTACTGCCCAGGCACTTGGCTGTTTCAGTTCCTAAAGGTTGACGTTCTTTTTCTGCCTTAGGGCCTAGAACTTCTATTCCCCCTGCCTGCCCCTCCCCTTCCAACAGCCAGCCCCATTCTCAGCCTGTCTGTTGGCCTGGGTGTCATCTCCTCAGAGAGGCTTTCCACGCTGTCCTGTGCACACTAGCCCTCTAGGTCTCAGCTAGCAAAGCCAGGTTAGTCTGTGGGGCTGGAGGAGAGGAGAGGAGGGGCCACTCCCTGGGACAATGCTGCCTGGGGCAAGCAGTGGAGCACAAACTTCCAGCAGTTTCTTTACACCCAAGCCTAGGGGATCTGCCTGGACACAGGATGGAACCAGCCACCAGCATATGTCCAGGGGTGTCCTGGCCTCACCAGCCTCTCCCAGTGACATTAAACATATTGTCCTCAGTCCCTCAGAGGATTCCAAGGTCTGGGGAATATGAGCAGTACGGGGGAAGGGGCTGGTGAAATGCTAGCCCTACCCTGATCCCCTCCCATCCCAAGGGTCTCAGATCCTTCCAACTCTGGGGCTATAGGCGGGCTCACATTGCTTTGCTTGGAAACCCCAGGTCTCAGCCCCAGTCAGGTTGGGCTCTGAGAAGGTATCCTTGCCCTCCTCCTCCTCCTCCAGAAGGGCCAGGCTCCTCCCCCACTTAGGATCCTGTGGCGTCAGAGATCTGTGCAGCTGACCCTCCCCAGGGTCTTCCATGCCTAAGAACCAGAAGCGTCTTCCTGGCTTTGTCTCTTCCAGTGGCATTTGTGGTATACGGAGCCCAGGTCTCTGAGAACCAAGACGATCTTGTTTTAGCTAACTCTTTCTGTCTTTCCAGTTCCCCGTGGCTCTGTCCATTTCCTTTGTGTCTCTCTGTGTGTGCTGTCCTTAGTTGCTCAGTCATGTCTGACTCTTTGTGACACCCCCTGGACTGTAGCCCACCAGGCTTCCCTGTCCATGGGGATTCTCCATACAAGAACACTGGAGTGGGTTGCCATTTCCTTCTCCAATGCATGAAAGTGAAAAGTGAAAGTGAAGTCGCTCAGTCGTGTCCGACCCTCAGTGACCCCATGGACTGCAGCCTTCCAGGCTCCTCCATCCATGGGATTTTCCAGGCAAGAGTACTGGAGTGAGGTGCCATTGCCTTCTCCAAGAATGAGTCTAGACCCATGCTTCACACATTTCCCTCATCACATTTGATCTGATTCCTAGGGCTGCTCTCTACCTATGCAAATACACACATAGTCACATGTATGCACACTTGCATATATATATTCTCTCAGCCATGCTTGCACATACATTGACACACGTGCACTCGCACCTGGATGCCATCCATCTATCTATCCTGTAACAGAAGGCGTTGGTGTGTGTGTCAGGAAGGGGCCCGCTGTTGCTGATATCCACGGGAGAATTCATCCTCTGGCCCTTTGTTGAACAAACCTCACGATGTGCTGTTTGAGTCTTAGCAGGCTCTCCTTGCATGAGATGGCTTATTGTTGTTGTTCAGTCACTCAGCCGTGTCTGACTCTTTGCAGCACACCAGGATTCCCTGTCCTTCACTGTCTCCCCCAGTTTCCTCAAACTCATGTCCACTGAGTCAGTGATGCCATCCAACCATCTCATCCTCTGTCGCCCCCGTCTCTTCTTACCTTCAATCATTCCCAGCATCAGGGTCTTTTCCAGTGAGTTGGCTCTTCGCATCAAGTGGCCAAAGTACTGGTACTTCAACTTCAGCATCAGTCCTTCCAAAGAATATTCAGGGCTGATTTCCTTCACGATCGACTGGTTGGATCTCCTTGCAGTCCAAGGGACTCTCAAGAGTCTTCTACAACATCACAGTTCAAAAGCATCACTTCTTCAATGCTCAGCCTTCTTTACTGTCCAACTCTCACATCCGTACATGACTACTAGAAAAACCATAGCTTTGACCATACGGACCTTTGTAGCATATTGGACACTGGGGAGAGATAGGCTTGTTTGTGGGTGAGGGCTGTTTCGCTTAGAGGGCAGTTGGGTAAAGAAGGAGCCACAACATGGTAGGAGGCTTGAGCCCAAGTAGAAGACAGTTCCCCATGGCAGGAATGTAGGGAAAGAGAATACTGGAAGACTTTTAAGGATACAGATTCTAGTAATCAGCATTAGGAGCTATTCTGTTGTGTGGCAAAGAACAGCCTTTCTGTTCCTTTTCCATTCACAGGGCAAGTTAGCTACATCCACTGACCTTGGTGAGCGATGTTTTGGAGAAATCAAGCAAAATGGAGTAAATCTGATACTCTAATCCATGCAAGTACAGAGTGGAGATGTCCGCAGGAGGCAAGACATGGTAGAGAAAATCCCACAGAAGCACAAACTTAGAACCAGAAGTGAGCGAAGTTGCTGGGGTCAGGGTAGGGGGACCTAAGGCCAATATCCACTCCTAGACATATTGGGAGGGACCCTGGATTTCCCACCTCCTATGGGACGAATGTTTGAGTTGATATCTCAAAGAACAAATGACCCAAGCCAAGCTCCATGTAAATCACATGTTAAAACATGTGTGCTCACACTCACATAAGAATTTCTTTCCCCTTAATAGAGCATGAATGAAGCAGTGATTTGGCAAGTAACAGGTTAACTTTATAATGAAGACAGCCAAACCAGAATATTTAGGTTCAAAAATCTACCACTGGCCTGAAGGATATGGTTTGGCCTTCCTGACTTAGCAAATTAACCAGAAAATTGCCACAGCCCTGAACTGGTACAAAACAGACACTCTTTTAGCACAGCCTGCATCCTTGTAGACATATAGATATCTCTCCACACATTATTATTAAGTGTATCTCTCCACATGTTATTACATCTAATTTATATTTGTAACCAACTCAGTGATTGTCTCAGATTATCCAAAACCAAACTTTCGTAGCAGGCCGGTTTTCTACAGCTGCCTAGCATGTGACTGAACCATAGGTAGAAAACACTGAAAAAATAGGACATACCGAACAAAGAAAAGGCCATGATTGCTTCTGTTCTTGTCATTGGGATGACATTTACTATTAGCCTAAATTGAACATAAGTTGGCAAAGAAAACCTGCTTTTCTTTTAACAGAACTCCGATTAATAAGCACTAAATAGGAAACAAATTTAAAGTCAAGAAATAGGGGGCTTCCCTGGTAGTCCACTGGCTAAGATTCCGCAATCCCAGTGCAGGGGGCCTGGAATCAATCCCTGGTCAGGATACTGACATACTGCGTTCTGCAACTGAGACCTGGGGCAGCCAAATTAATATTTAAAAAAAGAAAGAAAGAAAGAAAGAAGAAGATGGCAGGTTTAATGGAAGCCTTTTGAGTCAAAAGAGAGATTTTTTTTGCATTTTCATCTTAGTTTTGTTAGAGACTTGCTTTCAGAATGTGTCAGCATCATCTGTACCACGATGAAGTAGGTATAGGTGCTTTAGAGAAGTCCTTCCAGCTATAAAATACTGAAACTCCCCCAGAGTGGGGGCCTTAGTACTCAAGTGGGCCATCAGGTGCTTATGAGAATGGGCTGATATGGTGGACTTGTGTGCTAAGTTACTTTAGTCATGTCCAACCCCATGGACTGCAGCCCACCAGGCTCCTCTGTCCACAGCATTCTCCAGGCAAGAATTCTGGAATGGGCTGCCATTTCCTACTCTATGGGCTCTTCCCCACCCAGAGATTGAACCCACCACATCTCTTCCCTCTCCTGCATTGGCAGGGGTGTTCTTTACTGCTAATGCCACCTAGGAAGCCCATTGGTAAACATAGTATGCCCCAAACTTTAATGTGAATATTAAAATATGAATCACCTAAGGATCTTGTTCAAATGCTGATTCTGATTCACCAAGTCTGGGTTTGAAATTTCTTATTTCTAACAAGCTTCCAGAGTGGACAGATGCTGCTGGTCCATGGACCACACTTTGAGAAGAAAAGGCATTAAACCTCCAGGGTCTGGAGTGAGAAGTCCCAGCTCTGTCCCTAGTTTCTTATCTTTGCTGAGCCTCAGTTTCCTCTTTTGCAAAGTAAAAGCAGTGTTAAATACACCCTCCCAGAGGATGTTGTAAGACTCAGAGGAGATAACGTATCTGAGCGATCGCTCTACGTGGTAAAGTGTCTTACAAATGGTTATTATTGTTTCGGGGTTGCCTGGCTTTACCTTCAAAGACTTTGGAGTGGAGCTGACATGGTGGGCGGACTGATGGGGTGATAGTAGGGAGCATTCCTCCATCCTCGCATCGGTTCCACAGTGTGCTCACGTGAAGCCGTTCCCCTGGAAGCTGTTATTTGCAAAGCCAGATGCTCTGTGTCTGTCCCTCCACCCCATGATTGCTGGTCCGCTTGTTCTGGCCCAGGACCCAGAGAGGCCACATGGCTTCCAGCCGCGCTGGGGCTTCCGGAGCACGTTCCTCCTCCTCCACCCCCATTCTCCTGGTGAACTCTCGCTGAGCTCCTGCGTGCTCAGGGCTGGCCCCGGCAGAACGCGGCACTAGGCAGTTTTAACTCCCTGTTTTCCCCTCAGGCAGCCAGTGCCCTCGTGTCCTCCTGCCTTCAGCTCACTCCACCCAACCCGCCCCTAGTAATCTTCATGTCAGGAAAGCATCTGCTTCTCGAATTCAGGGTTAGCAATGGCTGATAACCTTAGGGTGACCTCTCCTCAGGGGGCCTTCCTGGTGGCTCCACGGTGAAGAATCCGCCCACCAATGCAGGAGACACGGAGTTTGATCCCTGGCTCAAGAAGATCCCTTGGAAAAGGGAATGGCAACGCACTCCAGTACTCTCGCCTGGGAAATCCCATGGACAGAGGAGCCTGGTGGGCTACAAGTCATGGGGTCGCAAAAAATTCAGACACAACTTGGCGACTTGGAGCACCCACACGTACACTCCTTAGGGACAGAGCCAAGATGTGCTTAGAACCACAAAGGAACAGTTCCGGCCTCAGTGCCTGGAAAGGGCATTTTTGGAAGGGCTTAGGAGGCTTCTCTACAACTTCTGAGATCCTAAACTTTGGTGTCCTGCATATGTCAGCCTTGCAGTGCTTCATTTTCAGCCACAAACATTCCAGCCTGGCAGTGTTCTCGCTCCTGGCCCGCATGGTGTTTGTGAAAGCTGAGACCAATTCCTTTGATTTCAGAGACTGATATGAACACCTGGCCAGTCCAGCTTTCTTGGCCACATAGCAGCTTGGACACAGATGTCATGATGAGCTATGGGTTTCCAATCTGCTTCCCCCCCTTAACAGCCTTGCTGTTACGTATGGGGCAGCCTTGTGGTCACGTATGGGGCATGATCTCCTCCAGGTGTTCTGGGTGATGAAGACCGCCCCTAGCATCCTTGCCCCTTCTCACTGTTATTCAGACCAATCTCCTCCAAGTAAGGAAGATGAATATTATAAGGATAACTTTAATTTACTCTGACTATTGTTATTTTCCAGTATGGAGTTTCTAAACTGTGGTGCTTTATTTGACAGTAAGAACAAGCAGTGACATTGCACAGTTGTTGGGAGCTCTGTCCATGGACTGTTTGCTCCAATATTGGGGCCACGGACTGCCTACTCACTTGATTATATATAACAAACCCACTGAATATCTATTTTGTACCAGGCTGCCAGCCTTTGAAGATACAAAGATAAATAAGACATGAGCCCTGCAGCCGGCTGGAAAGGGGAGGGAGAGCTGTCTTCCCTGAAGACGTGCTCTTCTTTCAGTGTATCAGACAGTGTATCTACACTGTCTCTGGAGAAGGCGATGGCACCCCACTCCAGCACTCTTGCCTGGAAAATCCCATGGACGGAGGAGCCTGGTGGGCTGCAGTCCATGGAGTCACTAAGAGTCGGGCATGACTGAAGTGACTTCACTTTGACTTTCCATTTTCATGCATTGGAGAAGGAAATGGCAACCCGCTCCAGTTCTTGCCTGGAGAACCCCAGGGACGGGGGAGCCTGGTGGGCTGCCGTCTATGGGGTCGCACAGAGTCAGACACGACTGACGCGACTTAGCAGCAACAGCACACTGTCTCTAGTTGCCATTAAGGCTGTTTCTGCCAACTTTTCCCCACTTTTTCTTCCTGAGTGAACCTTCCTATTTTCCTTTCCTTAAAGTTTGTCAGGTTCAGTAATCTTCTTAGAAACCAGCTTTGGAATTTTTCCATTATTGTTAGCCTCTAGACTATTAATTTTTGCTTTTATTTTTATGTTTCTGCTTTCCCTGTTCTCTTGATTTTTAAAACTGAATATGTATCTCACTAACATTCAGTCTTACATTATTACCTGCTGCTGCTAAGTCGATTCAGTCGTGTCCGACCCTGTGTGACCCCATAGACGGCAGCCCACCAGGCTCCCCCGTCCCTGGGGTTCTCCAGGCAAGAACTGGAGTGGGTTGCCATTTCCTTTTCCAGTGCATGAAAGTGGAAAGTCAAAGTGAAGTCGCTCAGTCGTGCCCGACTCTTAGTGACTCCATGGACTGCAGCCCACCAGGCTCCTCCGTCCATGGGATTTTCCAGGCAAGACCACTGGAGTGGGGTGCCATTGCCTTCTCCACATTATTATCAGTATATTTTAAATTATATATTTTCCAACAGAAAGGTTTCACTGCACCCACAAGTTTTCATGAGTGTTGTTTTAATTATTAGTTATTATTTTCATAACCATAGTTATTTTTCTTCAGCCTATAAATTATTGCAGAGAGCATTTGAATGTTGCCAAATAAAGATTTTTGTTTATCTTTTTGAAATTGAAGTTTTGTTTTATTTCTTTTTTTTATTGAGGTATAGTGGATTTACGATATTGTGCCCATCTCTGCTGTACAGCAAAGTGATTCAGTTATATGCCTCTATTCTTTTTCAATATTCTTTTCCATTATAGTTTATCACAGGATATTGAATATAGTCCCCTGTGCGATACATTAGGACCTTTTGGTTAGAAGTTTTGTTTTACTTCATTGTGGTCAGAGAACATGAAAACAAATAGTTGGTCTTTTTTGAGATTTGGTTTATGGTCTACTTTTGTGACTATTTTGTCATGTGTTCTTGAAAAGATGTGTATTCTCCAGTTTGGGGTTCAAGGTTTTATACATGACCTTCTGATCAAGACTTAATAATAAGTTCTATTGTAACAATTTATGATTTATGTTCTTACTCAATGTTTGACTTTTTAAGCTTTGAGTTTCTGAAACAGGTAAATGGAAATCTCCTCTTCTAATTGTAGTTTTATTAATTTTTCCTTGTAATTCTGTCAATTTTGCATCATGGATTTCAAGACTATGTTGCTAAAGGGATGCAGATTCAGTTATTTTGTATTTTGTTTGTTTGTTTGTTTCTTGAAAGTCAGAGGATGAGATGGTTGGATGGCATCACCAATTCAACGGACATGAACTTTGGCAAACTCCAGGAGATGGTGAGGGATAGGGAAGCCTGATGTACTGCAGTCCCTGGGGTCGGAAAGAGTCGGACATGACTTGGCGACTGAACAACAACAAAAAGTCTATTTGATAATAACTGTAAATTAATAACATTATTGCTGACATTAATATTGCTATGCCAACTTAATTTTGTGTGTTACTATTAATTATGAACAAAAGATAGACTGACTTTTAAAAATCCAATCTGAGAGATTCTCTATCCTTTAGAGACATGTATGTATGTATATCAATTAGCATTATACACATTTACTTTGTTATATCCCTGGACTTTAAACAGGAGGTGTCCAGAGGAGCTGAGGATGACATGGTTATCCCCAGAAAAATGAGTGTGAATTATTCTCTCGCAGTTCTCCTGAGCATGGCCCGGGCGTTACCTTACCCTTATAGTAAAATATTCTTATTTTACCTTTACCATCCGTTTAAAGTACAGTCATCTTCACAGCCACCTGCATCTATGCGCCCTGGATCTGTCCTTTGTGCCCCTGTCTCCTACTGCTTGGCTCTCGCAGTCCGCAGGAGGCCGTTCTCCTTGGGCAGTCCATTTCCTTCAGCACATATGAGGGCTGTATGAACGGGCTGACTCAGTTCCGTGCACAGTGAGCCACAGCATCCGCACGTCTGAGCCAGGCGCTCTGCTCTCCCAGGCTCTGTCCACCTGGATCTTCCTCTGTCCTCCCCTCCACGCATCACTGTGCTTTCTCCTATCTCATAGGTCCCTTCACAAACCTCCTTCCTTGCACGCACAGGCCCGCACATATGTGCACTCGCACATCTGCCCACGGATTCCTCTGCTGGTTCCAGTATAGACTAGTGAGGCAGATCTTGCTCTGATGAGTATCATTGTCAGGAATGTCTCTGCTTTTCTTTGAAGTTAGCAAAGCAGATATTTTTGTTTGAGGAGGGGAAGCGCAGGTAAGGGACACTGATCCAGTGACCAAATGGTGCTGGTGGAGGGGGAGACATAAGAAGCACTCATATTTACTCAGTTGTGGCTGCCACAACAGGGTTGGGCTTGGAGTGTCCAGGGTCTTTCCCCACCCAACCTGAAGTCAGACCGCAAGCTGAGCTTGAGTTGGAGGGAGGGGGGCTGTGGAGATGTTGTCTCTGAAAGTCCCATCCCAGTGGTTTAGAGGCTGGCAACTGTGGAGGCTGTGTGAGCGTCTGTGGTCTGGGGAAAGCCCTGCAAGGTGCCAGGCAAGGGCCCTGAGGTGCACACAGTATAGCAGCAGCCTGTGGGACACGTGGGGGCACGTCAGAGGAGGCCCCAGGAGAGCTGTGAGCAGAAGAGCACCTGGTCTTTCACAGCCTCCCCTCCCTTCTGCCCAGAAGCGGGGCTCTCTTGGGGCTGACCAGGGGCCAGGTGACTTGTAGGGACCCAGGGAGACAGAGGTGGCAGACCCTGCGGGTGTGAGTATCGAAGGGGACTTTATAAGTATCATCAGGGTCATGGCTACCATCCAGCCTTCACTGAAGTGGCAGGATCTGAAGACCAGCTCATCAGAGATGCTACCAGCGGGTACAGGCAGGGGTTGACTTCCATCCCTTGAAAGCCTTCCTGCTGGGAGGAAACAATGGAAGGAGCCACGTTTCCTTGGTAACAAGAGGGTTCTCAGAAACTATAACCCAGGTTAGGGACCAAGCAACCCAGTTAAAAATATATGTTCAAATACACAAATCAATTACCCAAGATGATATATCGTAACAAATTCTAAACAATGTCCTATGGCCAAATATCTGAGTTTTCAGGGCTCAAGGATGGGACAAAAGGGAGCAGCCACGTGAGTTGTACAACATATTCTGCTGATTAAGCTGAGATCAAAGCTTCACTGTGTGCTGATCCCCAGCAATGGGGACATCGTCTCACTTGGGTTGTCCCCAAACATACCCAGGTATCAGCAAGCCATCTGGCACCAGCTGGTTGAGACTGACTTGGATGGACAGATCTAGATGAAGATGCCATCCTGGGCCCCACAGCAGGGCAGCAAGAACCCAGGGTTGAGGACAGTGGCCCATAGCACAGGTACAGACTCTAATGGACTCTGTGCAGATACCACCCCTCGCTCAGCTGAGACAGGCTCAAGGCTCCTCTGTAGCATCTTGAAAGTGCTCTCTGCCTGCCCCCGCCTCAACTTGCCGTGAGTTCTGTTTCCTGTGGAGGGGATGGGGGGGTGGGGGAGTCATCAGGAGCAGAGGGGACACTGAGTTCCCGGAGAGTACCCAGGTGTCAGCCCCACTCAGAGGGAAACAGCTCTGAAAGAAAGTTTCTCAACGGCGGGTGTGTGGGTGGGTCCCTTCCTCCCCGGTGAACGGCAGTTAAAGTAATTGGCCAGATTACTGATTACCAACATGGTGGGTGGGGTGTGTAATTGGGCTGGGGTGTGTGTGTGTGTGTGGTGGGGACCGGAACCTAACAAAGCAAGTTTAGGATACTGAAAGCTGGCTTGTTAACCGGGAGAGCACCCCCGCGCCTGGTGCTCTGCCCCGGGGGAGGGCCTTGAGGCCTGGAGTCAGCAGTCAGGGTGAGGATGGAGGTGCTGATGGTACCCAGAGATCCCCAGCTCTGGGCTGCTTGCTTACAGTGGGTTGCTCCTGCTTCATTTGTGAGGGTCAGTCACATCTGACCCTTAGCTCATCTTTGGACATCAACCCAGGGAGGGCCTGGTGGTGGCTGCCAACTCCTCCCAGCTCCGGTCCCCTCACCCATCTTTCCAGCCTGCACTTAATGGGTCCAAAGTCTGGCTGAGGGCTTCATGCCAAGCTCATGGGCCCCAGGAGTCCCTGGGGAGCCATAGAGGGCCTGGACGGCAGGGGCTGTGACGCCTCCAAACGCGTCTCGCCTGTGGTCTCAGGCAGGCGGCAGATGGCGCAGGGTTGCGTGGTCTTGGGCTCAGCTTCCACCCTCGCCGCTGGCCACGCTGACCCAGGCCTCCCACCCCCATGTTGGCCTGGGGACCCAGGGAAGAGGGCCTGATTGTGCAAGTTTGGGTCCAGACCTCCGCTGTGGGGGCTTTCTCTGGGCTCAAGAGGAAACTTGGGCCAAGGGGTAGAATAAACAGGCCGTGTTCCTGGGAAGAAGTGTCCTGACCAGCTGCTTGAGGTTGAGGGAGAGGGCCTGGTGTCCCCAGAGCTAGGGGCCCAGGCCACACAGGATCATTTGGACGGTGGGGAGACTGGACTCAGCCAGGCGAGAGCATCCTCTCTTGAGCCTCTCACCTTCCCCGGACCTTCACGTGGTGCCGCAGCCTGCCTTATCTTTGTTTGCAACTGCTGACCTGGTCCTTAAAGTTCCTCAGGGCTGGAGAAGTTTGCCCTGAAGCTTGTCTGGGGCTGGCTAAGGCATGGGATCAGGCTAGAAGTGAGAGATAATACTTAGCCTTTCTGAGCCAAATGCTGAGAGGGAGCAGGGTGTTGTCCAAACTGGACCAGGCAGCCTGGAGTGAGTGTAGTGGGATTTGGGTCACTTAAGGGCTTCATCTGAACTAATAGTACTGACTGTGGCTCTTCACCAGAATTAATTTTAAAGTCTTTGGATGGTCAGAAACTTTCCTAGGATCATTCTCAGCCCAAGGAAGATATTTTGGGAAAAGAATATCCTTATTTAAAGCTGAAAAAAAAAAAAAACCAACACCAGTGTGATTCTTGCTGTTCTAGTAAATTTATCAACCCCCTATAATTTTCTTGACCCAAAAGATAACAAGCTGTGCTCTTAAAGAAGGACTCAACCACATCCTTCCCCCGGGCCGTCTCTGTGCTGCCCCTCTCCCTCCAAAACACAAGCTCACAGCCCTGGCACAAGCGGTCAGACCAGCCCACAACTCTAAGCACGGTTTCCCACCACTCTGAATGTGTAGACCCCGAATAGTTCAGGCTGCAATCTCTGGGAAGCCCCTAACGTCCCTGGGCTAGAAGCTCCCACAATGAACATATGATACCCCTGTGTTCATTGTCCAAACCCTCTCCTCTTATGGGAGGTGACTGCACTCACAGAGTGTCCCTGAACTGTTGGGTCCCCAGCACATGGGCTTGGTTCTCATGGGATCTTTTCTCCTGTCAGATCACTCCTCCTCTGGATCCCACCAGCAAGAGTAGAGCCATAACGAGGGTCCCAGGGTTAAGAGCCATCATGGTTGAGCCCACAGATGATCTTGGCCATGGCAAAGTCAACATCATGGCAAGGCCCATGAGCCACTTGCTTCCCTAACGTGTTGTTTCCTGTTCTTCTTTCCCACCTTTCCCCCAGAGCCACCATCCTCCTTTCTCTGCCCTGTTCTGGGCTGCAGGAGGATGACACGTCTGGACCACATCTTCCTGGGCTCCCTTGCCGACTGGCATCTGATGAGTCAGCTGGGGAGGCACTTTAGGGGATGAGGGAGGAAAGAGAGGTCAGGTGTTTCTCTCTGCCCCTCCTTGCCTCAAAGCTCACTCTTTGGCGATAGTTGCTTGCGTCCATGACCGCCGCTCTCACCCAGGGGCCTGTTCTGCTTGGCTCCAGCTCTCTCCAGGCCCTGGTTGCTATCACATTCCTTATTCCTTAGGTCACTGAGGTTGAGGTGGTAACGGTTCCTTTCTTGAGGTGGTAATGTGGAGTCATTCCTACACTCTGATTTTATTCCCTTAACCTTGCCCACACATACGCCAAAGACATTTCTTCAAAGTGTCTTCATTTGAGCCCTCTGGGGAAAACTGCTTTTCCTGTGGGGCCCTGACGCATCTCACCTTGTCCGTTGCCTAAACTGACAGCACTTCTCTGACAGGATCCTTGGATCATTTTCAGAGCCCTGCTGCCAACACGTCTTCCCTTACTTCTCATATGCGATACCCGGGCTCTGATCCACTCTGTTCCTTCCATGTGGAAAAGTTGACTCTACTCCCAGTCACCGTCAGCCAGTCCCGTCACAAGGGCCTGGTGGTGGATGTTGGTGGACATTGTCAAGGCTCTGACCCTACAGCTATGTCCTCTTCTGGCTGTCCCCAGGCAGGACTCCTACTTGAAGAGAAACAGTGCCTGAGTGAAGAGCAGGAACGATGCAGGAGGATGTTAAACAGGAAAGAAAAGAAAGACAGATGCGTAAACAACTGTCTGGACCTCTCAGACGTTAGTCAAGTAAGAGAAGTATTTCCATGTTGGACAGGAGATGACAGAGCTTCCAGGAGGGAATGAATCTGCCTACAGTGCAGGAGACCTGGGTTCAGTCCCTGGGTTGGAAGACCCCCTGGAGAAGGGAATGGTAACCCACTCCAGTATTCTTGCCTGGAGAATCCCATGGACAGAGGAGCCTGGTGGGCCACAGTCCGTGGGGTCGCAAAGAGTTGGACAGGACTGAGTGACTAACACTTCACTTCACTTCTAGGAGGGAGAAGGGAGGTAGAACGCGGTGCTCAAGATAAGGCCCAAACTCCTCAACATGCATGACATTCCATGAGTTTCCTGATCTGGCTCAAACTCAGCTTGGTAGACATCCAGGATAGTGCCTATGTACATGTGGACCTCAGGGTTCCCAGCTACTCATTCTCCCCTGAAGTCCCTGAGCACTCAAGTTTTCCCCTCTGAGTAGAAAATGTTTCTTGTTGAGCTTTTGATTGCTTGGTTATGAGTATCACATAGGTAATGGCTTAAAACAACACCTGTTTATGATCTCACTGTTCTATACATCAAAAGTCCGGGCGGGCTCCACTCAGGTCTCTACTTAGGTTCTCACAAGGCCAAAGTCAAGGTGCTGTTCTGGGGAAGAATCAACCTTCAGGCTCATTCACGCTTTTGGTGGAATATATTACCTTGGGGCTGCAGGACTGAGGTCCTGGTGTCCTGGCTGGCTGTCAGACAGGGGTCTCTTTTAATCCACCCTCATCTCTTCTCCTGTCCTTCCTTCTGCAAAGCATCAATGGCATGTTGGGCCCTCCTTGTGCTTCAGATCTCTCGCAGTACCTTTCTGACACCAGCTAGATAAAGCCCTTTACTTTTAAAAGGCTCGTGTGATTAGATTAGGCCTATATGGACAATTTCCCTTTTGCCATATTATTATAGGAGTAACATCATCCATCTGAAAGTTCTTCTCACACCTTCTATCCTTAGTTCAAATGCTACCACCACTGTAGAGCCTCCTGGTCAGTTTACTCAGAATTAACTGCTCTCCTAGCACGTCACTGGTTCTTCATTCAACCTCTTACCTCATTGTATTAATGAGCAATTTGAGAATAGGAACCATGTCTTACTCATCTTTGCATCTTCTGTTGCACCAACGCCTCCCCCTTAGGGGGTGCTCAATAAACATTTACTGAAAGACAGGAGGAAAGGAGGGAAGGGAGGAGGAAAGTAGAAAGGAAAAGAAAGAAAGGCGGGAAGAGGTAGAGACTACAAGGACAAAATGGCAAGCATCTGAAAGGTCACCCTATCTGAAGGGCTGTGCTGCACCGTGCTAAGTGACTTTAGCCGTGTCTGACTCTTTGCGACCCTGTGG
This sequence comes from Capra hircus, assembly GCF_001704415.2. NCBI lineage: Eukaryota > Metazoa > Chordata > Mammalia > Artiodactyla > Bovidae > Capra > Capra hircus. The sequence continues at coordinate 31,932,565 of NC_030812.1, forward strand.
ACTATAGCCTGCCAGGCTTCTCTGTCCATGGGATTCTCCAGGCAAGAATACTGGAGTGGGCTGCCATGACCTCCTCCAGGGGAATCTTTCCAACCTAGGGATCGAACCCCTGTCTCTTACATCTTCTGCACTGGCAGGGAGATTCTTTACCGCTCTCACCACTTGGGAAGACCTGAGTCTGAAGGGTTATATCTCAGAAAGATATTGAGGATAACAGGACCACTTCACTTTTTTTTAAAGTTTCCCCTCCTCCTCCCCCTATTCCTGTTTCTCCTTCTGTTTCTCTTTTTACTCCTTCTTCCTCAACTTGATTTGGAAAAGTTTCAGACTCAGCACTCATTTGCTACACCAAGGGGGCAAGAACTAACGTTTCATACCTTTGTTTCTTAGCAAAGTGCATAGTATGTTCATCAAAAAAACCAATTCAAGAAATTTTTCCTGGGATTTCCCTGGTGGTCCAGTGGCTAAGACTCTCTACTCCCATTGCAAGGAGGCTGGTTTTAATCCCTGGTCAGGAAACTATATCCTAAGCTAAGCTAAGCTAAGGCACTTTAGTCCTGTCCGACCCTGTGTGACCCCATAGACAGCAGCCCACCAGGCTCCCCCGTCCCTGGGATTCTCCAGGCAAGAACACTGGAGTGGGTTGCCATTTCCTTCTCCAATGCATGAAAGTGAAAAGTGAAAGTGAAGTCGCTCAGTCCTTTCCGACTCTTAGCGACCCCATGGACTGCAGCCCACCAGGCTTCTGCGTCCATGAGATTTTCCAGGCAAGAGCACAGGAGTGGGGTGCCATTGCCTTCTCCAAAACTACATCCTACATGCCTCAATTAAAGATCCCTCATGCCACAACTAAAACTTGGTGCAGCCAAATAAATAAATACTTTTTTTTAAAGAAGAAAGAAAGCAATCTGTCCTAAATTGTGTAGCCCAGTGGTTATATCCTCTCTCAAAAAGCCAGGATCAAGGAGACAGATCGCAGAGGACAGAGTGGTGAAGAGGCCCCTGCTCTTCCTGTGTGAGTCCTCAGCTGGCCTTTTCTGATTCTTCTCACGTTTTCTGGGTCCTCTTCTTCCTACCCTGGCCTCAGATACCAAAACGGAGAGAGGCTGCTCAATTAAGGAAATGCATTCTTTTGATACATTGACCTTAAAGAGAAAACTAATAAATGTAACATATACATATAGTAAATACCCAAGCTGAACAGAAAGATTAGACAAAAAAGTCAAAATCTCTTGTACACTTCTCTTACCCACCCTAAGTTCCAGGCCCTAAGTTCAAAGAGCAATCTCTCTCCAAAGTTGTTAACGGTTTCTTAAAACTCCTTCCAGAGAAAACATTTCATGGTACTTGCATTTTAAGCTCAGTAATGATACTCTGCTGCTAGCACACAGTTTAATTGAGACCTGATTTCCATAAAGACCATTTTCTCTTCTCTGAACTATTAAGCCAATTTAGAAGCAGTTAACAACACCACTTCTCAAGCAAATTATTGAACCTGTTTACAGTTCATCCCAAGACGAAGATGAGGTGTTATTTTAATCTCCGGGATAACAGCTTCCTCTCCTCCCCGCCACTGTGCCCTCCCCATCTCCCAGTTCATCCGTCTGTTACCAGACGAAAGCAGTTACGAAGTTCAGAAAGACATTTTCAAGGATATTTCAATATTTTTTTCTCCAGAAGATAGAAAGTGGGCAAAACCATCTCCCTGGTACTTTCCCATCTGCCTTGACTTCAGCCCTTCATGGATGCATCAGCAGGCAATGACTGAGACAGTTAGATAAGGAATGTCCTAATGGTGGGGGGACGAGGATGCTTGCTAGTTTCAAAATAACAGCCTTGCTAGTTACATTCTAATTTACCTGTTAGGATGTCATTTGGAGCATTTATTGAAGATGTGCATTTGTGTGTATGTGTTTAACTTTCTTTTTACTCAGGATGGTAACCTTTCTGTTTATAAGTAAAGCTTCAGCAGAAGCAAGTAATGGCCAACCCTGGGTACAACTGGGCTGAGCAAGTTCTTAATGTAAAGACATATCCTAAGAGAGATCTAATGATCTAAACACTGGGATTCAACTTTGGGAAAAGGTTTGCCTCTACCACTTCTGAGATCTTCTCCTTCCCCACTCCCATTTTCTAGACGTCTTCTTCCTACCTATAGCTTCACGGGTCGTCTTGACTCTCTTAGTCCTCTAAACCAGCCTTCAGACAACCAAAAATTCATTAAGTATAAACTCATTTATACAACCTGAAACAGTATCTACAAAAGTATAAGCAACAAAAAAGTTTCCACTCAGTGCTCCAGGGAGCATTTAGGTTTGGAAAAGCCTGAATACTACATTTCCTGATTTGAGAGTTCCAGGACAGATCCATGCAGGAAAGGCCCTGAGAAGTCTTACGTGGAAGAAGCCTGTTTAATGCTGATTCATTCACTCACTCAGTATTTACTGAGTTTCTACACTGTCCCACATGTTTTTCTAGCCACCAGAGCCATGGCCACATATAGGATAGATGGTTTTCCATTTTAATCGGTGGAACAGATACACAAGTTAAAAAAAGTGTTAAAGATTATTACAAAGTGTTAAACAGTATGGTCATTTGTGACATCTGAACCAAGACTTGAATGAATAATCAGAAGAAGCCAGCTATGTGAGGATCGGGGAAGAGCATCTCTGGCAGAGGGACTAGCAAGTGCAGAGGTGCTGAGGCGAGGGTGAGCTTTTGCATGTTTGGGTCTGAAAGGTGAAGGCAAGTGCCCTAGACCAGAGAGAAGACACGTGGTGCCAGGTGAGAGCTGAGAGGCAAGAAAGGTCCAGAACATTCACCCTCTTGCCATCTACAGTGAGCTATTCCCCCAGCATTTCCTAACCGTACTGGCCCACAGAACATTTTTGTAACGGGTATAAAAATATCTGTTGGAACTTCTCTGGTGGTCCAGTGGCTAAGACTTCATGTTCCTAATGCAGCCGGGGCAGGGGAAGGAGGGTGCGGGGCGGGGGGCGCGGGGAGGGGCTTGGATTTGATCCCTGGTCAGGGAACTAGGTCCCACGTACCACAACTAAGGGTTTGCATGTAACAACTAAAGATCCCACATGCTGCAGCTAAGGTCCAGCACAGCCAAATAAATAAATGTATTTTAAAAATCTGTTAGCATCCCATATAATTAGTCTGCTGTGGATCATAGTTTGTAAATTCCTGGTGTAAAGGCGCTGTCCCTCTCAGAATGCATCTTCCTGGAGGAATCACATTTTAACGGGGGTTTGTTCTGACAGAATAAAGCTCTAAAGTAGAGTTGCAGACTTCAACTAGCAGAGTAATTTCTTTTTTCTTTTCTTTTGATTTTTGTTTTGAACAATAAAACATGCCCTGGTTAACAGAAGTTATTTTAAAAGTTTATAAAATGTTATTTTTGTAATATATTGCTTTTTGTAAGTTTTAAATATTTTAATATCGATACTTCTTGAACTTTGGATTTTTTTATTACAGCCTAAAAAGTTTTGAAATGAGTATGAATGACAGAGAGAAGAGAGGGACAAACCAATTAAGATTCTTCTGTGTGAATAAGAGTAGGGATGGAAAGTTTTCAGCTATTATCATGGAGTTAAAGATAAAAGCCTCATTGAAGAATGAATGAGTAAATGGTCATGAGCCCAGTAAAAGGAACTGAAATCAGGAAAAGACTCAAGACGAGCAGAAGAATGTGGTAGTATAAGGAATTACTGAGAAATTGTATAGAATGTTCTGGCTGCTCAAGAGCCTAGAAGGACGTGGACAGGCTTCCCATCTGCCTGGTGAGATTTTAGGTTAATTTCCTGGAACCCCATTTCGATGCCAAGGCAGGGAAAGTGTCAGCAGGGGGCTAAGTAAGTTCAAGAAAGCACAGTTTCAGAGTTAGGACTTCCCTGGTGGCTCAGGGGTAAAGAACCCACATGCCAAAGCAGGAGACGCGGGTTCAATGCCTGGGTCGGGAAGATCCCCTGGAGAAGGAAATGGCAACCCACTCCAGTATTCTTGCCTGGGAAATCCCATGGACAGAGGAGCCTGGTAGGTTATAGTCATGGGGTCACAAAGAGGCAGACACAACTGAGCGACTAAATGCCACCACACCAAGAAATAACAAGAAATAATTTCACCCCAAGGAAGAACTCAGCTTCCAAAACAAATAATATTAAGACAAAAAACAAGGGAATAATGTCTGACATTTATTGAGTGCTCGCTGCACTTCAGACTGGGTGCTTTATTTAATTCAATGCTTGTGACACCTCGGTGAAATAGGAAGAAATATCATGGCCGGTGTTTTGCTAGTAAGTATGTTTGCCACAAGGGTTTTCACCACAAACATTTTCACTGCATAACTAATTGACCGTAAGGCAGTTTTGCCATAAAAAAATTAAATAAGAGAAAAATAAAAGAGAGACTTTAAGAAGGACATAATAAAATGTGAGTCTGAGTTGATGGGCATGAGTCTGAGGAAGCTCTGGGAGTTGGTGTTGGACAGGGAAGCCTGGCATGCTTCAGTCCATGGGGTTGCAAAGAGCTGGACATGACTGAGCGACTGAACTGAACTGAACTGAACTGAATAAAACACGAAAAATGAAATAAGAAAATTACAAAAACTGTTGTGAAATACAAAATATTTGAATACCTTTAAAATGTGTGCGTAGTCGTGGTGTGCATAGCACATGACTTTCAGGTCATTTGTTTATAGCATTTTATTTTATGCATGTTGGGGGCTTGTTGATTTGCTTCCTCATTCAGCATTGCACTTTTTCTTTTCCCATAAAATTTCTTCCTTCATCGAGAGAGATAGCCATTTCCAAGTCATAGAATGTGTATTTGTAACTGAGCTTTATATTGCCTTGTGAGAGCCTCTCTATTGTTGGGTGTTCTTGGCATGTTACAATGTCTGTTGATAGACGTTCCAAAGTTCTATGGGAAATGTGGGTTCAACTCTGCAACTTCAAATCACTGAAGGATTTGCACAGTGATATGTTATCATTTTGTAGTATAATGTGCAACTTCTCTTAATTCACACATTCAGTGAGTCTTATCACTATATTTTCCACCAAATCCATATCCATCCACAGTTGTTATCATCCACTTTTTCAAGCCTGCCAGATCTCCTCACTGTACAGACCATTGTGAATGCTAAAATTTATATAATATAAAAATGAGGCTACTGTGCCAATGCCACGGATTTAAAACCAAACTGCCAACAGGTTATCTTTTAATTGGGTTACGGCCTATTAGTTATGCTGTGAAAATGTTTGCGTCCAAAATGCTAATGGCAAAGATGTCTATGGCAAAGACGCTTGCAACAAAAGTACCTGGAATAAAAATAATCCCTATTATATACATGAAGAAGATGGGCATCTGAGTGGTTAAATAACTAGCTTAAGGTCATGAAGTTGTTAAACAGCAGGAATGAGATTTAAACTTAGATCAGCCTGAGTCCAGAACCACTATACTTAATCACTGCTCTCTACTGACAGAAAGTGAAGTGAAGTTGCTCAGTCGTGTCCGACTCTTAGCGACCCCATGGACTGCAGCCCACCAGGCTCCTCCGTCCATGGGATTTTCCAGGCAAGAGTACTGGAGCGGGGTGCCATTGCTGTGGAGGCAAAACATTGATCATGATCTTGTTGAATTTGAAGGTAAGGTGGGAAAAGGAATCTTTTTATCTTAGGTCTGGGTGCAGATTTCTAAGCAGAATATTTTTCTTGCCTTGAAATGGGCAGAACATAAACAGCAGAACAATAAGGGGAAGACTGGGATGCTGTGAGTGGGCAAGATTCCCCCAAAGATGGCGACAAGACACTCTCATGAAAGGTGGTGATCTTCAGCCTCGGTTAAAAGGATGGATAGGGCCGGGGAACCTGGAGTGAGATCCAGGCATTAACAGATCCAGTCGCAGTGGGAATGAAGTCCAGCAGATCTGACTGTGCCACTTCAGGAGGAAGCATGTGCTCAGGAATGACAGTGCCCTCAGTCAGGGGGCACTCTGGAAGAAGACCACGATGGCGATTACCTGCAATGACTGGAAAGAAAAGGAAGACTTCTAAACACAAATTTAAAATGAGAAATTGGATGGACTGGATAATGGAGTCAGCCTCAGAAAGGAGAAGTGAGGGACGGATTCTACCTACTAAATGCTTCCAGCTCACTCATATCATCAAAACTATGTACGCACATGCTACGTAAAAAGAAATAATAAATAAAATAAATACGTCATCATGGTTTTGTCATCAGCACTTCTTTCCTTGAGGCAGTTATGACTAATGGACACACATATCATACACAAAAGAACATATATTACACACATAGTGAAGTATTAAGGCTAATATTACAATGAATACTCATATCTAGATTTGGAAAGAGAAGAATATCTGTACATCAGAAGCTCCTGTATGTTTCTCCTCATGTATTTTACTCTTATCCTAAACTTTGTGTTAATCATTTCCTTGTCTTTATAATTTTGTCAACTGTGTAAGTACCCCTAGCTATTGTTGCTGTTGTTCAGTCACTAAGTTGTGTCCAACTCTCTGGGACCCCGTGGGTTGTAGCCCGCCAGGCTCCTCGGTCCATGGGATTTCCCAAGCAAGAATCCTGGAGTGAGTTGCCTTTTCCTCCTCCAGGGGGTCTTCGTGGCACAGGATTGCCACATTGCAAGCAGATTCTTTACTGCTGTTCCACCAGGGAGCCCACTATACAGTAGGTCCTTATTAGTTATCTATTTTATGTATAATAGTGGTGTATGTATATCAATCCCAATCTCCCAGTTTATCCTCACGCCCTTTCCCTCTTGGTAGCCATAAGTGTGTTTTCTACATCTGTGACTCTATATCTGTTTTGTAAATAAGTTGATTTGTACCAGATTTTTTAGGTTCCACATATAACCGGTATCATATATTTGTCTTTCCCTGATTAATGATGAAATTAGACACCCTGCTTGTACCCCCCCACCATGTTTATCTGTGTTTCTTCTATAGTGAAATGCCTATTCATGTCTTCTGCTCATCATTTTATGCAAAAATTTGTATTTTTCTTATGGACTCAAAGTTGTTCTTTGCGTATCCTTGATACTGACCCCTTGTTGGTTATCAATGTGGCAAATATCTTGTTCCACTCTTTGGCTTGTCTTTCTGTTCTTTGGTGGGGTCTTTTCGTAAAGTGAAGTTCTCCATTCCAATATAGTCAGATTTGTTAGTCTTTTTCTTTTATTTATTAAAAAAATTTTATTGGAGTATAGTTAATTTACAATGTTGTGTTAGTTTCTGCTGTATGACAAAGTGAATCAGTTATACATACACATATATACACTCTTATTTATGATTCTTTTCCCGTATAGGTCGTTGCAGAATATTGAGTAGAGAGTCTTTTTCTTTTCATTTGCTCCTTTCCTTTTTTGGTTAAGGAATCCTTCTTTTAAACATCCAATGAACTTTTAATTTTAGAACAGTCTTAGACTTACAGAAAAGTTGCAAGAGTCTTATAGACAGTTCTCATATACCTCACACCCGGTTTCCTCTATTGCTAACACCGTTAATTGCTGCTGCTGCTGCTGCTGCTAAGTCACTTCAGTCGTGCCCAACTCTCAGCGACCCCATAGACTGCAGCCTACCAGGCTCCTCTGTCCATGCATTTGTCACAACTAATAAACCAATATTGATACATCATCGTCATCCAAAGTCTTTATTTGAACTTCCCTGATGGTCTAGTGGTTAACAATCTTCCTGCCAATGCAGGGGATATGGGTTCCATTCCTGCTCTGGGAAGATTCCACATGTCACAGGGCAACTAAGCCCGTGAGCTGGAGCTCCTGAAGCCTTCATGCCCTGGAGCCCATGCTCTGCAACAAGAGAAGCCATAGCGATGAGAAGGCCATGCACTGCGGCTGGAGAGCAGCCCCTGCTCGCCACAGCAAGAGAAAGCCCACATGCGGCGATGGAGACCCAGCACAGCCAGGAATGAATAAATGGAATTGAAAAAAATAAAGTCCATATCTCACTCAGACTTTCTTAATTTTTCTATCCTGGGATTCCATTTAGGATGATACTAAATCACATTTAGTCATCATGTCTCCTTAGACTTCTCTAGACTATGACAGTTTCTCAAGCTTTCCTTGTTTTTGAGGATCTTCACCGTCTTGAGGACTGATCAACTATTTGCAAAATGCCCTTCAATTTGAGTTTGGTTTCTTTTCACACAGAAAATAATGGTTGGACAAAATTATGGATTTTCAGGAAGAAGGCCAGGGATAAAGTGCCATTTTCATCATATTGTATGAAAAGTATACACTATTAATGTTATCTACCACTGATGACAGTAATTTTGATCCCCTCACTGAGGTAGTGTTTGTTAGGTTCTCCACTGTAAAGTTACATTTGCCATCTCTTTCCATTCTGTGTTCTTTAGAAGAAAGTCATAATGTACATACCACATTTAATAAGTAGCAAGTTATGTTTCATTTTCTTTAGGGGGGAATACCTAAAGTATTTAGAATTCTTCTGTATGGAAGTTGTTTATATTCTTCTATTTACTTATTCAATCACTAACTGATAGTTCTTTATTTATCATGGATATTTATTTATGGCACATGAATAGTAGAAGCCTAGTTTCCCACTATTGGAGAGAAGGTCACATATAAGCAAGGGGACAAGGCTGGGATAAACCATGGAATTCTGGATGAGAATTGGAGCTATTAATATGAACTCATGTTTTACTGAATAGAGATAATAGAAATAATTATAGATGTATCAATATGTATACACATGTAGAGTACACATACACATATTTCCTAGTTCTGTGTGCACAGAGGGTCTACAGTACCCCAGTAACTATGAGCAGACCTGGTGCCAAGCTTTTAATTTCTAACGCCATTCTCTAATAAAAAGAATCAGGTGTTTATGCCTTGTCTCTCTGCTACACTATGACTTTGTCAGTGTTACTAGCTACAGTATTTGTATCTCGTCTATTTTATAAGATTGTTGTTTCTTACAGTGTGAAACCAGGCCCCCGATGAATGTAATGATGACTAGATGACTTAATTGATAAGATATATAGTTTTGTATGTGAAAATGATTATAATAGTGTGATTCTATGTATGGGAAGAAACAACAAGGAAAATATCTTCAGGATCATAATAGTTTAGAAGATAGAGGATCCAGAGAATCTTTAATCATCTACTAACGAGCCTAATCTGAAAATTAACGCCTTAAGTGGCATATTAACAAGAACTTTTGCCCAGTCTGGGAGGAGCCTCCCAGCACCATGGGACAAAAATTGGTCTTAAAACATCTCCCAAATAGTGGTTGAATTTCATACCATGGGGAGGAACTGAGAAATGGAATATTTCCTGCCATATCAGTTAACAAAAATGTCACAGTCATCAACCATTGCAGCCCAATGTGAGCTCCTGAGCCCTAGGGGCGCTTAGGAAGGAGAAGAATGTCAGTTATCGGGCAGCCATCAGATGCAGCCACTCCCTAAGGTGAGCCTCAAGGAAGCTCAGGAAGCGAACAACACAAGATACTGGCCCTGCGTAGCTGAGATGCATGATGAAAGGGATGATTTCAGTAAGCCCAGATTCTTTGCATCCTCCCATATAAGAAAAACACTAAATTCCTTAACTTGAGATATCTGGCTTCCTTCAATTAGCAATAGTCTTCTGATGTTCAGACTACGTGCCCTTTGTTGCAAAACTTCTATATTACCTGGTTCCTCCCTTCACTTCCTTGATGAGGTTCTCTCAGGGTTACGTGAGATGCTATCTCCTGGGCTTGAAGCCTTAAAAATTTCCACAGTATAAAACATAACTCTCAAAATAGATTAATTAAAAGAACCAGGAATTTTAAAATTAATTAATTAATTTAATTGGAGGCTAATTACTTTACAATATCGTGGTGGTTTTTGCCATACCTCGACATGAATCAGCCATGGGTGCACATGTCTCCCCCCATCCTGAATCCCCCTCCCCCCTCCCTCCCCACCCCATCCCTCTGTGTTGCCCCAGAGCATGGGCTTTGAGTGTCCTGCTTCATGCATCAAACCTGCACTGGTCATCTATTTTACATATGGTAATATACATGTTTCAGTGCTATTCTCTCATATCATCCCTCCCTCGCTTTCTCCCACAGAGTCCAAAAGTCTGAAGAACCATGAATTTTTAGAGAAATAGCTGATTCTAGGACTATAGGAACTATAGGCAGGAAATATACTAGATGAGCCTGGAACATCTTATAGTGCCAGAAAGAAAGAAAGTACTCAAAACCCCCCACAATGATGGTAGTTTTCCCGAGGGACACAGCAGCCTTCAGAGCTCCCCATGCTAAAACTGGAATGCTTTTAACAACAAATAAATGATGTAGTATTGGATTATTACCCAAAGTATAAAATTAATCCATTTTTAATGTCAAAGTCCTATTAGGAGTCGTCTATACTATCTACTAAGAGTTTTCTAGGTTTGCTTTTCCATTTAAGGCTTAAATCAACTTGTAATGGGTTTGAGTGTACTGTTTGAGGTAGCGATCCAATTTAATCTTTTTCTAAATGGATAATCATTTGTTCCAGCTTATTCACTAGTCTGTCTTTTCCTCGCTAATATGCAATACTCAATCTGTTGCAAATAAGCCTCCATATATGCATGTTTCCTTTCTGAGTCACTGCTCTATCTTTCTCTGCTCTGATATCTCATAATATTAATTATTAGAGTTTTATATTATGATAATGTTGTATAGAGTGAGTATCCCACCTTGTTCTTTTTTTATCAGGACTATTTATCTGCATTTGGCACTTGATTTTCCAAATAAATTTTAGAACTAGCTTACCCAGTTCCAAGAAAAACTCTGTTGGGGTTTTATTGGAATTGCTTTGAATTCATAATTCAATTTGTAAATAATCGACATCTTTATTGTATTGAGTCACTCTAGCCAAGAACATGGTGTCTTTATCCATTTATTTGATCTTCTCTGATATATTTCCATAGAATTTTATATTTTTCTCCTTGAAGAACTTGAACACCTTTTGTTAGATTTAGTCCTAGGAACTTTATATTTTTGCTATTATTGTAAGTTGCTTCTTTTCATTCTTTTAATTTTCCCATCAGATCAGACAGTTAATTTCTGCCTTTCTAATCTTCATAGCTTTCATTTCTATTTCTTGACTTATATCAACTGTCTAGGACTTCCATTATAATGTTGAATAGGGAATTTTACAACTATGTTTTGTTGTTTTCTAGTTTAATTCCATTGAGGTCTGAAGGCATTCCTTGCATTATTTAAATTCTTTTTAATGTCTTAAGGTATGTTTTAAGGCCTGGCTATGGTATAGGTTGGTGAACGTTTCATGTGGTCTCGAGAAGAATGTATGTTTCATTGTCATCCAGTCTAACAATAATGGGCATTCTCATCTTGTTTTAGGTCTTAATAGAATAGTTCATTGTTAAGTATACTGTTTTATGTATGTTTTATCAGGTTTAGGAAGTTCCAAACTATACCAAGTTTGCAATTTTTTTAAAAAAAAAATCAAGAATGAATATTACATCTTATTGAACACTTTGTGGGGGTGGGTATCTATTTATATAGTTGTGCAGCTCTTTGGGGCTTTCCAGGTGGTACTGGTGGTAAAGAACCTGCCTGCCAATGAAAAAGTCATAAAGAGACATAGATTCAGTCCCTGGGTTGGGAAGATCACCTGGAGGAGGGCACAGCAGCCCGTTCCAGTGTTCCTGCCTGGAGGCTCCATAGGACAGAAGAATCGGGAGGGCCACAGTTCCCAGGGTCACAAAGAATCGGATACCACTGAAGCAGCTCAGCACACACACATGGATGTGGCTAGTTCCCCTTTTTAACAGGCTAGTATTTCACACATTGCTGGATTTTGATCTGCTAATATTTTGTCTAAGATTTTTATGTCTGTGTTTATGGCTGAGATTAGCTTGTAATTTTCCTTATACTGTTCTTATTCTCGAGTCAAAGTTATTCTAGTCTCTGAAAATGAGTTATGAAGCGTCTTTTCTTTGTTTGGCCACACCTTGCGACATGAGGGATCTTAGTTCTCCGACCAGGGGTTGAACCTGTGCCCCCTGCACTGGAAGCACAGTCTTAACCACTGGACCACCAGGGAGGTCTGAGGACCGTCCTTTTACGAATGCTTGCCAGGACTTCCTATATGTATCGCCTCTTGTGCCCACAACAGACCCCTTTGGCATTCCAGCTATGGCAGTGACAACCAGCTTGGCACAGGTGTAACCTGACATCTTACATCAGCAGCCCCACCAACCTCGCACTTTTTGTCCTGGGGCTTCTCCACTATGGATGTGAGGGGAGCCTGGGAAAACCCTTAGTGCTTGAGGGTTAACAAATCTGGAAATTCAAGAAAGTTAATATCCACACGGGGCAACTCTTGACCAATGGAGGATGGAAACTGGTGGCTTTCCTCTTCTATCCCTCGGGCAAACACCTCTAAAGTGCATTCCATCCAGCAAGATTGAGACTTAGCCCGTAGCAATGACTCCCTTGTCCTGGCTGTTCCTTCTTCCATTTCATTTTTCCTGGTTCTCCATTTCCAAAATAAAACATTTCACTTTCCAAAATAAGCCATCTGTGCCCAAACCCTTGACTTCGACTTTGCTTTCTTGAGGAACGCAGGCTACAACAGCCACCTATAATTAAGTTGTGTGGTCTGGTGTTTTCTCTGAGGAAACAATTTTAACCGACAGTTCAATTCTTTTTCTCTAAGGCTTATAAGCTATTCAGGTTTCTATTTCTTCTTTAGTCAGTTTTAGCAAATTGTAGTTTTCTAGGAATTTATCCACTTCCTTGAAATTTCAACTATATTGGCATAAAGTTGTTTATAATATTTTCTCAACTATTTATTTTCAATAGCATCTCTAGTTAAAGCCCCCTTTCAATTGCTAATATTATTTCTTTTCATCTTTTTGTCTTAATTAATCTTGTGATAGGTTTGTCTATATGAGTTGTTTCAAAGAAGCAATGTTTAACTTTGTTGATTTTCCCTAAATCTTTTTCAATTTACCTTAAGCTCTAACAGTCTTTTACTCTTCTTAGGCTTTTCCAGGGCCATTTTGCATTTGGTCCTCTCTAACTTCCTAAACAAAGTTCTTAACACACTAATTCTCAGCTTCGAAACTTTCCTAATGTAAACATTTGCAAATATAACATCTGGACGTGGAAGACATGCAGGCTAAGTCCAAATCCTGGCTCTGCCACTTGCTAGCTGTGCAGCTTCAGTTCACTTTTCTGTGCTTTGGTTTCCTCATTTACACTTGCCTCAAGGGTTGTTAGGAAAATTAAATGAGTAAAATATGCAGAGCTCATAAATCAATGCCTGCTATATAATAAATCCTAAGTAAATATTAGTATTATGTATTTTCCTTGAAGTACTATTTTAGCTGGGGCTTCCCATGTGGCTCAAAGGTAAAGAATCCATCGGCCAGTGCAGGAGACACAAGAGATGGAGGTTCAATCCCTGGGTCAGGAAGATCCCCTGGAGTAGGAAATGGCAACACTCCAGTATTCTTACCTGGAAAATTCCATGGACAGAGGAGCCTGGTGGGCTACAATGCATGGGATCACAGAGTTGAACATGACTGAGCGTGCTCACACACATGTATCCATACACAAACATACTATTTTAGCTATTTCCATAAGTTTGAATATATAGTATTGTTAATATTAAATTCTTAGTATTTTCTCTTTTACATTATAATTTATTTTTCAGAATAAACTTTTAAACTTCTAGTTTTTAAAATCTAGTCAGTATTCCCAATTTTTTCCTCCCTTCCTGAACTTATGAGAAGAGCCATTATAATTTATTCTTCAGAAGTGTGTTTTTAAAATTCTAATCATCATATTTCCAGTTTTTGTCCCTTCCTGGACCTGTGAGATTATCCTTCATAGACTGCACAGCCAAGGGACTTGCCTTAGTAATGAAATGTGAGTAGAAGACTTTAAGAAAGTAGTATGCGATTTCCCATGCTCATTCTTTTTTCTGCAGGGATTGGGGAAATACATGTCGAGATGTAGGTGTCACGAGGTGAGAGCAGTCTGGAACACAGAGCCATACGTAGTGGGCAGCTGCCCTGGGTGGGGCTCTCAACACCTTGAACAAAACTATATGCACCATGGTGTCAAGCTACACAAGTTTTGATATTGTTGAAAAGTGAAATTGGTAGTGCTAGTCACTCAGTCGTGTCTGACTCTTTGCGACCCCATGGACTGTAGCCCACCAGGCTCCTCTGTCCATGGAATTCTCCAAGCAAGGATACTGGAGTGGGTTGCCATTCCCTTTTCCAGGGGATCTTCCCAGCCCAGGGATGGAACTCAGGTCTCTTGTATTGCAGGCAGATTCTTTACCATCTGAGCCACCAGGGAAGCCCACACTATAATCTAGACTATCCCATTTGATATTATTTGTGTTTTAATTGAATTATGGTCCAAGAATACAATCTGTTGAAATTTTAAAACATCCTTTAAAGTTGTTGAGGCTAGCTTTATGGCATACCACATGTCCAGTTTCCATAACATTCCATGTAGTGTTTGAAAAGAATATTTATTCTCTAATTGTGTGTGCATTAAAGTTGTTGCTGCTGCTGCTGCTGCTAAGTCGCTTCAGTCGTGTCTGACTCTGTGCAGCCCCATAGACGGCAGCCTGCCAGGCTCCCCCGTCCCTGGGATTCTCCAGGCAAGAATACTGGAGTGGGTTGCCATTTCCTTCTCCAAAAGTTGTTGAGGCTAGCTTTATGGCATACCATATGTCCAGTTTCCTTAAACATTCCATGTATTGTTTGAAAAGAATATTTATTCTCTAATTGTGTGTGCAATATTCCTTCAAGGAATATTAGAGCAAACTTGTTAACCATCTTCTCCATCCTTACTGATTTTTTGTTTCCATAATCTATCAATTTCTGACAAAGATATATTAAAATATCCCATTATGATAGTGTATTTATCGTTTTCTCATCATCTCTTTTTCCTGTATTTTTGAGGCTATGTTATTAACATACACAAATTTAGTATTATTTTATCTTCCTGATTAATTAACTCTTAACAGCTTACATCTGGAATTTTAAAAATCTGATCTAACTTTGTTTTTCACTGGAACATTTATTTAATTACAATTTGGGGGTTATTGACATTTTTATTTACTGCTACTGTCTTATTAAATGCTTTGTCTTGATTTTTGTATTCATTTCTTTCTACTTTTTCTTGACTTCATCTGTTCATCTGCTCCTTGAAACTATCTCCTCAACATCTGTTTTTTAATTATTAGCCTAGCTATTTTTTATATCCATTCTTACCTTAATAAAGTGTGCAATGAATCAATTTCTGTGTCTCCCTCTTGAACAACACAAAAATCTTGTATTGTTTTGTATTGAACAATACAAAAACACTTTAGGTGTTCCTTTAGGACTTTTCCAGGTCGACAGTAATTATCTTTCAGCACCTTGAAGAATGAGAGTTGCTCAGTCATGTCTGACTCTTTGTGACTCCATGGGCTGTACAGTCCATGGAATTCTCCAGACCAGAATACTCGAGTGGGTAGCCTTTCCCTCCTCCAGGGGATCTTCCTAACCCAGGGATTCAACCCAGGTCTCCAACCCAGGTCTCTCACATTGCAGGTGGATTCTTTACCAGCTGAGCCACAAGGGAAGCCCAAGAATACTAGAGTGGGTAGCCTATCCTTTCTCCAGACCCAGGAGTTGAACCAGGGTCTCTTGCATTGCAGGCAAATTCTTTACCAACTGAGCTGTCAGGGAAGCCCCTCAGCATCTTGAAGATACTGCTATATCCCTATCTTCTGGCCTCCATTTTTTGCTGTTGAAAAGTCAGCCTTAAGTCTAATCACCATTCCTTTGTAGGCCAATGTTCACAATCTTTTCTCTCTTTTTTTGTGTTTAGTTTCCTCTCCAATACTTTGACCATCTGATGTGAAGAGCCGACTCATTAGTAAAGACCCTGATGCTGGGAAAGATTGAGGGCAGGAGGAGAAGGGGGTGACAGAGGGTGAGATGATTGGATGGCATCATCAATGGACATGAGTTTGAGCAAACTCTGGGAAATAGTGAAGGACGGGGAAGCCTGGCCTGCTGCAGTCCTGGGGCTCACAAACAGTCAGACACAACTGAGTAACTGAACAACAACACAATGTTCCTAGATGTGAGTTTCTTCTTATTTATCTTCTTGGTATTCGGTCTCCAGAAGTTCTCTACAGTTCTAGAAACATCTCAGCTATTGTCTCTTTGAAAGTTACCTCTTTCCTATCTATCTGCATCATTCCAGAGCTTCAATTTGGCACAGTTCGATTTTTCTCTCCTTTATATCTGTTAACCTCATACTGTCCTTGTCTTGTCTTTCTGGATTACATTCTAGATTGTTTTTTCAGCTCTAGCTTCCAGCTTACTGATTTTTTCCTCAGCCATATCTAATCAGCTACTAAATCGATCCACTGAGTTTTAAGATTCAACACGTTATTTTTTACTTCCAGAAATTCTTTTTGATTATTTTCCAAGTTATTTATAATTAATAAATAACTTATTTCCTGTACTTTTTTGAGTTTCTCTTTTTTCTTTGTAGAACAAACAAACAAAAACCTTATATTCTGTGTCTAAAACTTTAAATATGTAATGCCTTTGTGGGTCTATTTTAGCTGATTCCTCACTCAGTGTGCTTTATTTATTTGCATATGTGTTTTGTGACTTGGACCATAAGCTGTAATTTTACCTGAGATTTCACCTGTGGTGAGTCTTTGCTTACTAGGATGTGGTTAAGTTCCTAAAGAGAGGATTACAATCGATTCAACCAGTTACCTGAGTAGTACCAACTTGAAATCACTTTAAATTTTCTGTTTGAGTATTTGTGGGGAGGGTGGAATGCAGACCCAGCTGAGCCCTGGCTGTGGTTATGAAATCTGAGGAGTTATTTATTATTTTTCCTACCATCCAGAATGACACAGGTCAGATTCCCTGCTATATGGAGGTTTACTTCTCATTCTCCTTACACAGAGAGTTCTGGGGTATACCTTTGAGAAGCCAACTTTATCCGGATAACCCCTTGGCCATACCTCTTGTCCCAGCAAGAATGAAAGCCGTCCAAGTGAAAGGCCAAGTTTCCCAAGGTTCTAAAGACACTTTCTCAGGATGAAGACCAGTTTTGGTCCTTGCTTTCCAACCTGTATTCCTATTTTCAATTCATCTTGAATTCTGTAGATTTCTTTCTTTTGTGCCAGCTTGGTGATATATTTAAGATTAAATGTTGCTTAATTAAAATTGTTATTTCATCTGAAAGGGTGATTCAAGGCATCTAATCCATTGTACTGTTAGAAACGAACATCTTTTTTAGACTGAGGTTGAGACAAAAGTAATGCAACCTTGACACACACAATTCTTTGTCAATTGTTCTGGTTCCAACACCAGTTGTCCTCAAATGCCCTCTACTTAAAGGGTGGCAGAGAGAAACATGGCAATAAATCTTTAATTGCTGCAGATCAAATATAAACGTATAGTCTAATGCAGTAAGATAACAAGTGATTAGAGGGGAGACTATTATTAATCACAAAGCAGGAATTGTATCTCCTCACATTCAGGGCTTTGTCAAGGAAATAAACCAGCTGTAGGCACCAAATCAGACTCTCTATCAGGCTAGATTGCATTGTTACAACTGACGGGGTATATGATATCAGTCCAAAGTTTAAGCCTTATGAAATAGGGGAGAAGATGAGGAGGTGAAAATGATGTAGAAATATGTATTTCTCTAGAGTTCCAGCTTCCAACATGGAGGAAATGGTTGAATTACTTCAGTCATTTCTAGGAAGTAATGGTGGAGATTTTGACATTTTGCTTTTGGAATTCATTGCTAATTCTTGTCAAGATCAATCATAAGGTTCTTGGGAAGAGAAGAGAACAGGGAACTGGGGTACTAAGATTACTTCAAGGACATAGAACAAAGACTCAGTTGCTGTAATTTATTTTTCTGTGTCCAGGGTCCCGCTCAGCATCTCCATCTCAACCTTGTGAGGAGACAACAGCTGGTGTTTTCATGCCTAGGCACCTGAACTGCTTGCCTAAATGTTCTCTCTTGACCTATGCTCACCCATGTTTTAGGTTTCACTGGAAGGAAAGGCAGGGAGAATGTGGGGGAGTGTTGGCAGCTGGGATGTTGTTCTCCTTTCTAGGCAGGTCTAAGTCATAGATTCATTGACCATCAGCCCTTGGTGGCCCTCAGATTCTCCATCACTTGACAGCTGAGGAGCCTGGTGATGAGTATGGTCCGGAGGTATGTGAGGTGTGTGAAGTAAACTGGGGAGCAGAGGGAGGGCAGAAAAGAAAGACTAGACGGGAGCAACTGACTTGTCTGGACAGAGAAGAGGAGTGGGGAGGAGGAGGGTTAAAGGGTAAAGAGATAGAAACCCCTGATGGTCTGATTCTCTTCACCACATTCTTTGAGGGCTTGGCAGCTGGCACTCAGAGGTCAGGCAACTCCTCCCTCCCAGAAACCCCAGCTGAGGGACACTTGTAGAGAATGTGGGTTGAAGGAAGGCCGTTGGTGGTGGCCAAGCTAGGAATTTAAGGGCTGCCCTCCTACTCCTTGTTACCACAAGTGGCCACCACACCCTTTCCTGCTGGTAGCCACTGCCGGGAGAACCTGTCCTGTTTGCCTCTCTGGTTTAATCTGGTTGAAGACCTGTGGCATCAGACTACTAACAGCTGTGGTTCCAAACACACCACAGTGAATTCCACCTGGATCCTGCCTCAGGCTCTGCTTAAATACGCCAATCGGATCACGGGATTTAGTTTCTAACCCTCAAGAGATTCTCTCACACACAATGTGCTTTCATTTCTGCACAAAGCAGAGGGAAAAGGAGCCAGATGGTGGTGGAAAGAGCAAGACCTGGATTTCGAGGAAGTAGACTTGGCCTCTAGTCCCCGCTTTGCAATTCACTAGTTGTAGATTTGAATGGGTCACCTAACTTGCCGAGCTCTCTGGATCTAAATCTTGCTTCTGTGTCCTCTA